>NC_090319.1:206213261-206862385 GCF_040869045.1 Eurosta solidaginis | reverse complement strand
AAATCCGCTTCCCGGTTCTATATACCCAAAAAAGTCCGTTGCGCTAAATACCTACGTAAATACAAAAATATATACATATATATTTAATATATGTATATACCCACTTAGTTCGGTAATATTCTCCGAGCTACATATTTTTTCAGTGTGAAATTTACCGCTGCCCAATTTACCCATATATACATTTGTATATTACATAAAATATATTTTATAAAAAACCCATAGCAACGAACTTTGCAAAATTTTTTCACTTCTCTCAAAGTTTATTTAACCGGTGCACCCAAGATTAATTTTGCATACAAACTTACAAGTATATGCACCCATAACACCCACACGCACTTGTATATCTTTTTGCATAAGCCGAAAACTCACCCTCAACAAAGTAACTGCATGACCATATGTAACTACATAATAGAAGGAAGCAACAAAGAAGGTCATCGATCACATATTTGCATGCATTTACTTTATCTACAGATCAAGTACATTAGCATTTGCAACCAAAAAGGTATTGTTGGTACACCACAGTTTACCGGCAAATATATTTTACCCATATATATATATATATATATATATATATATATATACATATATACATATATGCCCATATTACTTGTAATCAGAAGCGCTGAGACAAACCAAAATCCCAGCATACATTAGGCGGGTCTCAAAAAAAAAACCCCCCAGTGAACACACATTTACATTATATATACCCACATTACTTGTACTCAGAAGCGCTGAGACAAGTCCGTATAAAGAACCAAGCGTACATTAAGCTGGTTTCAAAAAAAAAAATTTTATTGCCCTTTTGACCAAATTTTTTTTTTCGATTTTCACAGCTTAATAAAAGCTCCCTTTTTAATAAACCAAACTAATTTATAATGCCGAAATCGTGGACGAAACCCAAAAACTGACCACTGCAGATAAATGCCTGCAGGAATTCATATATGACGGTAACCAAGTAGAGGTTTACTGCTCAATATGGTCACCCTCCCAAGCTACCGATTTATCAGAGTGTATGCTTAAGGTCAAATTAGAAGACCTAGATAAAATATGGACAAAGGTGCTAGCGTCTCATCGGGAAGTAAGTTTCTCCGATAATTACACAGATGTTAGCGGCTCGGTTGAGCAAAAATTCGCTAAATGCATGGAAACCTATCAAACATGCAAATTTTAAATTTTGGAACCCTTACAAACTTTCAACACTGCTAGCACCAACCAACAACAAATAGCCGCCCACCTAATAAATGAATCAAACCCAAATGGTTGTTATTTGAAAGTACCAGCATGTGACACCGAAGTCTTCCATGGTGGATACGAAGACTGGCCATCCTTCAAAGATATGTTCACGGCAGTCTATAAAAACCACCCTAAATTATCACCCGCTCAAAAATTATATCACCTACGCCTGAAAACAAAAGGACAAGCTGGACTTATTGTCAAACAATACCCACTGAGCGATGATAATTATAGCTTGCCTGGGAAGCACTCAGATCTAGGTACGAAAACAAAAGGATACTCGTCGACAACCAATTGAAGACACTGTTCAACCTGCCCACAATATTCGCTGAAAACGGAGAACAAATACAGAAGATGCAGACAACAATCAACAACTGCATGTCAACCCTTAACACCCAAGGAATCCCGACAACGGACTGGGACCCAATCCTCGTTTACTACTGCTCATCCAAGCTGCCAAGTGAAAGCCTTTCACTATGGGAACAATCCCTTAGCTCCCGAAAAGAACTCCCACTTTGGGATGATATGAATAAATTTTTGACCAGCAGATACGAGGTAGTAGGGAGAATAAGTACCTATCGACCATGCAAGGCGAAACCCCAATTTTCGAGTTTTACAACACGAACGGTGAATCAAAACTCGACCCAATCTAACAATAATAGAACCCACTCATATCACACGGAGTTCAATAAAACGGCTCCGTGTAGATTATGCATTCAATACCACGCAGTCAAATCTTGCGTCAGGTTTAGGAATTTATCGGTATCAGACTGAATCAAATTTGTGAGAGAAAATAGTTACTGTGAAAACTGTTTATCAACGTCACACCCCAAGAGCGAATGTAAAAGTAGTTTCACGTGCGTATATTGCCAAAGCATCATCATTAATTACTGCATTTGCAGCCCAAACCCCACAATCACAACCAAACCCCAGAGCTCAAAATGCCCAAGCCGGTACCCCTAGGAGAACGGACGACGAGCGAGCCTTAACATCGAAAGCCGCCGCAAGAGCCACCTGTTCCCAACAGTCTCAGGACAAAAACCCGGTTTCTACACTCTTTTCGAGTAATCATGGAACCACCCTACTACCAATAGCAGTAGTATCAGTATACTATGCTGGCCAATTTCATAAAATTCGTGCCCTAATAGACCAAGGTTCACAAAAAACTTTTGTATCATCCGGTATACAGAAGCTTCTTGGTCTACCCACAAAAGAGTCTCTCCACCAGATATTTGGAATGGGCAAAACGGTTGTGAAAAATGCCAATAAAGTCTGCCTGATAACATTCTGTTCAGCAGACTTAACCCAAATGATAGACGCACAAGCAATAATTTTGCCAAAACTAACTAAGTTCTTGCCCACAGTCAGAGTTTCAAGCATCGATCTCGAAGAACTGTCCCATTTACCGTTAGCCGATCCACAGTATTCGATACCATCGAAAATCTATGTGGTAATCGGCAGCGATATCACCCCGCAAATCCTCACCGAAGGGCTCCTACGAAATGTGAGTGGCACATTACCTGCCCAAAACACAATATTCGGATGGATATTAAGCGGCCATGTAGCTGAAAAGGTATCAACCTTCAGCACTCATGTCACGGAATGCACCGATGACCCCATCAATCAACTTTTGAGACAATTTTTGGGAACAGGAAGAACTTCACCAAACCCAACAGCGATCAGCAGATGATGAATACTGCGAAGGACTATACCGGACAACCACAATTCGGGAGGAAGATGGACGCTACAGAGTCAAACTACCATTCAAATCGGAATTTCCAGCCAATCTGGCACTCGGTCATTCACGACATTCATTCACAAAAGTTCGAGTCGTCTTCAACGCATCAAAAATGTCACACTCTGGCAACTCGTTGAACGACGTCCTCCATACAGGCCCCATACTACAAAATGACTTAATGCTCGTCATACTTAAATGGCGACTTTTGTTACGGTCTGCTGCTACGGTCTACGGCTACGATCCACTTGGGAGCGTGTTCACGCGAACATACCTAGTGATGTGGCAAAAGTTGCGATAAAAAGTATCGAAAAACAAGGAAAAAGACAGACGGGCGATCGCGAACGAAAAAAAAAACACGAGTTCCGGAGGAAGAAAAAACTTCTTTTCCTGAGTTGAGTTGGTTAAACGTGGTGATTTTCTGCTCTTAAATTTTCCAATTAAGGGCTAAGCGTACTTTAAATTGAATTGTTTTTAAGCCGATAAGCATTGTACATATGAAAACAATCCTATACTACTTTTCGAACATAAAACTGAATTAATTTTCTGCAAGCAACATTTGATATTATTAAAATCGCAATCGTGACGCGTCTGCAAGAAATGCAGCGACAGTCAGCTCCGCAGCTACAAAGGAAACGAGTTAAAGGCACCATGGAATCAAAAGACTTATCAAAGGCAGTGTAAATAATCCTCCACTAATAACCATCATTTGTTCATCGTACACCAAATCTTGCCTGCATTTCAAAGTGGTTAATTTAGCTACATTTGTCATTCCGACTGTTTTACTACTAGCCGCAATTTCACTTTTTCGTTATGGCAACATACAACGGCCACCTATTTTTGTGACGAGGTCTGCGCTGACTGCATGGTACCCCAAAACCACCACAAACTCCATACGCAGGCACATATGATAAAGCGCCAACCCTCACCAATGGCGTCCACTATTATCACGAGCATCACCATCGGTAGTACCTTCCCCAACCCTTTTATTAGCGCCAACCACGAGCTCAACAACCACCAGACGTACCGCCACCACCAGTTGCAACGCACACAACGGGGCCGCGAACATAGGTCCGAGGCCACTAATGTTAACACCTACAACAGGCGGTACCACCGACACCAATACTAGCCGCATCTTTATCAGCTCCGTCCATACCGGCGATAACAATACTACCACATCTTTATCAGTTACGACCATACGGGCTACAATAAACCAGCTACAATGACAACCACAGGGCAGCGAACATAGGCCTGCGGCCAGTCTAATTGCGACAACGAATATCAGCGGGTAAAGCGGTGAGTTCGTTTCATTACTGAACCAAATATACGTATTTGTAGCCTCAACTTTGTCTTTTAAAATTTTTTTTTGACTCTGCCACATTATATAATGTTAATATACAAACATATTCAAATTTAAGGCTATCACCCTAGTATAGAATTAAAACGAATATGAATACGAATGCAATATGCATAATGAGCGAAGAAAATGAAAAGTTAAGAAAGCAATTCTTGTTATACGTTCGAAATTGTTGCATACTGAAAAATTAACAAAAAAAACAAAGCATATCTTAATGGTCATAGGTAGGCAATTTGTACTGCCTGTGAAACAAAAAAAAAGTGTTTCAGGTATTAAAATTTGCTTTACGTTACGGTAAAATTTTACTATTACTTTTTTAATTAATGCAATTGTTGCGGATATGATTTTGGAATGAGCAAAAAGTATTGATATTGTTTCGGTAAGGAATAAAGTTTTATTGGTAATTCAAGTTCAATTGTATTATCAGTTAAAACGCCTTAAATTTATATTAAGGGACGCAAATAACGAGTAATGCGGATTAGCTTACATTATCAACAAAAACAAAAAAATTTGTATACATTTTTTTGACTGAGTTGAACTAAACCCAAAACAATACCAGCACTGACTGATACATGCAAAACAGTTTACGTTTCACCTGAACAAGTAAAACGATTTCATAAATTTTACTATAAGTTTAAAAAGTTCACGTTTTACCTGAATCTGTAAAACGATTTCGTTAGTTTTACCATAAATTTAATAGCTGACGTTCTACCTGAACAGGTAAATGACTCCGGTAATTTTTCTATGAATTTAAAAGCTTACGTTTTACTTGAACATGTGAAACAATTTTTTTGAGGAGTATGATTTACCCCAAATTTAGTCTTAGTTGCGTTTATAACAAATTTCTTAGTACATAGTACATATTAGTGTCATTATACTATGTGTTATACCAAATTGATGTTTTGTTAAACTCAAAGTAAGGCTAATACACAACATATTAATTTTGTAAGGGGCCCCAATTATCGGAAGTTGTATCCAAACTGTACAGCCCTAAGATAGGTTTGTGAATGAAAAAAGAAAAGGGCATTTAACCAAATTTCTACCAAAAAAAAAAAATGTATTATATATATAATATATTAGATTATAAAAACAAACCAATTATTATTACATTCAATGAACCGTCACAAAACGCAGCTCACAATAATTTTTCTAAAACTTACAAAAAAAAAATATAGTTCCTCTCCAATTAGGCACGCATTTTTGATTGCTACTTTTTTTTTTTTAATAAAAATATTTATAAGCATAAATATATATATAAAAAAAAACAAAAACACCCCTTGCAGTAAGATCAAAAGAAGTTTATAGAAAGAAATGCTATATTTGTAATAATGAAACTTGAATAAATTTGTTAACAATATGGGAATGCTGGCGTCGCCATTTATTTAGAAGGCACGTAGGCTTACCAGGTAAGGGGCCACCGAAATTTAGGTGCGTCGGTGGCCATGGTTTTTTTTTTGAGGGTGGGACATAGCACCGGGCGTCGCAACACCACCCGCGGCGTCCCTATGTATATTCGGCCCGTTTATTTTCCTTTTTGTTTTCTTTTAATTTTCAGCGGTTATTTTGATTTCAGAGTAGTAACCGGCCATGTTCGGTTCGGTAAATTTTCTTGCGTCAGTCCTTTTTTTTGAATTTGAATTTTTAAATGTTGGAATGCTAACGGTTTGTCCGTGGCATCCGGTTCGACCGGATGTCGTTTTAATTTGAATTATAAGCGTTTTGAGTCGGTCTCTGCGCTTCTGTCAGTTTATTTTGAATTTGACAGCTGCTCGTTTTGATAGGCATGATAGGAACTTTTTCTGTATATGGCGCGGGAACAGTAAGGTTGGCAAGGACCCGCCCCAGCCGACAATGACTAGCCACTGTGCACCACAACATCATGCCGACCGCCTTCCTTACTGCTTCCATTGAAAATGCGCATCCATAACAGCTGGCGCCCAACGTGGCGCCTGAGGCGCTGTTCGCGTGGGTCATTCCGGGTCAACTTGGTAAGTTGGGATGGGATGGTTGACGGATCAAGTTGTCTGGAGTGGTCATCGGGGGAAGTAGCGGAGGGTTCCACGTGACTTAACGTCAGTTATCCGGGCTTTGTATTCACCCGGTGAGGCAGTGCTGCACGCACTTTCTTTTTTTTTGTAAGTGGGGTTTTTATGTTGCCGGAATGTTGTCCGTTAGTCGGCCTAGGAATAATTTTGTCCGCTAAATTGGGATTTTTATTTTTTGGTAGTATTTTAAATTTTGTAACTTTTCCTTGCCGAATTTGTGATGTCCAGTGTGAGTGCGTGTGTATATGTGTTGAAAGAACCCCAGCTCATCCCACGTCCCAGGTGGTAAAGTAGAATACCACCTGGACTGTGACGGGTTGAGCTGGGATTCAGAGTGGCACTCCTTCCTGTCCCACCAGACTGGGGAGCGGTTTCGAAACCGCTCCATTCATTGCGGTGGAGGCAGGAGGGGTGTCCAGAGAGAATGGACGGGAGGCCCCAACACCCCCAACCAGTCCCGGGGGCAAGCCCCCGGAGACTGCCCTGCGTTGCGGCTGGGCGTGTTGAGACCTACCTGTGTGTGTCTGGAACCGACCCTGGTGGCCCCAACCAGTCTCGGAGGGGGGCCTCAAGACCCCCTCGCACTGC
The DNA here is from genome assembly GCF_040869045.1 of Eurosta solidaginis. NCBI lineage: Eukaryota > Metazoa > Arthropoda > Insecta > Diptera > Tephritidae > Eurosta > Eurosta solidaginis. Next base: position 206,855,427 of record NC_090319.1, on the reverse strand, counting down.
GGTTGGGAGCACTAGGGCCAAGTATGAATGTATTTGTGTTTATTTTTTTTCCTGTGGCCTACTGCCTTTTGGGAATGGGATGTCAGCATTCCCATGGGTTACTTAAGACATATTTATCTAATCATTTTTTTTTGCAGCTTTTGACCTCTTCTATCCAATACGATTATCGATCAGAGGTTTCAGCAAGTATTTTCGCAAAATTTTTTTTATATATAATTTTTTTTTATCCATAAGCGCCTTACGTGGCAAAAGTTTTTTTTTTGCTTGACCAAATTTTTTTCCCTTGAAAATGTCGCGCGGCCAGTCATTCGGGCAACCAGACCGGAACACTCCGTTCGGAAGTGCGGGGAATACCCAGAGAAACCAGCAACGGGGTAATAAAAATAGAGGGGCCTTCTCTCAGGCCAGGCGTCCCTTGGTGGTGCACAACCCAATAGGGGGACGATACAGAGATCCCGCGTTAATAAACATGGGCTCGGCCCTGAATGACCCTCGCGAGAAACTGGACCGACCGGGAAGCACCAGTCAAGTGAACACGCACGATATCTCGGGGCTAATGACCAATGTGTCGGCCTATGCACCCGAAGGAGCATAGGAGGGACGCTACAAGTGATCGGGCGAATACCCTAGGAATGGAGGACGAAGCCACTCGTGGAGGCTCGTGGGTGGACGTGCTACACCAACTGTTCCAGGCTTCGCAGGAGGAAATGCGGAGAGAGATGGGCTCAATTAAAGCCAATATGGCCCAGCTAAACGCCGCTCTCGAATCCGCGCAGCAATCAAATCAGCAAAACAGGAACGCAAGTAGGATGGACCGTAACCCATTTCCAACGTTAGTACCGCCAATATACCCTGCTCCGAGCAACATAGTAGTGAAGCCGCAGGAGTGGAAAATCTCGTTCGACGGCACTGGGAGCGTGGCCGATTTCCTTTTTAAACTGAACACCTTGTGTGAGTGCACACAATGCACGGACGAACAAAAATGGCTAGTTTCCACCTGTTTCTTTCCGGGCGGGCCGAAGAATGGTACTGGCTTTTCACGAAACAAAACCCAAACGCGACTTATGCCTTTTTGTGCTACTCATTGAAAAGAGAGTTTGGCACTTTGAAAACTGACCACGAGATCATGATGGAGATCTCCATGCGGAAGCAGAAAGCAAGTGAGTGCTATGACGTGTTTCACACGGACATAATCTCCTTGAACGCGCGCTTAAGAGAGCCAATGTCGGAGCTTCTACTGATTGACATAATAAAAAGAAATGTCAACAGTAGCCTTAAGCTGATGCTTTTCAACGCAGATGTAAGGACCCTTCATGAGCTACGCGATGTAGCACGCGGAGGCGAACAAGTGCTGAAAGAAAGCAAGCTGTTGGGAGCCACTTACCCAGGACGGCAGGTAAACGAAGCACGCGCGACAACCCCAGACATGAGGAGGGAAAGCGAGGACGGCGAAATGGATCCACAAATAGAGGCGCTGGAATATCAACGCAACAGAAGACCGGACTATTCGGGAATCCAATGCTGGAATTGCCAGGCAATGGACCACTCCTATATATATTGTGAGGAACCCATTAAAAATCCTTTTTGTTTTAAATGTGGGTATAAGGGTGTATTTACTCCTAAATTCCCTAGGGACCATCGCACGCAGGGAAACCAGTACCCGAGCGAGAAGGCGGGGGAACCTCGTTCGGCTTCATAGCTCCCACATCAGCCAATGCTCGAGGCGTCGTCCCGTGCGCTGAACCAGATGGTGAATCTCTGCATGGGGGTGATACGCTTCCGAGGTGCAGTAGTACCCTGGCAGAAGAGCCCTCAAACGTGATAATAACTTACCCTGACTGTACGGACAATTCGAATAGTTCCGAATCCGAGAGTCAAACGTCCTCATCCGCGATGGGCGAGCGTATCAAGATTCTGCGATGCCAGCATAGGGATGTCGCGTGCCAAACGAATTTTTCACCAAACCCTGAAGAAAGGGAACATAGGTACGAACAAATAAGACATTCCATTTTTAAACAATACCCGGTGTTGGACAATATTTTGAAGTGTAGGAAGAGATACCACAGGAGAGTACAGGAGCGTAGACTGCTGCAAGCCACCACGTTAACGCTTACAGAGGGTGAAAGGCCTCTAGTAAAGGCTAAAATTAGACATAGCTTTCTTGTAGGGCTGTTGGACTCGGGAGCCAACGTCTCCATCTTAGGGAAAAATGGATTAGAATTCCTAGAGGATAACGGCTTCGAATATCAGTCCTTACACGCGTTCGTATATTCCGCGGGCGGCAACAAGCAAAAAATTTTAGGCTCAGTATCCCTACCAGTCACCTTCAAAAATATCACAAAGGTTATTCGTTTTTACCTTGTTCCCTCATTGCTCCAAGAAGCGTACTACGGGGTAGATTTTTGGAGAGCATTTGCGTTAGCTCCCGAAACATTCCCAAGCGTAGAGTGCATAGAGATTAGACTTGAAAAGGAAGAGGAACTTACCCTTCACGAATTGTCACCAGAACGAAAATTAGAATTGCAAAAGGTCATCGAGACGTTTCCTTCGTACGAGAAGTTAGGCCTAGGGCAAACTAAATCAGTGGAGCATCACATCGACACCGGTGATGCTGTTCCCATAAAAAGCAAACATTTCCCTCTTTCGCCACCGAGGCAAGCCGAAGCTTTTAGCGAACTAGACGGGTTACTCGAATTAGGAGTTATAGAAGAATCGAACTCCCCGTAGTGTAGTCCTGTAGTACTGGTCCGGAAACCAGGTAAAGTTAGGCTGTGCATAGATTCCAGGAAGGTCAACGCGGTGACTAAGAAAGACTCGTACCCCCTGCCTCATATCAACGGCTTATTGAGCAGACTGAAAGATACGCATTTTATAAGTGGCATTGATCTGAAGGACGCGTTCTTCCAGATCAAATTGACAGAGTCCTCTAAGGAAAAAACAGCATTCGCAGTTCCGGGGAGGCCTCTGTACCACTTCAAAGTAATTCCATTTGGTCTGTGCAATGGACCGCAGACTATGAGTAGGCTGATGGACAAGGCAATCCCTTCGCGTCTGCGAGAGAACGACTTTGTCTACCTGGACGATCTGATGGTATGTAGCACTAATTTTGAGGATCACCTAAGATTGCTAGCGGAAGTGGACCAATGTTTGAGAGACGCAGGGCTGACAATAAACGTGGAAAAAAGTAAATTTTGTCAGAAGGGAATACGCTACTTAGGGTACTTGATAGGCAGCGGATGTCTGAAAGTGGATCCGGGAAAAATAGAAGCAATGCAAAACTTCCCGATCCCTAAATCCCCTCGGCAAGTGCGTAGGTTTGTGGGCATGGCGAATTGGTACAGGGCGTTTATTACCAATTTTGCTGACTTGGCAGGTCCCTTGACCGACTGTCTCCGTAAGTCAGCAGGCCCGTTCAAGCTTACCTCTGAAGCTATAGAGGCCTTCGAAAAGCTAAAAGTAGCTTTCAGTTCCGCCCTGTTTTGGCCCAACCAGACTTTTCAAGGGAATTCGTGATACAATGCGACGCTTCCAAAATAGGTGTTGGCGGAGTGTTGTTCCAGGTCGATGACGAGGGCGCTGAGCATCCGATCGCGTTTGTGTCGAAAAAACTGAATAATGCTCAACGCAATTACACGGTAACCGAGCTGGAATGTCTCGCCGCCATAATCAGCGTGAAGCGTTTCCGACCCTATGTGGAGGGATTACCGTTTCGTATTATCACGGACCACTCCACTCTCAAGTGGTTAATGACACAAAAGGACTTGAGCGGGAGGTTGGCGAGGTGGTCGCTCTTACTACAAAGATACGACTTCAAAATGGAACATCGTAAGGGCACCCTGAATGTAGTACCAGATGCGCTGTCGCGGTTTGATGCCGATGAGTTGTCTTTCACTACCACCCCCGGGGAAGTCTCTCCCGAATTTAGCAGCAACGAATATTTAGACATAATTCCGACCGTCACCGAAAATAAGGAATCGCTTCCGGATTTGCGAGTGGTGGACGGAGTAATTTTCAAACGAGTTAAATTGCGTAAGGGAGTGGAAGGGGAAGAAGACTCGCTGTGGCGATTATGGTTGCCGAAAGGGCTGACTGAGGAAGCAGTGAGATTAGCACACGACGCTAACCGGAGTTACCATGGCGGGTGGGAAGTACTTCTGGCCGCAGCAGGCTAAGGACGTCAGGGAGTACGTCCAGCGTTGTGACACCTGCAAAGCTGTAAAACCCACTAATCAGCAGTCGAGACCGCCTATAGAGAATACCTTTGCATCCGAGAGGCCATTTCAGCGATTATATTGCGATTTCCTAGGGCCGTATCCGAGATCTAAGCGGCGAAATCAATTTCTTTTCATAGTACTAGACCATTTTTCAAAATACGTTTGGCTAAAGCCCATGCAGAGAGCCACCACTGTAAACGTTATAAATTACTTCGCTTCGGAAATTTTTCCGGCTGTTGGGGTCCCTGAGTTTATTCACAGTGACAATGGTAAACAGTTTATCTCGAAGGAAATGAACCAATTTTTTGCAAATTACGGGGTGACGCACGTGAGGACGGGGTTATATTCTCCCCAAGCAAACGCATCCGAGCGCGTTAATAGAGAGATTGTTTCGAAGATTAGGATTTTCCTGAAAGATAAACCTGACCATACCGATTGGGATAAGCATATACCCGAGATTTTATAAGTTTTGAGAAGTGATTTTCATACGGCGATTCAGTGTTCTCCATACTTTGCACTATATGGCCAAAATATGGTCCAACATGCCTCAGCGTACAACATTTTAGAGAAACTCGGCAGCCTTCGGGAAGACCAGGTTACGGTAGTAAGCAGAGCTGACAAGTTGACTAATATCCGTGAGCAGATCCGTAGAAATTTAGATCAGGCCAAGGATAGGGGAGTAACCACCTATAACAAGCGCTCCAGGCAAGTCAACTATAAGGAAGGTCAGGAAGTTTTTCGGAAAAACTTTGCCTCAAGTAACTTCAAACAGGGCATTAACGCCAAATTCCTACCAAAATACCTAAAGTGTCGTGTGCTTCGAAAAATATGCAATGCACTGTACGATCTCGAAGACCTAAACGGGAAATTGATAGGTCGCTTTCACGCTTCGGAGATTCGTCCGCAATGAACCAGAAAACGTTTCCTTGCCAAATTACAATTTGACTTTTTTTTATATACCTACCAATTGGACTTTTTTTGTCTGGGCGTTTTGGCGGTCGGGGACATCTCGCCCAGTATTCTCCCCGAGCACTGACCTCATAGGATGTTCACACGCGTACTCACCGAGGACCGTGAACACCCTGGCAGTCCACGCTTAGGTCGGACTAGCCTTTCGGAGTTTGGACGAGTTCTCTAGATCAAAATGTCTACAACTTTTTTTTTATTTTGCCTTCCTGTGGGAGCGATACCCACTAGTAATCATCTTTCGGAGTTTTGACGAGTTCTCCATAACAAATGTCTAATAGCCGCAAAGCCCTTTTAACTAGGAAACAGAAATTATTCCCAACTTGACTTAACTTTTTTTTTTGATAGACCTATGTTGCCCGGCTAGCTTCGTAGTAGGACTTTGAGACTCTTATCTCAGGGGTGAGTCGTGCCCCACGTTGCTTGTCGTCGGAGATCCCTGGCAGTGGCTTCCCACAGATGATCCGGTTTCCTGTTCGCTTCATCGTCAGGTCTTCAAAGCGAAGCAGGTTTGTTACGGTCTGCTGCTACGGTCTACGGCTACGATCCACTTGGGAGCGTGTTCACGCGAACACACCTAATGATGTGGCGAAAGTTGCGATAAAAAGTAACGAAAAACAAGGAAAAAGACAGACGGGCGATCGGGAACGAAAAAAAAAATAACACGAGTTCCGGAGGAAGAAAAAACTTCTTTTCCTTTTTCGAGCTGAGTTGGTTAAACGTGGTGATTTTGTGCTCTTAAATTTTCCAACTAAGGGCTAAGCGTACTTTAAATTTAATCGTTTTTAAGCCGATAAGCATTGTACATATGAAAACAATCCTATACTACTTTTCGAACATAAAACTGAATTAATTTTCTGCAAGCAACATTTGATATTATTAAAATCGCAATCGTGACGCGTCTGCAAGAAATGCAGCGACAGTCAGCTCCGCAGCTACAAAGGAAACGAGTTAAAGGCACCATGGAATCAAAAGACTTATCAAAGGCAGTGTAAATAATCCTCCACTAATAACCAACATTTGTTCATTGTACACCAAATCTTACCTGCATTTCAAAGTGGTTAATTTACCTACATTTGCCATTCCGACTGTTTTACCACTAGCCGCAATTTCACTTTGTCGTTATGGCAACATACAACGGCCACCTATTATTGTGACGTGGTCTGCGCTGACTGCATGGTACCCCAAAACCACCACAAACTCCATACGCAGTAGCATATGATAAAGCGCCAACCCCCACCAACGGCGTCCACTATTATCACGAGCATCACCATCGATAGTACCTTCCCCAACCCTTTTATTAGCGCCAACCACCAATTGCAACGCACACAACGGGGCAGCGAACATAGGTCCGAGGCCACTTATGTTAACACCTACAACAGGCGGTACCACCGACACCAATACTAGCCGCACCTTTATCAGCTGCGTCCATACCGGCGATAATAATACTAGCGCATCTTTATTAGCTGCGTCCATACCGGCGATTACAATACTACCACATCTTTATCAGCTACGACCATACGGGCTACAATAAACCAGCTACAATGACAACCACAGGGCAGCGAACATAGACCTGCGGCCAGGCTAATTGCGACAACGAATATCAGCGGGTAAAGCGGTGAGTTCGTTCCATTACTGAACCAAATATACGTATTTGTAGCCTCAACCTTGTCTTTTAAAATTTTTTTTTGACTCTGCCATATTATATAATGTTAATATACAAACATATTCAAATTTAAGGCTATCACCCTAGTATAGAATTAAAACGAATATGAATACGAATACAATATGCATAATGAGCGAAGAAAATGAAAAGTTAAGAAAGCAATTCTTGTTATAAGTTCGAAATTGTTGCATACTGAAAAATTAACAAAAAAAACAAAGCATATCTTAATGGTCATAGGTAGGCAATTTGTACTGCCTGTGAAACAAAAAAAAAGTGTTTCAGGTATTAAAATTTGCTTTGGGTTACGGTAAAATTTTACTATTACTTTTTTAATTAATGCAATTGTTGCGGATATGATTTTGGAATGAGCAAAAAGTATTGATATTGTTTCGGTAAGGTTAAGTGTTTTGTTAAACTCAAAGTAAGTCTAATACAACAACATATTAATTTTGTAAGGGGGCCCCAATTATCGGAAGTTGTATCCAAACTGTACAGCCCTAAGATAGGTTTGTGAATGAAAAAAGAAAAGGGCATTTTACCAAATTTCTACAAAAAAAAAAAAATTTATTATATATATAATATATTAGATTATAAAAACAAATCAATTATTATTACATTCAATGAACCGTCACAAAACGCAGCTCACAATAATTTTTCTAAAAACTTACAAAAAAAAAAAATATAGTTCCTCTCCTATATATAAAAAAAAAACCCTTGCAGTAAAATCAAAAGAAGTTTATAGAAAGAAATGCTATATTAGTAATAATGAAACTTGAATAAATTTGTTAACGATATGGGAATGCTGGCGTCGCCATTTGTTTAGGCCCAAGGCCTAACTTTTACTTGATTGACGACGCCCCTCCCTAACGTTTTAATAAGATTTCCAGCCACCCACACTCACGCCGCATTTGTGTGCATGCATGCGTTTCATACGTATGCACGTGTGTGTGCAGGTTTTCAGCACCCATGCACGTATATGTGGGGGCTGTTGTGTGTGTGGCTTTTTTCCCCTCCTTTCGCGGCTTAGCGGTTGTCCTCAACGGGATAACCGGCCTCTTTCTCGATTGACCGCCAACCAGCACACATCGCCCAAGATCGCCATCGTCACGTTCAACACCAAGGTAATATTGTATCCACTCTATATTTCCTAACACTCTTAATAAAACATTATTATAACGAGGAAATCCTCTTTGCGTTTTGTTTCTTTTATTTCTTTTGAGCGAACCATCCACTCCAAGATCGACCCGTGTGCGCCTACCCATTGCCGGTTTCAGACGCACCCAGGCCGAACATTGGTCCTTACTCCCCGAAAAAGGAACTAAAAGCACCTACAAATTACAGTCCACAACGCAGCACAATTTTGCCTACTAGACAATTTGCCGAAGGATTTTGCCTAATAAAAATTTATTTGCCACCAATTGTTGACAAGGAAAAAGTTGGAGCTTTTATATTAGACAAATACCAGAGCCACAGCACATTTTGCCTACAAAATTTGTTTGCCACAACACATATTAGCAGAGCCACCGGAGCCACAGCACAAAGAGAAGTAAGTTTATATTTCTTGCCACTTTTTTTTTATTGTTGTTTTTTTTTTGCAAAATAAAGAACAAACACCCCGTGCAGTGCGCGAAAAATTGAAAATAAAAGTGAAAACAGTGAAGTGATTTAGTGAGCACCACTTTACTTTCCTAATTTCAAAGGTTAGATCACTCGGTTTGTTAGCCTTTATTTTCAGTCCTTGTGATTATCAGGTCTATCCCCCCACCAGTGGTAAGGTTTTCCAGACACAACACAAGGAAGAGGGCAACCTAACCATACTAAATAGGTTTTTGTTGTTGTTTTTTTTGTACTTCACAAACACGAAATTAAGTTCACTTTAATTAATTAATCCGGTGCTCACTTCACTTTTTAAACACTTTTTACTTTTTTGGCGCTTGTTTTGCAATATCGCACGCATTTTTTTCACTTTCACCAAACTACACCCATTATTTGTGGAGGTGGCGAGTGGTCCCCTTTTTGTTGTTGCCGCTGAGACAAAAATTTGGAAATTAAATCTTTTGCTGTTGTCGCTGCTGTGACAAAAGGTCCAAAAATAAACCCTTTTTGTTGTCGCTGTTGTGACAAAAAGTTGAAAAATAAACCTCTGTTGTTGTCGCTACCGAGACAAAAAGTCTGCAATATAAAAATAAATAATAAAGCTTCGAATTTCAATAGTGTTTATTTACGGCTGGGCAGGTATTTTTTACTCAAAATTGTTCCATTTCTCTAATCGGCAATTATTTCCTTTATAAATTCAAATAAGACCATGGAAACCTACATCAGACTGGTAGAATTAATCGCAGAGTTTGATACAGAGTACAGCCTTATTCCGGAAAGCGACCATAGCAAACACACCCTTGCGATACAGCAGGAAGAGTTGCAGTCCTTGTGGAAGAAGGTAAAGTCTGCGTTTGATTCGCTACTAGGATCTGAGGAGGTGTCAGGAGATGGCGTCATGGCGGTAAGAAAGAAGCAAAAAGCAGCATACGCAATCTACATGCCATGCTTAGCGTCTATATCTGCTGAGGGCAGAAAAGCACAAGAAAGATGAAAAGAACGTCAACCCTGAGCAAGAACCTCATGCGCATAAAATTCGCCTCCCTGCTTGCGACACGGAAGTTTTTAAAAGGGATTATCTGTCTTGGCCAACCTTTCGCGACCTGTTCACGGCAATATATATAAACAATTCTAGTTTGAAAGGGGTGGAAAAGTTATTCCATCTCAACAACAAAACGCAGGGCGAAGCAAAAGATATCGTTAAAAAATGCCCCCTCACAAATGAAGGTTTCGAGATGGCCTGAAAAAACTTGTGTGAAAGATACGAAAACAAACGTATCTTAGTTAACACACAACTACAAAGTTTATTTAACTTAAAAAAGGTAGAAAGTGAGTGTGGCAGTTCAATAAAAAAGCTGCAAAATGATATAAATAATTGTATTTCGTCCCTCAAATGCCACAAAATTGACACTTCCACGCTGGCTCTTTGGGAGCAAAGTATAGACCATAAAATGGACATATCCAAGTGGGAGGATATGGATAAATTCCTGTCTAATCGGTTTCAGACACTTGAAACAGTGTCTGGTTTTACAGGGCATGCCACTTCGAAAGTGCAAAAACCAAACGCGTCGCGACAATCAACGGAACCCCCTACGAAAAGACTTGGTGCTTTTCAAACGAAAGTATCCAAGCAAACAATAAAATCAACTTAACCCCAGTAGAAAGGATTAAATTTATAAAATCCACAAGTGGCTGCCTGAATTGCTTATCCCCAGGACACACCGTGACGAAGTGCACCAGTTCCTACAACTGTTCCAAATGCCACTCTCGTCACCAAACGCTCCTGCATGCGGATACATCTCAGCACATGCCTGTACGAAATCCTTTCAAAGATGCGGATAACATCCCAACAACTTCGGCACAGGCGCGACAATCTGCGAACCAGAATGTAAAATCCTGTCATGCCAATTCCAGCACAAGCGTGCTATTAGAAACTGCTCGCGTACACATTGGCCATAATGGTACCGACTTCTCCGCACGGGCATTAATTGATTCAGGGTCTGAATGTTCCTTTATAACTGAAAGACTGAAACACAGAATCAATTTTCCAGCGAGAAAAATGCATGCCCAAGTTTCAGGCATCACAAATGCGGTGTCAGCTCAGGTGAAAGAGGCATCCAAAATTGAATTACGTTCACCAGTGGATGCCTGCTTCAGCCTGACTACACCCGTTCTAGTCCTAGCCAAACTCACGGGGAATCTTCCATCCTGCCATATCAACGCCATGACTATGCAGCCATTCCCAGACTTGGTTTTGGCAGATAAAAGGTTCTACATCAACGAAGACGTAGACCTCATACTTGGAGGAGACATATATCCCCAAATTATACTGAGCGGTCTGAAAAAGAATGTACTAAATACACTTTTGGCCCAAGAGACAGTGTTCGGTTGGATACTAACCGGTCGCATCGAAGCACCGAGTCCAACGAAGAGCATCATGTCATTCTGAACGAGGTTGCGTTGGACAACCAATTAAAAGCTTTCTGGGAGGTAGAAAATGTTCCCAAAAACAAAATGCTTAATGAAGAAGAAAGGTATTGTGAACAATTATTTAAGGACACAACAAAACGTGATGAAAGTGGAAGATATACAGTCTCGCTACCATTCAGGCAGGATTACCCTGAGAAGATTGCATTAGGACCGTCCCTAAAGCGCGCATGTTCACAATTCTTCAGAAATGAGGGGCGAGTACTGAAAAACCAAGAGTTAGGGAAAGAGTATGTTCAGGTGTTATCCGAATACGAAACGCTTGGACATATGAGAAAAATTAAAAATAATGTACCATCCGACGATTCGGATAATTATTTCCTGCCTCACCACGCCGTTGTAAAGGCGGAAAGTACCACTACCAAGGTGCGCGTCGTCTTCAACGCGTCAAGTCCGACAGCAAATGGCATTAGTCTAAACGACATACTCCACCCAGGTCCAGTACTCCAAGCAGACTTGCCTATTTTAATTTTACGTTGGCGACTGTATCGCTTTGTCTTTAATAGTGACATAGAAAAGATGTATAGGCAAATTTGGGTGACCGATAATCACGCCAAATTTCAAAGAATTGTCCATCGAACATCCCCCAACGAACCCATCAGTCTTTACGAACTAAAGGCTATCACATTTGGTGTAAACTGCGCCCCCTACCTCGCGATACGGTCACTTCTACAATTGGCTAATGATGTAGAAAATACCCACCCAATAGCATCGGGTATATTACGCGAAAGTATGTATGTCGACGACGTTTTATCTGGAGGGCATACAATAGCGTCAACTATCAAAGCAAGGAACGAGATTCGCGAAGCATTACACTCAGCTGGCTTTCCATTGCGCAAGTGGACATCCAATTGTGAGGAAGTCCTTGAGGACATCCCCAAAACGGATTTGCTCAGCGAGGACTTCTTAGCGTTTGAAGAGGCTAGCTCGGTGAAGGCACTCGGAATACGATGGAACGCGCATTCAGACATGTTTTACTTCACCGCAGGAGTTTTAGAGAAGGGCGAGAACATCACCAAACGCGCAATCCTATCCGCTATAGCCAAACTTTTCGACCCTTTAGGCTGGCTTGCACCAATGGTCATAGTAGCAAAAATATTAATGCAGAATATTTGATTAGAAGGAACCGGATGGGATGAGCCTGTCTCACCAAACACATTAGAACGGTGGAAAACCTTCACCCAACACTATGGCGAAATAGATAACATACGGATACCGCGGTGGGTAAATTTTTCCCCGGAAGGCGAAATAGAAATCCACGGCTTCTGTGACGCTTCCGAGAAAGCATATGCTGCAGCGATATATATGCGCGTAAAAAGAGACGAACAGGTTTTCATTCACTTACTCTTAGCAAAAACCAGAGTAGCTCCAGTGAAAACCATCTCGCCACCACGTTTAGAACTCTGCGGCGCCGTGCTTCTCGCAGAAATGATGGAATCAATATTCCGAAATATTCATTTGGGACCAGTAAAAGTTCACCTCTGGACGGATTCAACCATCGTACTCGCATGGATAAGAAAGCCGCCCTGTTCCTGGTCAACCTTCGCCGCACACCGAATCACTAAGATCATCGATATGGTCGTTAGCAAGGACTGGCTTCACGTGGACTCGGAATCTAATCCAGCGGATCTAGGAAGCAGAGGACTAGTTGCATCAGAGTTGACCAACAATTCGTTGTGGTGGCAGGGACCTTCTTGGCTGCAAGAAGACAATTCCCACTGGCCAGCACAAGAGACCGAATACAAAACGTCCGTTGAGGAAAAGAGGGCACAAACATATGCCACGACAAGGGTAGATCATGTAGATATTCTCGACCGTTTTTCAAATTTACCCAGGGCTTTGAAGGTTCTATCCTATGTTAGGAGATTTTATAAACGAACTCACCCAAAAACTAAAGCAATGTTCCACGAAAGGTCGTGCATAATCTCAGCCGATGAGATTAAGGCAACGACTCAAGCATTAATACGTGTCTGCCAGAAACAATTTTACGGGACAGAATATTTAAAATTGAAAAACAGGGAACCTATCGATCGAAAGAGTGAAATACTGTCACTAAACCCATATATCGACCAAGATGATATTATTAGAACAGGGGGGCGTCTAGGGGCGTCAAAAGACATGTCATACAACGAGCGTCATCCGATCATCTTGCCTTACAATTGTAGGCTGTCTCGCCTTACAGTTATGATGGCTCATCATGACTCCCTTCATGGCGAGAACCAGCTCATGCTCCGTCTCATCCGAACCCAATACTGGATACCGAATGTCAAGACCATGATCAGAGCCGTCATTCACAATTGCAAAACCTGCATTATTCATCGAAAGCAGGCACAGTCCCAACTTATGGGTACCCTTCCCTGCGAACGGACTACTTTTACACGCGCGTTCACCAATACCGGGGTAGACTTTGCGGGGCCTTTCGACATCAAAAGCTACCGCGGTAGGGGATGTCGACTGTCAAAAGGCTACGTATGCCTTTTCGTCTGTTTCTCCACGAAGGCCATCCATTTAGAAGCCACTAGTTACCTTAACACCCCCCTGCTTCCTCGCGGCCTTTTCGCGTTTTATCGCGAGAAGAGGATGTCCGAAGAACATCTACTCCGACAACGGTACGAACTTTGTCGGAGCTTCCAGATCTCTACGATCGGAATTCAAAGCCTTCCTGGCAGAAAGCCGAGATAAAACAGTCTCCAAGTATAGCCATCAAGCGTTAACTTGGCATTTTATTCCCGCAGGCGCTCCACATATGGGCGGCTTGTGGGAGGCGGGAGTGAAGAGCTTCAAAAGCCACTTCAAAAAGATCGCGTCTCCCCATAGGTACACCATAGAGGAGTTCCAAACCCCTTTTGTGCCGGATTGAGGCGTGCCTCAACTCGCGCCCACTCAGTCCAGGGTCGAATGACCCGATGGATCTGGAACCACTCACCCCCTGGACATTTCCTAACGGGCAGCCACCTCCTGGCTCCGCCAGAACCAGATGCCAGTGAGAGCTCTGCCTCGATGATCAATCGATGGCAGAAACTCAAAGGCCTCCACCACACTTTCTGCAAACGATGGAAGGTGGAATATCTATCCGAACTTCAAAAACGAGTGAAGTGGAAGCATCCCAAAGAAGATATAAAAGTGGGAGATCTCGCTGTCCTCAAAGAGGACAACTTATCTCCCAACGAATGGAGGTTAGGTCGAGTCGTCAACGTACACCCCGGAGAAGACAACCGGGTTCGTGTAGTCGACCTCATAACCGAGAAGGGTCAAGTCAGACGACCTTTGGTCAAACTGATCCTTCTTCCAACGGAGGAGATGGACTGCGAGAAGACCAATAGCTCCTCATAACCATCCCTCCGTTCATCGCCCTCCTTTTCAAAACGAACTTTTTACCGCGAATCCACAACCCCCCCCCCCCCCCACCCCCCCCCCTTTTTCTTCACAGACTTTCGGTTGGGGTATTCCCACCGAACTCATCTCGTCACCGTAAGAGCATAATATATCCACTCCGCTACCCCTATGCCGGGACTCACCGTGGGAGGCTCCCACTACGGATTCCAACCACCCTGGGCACTCAGTCCCAACCCCCGAATCCGCGGGGCTCACCACGTGAGCGGACACTTTCCAATTCAACCTATGTAATCCAGCCCCCACGTGTGAGGCTCCCTGGGGATCCCAACCACCCTGGGCACTCAGTGCCAACCCCGGAATCCTCGGGCTCATCACGTGAACGGACACCTAACAATCTATACTCCTACATATGGGCTCACCGTGTGAGGCTCCCACTGGAGATTCCAATCCCCTAAGACACTCGACACTTTCTACTTTTAACTTTAAAATTCACAATGTGCCACAACGGAATCCCCGGGCTCGCCACGGGAGTAAACACAATCCCCTATACTTATGCTCTCGCGGTGACGGAAGAGTTCCGTCGAGAAAAAGGGATGTCCAAAACCCCAGCGCTCGTTCACCGAAACGAGGCCAACCAACCACCCTAATGCAGATCCCCATCTGCCACAAAATTCTATGTTTTTTCGAAAATATCCCACAAATTCACTCGCTCACCCCGAGCGAGGGCACCATAACCCTAACGCAGACCCACGGTCTGCCACAGATCGCACATGCCATCGGCCCAAGGCACATACCAACAATTCGAAAAGAAATTAAGTAACGAAAAATATTTATGGAAAAAATGGAATGAGTTTTAGGTCCGCATTTCCTATTTTATCAAGTTTAAATCTTATTCGGATGTATTGACTTCAGATTTTTGCTAAATCTTTAAAATAGAGTTTAGGTAGAATCTTAGCTGTATAGAACCAAAACCACGGGACAAGTATAAGAAAGAGTTCCCATTTCATTTTGCCAGATCACACAAAAAAAAAAAAAAATCTATGGTCGGAATATGTTGTTGATGCGCCTTGCAACATGCGCGGTAATATTACCAATAACTGCACATTGTCCAAATTCAGTAAAGCGAGTGCTTTATAAAATACTGCAATAATTAATGGATAGATATAACTTCGAATTCCTTGTCTCCATTCCGATGTCAAGTAGCCGTAGCCAAACGTTAGCTTATGTGCAACTTCCAAACTCGCCCAGTATTAGTCGGGTACATAGTATGTTTGTACAATGAATATTGATAAAATCCTCACCGCAAAAATTAACAAAACTACGAATAGCAGATTCATGTCAATTTAAAGAGGCAGTGATATTTATTGGGCATTGACTTGCTGCCTGTGAATAGTACTGTATTTACGTATATAAATCGATTATTGCTCGAAAGAGATTATCCGCTGCGACTCCCTTTTATAATTTTAGTTGCTTTAATACACAGAGTTTTGTCCAAAAATATCTTCACTTTGCTCATGTTAATAAACTTTGATCATGAAGTAACTAAAAATAACACCAAACCCCCGAGCAATTTATCACGTATTTCATTTAAGTCAGCCTGGGTAAATACGAAGCTAACATTTCCTTTGATATGCGGCAACAATTTCTGCAACAAACCATTATTCTCCAGTTAATTTAATTTTTATATATAGGTATCTTAAAATAAGATGAAGTTCTTTTCTAAATTAGTTCCGTGATTAGAATCAATTTGAAATCATTGTACAGCAAACGTGTGCCACTCGCATTGGATGCACCGAGAATATGGCCGGTCTAAATGCGGTTCATCCTCTGAAATATGTATCTCGTTGTTCCCTACAAAAATATCACGCTCTATGGCCGTTCCTCGGCAATACAATTTTAATGCAATATCTCTTTTCATTTCGCATAAGACGTTCATCAGCTTCTTCAAGAAATCTTTACTAATTACTGGAATTGGTTACATTTAGTATTTCTAAGCTTTTGCAGTGTCGCACAATTTCTAAAATACCGTAATCACTCTCTAAGCGACTACCTTCGATATGAAATTCTCGAAGCTGCTTCAAGTCTTGTGCCAAAACTTCTAATTGTTCATCCTCAATATCATCGTCTACTAATACCAGGCATTTTAAATTCGCCATTAAGCGAACATTTGCAATATGGCGATCATTCGACCAAAGCACGCTATTAAAAATCAATGTATGCATACGTATACCGTGCATTCGAGTTAATTTCTCCATTAAAAATACATCATAATCACGTATGTAACAAATTATCTTGCGCAAATGCGTCATATATAACCGTTTATCAATGAATAACAACAAATGATGATCGTCAACCTTTAGCTCCTCCAATGTTACGCAATCAGTGATCGCAGACAATCCATTATCCAAAACAGTATTATGGCCAAAATAAAGAAGTGAAAATTTTCGTAATTTGAGTGTTTTGAAAATTTCGGCCAAGTGTTCGGTATCCAGGGACTCACAGCAACTCAAATCTAAATCATTTAGCAAACTCATATTCTTTATATATTTTCCAGTTGTGCTACTCGTTAAGGCCAGCCGGGTGATGGAAGGGCATAGTTTTGATAGTAAAATTATATCTTCGTCATTATTTGTATTGTCGCGATGTGAAATATTACATTCTAAAATATTTAGTTTGGGAAATTTTAAGTGACAAATACATTTGAGTAGGAAACTTTCTATATCATCAATGGTAAGCGATTCCACAATTCACATGCCCTAGTCAATAGATCAATAAAATCGTTTTTATTTCTTTTAAATGCTTCCATTTGTTGCAAATTTATTGCGATAGCCCTAGATTGATGACGCCAGAATAATTTAACGATCATATCCAAACGCCTGCTCACATGTTTTATTGCCAACAAATCATCAAATTTTAGGAACATACAAATGTAACAAAGGCAAGCGTCATTCAAATCAAGAAATTCCGCATGTAAGTATGCTCTCAATATACTATAGCTCAATCCCTCTTCAGAGTCAACGGGAAATCCGGCTGATAGTACATTTAACCGTTGCTTTTGCCAATATGTTTGGTTCATCTTCTTGACCTCACTCTCCAAGCCACTCAGCAGGTAATAAACGTGTAAGCGTTGCTCCCTATCCTGTTTTTTAAGAATATCTAACATTTTATAAAGAAAATTTCCGTCAATATTAGAGCAGTAGCTGACATCCAAATGTTGCAGTTGCGGACAATGTTTAACAAAATGCAGCACATGATCATTCGTTAAATATTTCCAATGACGACAACTCAAAACCTCCAGAGAATTCATTGCCTCTGCGTAATCTATCAAGGGGCAGATGAAGATTCGCAGTTGCATAAGGAAAATTTGTTATACTTTCTTCCTTTTTGCCACAGTTTTAAGTGTAGATGCCAGTTCTCTGGCAAAGGGAAATAGTACAGATCTATTGATAACCCAATAATACGCTCGCTTTGCGTATTCAAAATTGCATAAAATTCAACTGTTTCATACATTTTATAGTCGTGGGTATCTACATTTTGTATGCTTGATATATCAATATCAAAGTCTAACATAACTTGTAGGCAAACTAATTTGGGCAGACGCAATACTTCTTGCAGGCAATTTTTGAGAGGATTTAAATTCACTTTGAGTACATTTTGAGACTGAATGTAAATTTAGTTGGCTTTTGCCATCATGTCGCACATCTAATACCCGTAAGTTTTTTAAGTGCTGACACATTTCCTCAAAATGAGCATTATTAATCTCAAAAGGTTTTTCGGAAAGCACATAAAGGTATATAAAGGTTTATAAAAATTGCAAATATGTTTGCCACTCAGTGGCTCTTTTATATGAGGCGTTAAAAGATTTGGGAAAATTTTGACCAGCGATTTCATTTCCTCATCGGTAATCATTGTATCTAAAGATTTTTCTTCGTCAAAAAAAAAAAAAATGTTGTACATTTTCCAGACTTTCATTATTCGTGTCATTCTTCGTTATGTTTAAAAGATCCTGTATATCATGTAAAAATTGGTCTAGCGTCTCTTCACCGACCACAATCGACAGCAATCCCCCCTTTATTATATCAAAGAAACATGGCAGATCGTTTATATGAGGAAGCCATATTTCTAAATTTAATGTTTTATAACGTTTCTGTTGTAGCCAAATGCGACGGCATATAGCATCGAACCGTCGACAAGTTCGCGCGATTTGCACTTGGTCTTGTAACTCTGAGGCATACTTAAAAATACTCACCAAACAATCGTCATTTAGCTGATCCATTATATTGTCAATTATGAATCGTTCCTGTTTTATTCGAGTAAAACTGTTTTATATGCTTTCCACAGAAATTAATTTGTTTGTACATACCTGTTTATGCAACTACTCAAAAGTGCAAGCAACAAAACACCATGAATCAAATAGGCAATTCGTCACATTACTTTCACCCGCAAAATTGAGTAACCTCACTTAACGCAGATATGGTAGACTATACCGAAATTTAATGGATCTTCCTTGTATGGAACAATGCTATTTGATGAAACAGATATTTCTCGTAACTCTTTTACATTATTTAATTATTTTATTTATTTGCTATAGGAAAATATTTATTTAACACGCCACAATGTGACAGTGCGTTCTTCAGACGCAGTGTATATAAGGCCACGCCGTAGTAGAAAATGAAATGAAAGAACGGAAAATCACTTGATACACTTCCCGTTGTTTCAATTCATAGGAATTTTACATTCTATACACGGCTATGTATGAATGTGCGCAATTTTTCTTTTGTCTTTGCTGCCGGTAAATAGCTACCAGTACGCGGACTTTTTAAGAGGAAAATGTTAGTAGACGAAAAAATGAAAATAGTAGTAGTTGGTAGTTTTTACCAAGAAAACACCAGCTACAGTTCAGATGTGTACAAACAATTAATCATGTACTGTAAAACAAATATCGCACAGTTTCAAAGAAATGACACCTTTAAAACACGTTAGCAAGACAAAATTACATGCACGTTTGTATATACCTATGTACATAGCTTATGCCTATACGATACTCAATTTTTTCCTGTAGCGTGAGTGTGAAACACTGACAAATATGCACCAAGACGTCAAATCACAACAACAATATTCCAAAGTACCACAAGTACTGCCACGAAATAACCGATCTCGGCAAGTAATCGTTTACGTAGAACCTTTTATTTTCGTTCAAATTATTCAAAAAATTTCTCTACTCAAAAATTTATTTCCTGCTTAAGTTCTTCAGAAATTTTTCAGTATCGCCTCCTAATGTTAGTTCGGTGGGCTCGGCAATTCAATACTTTAAAATTATCGCAGCATACGTTTACAGTGCGAAGATACTGAAATCTTGGTAGATTTTGGGCCTCGGTGGTAGTAGTAGTAGAAAATGAAAATGGGCCAGAAAAGTTAGTAAACCTACCAATGCGGTAAAGTCCGTGCACTGACTGTCCATATACTTCTCCAACGTATGTACACATATATGCCGAGTTTTAAATGCACATTATATTAGGGATGCATAAAAAGATGCAAACGGGTACCCAAAAACCCGTTTCCGGAAGAAATCGGTACCGGAGACAAAGACCCTTCGGGAACCGTGGCGTTTGCTAAAGGCCATCAATAAAACAGGACTACAAGCGTACTTGGGGAAAAGTTGAACAAATAAGTGAAGGGCAATACAAACAAATAAAAAATTATACAGTTTATAAATCTCTCCCCTCTTCCAAAACGAACATTTCCTTTATTTTTTTTTCTTTATATAGCATACGATTTTGCTGTCCAAACATTTTTTTTTGCGGCGGGAAGGAAATTTGTTGGTTTTTAGCACCAACAACACAAATAACAGCGACTCAAAAGAACCCACGATATACACTTTCTACCCGGTTCGGTACCAGAATGTGCGAACCGAAAATCGTAAATGCTAGTTTTCTGCAGCACTAGTGTGCCCGTGGCCAACTAAAACGCTACCGGGTGACACGAAATAAACAAAATAAGGCACTAAAGACCCAGGCACATAACGTGCGGGGAAAGAGGCCATGTTCATAATGCGCCCCACATATGCATTTTTTTGTTTGTTTTTTATGCAGCGGCAGATGTTTCCCCTTATGCGCGCGCTAATAAAATTTCCCAAATCCCCAACAATACAATTAGGGACCACTCGCCCCCGCACTTTCGAGAATGACTCGACCCAGTCAAACATATTGCCGTTCTTTCAGAAAAATGGGTCGCTTTGCCGCTATGCAACGAAACGCTGCCAAGAACGTCATGCGTTATACGTCGGAATGCCGCGCTTGTTTTAAGCAACATCCCGTACGCCTGTGCCCAATCTTTCGGGCCAAAAAACCCGAGGAGCGTCTTTACTTAGCGATCCGCGGGAGCTGCTGTGGAAATTGCTTGGCTCTAGACCACCGCTCTAACGCATGCCCAAGCCAAGGCCGATGTAAAAAATGCGGCGAAAAACATCACACGATGCTTCACATCTCCTCGATTGATGAAGAGGAACAGCTACTCCACGAAGCCCGCTCCAAGCCATGGAGTGTACAAGTTGAGGAGGAGCTGGAATCATCCCGTGAGCGGATTGACGACTCCATATCGTTATATGCGTCAGATGCTGGAACGGAGACTGGGCCTCTTCGTCCAGCTCGAATCAACCGAACCGGAGCGGAGACTCGGTCTCTTCGCCCGAACACAACACCAGCAGCCAAATCGTTTAGACCGCTTTTGCAGCATGAAAGGAAGCGGCTCCAGCACAACACATCTACAGTCCAGCGCCATGTTCGTGACGGCCGAGCGGAGACTCGGTCTCTTCGCCGGCAAACTAAGGACCCTCAACGAAGACAACCACCGCACGATCGCAGAGCGGAGACAAGGCCTCTTCGCCTGCAACAAAGATATCACACCCATCATCAACCACGAGATCGCAGTCATGGATCCAACTCGCTGCAGCTCACTACCGTGTCCGCCTTCCGGGCAGGGCTCCTAGCCCCGCATTCAGCTGCCACCGCCACCATGATACCGACGGTAGCGATCACCCCCACCGCGGTCGTGAAAATAGAAGCAGGGGGGCGGCTACACCTCGTTCGCGCCTTAATCGACGGATGCTCCCCCACCACAGTGATTGCGGATGAGCTCGCCCAGGAGCTCCAACTTCCTACCAGCAACATTGGCGGGCAAGCAGGATGTCTGCTGCGTATCCGAGGAAGACACGGACAGAACAGAAGGATTGCGACCCATGCTGCGGTCGTAGCCAATTTTCGGCGCACGACACCCACAACCAGCATCGACAGTGCCATCGCAGCCCCGTACGCACATCTTCGTCTGGCGGATCCGCAGTTCTACTCATCCGCCCCGATCCGCCTCGTCCCAGGCACAGATGTATATGCCGAGATAATACTCCCAGGGATTCTGCCCACCACGTTTGGCCCTTTGTTAGCTCAGAGTACCATCTTCGGTTGGGTAATCTCGGGCACAGCGAAGGCCTAACAGCAAAATGTTCGGTAACGACCGAAATACATGAATTTTTACACTTTTTATCCTTTTTATTTTATTGAATTTCTGTTGTACACAGTCGCAAGCGGTGTGCATTGTGAGTTCGTACAAGTGAAAAATCTTTCTATCCCTCCATTGCCATGCCTACGTGTCAAATCATAGCTGACAGGGAGAACGGCTGTCGCGAAGGGCCAGAGAATGGAAGAAAGGTTTCTTTTTCTTGTGCTCGCCGTTACTAAATTGAAGTGCCATGAATTGCACATTTGCTTCAAATCAGCTTTTCCTTTAAATTTGTATACAGAAAATCAGACTACATATTAATACTCATTCCTAAAATCAAGTTTATGGATTAAATTTACGTAACCAACTTCGCAGGCATTTAAATTATGTAAACAAAGCAATATACCAGTCGTCTACAAGATGTTTGAAAACCACTGTCAGCTAATGATTTAAGTAATCAACAGCGATTGAACAGGTGATCGAAGCTGTTCACTATTGTGAACGTTCTACCAAAAATTCGCCACTTGTATGGATTCACAATTGAGGTGTGCGTTTAAAATCTTGTATCATTACAATAAGTTATTTTTTTATTGAATTTTCTTCATACAAAATTCACAAGCATAGAATTTCCAATGAATTTGTAATAAACGGCAAGAAATATGAACACGTATATCTTCTTACTTCTTTTCGCAATCCCTAGCTCTAGGCAAACCTGGCTTAGGCCTTGAATCATAACGGGAAAAGTGCCGAATGACAGAGGCATCAGCAACCAAGCTCACCCATTGCGCAGACCATCTTGCGTGCCGCCAAGCCGGCGGACTGACCGGCGTTTATGTTAAGTTAGATATAATTAGTTATAAGTTTTTTATTTTTTTCTTCTCTTCTTCACGGTCGGTGATCCTTGGCGGACTGTGATGTTGCGTACCGCAAGGGGGCGGCATGTTTAGGCCCAAGGGCTAACTTTTACTTGATTGACGGCGCCCTCCCTAACGTTTTAATAAGATTTCCAGCCACCCACACTCACGCCGCATTTGTGTGCATGCATGCACATGCATGCGTTTCATACGCATGCACGTGTGTGTGCAGGTTGTCAGCACCCATGCACGTATATGTGGGGGCTGTTGTGTGTGTGGCTTTTTTCCCCTCCTTAATACCAGAGGACTTTTTCGCGGCTTAGCGGTTGTCCTCAACGGGATAACCGGCCTCTTTCTCGATTGACCGCCAACCAGCACACATCGCCCAAGATCGCCATCGTCACGTTCAACACCAAGGTAATATTGTATCCACTCTATATTTCCTAACATTCTTAATAAAACATTATTATAACGAGGAAATCCTCTTTGCGTTTTGTTTCTTTTATTTCTTTTGAGCGAACCATCCACTCCAAGATCGACCCGTGTGCGCCTACCCATTGCCGGTTTCAGACGCACCCAGGCCGAACACCATTTATTTAGAAGGCACGTAGGGTTACCAGGTAAGGGGCCACCGAAATTTAGGTGCGTCGGTGGCCATGGTTTTTTTTGAGGGTGGGGCATAGCACCGGGCGTCGCAACACCACCCGCGGCGCCCCTATGTATATTCGGCCCGTTTATTTTCCCTTTTGTTTTCTTTTAATTTTCAGCGGTTATTTTGATTTCAGAGTAGTAACCGGCCATGTCCGGTTCGGTAAATTTTCTTGCGTCAGTCTTTTTTTTTTGAATTTGAATTTTTAAATGTTGGAATGTTAACGGTTTGTCCGTGGCATCCGGTTCGACCGGATGTCGTTTTAATTTGAATTATAAGCGTTTTGAGTCGGTCTCTGCGCTTCTGTCAGTTTGTTTTGAATTTGACAGCTGCTCGTTTTGATAGGCATGATAGGAACTTTTTTCTGTATATGGCGCAGGAACAGTAAGGTTGGCAAGGACCCGCCCCAGCCGACAATGACTAGCCACTGTGCACCACAACATCATGCCGACCGCCTTCCTTACTGCTTCCATTGAAAATGAGCATCCATAACACTTTATAAGTTTGTTTTTAACGGCGATATTGAGAAAATGTATCGCCAAATACTCATCTATGAAGAAGATAAAGATTTTCATCGAATCGTTTTTCGAAAGCACCCAACTCTGCCGATAGAAGATTTTCGACTAAAAACAGTTACCTTTGGTGTAAATTGCGCGCCATATTTGGCAATTCGAACCCTACACCAACTCGCCCACGACTGTCAAGATGAATATCCGCTCGCTAAAAACATTTTATTAAACGAAACATATGTTGACGATATTTTGTCAGGCGGTCATAATATACAGTCCATTTTGAACTCCATGACCCATTTATCGAAGTCCTAAAATCGACAGGGTTCCATTTGAGAAAGATGTCGGCAATTCACCCTGAAATTTTAAAACCCGTTCCCGGCCCTAATCTGCTAGACGTCGACTTTCTTAAATTCCATGATTCGAGTTCCACAAAAACCCTTGGAATTCAGTGGAACGCGCTAACCGACACCTTCACCTATACGTACGATCCACCATCAGCAGAAAACACGACTACGAAAAGACAGATTTTATCAGGAGTTGAAAATCTGTTTGACCCCGCAGGATGGCTATCGCCAATAATGATTCTTGCCAAAATGTTACTGCTACAACTCTGGATGGAAGGAACGGATTGGGACGAAGACGTGAAGCCCGGGGCTCTCCAAAAATGGACCTCAATATACGAAAATTTACCTCACATCAGAGAAATTAAAATCCCTAGGTGGATACAGTATTCCCCGGATAAACTCATTCAGCTGCATGGATTTTCAGATGCTTCCGAAAAAGCATTTTGTGCCTGTGTATATTTACGTGTACAAACCCATGAAACTAGTTTTTCATCCCATTTGCTAGCAGCTAAAAGCAAAGTAGCACCCCTTCAAACCGTGAGTCTTTCACGGTTAGAACTCTGTGGAGCATTCTTACTCTCCAAATTAGTGAAACAGCTCCGAATTGAGCTGAACCTACCCCAACATGAACTCACTCTCTGGTGTGATTCTGCCATCGTACTGGCATGGTTAGAAAAACCACCCCATGCCTGGAAAATGTATGTCGCCAACAGGACATCCGAAATTCTTAAGAACGTCGACAACGCCACTTGGAGGCACGTTTCCAGTAAGGATAACCCAGCGGATTTGGGCACTCGAGGCTGCAAGCCTCAGGATTTAGTCCAATGTCCATTATGGTGGGAAGGACCTAATTGGCTTGCCAACCAGCAACTTCATGGCCAAAAGATATATCCCACCACCCAACTCCCCCCGAACAACGATATGTGGAAGTATTCCACACCCTGCAGGAAGAAAATATAGACATACTCGACCGGTTTTCGTCGTTTTCTCGAGTCGTGGCCTATATGTTGCGGTTTATCAAGGAAGCAAGGAAACTGAAGGTTCCAGCCACGCCCAACCTCACCCACGTCGACGTGAAGTTCGCCAAAATGAAAATCATCATTCAAACTCAACGGAATCATTACGGAGACACGATAGAGCTGCTTCAAACGTCAGGACCCTTACCCAAAAAGAACACCCTTGTGACATTAAACCCCATGTTAGATGACTCAGGAATCATGCGAGTTTCTGGAATATTAGCATATGCCACCTGTAGCTTTAATGAGCAGCACCCACATATCATACCCTAAAACTCTCGATTTTGTTCTCTTCTATTGGACTTCCTCCATTCGAACCTGCTGCACGCCGAAAAACAGCTGATGATCCGAATGGTACAGCAACAGTACTACATTTCACGTTTGAAGCAAAAGGTCAAAAAGCTCATCTTCCACTGCAAAACCTGCACCATCTACAGCAGATGAAAACATAGATAATGGCAGCTTTGCCACCCGAGAGGTCAACATATTCCCTATCCTTTCATACAACAGGAGTCGACTTTGCTGAACCATTTGTGGTAAAAACTTCTCCCCTTCGCCGAGCTTCGTATGTCAAAGCTTACGTTTGTGTGTTCGTCTGTTTTTCTACAAAATCTGTTCATTTAGAAGTGTGTTCTGACCTCACCACGAATGGCTTCAACGCAGCCTTTGCCCGATTCACTAACCGCCATGGCCTACCCCATCAGATATTTTCTGACATAGGAAAAATGTTCGTCGGCGCAAAACGCGTACTACAAAGGGAATTCACCACATTCCTCAAGGAAGTAGCTACAGACGTCGCCGAGAAATATGCAACTAACGGATTCTCATGGAAATTCATCCCACCATACGCTCCACACATGGGTGGTCTATGGGAAGCGGCCGTGAAAAGTTTCAAAATACACTTTACAAAGGTAGCAGGAAACCAGAAGTTTTTTCCTTCGAAAGCTCACTACCCTCTTGGTACGCATAGAGGCGGTCCTCAACTCCCGACCGCTCTCCCCTATGTCCGAAGATCCAATGGATCCCCCAGTCCTAACCCCAGGGCATTTCCAACGTGGCGCACCACTCTTGTCACTATCGGAGCCAACTGCCGAGCATCTCACCCTGGTCAATAAATGGCAGAAACTGAAAACGCTTCATCACCAGTTCAGCACACGATGGAAGAACGAGTACCTCAAGGAGTTGCACAGGCGGTACAAATGGAAATGCCCTCAACGCAACATTCAAGTTGGAGCATGTTGAAGACATGATCCAGTTTTCGGACTAAGTCCGCCCCCCTCCGTCTGGCAACACCCGACCAGTGCGGCCAAGCGCAAGTGCAGCACAGCTGTGCTTGCCGACCAACACCGCGCTCACTCTCAATTCAGTTGTCATTAAACTTCCCACTATTACACATCGATCGTTCCCGCATCGCATCGCGTGTTCGCCGTCGCGCAAATATTTCCTGTTTCATACCTATTTCATATATATATAATTAATTTCAATTTGTATAACTTTGTATATATTTCATGCGCTTGAAGTGTGAATAAAATACATATTTCAATTTTTAACTCCGCGCCTTTCGTGCCATTTCTTGATAAACATAGTGCTGTGTTACGGCAAGTTTATACATGAAAATGGACAACAATTCGTCGCAAGTGGTAACGAAACTCAAAGGAGCGGAGGCCGAAAGCAAGCAAGGAGCGTTGTCGCCGGATGCTACACCGAAGCTTTGCAAAAAGAGCTCCCACAGCAAGGCTCAAAAGGGCACACCAACATTAAGTGAGCTAATTAAGCAGGCGTTAGCTGCGTTAAATCAGCAAAACCCCCCTGGAGAAAAAAAGATGACCAAGCTACTCAAGGCGATTGAGGACTTGATACAGTTCTTCATAGGGCGTAATAATATACACGCGGAAATCAAGAGCTTGATCTCCGTAATAAAAGTCCTGTACATCGAGTCGGCCCTAGAGGTAAAGAATTTAGAACATAAATTGCGTGCAAGCGAATGTGCCAAGTAGAGAAGTCCATCACCCCCAGGAAAGCGACCGAGAAATAATTCGTACTCGACCAAGGAGAACAACGTGGTAAAACCCACTACTACGCTAAAAGACGTCTTGTCGTGGTCACACACGACGGCAAGAAACGCAAGAGAAGACGGAGCGGAATGAGGAAACTGCAGCCCAAAAGACGGGAGAGTGGCAGTTAGCTAAAAAGAAGAGCAAGAAAATAGCACTTAAGGCTAGGCCGGATGCAATCGTCATTTCCAAGGCGGGGGATGCGACGTACGCCGACATATTGCGTAAAGTGAGAAGATGCGACGAATTAAAATCCCTGGGTGAATACGTCAAAACGATTAGAAAAACGGTGAAAGGAGAGATGTTACTAGAGCTGAAAAAACCGCAAGATGGGAAAACCGGCGTGTACCAAGCAGAAATTGAAGCGTTACTTAAGGACTCGGCTAAGGTTATAACAAAGTCCCAAATGGTCACACTACAGTGCAGAGATCTCGATGAGATTACTACGCCCGAGGAGATTCGCAACGCCCTCCACCAGCAATGCAGCATCAAACTTCCAGATATAACTGCCTTAAAAAGCATACGCACAGGGTACAGTGGCACGAAGTCGGCACTTATAAGCCTTACAGCGGATGATGCCAAGGCGGTTCTTAAAATGCAAAGAATCCGGGTAGGATGGGTTTCCTGCCGAATTAGAGAGCTCAAGCAAGAGAAACGCTGTTATAGGTGGTGGGGCTATGGGCATAGAGCTCAGAAATGTAAGGAGACTGTAGATAGGTCTAGCCTATGCAGGAAATGCGGCCAGCAATGTCATAAGGCTGCAAGTTGCGATAGCGCACCGAAATGCGCGCTATGTGGGGGCCAACATTCAGCAGGCAGTTTTAAATGCCCACAACGAGAGGGCAGCAAAATAACTGTCTCATGAGGGTATTGCAGTTCAATTTAAACCTTTGCGAGGCAGCCCAAGAGCTATTATCCCAAACAGTCTATGAAGGAGGATATGACATAGTGGCACTTTCTGAACAATACAAAAATCGCCAGGAGCAGGGTTGGCACTCAGATTAAGCAGGGAAAGCCTCAATTTGGGCACCAGGGAAATTTCTCCCACAGGAAGATATGACGCCAACGGTAGCAGGATTCACGTGGGCAAAAATCAACGGTATATACGTCTTCAGTTGCTATGCCCTTCCGAGCATGATCATCGCCGAGTTCGAAGACATGATATAAGGGATCACCGTTGAAGCACGAGGTAAACACCCGCTTTTAGTGTGTGGAGACTTCAATGCATGGTCATCTGTGTGGGGAAGTAGGCGAACTAACGAAAGAGGGAGAGTTCTTCTCGAAAGCCTTACTTCTTTGAGGCTAGAACTCCTAAATGAACCAGGGATATATACCTTCGATACAGGTACCAGACGATCCATTATAGATCTCACCTTCGCTAGCAGCGAAATAGCAATACGAGCAAAATGGTTCATAAGCAACGTCTACACAAACAGCGACCATAAAGCTATTAGCGTAGAGCTGCTCGAAACTCCACGAATGGTAGCAGCAAGACATCGACAAAGTAGGAAATGGAAACAGCACCTTTTCGACCCACAAATATTTGAAATTATTTGCAAGGACGCCATAGTAAGAGAATCGCATGCGGAAGACCAATCGGTTCAAATCACTAAGTTGCTATGCATGGCATGTGATGCTGCCATGCCCAGAAGTCGCGGAAAAGCACGGCGCACTTCGGTATATTGGTGGAATGACGAAATTGCGGAAGAGCGTAGAAAATGTCACAGCACCTATGTCGCACAAAGAAAGGCTCATGAATAAAAATCAGTCTAATTTCAGCGCTGAGCATAAGCGTTACTCAAATCATATTTTCGTTGTAATTTACTTTGAACTTTCTACATGGCGATCCTGACAGCCTAGATCAAAATTAGCAAAACTGCTAAAGACCTAGCTGGAGGAAAATCATGGATATGAACCAAGCAGGATTCGCCTTTGAAATTTCTACATGGCGATCCTGACAGTTTAGATTAATATCTACAAAACTGCCAAAATAAGCTAACTGACGAGAAATTCCGCCAAGTCTAAAAGGGAAAAAGTAAAATTCAAGATTCCTTACCAGTAAGTCAAAAAGGAAAAATTCTATTAATATAAACGTTCAAATTTAAGCGAATATTTATACTTGCGGGCAAAGTCAGCCTTTGTAATAGCCCACGGCATTTAAACAATACAAATGGTACTAATACTTGGCATATGAGGAAAAAGGATAACACAAGGAACACAAATGGTACTAATATTTGGCAACAGCAGATAACTGAATTTTAACAAGTGGAGCCTTTTCGTTCGGATTTTTTGGCAAATCTCAAAGTGAAGGAGAATCACCAGAGGAGAAATTAATTACTACCATAAAAAGATCAGCATTATGAATACAACAGCAAGGAATAGGTAAAACAGTAACTGACATTGGTGACCAACTGGCAACGAGCGGGCATAATTCAAGTGGAATAAAAAAGAGACACGTTAGCAAACAAAAGAAACTTTTATATGGCACAAGGACCAGCAGCAAGCGGAAACAACTAATTTTTTATACGTGTATTTTTAAATTTCTAGAATAAATTGAGAGGCCTTGAGACGCTTACCCATTAGCAAAAATTAAATTTTTGCTTAGAATTTTTTGTAATACTAGGAGATTTTAGAATGAAAATAATTAATTAAATGTAAAAGAAAAATAAACTAAAATTCAAAATTTAATAAGTAAATTTGAATGTTTAGAACATTTCATAAAATACTCAATTAACTTTCGACATTTTCAGTTATCCCTTTGTTAGGAATAAAATAACCACAGAGGAGAAATTCCAGAGGACATTTTATAAATTTTTTTTAAAATACTCTGTTAGTAATAAATTAAAATGCAAAGGGACTCCTCAGACTTTCCCCTCCAATGGTGGGACGAGAATACCCTACACACTAGAGACCTACAAAAGGAATTAGAAGGATTAAAGAAATGGTGGAAAATAATAGGAATGGAAAGGGAACCTACAACAGAAGACATAATAAACCCCACAATAGCCATAGCTCGCTACGAAGTAGGAAAGGAAAATTCTGATGCATCAGAAAATAAAATAGTAAAATGTGAACCACCAGCTGAACCAGAAACAAAAGCTGCTCCAAACATTCCAGATGTTTGGCTAGCAGCTTTAATCTGCGTTGTCGTGCTATTAGTCATTGCAATAGCCACTATAATCAAAAACTAAATGAAAATTAAATACAAGCAGTTGCAAAATACTCAAGCGCGCATTTAATATTCAAAGTACTCTTAAAGCCAAACCCAAAGCTGAGGAAGCGCAACAAATAAGTAAAATACTTAATAACTCTTAAAATTTCCCAATCAACAGAAAAGGTAGACTCATTAACCCTGCCAAAATTGAATAGCAAATCAAAATTTGCATAATTCCTTTGAATGCTCCTGACAAAGATGGTAATGAAGCAATAGGAAATTCTAGGACAGTGGAAATAAGCAAAACCTAATAACGAAAAAAAAATTCATAAATTTTAAAACCATAAAAATTTTAAACCCATAACAAAAAAAGAAGAAAAAGTCACAAGGAGAACATATATATATATATATATATATATATAAAGCGCTATATAAATTTGTTACAGTGAGACATGTCGCGCTCCTTTTCAGAGAAAAATGGTAGCGTAAGGAATACAAGCAACCTAATTGGAGCTGATAAACTTGACATAGGACACACGTTGTACAAATTCCGCCAATCTAGGACTTGTAAAGAATAAAAAACACAGTTGTCCTGAGGGACAAATTGGCGATTAAGAATAAAATATTTGCAGCAGTAGGTGAATTTATAAAATAATTTTGGTACCCACGTTCTCTATGATCAAATAATTGCAGTAACCCAAGAGGTTTTGCAAGTGACAATCCCGGTAAAAATAAAAATAATTCTTCATAAAAGTCATGACGATTCTGTCTTGGTGGCCGCTGCAGAAATCGCCTGACAAATAGGATCAAAGAAATTGTTGGAAAATAGAAGAAATATCAAAAAAATAAAAGATCACTTAAAAATACGAAACATTTTTTGCATCCACTGTACCTCCCTTCCGCTCACTAGCTGAACTACAACTTCTAAAAACCACACGCCTCTTCCATCAATTACAACTCCTAAATTCCCTGTATAATTAATTACATAATTTTTGTTTATTAGAACTCAATAAACAATGAAAAATGTTGTTTAATAAAAATAGTCAATTATTTCATGTCTATGCAATTAGTTACAGACTTAACTAAATAAACGAAAAAAAACCTTTTCGTCTAATAAGAATAATATGCGGAATTAGAAAATAAAATAAATACAAACATTTATTGGTTTATATTATATTGGTTAAATAAACGAAAAAAAACCTTTTCGTCTAATAAGAATAATATGCGGAATTAGAAAATAAAATAAATACAAACATTTATTGGTTTGGTTTTTGTAAGAAAACCTCGCTTTTTAGAGAGGTCTAATTTTAGGAAAAATATTTTTACTCTAACTCCGGTAGAATAGAATAGGAAACATCAATAAAAAATATTTTTACTTCAACCCCCAGTAGATTAGAAAATAGTAATAGAAAAATACCAATATAAACAAAATCCGCTATTAACTCACATAATTTAACAAAAAAAAAAAAAAAACAAAAACAGTTTCAACAATAGCATTCTAATTTACTCGTCAATAAAAATGTCAACAAACAAAGAAAAAGAAAATATATAAATATAAAGTCATGCTGGCATCAAGTTACGGTTACTTCATAATAATTTGTAAACACATGCCGATTTTTAAGTTATTCGACGCTCTTAAAGACCGGCTGTGCCAAATAAATTTAAAATTCTGATATGTAAAAACAAATGTCAATAACACTCGATGCAAAACATTATTCATGATTACAAGCACACAACCATACAAAATAAATACACAAAAACTAATAATATATAAATACGAAAGTCAGTACAACAACTCAAATTATACACGATCCTCCCTTCAAAACATATAAAAAAATGTACAAACAAAACAACAAAAGAAAAAAGGGCCAGCACAAAAATCACACATGTCAAATAAATATAAACGGATATAAAAATAAGTAAACAAACTTTTCACTCTCAATATCAAGTTGCCGCAATACAATAAATTACAATAGAAAACTAAAAGCAACTAAAATTTTGTGAACTCTAAATGGGTCATTAAGTCACTTTAAGGATCACATACAATTGTTCTAGTGTATGTGACCTTTCTTAAAGGTGGGTGGTGTGGCATTACCACAATACAAGATATTTGTATTTATGTAAATGCCAGAATAAGTCTAGCTTGCAATGAACAAGCAAATGAATTTCACTTTCGACCACACACAAATAACTCATAGCGACATAGTCATAGCGGCATAGATAAGTATATTGAACCCAGCGGGGAGCCGTATCCGTTTACAGTTGTTTAACCCATAAGCGTCACACTCACTAGCTCACGTATCGGTCAGCATGTCTGATCAACAGCGTCGGTTTTTCAGTGCGACTGACCAAATATTTTTACAAAGTTAGGTAATAAGAATATTCTACTGAATAGATATATAGAAATAGAATGTAGTTGGCTAAACGAGCGTGGCAACACCGGCACACTGGCAGGTGCAACCCTGCCACCCACTTAACACACCACACCTCAACACTAACACATACACACATAAATTGTCAAAACACACACACCCATTCACATATAAAACACAATTTGTATAACTTTCATACGACTCTGTCGATTCGCGCCATCGCAGCTACAGTTTGTTGAATAAATAATTTCTAATTTAAAAAACCTAATTTCTATACCTTCATTAAAGTTGGAAATCCTTTTTCTCTTGATTTTATTTTCACTACGATTGTTCGAGGTGAGTGCAGTGGAGTGAATAGTGCAAATAAAAGGGCTAAAACTAGCTATGGTCCTTAGCAAGCCGTAAAGAAAGGCACCTATGGACAGTGAAAACAAAAAAAAAATAAAAAACAATTTATCAAAAAGAGACAATAGAGTCCACAAGCAAAAAATATTTCAAAACAAAGAATATTAAAGAAATAAAAAGCCCAAGTGAAGAAAAACATTTTAAAATTCATAAATAACAAAAAATACAACATACAATATAAGTAGAAACTTAAATATCAAAAATAATACGGGCGCGATAAATATTTACAAAAACAACAAGACATATACGGGTCTTAAAACACAAAAAATCACATAAAATAAAACAAACAGAACGGGCGGGAAAACCTCAAAAACATATAAAACATATACATATACATATATATAACTACAGTGAAACTGGATACACATTAGGGTGAAAAAAAAACCAAAAAATTTTATTAAAAATCCGCAAAAGACAATATTTTAAAAATTGTTATTAAACGTTTAAAAAATTAAATTGAGGGTTAAATATAATTCTGGGCGTGTATTTATAACACAAACAAAAATTTTTAAAAATTACACTAAAACTTACTCTAACCCCCTAATATACTGCGGTAAGTTGTATCTAAACAGTTATAGAATTGCCTTAGTGGAAAAAAGAAAAGAAAAAAGAAAAATTCTCGAAACGAAATAATATACACTACAGGCTACTGCTTATTTTCTTGTGCTAGCACAATAGCAAATCTAAAAGACCGCTATAATTGCAAGTATATACTTGCCAGTATTATCCCGCAATACCCCTTCGCCTTTCAAAAAAGAGCTGGAAGCAGGATTGCTTAACAAAAACAATATATATATATAAGTATAAAAAATTAAGTGCGGCAAAAAGTAGGATTTGTATTATATCATATATACATATCACATACTTCTATATTACATATACAAATATAAATTTATCGTCCCGTTGTTTGCACCCAAAAAGAACATAATATATATATTTTGATCAACATTATATCTAAACATACGGTAAAATAAATTATTGAGCCCATATACAAATCATACAAATATAGATACATAATAAAGGACAAAACACCAAAAAAAAAACCCATCTACTGCTTATTTTTCTTGTTGCTAAGCGCAACTTAATCTCCATAGAACAAAAACAAATTAACATTCAAGTTTTCACTTGCAAATTTATCCCCGCAATAAATAGGATTGTGTAAACTAAATAAGCAGTAGGCACAAGAACTTACATACATATATTACAAAGCATATTCAGGGCAAGATTTCCACAAACAAATAAACGTTTGGTAAGCGACAAAGCTGCAATATAAAAAAAAAAACCCCAAATCACCAGTTCCTTGACTTTAAAGGAAAGAAAACCAAAACAAAACAAAATTATGATTTATCTATTGTTCTAGGTATACAAATAAACAAACACACTAACTTGTGTTTAGCCAACCCCGCAATAGCTTAATAACCAAACATACATATATATATATGTAAGGTAATAACCGGTCTTACTTGAAGCGCAACCCAACAAACTTTTTTAGCATAAAAGCATTAAGTTTGATAAAACATAAACAAAAATCTGTTTGATTGCATATTTAGTAAATTAGTTAATTACTTAAATTAATACCGCGGTAGAAAACACACTCGCGAGCAAAATAAAAGCATTAAATATATACAAATATATATATAAACATATAAAATTTATTGAAAACCCAATAAACGAAAACGCGAATAATAAAAAACCCTTAAGCAAAAAAAGAGGAAACCTATTAATACATCTTTAAATTTATTTCGACAATAAATGTCAACTGACCCTAAAACGCCTCTTTTAATTCCACCAAAAATGGGTGATGAAGAAAAACCCCAAGGTACCCCTGCAGACGCTACACGCGCAAAACAGGGTTCAAAAGCCAAAAAAGCCAAAGACTTTTCAGCTGCAAAGTTCATTGCAGAAAGTGACAGTGTCATAAAATACTGCACTAGATTCTCCTCATTACCTATAGAGGAAAACACGGAATCGGTTCTCGAGGTAAAAGAAAAATCCCTTGAAAGATTTTGGACACGACTCCAATCTGCGTATGACGCAATTATCGAAACCGACGATTCAGATTTACCTGGCAATTTTAAAGACTCGGCGTATTCAAAGTATGAAAACTGCTTAGACCGATACGAAGAAACAAAAGCTATGATCTCCGATCAACTCAAACTTCTAAAGCCGGTTACTGCACCTACTCCACCTCAACGAGTAGAGCTGCCCCAAATACAAAATAACGAAGCAAGTTCAGGCATATATCTTAAAGTGCCAGCATGTGATACCGAAGTATTTCATGGGGGTTATGAACAATGTTATAAAAGTTATCACAAGCCCAAAAGTTATATCATTTAAGAAATAAAACAAAAGGTCAAGCAGCGGCTATAGTAAAACAGTTCGCACTTAATGACGCCAATTTCAATCTGGCCTGGGAAGCGTTAAAGAGTAGATATGAAAATGAACGAGTGTTGGTTGATAAACAAATAACCACATTAATGAACTTGCCAAAAATTCAAAAAGAAAAAAGTGAGGAATTTCTTAAATTACAAGCAACAGTTATCAGTGTTTATCGGTTCTAGCAAGCCAAAATATTCCCACTGAAAACTGGGATCCCATTCTGGTAAATATTTGTGCTGCCACACTACCAGAAAAATCATTAATTTTATGGGAGCGATCTCTCTCATCCCGAAAAAAGCCCAACGTGGCAACAAATGAAAGATTTCCTCACCACCCAGTTTGAAATCGCAGAACGGGTAGATAATAAAGCAACAAAGCCGAAAAATATGCAACAAATGCAAAACAAAAGCTTCTTTAAGCCCCAAGCCAATAATTATAATTCAAACAATAAAAGTTTCAATAGAAACCAGTCGTTCACTTCATGCGAACTGTGCAATGGAGGTCATGTAATAAGATCTTGCGAGAAATTTAAAAACTTGTCAGTAAATGAGGGAAATAATCTGGTTAGAACCAAAAAACTCTGTACAAACTGCTTATCTAGTACTCATTCGCTACAGAATTGTCCGAGCAAATACAGCTGCTCACATTGCCAAAGGAGACATAATTCGTTGCTCCATAATAACAATTATAATAATAACCAAAATAGCTTTAACGCTAAAAGAACCACAGGACTAGCTGCAACTGCTACGTCTGAAAATCCCGAAACGGGAAATCCCGAAAATTGCCAAGAACAACCATGTTGTTCAAAATCTGCCAACATTTAAACGCTTTATTCCGATAATGAAGGCAAAACCTTATTACCCACAGCAATTGTTTCTATAGAACACCGAGGAGAATTGCTTAAATTAAGAGCCCTTTTAGATCAAGGATCACAGTGATCCTTCATAACCTCTAAGGTTCAGAGCAGGTTGAATCTGCCAACCCGACCAGCCAATTTCGAAATTTCAGGTATGGGCGGAAGAGTAGTACAAAACTCAACTAAAATCTGCCTCATTACCCTGGTTTCTCACAACGCCGATCAAAGAATAAAAGCACAAGCTATAGTACTACCACGACTTACAAATATTCTTCCAAGCTATAATATTAGCAGCAAGCATTGGCAAAAGTTTTCGCATCTGAAACTAGCCGACCCTAATTGCCATACACCAGATCAAATCGACATATTTTTGGGAAGCGACTTAATCCCCCAAATAATGCTAGAAGGTGTTGAGAAAATTTCCAACACCCTTTTGGCCCAAAATACCATTTTCGGATGGATTTTAAGCGGCCAAGTCAAAGAAAAAGTCTTCACATTCACAACGCAAGTGGAAGATATTTCGAATGAAGATCTTAAGTCACAATTGAAAAAATTTTGGGAAGTGGAAGAACTCCCTTCCATACCCATTACTACACCTGAAGATAAGTATTGTGAAGCTTTCTATGAATCCACAACTACAAGATCAGGTAACGGGAGGTACGTCGTTCGACTACCATTTAAACACTAATATCCAGATACACTCTCCTTAGGTCAATCACGAACCTCAGCACTTCAGCAATTTCTAAGTATGGAAAGAAACTTACTTAAGAAAGGCGATCTAAAAACCTCATATGATAACGTCCTTGAGGAATACCTACAGTTAGATCATATGGAAGCAGTAAAAAGAAAAGATTGCAAACGGTAAATATAAATCATTTTATCTCCCACACCATGCAGTTATTAAGCCTGAAAAACTTACAACAAAAGTAAGAGTGGTATTTAATGCATCTAAAAGAACGAACTCAGGCAATTCGCTAAATGATGTTCTATTAACGGGACCAACATTGCAGCCCGACTTAATGCTACTGATTTTACAGTGGTGTACGTATAATACGTATTCAATCGTGACGTCGAAAAAATGTACAGACAAATCCTTGTACATACAGATGACCAAGATTACCAACGTATAATATTTCGTAATTCACCTAGTAGTCCGATACGAGACTACAAACTGAAAACGGTGACATTTGGCGTAAACTGCGCCCCTTTCTAGCCATTCGAAAATTGCGTGAACTAGCAAAAGATACCAAAGCGCAACTACCTCTAGCCGCCCGGTGCTTAGCTCTCAAATATATGTAGACGACATCCTGTCTGGAAGTCATAGCCTTTCCCTAGAGTGCGAATCACTGCATCAAGTCATCAAGGCTCTTGATTCAGCAGGATTCCCGTTAAAAAAGATAACTGCAAACCATCCAGAAATACTGGCAAATATAAATGAAGAACATCTATTAGATACAAACTTTTTGAAATTTGAAAAAGAGAGCACCACCAAAACCCTGGGCATACAGTGGAATGCGATATCAGATAATTCTCATACACGCTTGAGTCAAGATCTGCAATATCAGCAAAAACGAAAAGACAAATTCTGTCATCTGTGGCAAACTTTTCGACCCCGCAGGATGGCTTGCGCCAATTATGATACAAGCGAAAATCCTTATAAAAGAATTATGGCTAGATGGAACAGATTGGGATGAAGTAGTCAAACCACTTCGGTTAATAAAATGGACCCAATTTGCAAA
Source organism: Eurosta solidaginis (assembly GCF_040869045.1). Taxonomy (NCBI): domain Eukaryota; kingdom Metazoa; phylum Arthropoda; class Insecta; order Diptera; family Tephritidae; genus Eurosta; species Eurosta solidaginis. Next base: position 206,817,334 of record NC_090319.1, on the reverse strand, counting down.
TAACTTGCATACTATATCCGAGATACAAATACCTCAGTGGGTGAACTTCTCACCCGATGATCATGTGGAACTCCACGGCTTCTGCGATGCTTCGGAAAAAGCATACTGCGCAGCTATTTACATACGAAGGCAACACAATGGCATAACTACAAGCCATTTATTAGTTGCAAAGGGCAAGGTCGCACCCCTTAAAACCGTAAGCCTTCCACGGCTTGAGCTATGCGGAGCACTTCTGCTCGCCAAACTAGCCTCAACCGTACAAAGCAGCTTAAACCTAAGCAATCGAAAATTATATCTGTGGTCTGATTCAGAAATTGTCTTAGCTTGGTTAGAAAAACCACCATAACCACCAAGACATAAGTGTCAACCCGCACAGCTCAAATTCTTGACCTAGTTGGGCCAGCAACTTGGCGACATGTAGCCAGTGCTGATAACCCTGTGGATCTTGGCACAAGAGGCTGCAAACCACTGCACCTAACAACCACAACACTTTGGTGGAATGGCCGTCATTGGCTAATAGAATCACCAGAATCATGGCCAAAGTCCCCTACACATAATATCATATCCCCGGAAAGTCGAAGAATCGAAGGTTTCCATGCGACCCTGGAGGAAAACGACATCCTTGAGCGATTTTCGTCGTTCCCCCGAGCGTTAAGGGTAATAGCGTATATGTTTCAATTTGTAAATCGCTTAAAGAATAAAGTAAGAGGAATCCCATATACCTCAAGTTTTGCTCTAACGCATCAAGATGTGCAGCGGGCAAAAACATCCTTAATGGAATTAACACAAAATCGATATTACAACAGTGAAAAGGCATTGTTGACGGCATCAAAGCCGATTGACAAAAAGAGACCACTGTTAGTTCTTACCCCCTTTTTAGACTCGAAGGATCTGCTTCGGGCCAATGGTAGACTAGCAAACTCCAATATGAGCTACAATGAACGGCATCCTATATTAATTCCGGAAAAATCCACATTTGCCACACTCTTTATTAATTACCTGCACATATTAATGTTACACGCCGAACCTCGGCTAATGCAACAAATGATCCGACAGGAATTTTATATACCCCGACTAAAGCCGTTAATAAAAAGGTGTATTTTCATGTGTAAAGTATGCACATTGCATAAAAAGAAAATGCGCACGCAGATCATGGCAGTTTTACCACCTGAGCGCTGCAATTTCACTCTGCCCTTCACTATCACGGGTGTTGATTTTGCCGGACCTTTCCAGCTAAAGGCCTCGATGCTAAGGTCTTCTACCATAACGAAGGGTTACGTTGCCGTCTTTGTATGTTTTAAGACAAAAGCGGTGCACTTAGAGCTATGTTCTGATCTTACCACTTCAGCTTTTCTCGCGGCATTTGCACGCTTTGTCGGACGGCGAGGATTTCCCTCAAAAATCATGAGCGACAATGGAAAAACCTTTATCGGTGCAAAAAGAGCCACCGAAAAGGAGTTCGTACAATTCGCTAAGCAAGTCTCGCCGGAAATTATTAAAAAATACGCACCCCAAGGCATTAATTGGCAATTTATTCCCCCCAGTGCACCACACATGGGTGGACTATGGGAATCAGCAGTAAAAAGCTTTAAATTACATTTTAAGAAAACAGCTGGCAATAATAAATTTACATTTGAAGAGTTTACGACTCTTTTAATACGAGTGGAAGCCGTTTTAAATTCACGGCCACTATCAGCGCTCTGGCAAAACCCCTCCGATTTTACAGCCCTTCCTCCTGGGCATTTTCTAAGAGGAGCTCCACTTCTGGCTATTCCTGACGCAAATGTGGACTCACTATCCCTCATAAATCGATGGGAACGAATTAAAATTTTCTGTTATAATTTCGAATTCATTTATTATTAGAAACTTAAAATACAAAATTGATAACTATTTGATTTTATGTAATTTATGAGTCAAAGGTAAATTATAGCGCGCAGGCAAAAATCGGACACCGACGGACAAGCGTATCCCCAAAAGCAAACGTCAAATTCAGTGCTGCATTTAGATATATTTATCAGTGTTGCATTCAAATGTATCAATTCCTCCGCGCTTATTCAGAAACCACTGTGGGTCGGGATAGACGGCCAGACTTAGTTATCGGAGCTGTTGTCTCATCTGGTGCGGTTTGAACTGCGCTTCTTCAACTGGTTACAGTGACGATGAAGTATACCTTGATCCGTTTTCACGCGATACATCATGTTACCGTGTCTACTCTGTATAATACCGGGAATCCAAGGTGGACCACGTGCATAATTTTTAGCATAAAGGGTCGCCGAAACTGGATATATTGCTTTGGAACGAGCAGTAGCCATTTGATTGGATCCGGGTACGATCCGAACCAGTAATGTCTTTGGTTGACGCCCATGTAGCAGCTCTGCAGGCGACTTATTGTTACTGCCGCTGGGACAAGTTCTGTAAGTACTGAGAATAGTTAATAAGGAGTCTAACTCATTTTTACCATCTGCTATTGCTTTCTTGAACGCCTGCTTAAAAGTACGAACAAATCGTTGTGTCTCACCGCTCGATGCCGGATGGAACGGTGCCGTTGTTAGATGAGTAATGCCATTACTTTTGCAGAAAGTCTTAAATTGTCTCGCTGTGAATTGACGCCCGTTATCTGAGACAATAGTATCAGGTAGACCTTCTATGGAAAATATTGCTTTCAATGCATCGATTGTCGATTGAGCGGTAATGTTTGACATTTTCGTTACAAACGGATATTTGGAATAAGCGTCGATGCAAATGAGCCAAGTAGCATTTTGGAACGGACCTGCAAAGTCCAAGTGTATACGCTGCCAAGGGCGTTCGGGCGGAGGCCAATTGGTATATTCGCGAGTTGGTGACGATGTACTTTGTTGTTGGCATACATCGCATTGTGAAACACGCTCTTCAATATGCTTATCCATTGAGGGCCACCAGCAGTATTGGCGCGCCATCTGTTTCATTCGCGACATGCCCCAGTGCCCTTCATGTAAGACTTCAAGGACGGCGTCTCGTGCAGACGCTGGTAATATGACCCGAGTATACTCTGTCGCTAGTATTATGACCCCCATTTCGAAACTAAGTGCATGTCGGCGCGAAAAATATGGCTGAAAGTCACGATGTTTTGCCGAAAGCCTTTCAGGCCAACCATTTGATATAAAACGACACACTTGGTTGAGAACGGGGTCCTTCGCTGTCAACCTGGCTTTATGTTTTACGTTAAGCGGAGATGCAGTGAGCTCGGCTTGTACTTCTACTTGCATGCATGCGTCGCTCCGATCAAACTCTTCGTCGGGTCCCATGGGAAGGCGTGAGAGCGCATCTGCGTTACCATGCTGATCTGTTGGTCTGTATCGTATTTCGTAATTATAAGACATCAGAAGCAATGCCCAGCGCTGTAGGTGTTGTATGATCATCGCCGGTAGTTGCTTATCCGGACTGAATATCGACACCAGGGGCTTGTGGTCAGTGATTAGAGTGAACTTGCGGCCAAATAGGAACTGATGGAACTTCTTCACACCAAATGTAATTGAAAGCGCTTCCTTTTCTATTTGGCTGTAACGTTTTTGGTGCCGGTCAAGCGTTTTCGATGCGAAGGCAATAGGCTTCTCTGAGCCGTCAGGCATGCGGTGCGATATAGCGACTCCTATTCCGTGCGCAGAGGCATCAGTTGCCAGAATAATAGGCAACTGGTCGTCGAAGTGCGTTAGCAACGGTGCTGTGCTGAGCTGGCGCTTAAGAGCTACGAAAGCCTTTTCCTGCTCCTCTCCCCACTGAAATGGTACATTCTGACGGCGAAGTCTGTTAAGTGGCTCTGCTTTATTTGCAAAATTGAGTATAAATTTATTGTAAAAATCAATTTTACCTAAGAATGCTTGCAGATCTTTCAAATTGTTGGGCCGTGGCATTTCATTTATTGCTACAATCTTACTTGGGGCAGGGGTACATCCTGCTGCTTCCAAAACAAAACCAAGGTACTCCACCCGGCGCTGCATAAACGAACACTTGGACCGGCGGCATTTAAATCCGATACTAATATATCGTCTAGGTAATTAATACACATTGGGATGCCTGATATAATCTGTTCCAATAGCTTCTGAAAAAGAGCGGGAGCGCTTGCTACGCCCATCGGTAGTCGTTGATATTGGAACAACCCTAATGGTGTATTGACAACCATTCATTGTTTAGCCTTTTCGGTCAGCCCAATTTGCAAGTATGCATCTGAGAGATCAATTTTTGCAAATACTGTGCCCCGTCGTAATTTGTGGCACATTTCTTCAGTACGCGGTATCGGGTATTGATCCACCTCAAGTTGTGCATTAACAGCTTTAAAATCACCACATATTCTTAGCCGACCGTCCTTTTTTGGGACTACCACTATAGGTGCAGCCCAGTTGCTGAATGTAATTGGCTTCCATATGCTCCCTCATTTGTGCGAAGGGTATAGGCCTTGACTTAAAATATTTTGGTGATGCATTTGGTTTTAAATGTAGCGAAGCTTTTGAAGTAATGCAGTAGCCCAATGTATTTTCAAACACTGGTGCGAATTTCTGCAACATACTTTCAATGTTTTCATTATTACTTGGCGATACCATATTCACAAGACCCGCTTGGCATGTACATAAGCCTAATTGTTCCAACAAATCAGTTCCAAGAATTTCACTATTATTTTGCAAATCAGCTACAACAAGTTTACATAATCGTTTGATGCGTCCGTGACTAATAGTGACGTCGACAGTTCCTAATGTCCTTACGGAGCTGCCTCCATAAGCGATTAGCTTGCCAGCTGAATATGGAGTCAGACCCGGCTTCCCGATATTTTTGTATACATCTGCGCCAATTACAGAGCAAGTGGCACCCGTATCCATTTGAAATTTAACTGGCACATCATTTACCAAAATATCAACCAAATATTTATTTCCTAACTTATTTGGCCCGGTGCTGGTAATAGAAGCAATAAACTCAACAGAGGAAACTTTTTGCTGGACATTATTGTTGCTGTTTGCTTGTGAATGACTTTCTTTCTTTTTGCTGTCATTATTAGACGCTGCTTGTGATTTACACACTGGCGCAATATGACCAAAACGATTGCATTTGCGGCACTTTGCATTACGAAATTTACATTGGCTTCTTGGATGATGTTTTCCACAACCCGAGCACGACTGTAGAAGGTTATCACTGTATGTGTTTTGCTTTTTTGTATCGCTTTTATTCGATTTTTTTTCAGTCTGGCATGACTTTATCAAAAACATTTCGCTACGATCTGCTTTATCGGTTGACAGGCGCTTTTTTATAGACTGAGTTGTCTCATAGCTTTCAGCAATAGCTAAAACATCTGCAAGTGACGGATTAGGCTTTTGCAGTGCAGCAGTACGTACAGGTTCATGTGGCGAATTCAAGACTAGAATATCTCGAAGAAGGTCGTCTACAAAGACTATTTTGCAATTATAATTGCTACACACGAATCTACAGTTCCGCGATACTCCTCGTAGTTCTGCAACCCATTCTGCATATTTTTGGTCTGGCTTCATTTTCGACGACAAAAATTCGAATCTTGCAGCCAGTACATGAACATTTTCTTTATAATGCGTAGACAACTTTGTTACGATGCATTCAAAAGTCTGCTTTTGAATGTTTTCTGTCCCAAACAACTTGGTTAGAAGTTCGTAGCATTCCGCTCCAATCCACGAGAGTAAAAATGCTCGTTTTTGCTCTGGTTTTTTGACCGCATAAGCTTCAAAATGCTGCGTTAATTGCACTATATATGACTCAAAAATTTGCTTTATATGTACGAAAGGTGGAAATGCTGGTACTACTATGTTAGGTGTTGAGGTTATGGTCGGCGCACGTGCATTTTCCTGCAACTTCGTTAGATTTGTTTTTTGTTCTTCCAATTGTGCGATCATCCACGACCTATTTGTACTCAAAACATCCACTAAGAAGTCCTGCTGTTCCTTTAGCAGCTTCTCAATTGCTACTTCCATTGCGATGCCGCACTTGTTAATAAATTAACTTTAACTGCTCGGAAGTTCTTTTTTTATTTTTTTTTTTCTCGTCGCCAGAAAATTGTTATAATTTCGAATTCATTTATTATTAGAAACTTACAATACAAAGTTGATAACTATTTGATTTTATGTAATTTATGAGTCAAAGGTAAATTATAGCGCGCAGGCAAAAATCGGACACCGACGGACAAGCGTATCCCCAAAAGCAAACGTCAAATTCAGTGCTGCATTTAGATATATTTATCAGTGTTGCATTCAAATGTATCATTTTCCATCACGAATTCAGTCGCCGATGGAAGGGGGATATCTAAAAGACCTCCTTAAACGATATCGGTGGAAAAATACACAAGAAGCCCCGAAAATTGGAGAATGCGTCCTAATTCATGACGAATGTCTCCCTCCAACTGAATTGCGGCTAGGTCGCATTGAAAAGGTACATTATGGCTCCGACGGTCACAACCGAGTATTTGACCTGCGTACGCAAAACGGTACACTCACTCGGCCACTCGTAAAGCTTTGCTTTTTACCTATCGGCCCTAATACCGATAATATTGATCACACAAAGATCTAATAGCATAAAAATAAACCAAACCTTAACAAATTAACCTATCTAAACGGATATGCTTTAAAAACCAATCGAAAAACCGCTTAAATGATAAATAAAATATTTACATTTATATATTTACATATGTCCATAAAGCTGCTTCTATCAAGCACTCAATATACCCTTATGAGACATTAAAGTCCATTCTTGCTCCATACAGGGTATCATGGACTTGGAACTGGATGAAGCCGCCCCAAAACCCACCATCCGCTCAGCGGTTACCGTGCCCCGAGCACGCGCAACCCCGACAGCAGCGCCGCGCACCACTGCACCCCGAGCAACGGGCCCACCGGACCAAAGTCGTCGTCCTGCATCGCAGAGGCCTAACATAGCGGCCACTCCGCAAACGCCAAAAAGGGATCCGGTAGTGGCACATGGCGTGTGCTGCCCACTCTGCCACCGCCCACATGCGCTACGCCTATGCGCAATATTTCGTGGCATGCAGCCGCTTCAACGGCAGCAGGTGGCACAAGCGCACGGCCATTGCCTAAATTGCTTGCCGTTGTGGCATGCAACGACGGAGTGTACCTCCACCACATTATGCCAATTGTGGGACAGGCCACACCATACCCTGTTCCAACGGACATCAAGGCGCAGCGTCCCCGTCGCGCCATCACCACGTAAAAACGTGCGTCAACGGCCACGCACTCATCATCATCCACAAGCACCACGTCCCTATTGGCAGCAGAACCAGCATCCAAGGCAGTGGACCCATCCAGGGGCCCGCTATCGCTCATCCGTTGCCCATCAGGGCTAAGTAACGTCGTGGCAACCCTGCAGCAGCTACAACGATTGCTAGGCTGATCACTCGCATAGGAGGGCCGGGATGGCAAAACGAGCGTGGCAACATCAGCACACTGGCAGGTGCAACTCTGCCACCTACTTAACACACCACACCTCAACACTAATACATACACACATAAATTGTCAAAACACACACACCCATTTACATATAAAACACAATTTGTATAGCTTTCATAAGACTCGGTCGATTCGCGCCATCGCAGCTACAATTTGTTGAATAAATAATTTCTAATCTAAAGAACCTAATTGCTATACCTTCATTAAAGTTGGAAATCCTTTTTCTCTTGATTTTATTTTCGCTACTATTGTTCGAGGTGAGTGCAGTGGAGTGAATAGTGCAAATAAAAGGACTAAAACTAGCTAGTAATTATTCTTAGTGTGTAAGTATTGTACGCAAATGTTGTAATAGTATGGTAAGTAATTTTATTATAAAATAGAAAGTATTCATGAATAAAAATCAATCTAATTTAGGCGCTGAGCATAAGCGCTACTCAAATCATATTTTCGTCTTAATTTGCTTCGAACTTTCTACAGGATGTTTTTGTCGCGCTATGCTGCCCAGCTACACCAGAGAAACACCTTGAAATGATAGGGAGTGACTATTCAGCCAAAGATGCCGCCCTTGAAATCACAAGCACAAGTGGATGTGATTGCGTAACTCATGGGTGAAAATCGTATAATCCTCGGCGCATCTACATAATTACAATTTTACAAGGACCCTGGATACATTTTTTTAAAATGTAGACAAAAGTTTGCAGACATTTGTGTTCACATTGATTTCAATAGTCTTCGTTAAATCAAAATGATTTTTAGTTGAAAGATGGATGACCGCGTAGCTTCAGTTTTCAGACTAGTTCGACTGTCCACTACGCTAGGGTAGTAGCACACATGGTCATTAATTCGACTGTCTTGGGAAAGCTTTTGCTTCAACACTTTGAGTGTTCTTGCGAAGGACAAAGCCTCATTTGTAGAAGGAGCCGTATCGTGTAGGTGATATTTAAACTTGATGGATAGACTAAGTATAATCAATGTGATTCCTTCCAAGGGACTAGTTATGGATAGGGCCGCCAACTTTAGGAAATGTCAAACCGGGAGACTTGTGTGTTGAAGGATGAAAATCAGAATTAACATTTCAGACGCTTTTGTATAGTTTCGCAAATAAAAAACAGATGTTTAGAATGTGAGCCCAAGTGATTTTTAAATATTTCTCATACGTGTATTTATCATCAACTTAATTATGAGGTAAGAATCATTTCAAAGGAGTGTTTACGCCCCAGACCCTACTTAAGGGCTACTCTTGACATTCGGCGGCGGCGTGCGAAAAACGACAAAAATCGGCGGCGGCGTTTATCGGCGGCGGATATCTCCACTCCATAACTTTGAAAAAGCTAAACATAACACTATTTTTTATTATAAAGCGGTTCAGAACATAATTTTTTATTTTTTTTTTAAAACCTTCGACTTTTGGAAAAATGTCATATTGGGCTTGGCTTTGCACAACTTTCTTCTCCTTTTCAGGAACTCCAGAGCTTCGGAATAGCTACACAGACATCAAATTTCTTTACTTTCTTCAAAATTATTTTATTTTTTAACTTAAAAGCCAGAACAATTTTAATTTTTCAGGAACTCCGGAACTACCAAAAAGCTGCTCAGAATAAATTTTTGTTTGATCTTGCAAATTTTTTAAAACATTCCACTTTGGAAAAATGTCAATATTGGACTTGGTTTTGCAGAACTTTCTTCTCCTTTTCCGGAACTTCAGAACCTTTGAAAAGCTACTCAGAACACCAATTTCATTATTGACTTTGAAAATTTTCGACTATTGGAGAAATATGAATATTGGGATTGGTTTGGCACAGCTTTTTTTCTCTATTTCAGGAACTCCAGAACTTTGAAAAAGCTACACAGAACACATATTCTTTTTTTGATTGTAATTTTTTTTTAAATTCTCGACTTTAGAAAAATGCGACTAGGCGTTATTTTGAAGAGCTCTTTTTCAGGAATACCAGAAATTTTGAACTTCAATTTGTTTATTGATTTTAAATTTTTTTTTATAATTTTCAACTTTTGAAAAACCGAATACTAGGCTTTGCTTTGCATAACTTGGCAAGCGCAAATTTAAAAACCTTTTTTTTTATTTTGAAAGCCAGAACTTTTTCCTACCTATTTTAAAACTATTCAGAACGTCTTTTTTTATTTTGCAAAATTTATAATACTTTCGACTTTTGGATTGTCATTATTGGGCTTTCCTTCGCAGGACCTTTTTTCTTCTTTTCAGGAACTCCGGAACTTTTGATAAGCTGCTCAAAACACACATTTTTTTTGTTTAAAATTTTTGTTTAATTTTCAAATTTTTTAAAGATGTGATTGATCGTAATATTGAAGAACTTTTTTTCAGTTACTGCAGAACTTTTCCAAAGCTTCTCAGACCATCATGTTTTTGATTTTGATTATTTTTTAAATTTTCGACTTTTGGGAAAAATTGAGTGGGCATTTGAGGAAATTTGTTCCAGAACTTTTTTTCTTTTTCCATTAAAGAGGAATGCAGAACCAATTTGTTTTTTGATTTTGATAATTTTTAAAGTTTTCGTCTTTTTGAAAAATGTGGATATTGAGATTAGTTTTGCAGAACTTCCTTTCTCTATTTCAGAACTCCCGAACTTTGGAAAAGCTAAACAAAACACTATTTTTTTCTATTTTGTTTCAAAGTTTTAAATTTCGTGCTACGAGTATGCGAAGTTGGCATACACAAATTTCAAAATCTGTTTCTTAACTTAAAAGTCATAACAGTTTCTACTTTTCAGGAACTCCGGAACTTCTGAAAAGCTATACGAATTTGTTTTTTCATTTAAAAATATTTTTTTTTTAATTTTTAAATTTATGCAATTTAAGGTTGGAATACACAAATTACACAATCATTTTCTTTGTAACAAAAACAATATAAAACCAAGATATTTTTTTCTCTTCTTTAAGGAACTAATTAAAGAGCTGCTCAGAACCTTTTTAAATATTCCGATCTTTGGAGAAATGTGAATATTGGGCCTGGTTTTGCATAACTTTTTTTCTCCTTTTCAGGAAATCCCAAATTTTTTAAAAGTCTTTCAGAACAACAATTTGATTTTTGTTTTGATTTTGATATCTTTTTAATATTTTCGACTTTTGGAAAAATTTTGCTGTGTAGTATCGTGGAAATAGAGATATGGTTGTCTGCAGCAAGTGGAAGAGGTAGGAGCACCCTACCTTTCTGGTTGAAATTAAATTTAGCTGACGATAATAAGGTGCATGAAGGTTTACAACACCTGTTAGAAGATAAAGCGGCATCAATTAGGTGTTCGTCGGAAGTTGGGACCGGTAATCTGCAGATTTTAGAAACCGATCGCTTGTTGTGGGAGAACAGTGATGACCCGAACGAGGTTGTCGGATCCGTGACACGGCCTAACAGCCATTGCTTGGAGCACAGCCAGCCATCCTTTATTAAAACAAGTTCACTCACCGATAAAATGGATTCTTCTTGTCTCCACTTAGGGCGAGCTTGGAGAGCCAACCCGTGGACCATCTTGTCCAAAACTGTTGGACCAAACGATGCAGTTCAAAATATTGTGTAGACAAAGATTTGTTTGCAGCCGATGTTTCCGGTGGAGACACCAAGGCATCCCCTATTAAAAAATGTCCCGGAGTGAGCACCAACAAGTCATCGGGATTTGGGGTTAGTGGGCATAATGGCCCCGAATTGAGGCATGCCTCGATACGAATTGAAACGGTTGATAGCTGTTCATATGTCAGTCGCGTTCCACCGACGGCTCTTTTTAAATGGTATTTGATGGATTTTACATGGGCCTCCCAAAGCCCGCCAAAGTTGGGGGAATGAGGTGGATTTAGATGCCATTGAATATGTTGCTCAGTTAGTTTGGGAATTACTTCGCGTTCAAATTCATCTCGAAATTTTTGGTAATTGGTTTTCAGAATGGCTTCTGCACCAATGAAGTTAGTGCCACAGTCACCGTAAATGTCCATGTCGTCCAATAAATCGCTGTAAAACCAATAAAAAATGTTCGGTAGACAGGCTGGTGACTGCTTCAAGATGCATCGCCTTCGTAGCCAGACAGATGAATATGGCAATGTAGCCTTCGATACTGTGTTCCCTCAATACTTCGACGATTTCAATTCAATGGCACCTGTGTAGTCGATTCCAGTTGCTATAAACGCGCGTTGAGGGGGATTAACTCGCTGAGCGGGTAGGTCTCCTATTAATTGGGTCAATGACTGGGGTTTATTGCGAAAGCACGTGATGCAATGTCGAAGTTGATTATGCACTGTCTTTTGGACACGTATTATCCAAAACTGCCGTCGAATGTATGGTAGAGATAATTGCGTGCCACCATGTAAATTGATTTGATGAGCGAAGTTAATTAGTAATTTCGTGAAATGATGACTATTTGGTAAATTCATAGGGTGCCTTTGATCGGATGGCAGATTGGAATGTTTTAAGCGACCGCGAATGCGAAGAACTTTATTGGCGTCTATGAATGGCGTTAAACTTATTAGTGTACTATCGGTAGACAAGCTGGCAATCGATTTGACGCATCGCATTTCGGCTCCAAAGGCTTCCCACTGTACTAGTAAACAATTCGGTAGAGGCTTTGTTGCAGTTCGTTAGCTGTGAGCGGTCCGTAAACAATTCGGTAGAGACTTTGTTGCAGTTCGTTAGCTGTGAGCGGTCCGTAATTTTTGCCGCCAACCTTAGGTTTGCGGAGATTATGAAAAAATCGAAGAATACAAGCTGTTACAAAGTGCAAAGTGTGTGATAGCCGTATACGTTAATATCTTAGTCGGTTTTTCTTCTGTCATTGTGCTGTCGATTTCTTCGAGGTTCATGAAGGAAACAGGCCAAGTCGATTTATCATTCCGCAACCAAGCAGGCCCTTGCCACCAAACTTTGTATTGTTACAACTGGGTTGGGTTTAAACCCCTTGTTGCGCAGTCGGCCGGATTGTCTTAAGTTTTTCCATCTATTCATATCAGCCGTGACCCAGTATAAAATGATACTTGCAAGAGTCCAATAATATGTTGGGATTTCACCACAGCGCTGTTGTAAATGTGTTGTGCCCACTTGGCAATGTTGTGGCAAATACAGCTCCACATAGCTCGAGTCATGGAGTGGTAAATGGATTACTGGGTGTGACTTTGGATTTGGACGTAATCAGATGGGTATGACTCCCACCGTGCAGATATTGTATTCGTAAATATACGGCCGCTGCATAAGCAACAGATGAATCATCGCAGAAGGCATGTAATTCCAAGGAATGAATGTTTGAAGTGTAGTTAAGCCATCGAGTTATGGCAATATACTCTATATGAGTAAGCTCCGCAACGAAATTGCCCCAAGCGATTGCAACTGAGGACGGTAGCTCTTCGTCCCAGTCTAGACCCGACCGTTTTCCGTCGTGGCGCGTAAATTTTAATGTCCAGATTTCATTTAAAACTATCTTTGCAACAATAGTTATCTACTTAAAAGTCCGAGTGGGTCGAATATTCGGGCTATAGTACCTAACACAGATCGTTAGTCGCTAATTTTAAAATTTATAAAATAAATTGGAAAATTTAAGGAAAACGTAAGCAAGTCGTTATTGGCTGCCAGTGTAATCCCAGAGTTTTAACCGTTTGGTTTTAGTTGAGTTGACAACTTGAACTAAATGATTGATGCTCCATGGGAATGGATTGCAATAGATCAGGCGTATTCCTTGACCACTTCTGTAGTTCCATACCAGCAGATCGGAGGGCTGAAATAAGTTGGTGCGCATTTGTATTGCTTTAGCGACGGTGCCACTGAGTACATCGTCTACGTAAATATCCTTCAGTAAAATATCCTCGGCGAGGGGAAAACGCCCTTCTCATCGCGTGCAATTTGGTGAATAACCCTTATTGCAGTATATGGAGCTGAGGCCGTGCCGAAGGTAACCGTAATGAGGCCGTATTCTTGACTTCTCCATCCTCAGCTCGCCAAATAATTCCTTGGTAATGCGCATCATCTGGATGCATGTCAATGCATCAGTCCATCTTTTGGATGTCAGCTATAAAAACAAATTTGTGTAAGCGCCAGTTAAGAATAAATGCGGGTAGGTCATTTTGTAATGGTGGACCAGTGCACAACAAATCATTTAACGAGCGGCCATTTGACGTTTTTGAAGAAGCATCATAAACGATTCCGATTTTCGTGGTGGAGTTATCCATCTTGAGTAATGCATGATGTGGTAAGACGCAGGAGCTAAACGTAGACTTATTTGTTTCAGTCAGCGAATAATGTTGTTCTTCGCTGGACGTCGCTGGAATGATTTGGTTACAGTGAAAGTAGTCATCTATACCCTCCGTGTATTGAGAACGAAATGTACCGTCGCGCTGAAATTTACGGTCCAGTTGTAAAAAACAATTGAGTGTGATTTGTCTGGATCGGCCTAAAGTTTTATTAGGGTCGTAAATAGATTTTAATGGAAGTCGTACTTTCCATTAGCTTGTCTCACATAGGTTTTGCAAAATACTCTTCGCACCATTTGACTTGCTCTGACATTGTGTTTTCGCTGTCGTAAAATTTTTGCACAATCGCTTCTAATTCAATGTTAGTATGATGGCAGTGCACCTTGATAGCAGGAGGTGGGAAAGAATCGATTCGTACTTACTTACTTAATTGGCGCTTAACCGTCTAAACGATATGTTCCATTTCTTGTGGAATACAGCGCCGACTTGGCAGTGCCGTAGTGAGATGAGTCAGCACGTAAGCGCTTTCGATTGGAACAGCAAAATTTTCAACGAGGCAAGAATGTATAGTGAAGCTAACTACAAATTTCGACTGGCTCAGGGCCCTGGGACCAACTCCACAGATGTCTGCGAAGTAGAATGACGTTGAAGGCCTAAGCGTTGAACTGTATTTTCAGAAATAAGTGTCCTGTAAAGATTGAAATTAATGAAAGCAAAACTCAAAGAAGTTTGTGTGATGCCGTATTGCAGCACCAAGTGTAAGTGTTTTTATTAAAATAATTTTCGGTTTATTTATACTAAATTATTGTAAACAATTTCTTATTCATTAAAGTTCCTACATACTAAACATACGTACATACACGTTTGCTTTAAACTTTACATACCTACATATCTACATACAAATCGACACAAATATGTACCTTCATAAACAATTTGTCTCCTAAGGACAACTGTATTTTTCCAATTCCTAAATTGCCGGCTTCTTCCATAAGCCTGGTAAATAATTGGCCTAAGTAAATCGTCGCGTCAACAATTAGGTTTTTTATATTTATTTCGCTACAAATTTTCCTTCCCTTTTTGAATATAATTTCGGAGGATCGAAAACGAGCTGTGAGTTTTAAAATGTACACATATAATTTGTATGAAAGAAAAATGTACATTTGAAAACGCATAGTTACTGAATAGGGCCCCTGGACTAGCCTTTTTACTTCACATTTATTTAGCGCTTCATATATATTAAGGTTCTCATTGTGACTTTTATTTTTTATATTACTGGTTTTATTACTGGGTGTTTGTTTAGTTTCCGGTTTTGTCGTAACTTTCATTATTCTACATGCTTGTACTGACATTTCTTTTAAATTTTTGATATCTATTCGTGACAATGCGTCTGCTACATAATTCTCTTTTCCTGCTATGTACTCGACCTCGAAATCATACTCTTCCAAATCTAATCTGATTCTAGTTAATTTTGATGAAGGGTTTTTCATCGAAAGTAGGAATGTTAAGGGTCTATGGTCTGTTTTGACCAAGAATTTTCTACCATAAACATATGGTCTAAAATATGTTATGGCCCAATGAATGGCCGCTAATCCTTTTTCAATTGTGGCTTTGGTAATTTCTCCTTTTGTAAATGACCTAGAAGGGTATGCAACTGGTAGCTCCTTTCCTTCGTATTCTTGACCCAAAACAGCACCCTAAGCATAGTCGCTAGCATCTGCTGTTATACAAAATTGTTTACTGAGATCTGGATATTGTAGAATATTAGGACTTATTAACGCATCTTTGAAATAGTCAAAGGATTTATTACAATCTTCCGTCCATTCGAAAACTACATTTTTCTTGCAAAGTCTTGTTATTATTCTAGAGTATTCTACACATTTTGGAATAAATCTTCTGTAATAATTGCAAAATGCAACGAATCTTTTTGCTTCATCCGCATTTTTAGGTGTCGGATAGTTTTTAACAGTTTCAAACTTCTTGGGGTCTGGTAAAATTCCATTGCTTGTGCATTTACGACCAAGGTAAGTTACTTCTTGGCTGAAAAATAGGCATTTATCCGGATGTAATTTTAAATTATATTTCCTAGAAGTTGCGAAAACATCCCATAAATTTTTTATCATATGATTTTCGGAGCATCCTAATACGACTAGATCGTCCATGTATAAAAATGCTTGTGATGGTTTTAAGCCTGCGAATGCTAATGTCATCATCCTCTGAAATGAGTTCGGAGCTACTTTGAGGCCAGAAGGTAGTCTTTAAAGCGGTATGTAACATTATCGGCGGTAAATGATGTAACGTCTCTTAATTCTGGGCTGAGTTCTATTTGGTGAAAACCGGACATTAAATTTAAGCATGGAAAAAGTATAACATAATTCTTGGCAACGGGAATTTATCTGCAGTTCGCTTTTTATTTACTTGTCTGTAATCAACAACCATTATCCAACTTTTTTCTTGTTTATTTGGAAGTGATTTTTTGGGCACCAATGGAATTGGCTATTAAATTCTGAAATTGAAGGTTCTGTTATATCGTATTTAATTAATTCTTTTACTTGTTTATTAATTTCACTCTTATGGGCTTCTGGTATTCACTTTCATGTGAAGTTTTTCTGTGTAAAAATTATTAGTAGTATTTGGTTCTGTTTTTAATGAAAAAATGTCAATGAACTCTGCGCATAATGTGTTAAGTGATTTATTTGCAAAGCGTGGAAAGGTTTTACTCAGTCTTTCTAATTTTTCTTTGTTGTTGGCTTCATTTTCAAGTTTATTATTATTATTGTATAATCATCAAATTTTCTGTTTGTATATTGAAATCTTGGAGTTTTGCATTTTTATCTGTTGCATTTATAATTCTAACAAATGTTTGATGTGAATTCGCTAAAGTGTTTGCAATAAAGATGCCTTCAGATAATTCTTGTTTTGGAATTAGTAATTCGGAATTATTATTTTTAATGTGAATTTATAGAACTACTTCTGATCTTGCGGGAATTGAAATGCTATTGATTGATGGTTCATTAGTCATTTGAATTATTATGTTTTCTTGGTAATCATATGGTCTTTGTATTAGAGTGTCACCTCCTTTTTGATAATCCAAAAAGCAATTATATTTTTAGTGAAATCTAATCCTAATATTCCATCGCATGGGATTGGGAAATTATCTTCTACTACGTGAAATTTGTGTCTAGTTAATAGATAATCGTCTTTTAAGTCTTCTTTAACCGTGCCAATAGTGCTTGTTATAACTTGACCAATTCCTCTTAAATCTGTGTGTTGTGAATTATTAATTGTGACATTGCTGTCAATTTCATCCTTTTTTATAATTGAAATATCTGCTCTTGTATCGATCAGGAGGCTTGAAATGGAATTATTGAGAGTTGTTCTGGAATATATGTAGCTATTGAGGTATAAATTGAAAACATATAATTTTTTATTTATTGCTCCACCTCAATAAATAAAAAATTATATGTTTTCAATTTATACCTCAATAGCTTTGTTGGCTTTCCTGTTGGGTAACATTTCGGATATTTCTGGTATTATTGCGGTTAGATCCTCGTGATCCGAAATTTCGACCAGATCTTTGGTTATTTGGTCTGTTATTATTATTATTGTTATAATTATTGAAAGTGCGCCTCTGATTGCGTCTATAATTTTAATAATCGGGGATTGCCCATATTGCTTTTCTAAATATATGAAAACATTTATTTGAAGCAATTTTTTTTAATTTTATAATTTATTTAATAATTTGGGAAAAATTTAAACAACGTGACGTCAGGACGGACAAGGCGACAGCTGTTTCGATTATACCTTGTAAATCTCTTCAAAGCCTTTTCTCCCGGGAGTGGGAGTCGTAGCTGAATGCGTTTACAACCATTTCAACTATCGTAGGAGTGCGAGTTCGACTCCCACTCCCGGGAGAAAAGGCTTTGAAGAGATTTACAAAGTCTATAATTATTGTTTTGATAACTCCTTCGGAAGTTACCTCGGAAATGATTTTGTTGGCGAATATGTAAAAGCGAATTTAGATTTTCAGTTACTTCTGTCCAACTGTTAGTAAATTTTGATATAGCTTCGTTCATTGTGGTGAACGTTCCAGCTTGCATGATAGTTTTTACTTTGGATTGAAGCAATTTTTGCACATAGCTTTTACAGCTGATTGTGTACCATATTTGTTTGCTAACTCTGGTGTTAGTCCATCTGATATGTATGCTCCTTCCAACGATTTTGTAAGTTTTTCTATTTCAGAAGTATATTGATTTGCAGTCATTGAGAAAAAGATTTTTTTTTTTTTAATTTACACTTTTTCCAGACCGTCTGCTCGGCTCTGGTACTTCTTTTTCAAAATTTTGTTGTGTGTTAAATAGCATCTCAAAAATAAGTTCACAGCACTAATAACGACAATAACTAGGAGGTAAATTTTTATGATTTCCAATGCTTCAGTGTGGTCTATTATTTGAACCGTGTTTACCACGTTAGCATTTGGATTACTAACTTTTGATTCTTGGACTCCCATTGTCAAAAAGATATATACAGAGATTTTGTTCTTTTTTTTAAATTTATTTTTATTTATGATCTCTAAGGTTATACATTATCAACATGCGTCTGGTTTCCTCGATCCTTGTAGTAGGATTAATAACATCCTCCATATCTGGCTCCTTAGTCATTCCAATATCCTTCCAAAATCCTTTCAACCACTGTAATTCCTTTTCTAAGTCCCTTTTTTCTATTTTGTTCTCAAGCCAGGAGATTGGGTTTTTGGTCGGCATTGTAAATTAAATATCAAAATGTTCTTTTAAAAAAAATTCCTTTTATAATTCTTTTAATTGCCTAATCTTATTTTTAAGCGGATTCTTTCCTCCGTGTTGTTGTTAAATTAATTTTTTGATATAATATGGCTACAGCCCTTTTTAGGTTAAACCTTTTTCCTCCTCTCTTTCTTTTGCTTTTAGTAGGTTTTGGAATCTTTGGTTCCTTTTTGGTTTTATCCTACGTCTATATTCCTCTATTCTAATAGCTTTAGGGCTCTGCTTAATTTCTTCTACAGTTTCTATTCCTACTGGGTTTGCTACTACTTTTTTCCTTCT
Source organism: Eurosta solidaginis (assembly GCF_040869045.1). Taxonomy (NCBI): domain Eukaryota; kingdom Metazoa; phylum Arthropoda; class Insecta; order Diptera; family Tephritidae; genus Eurosta; species Eurosta solidaginis. The sequence goes on along the minus strand of NC_090319.1, from coordinate 206,798,609 downwards.
AATATTTTTAACTTTTTTTCTATTCTACAATTGGTCTACTACAACGCAAGAATACTGCGTCAAATTCCTCTTGATTATTAATGGCGTTCATTTGAAAAGGAGAAAAAAAATGTTCTTAAATTTACTGGCAGAAATCTACTTTTTGCCCTTAAACTGGCAGCCGTTAGGTTGCCATATGCTTCTAATATGAGGATAAAAATACTTAAATAATAAATTACTTAACTAATGCATATTTTCGGCTGCTTCCTCGTTCTCCTTGTTAATTATCTCCCTTGCTGCGGGATTACACTTGTTTGTTTCAGGCCAGGATCTTGTGTTTATTCCACTCCGTTATGCGTATTCCACCCTATTATGCATATGTTTTTTTCTTCTCTCCGGGCGGCGGTCGTGGAGGTGGTGATCGTCGCGGTGGCCGTGGAGGCGGTGGTGGGGGTCATGCAAGGAGAGGAGTTGGTGGTGGTGATCGTAACCGAGGTGACGGCGGTAATCGCGATCGTCGTGAACGTGGTGGCGGTCTTGGAAACTTTGGTGGCGCCAATAAATCCTTTAATTAATCATTTGACTCATCATCGACAAATCAATATTAATTATTAGATAAAGATGTAGTACTAGTGATTTTTAAACGAGGTCTGCATATATTACAAGCAGAAGACGAAGGATTTATTATTATTATTATTTTTTTTTTTTTTTTTTGAGGGAGTCTGCCGATTTAATTCAGCAAATCAAAATAGTAAATGAATGAAAGGAGAATGCCGGTTTAGTTTCAGCAGCTCAAGACAGGCAGGAGCGCCATGTAAGGTTTGAAATTAATGAAAGTAACACTCAAAGAAGTTTGTGTGGTGCCGTATTGCAACACCAAGTGTAAGTTTTCGGTTTTTTTATGCTAAATTATTCTAAACAATTTCTTATTCATTAAAGTTCCTACACACTAAACATACGTACATACACATTTGCTTTAAACTGTACATACCTACATATCTACATACAAATCGACACAAATATGCACCTTCATATTTGTGTTGATTTGTGTGGTTTGTGGGAAATGCAGTATCAGCAAATTAGCCTAAATACAAATTTGGTTTGGTCGCACGTTGCACACACATCTGTACTAAATCGTGGGAATTGCGTTATCAGCAACAATTAGAAAATTCGTTGATTAAAGTTTATACGCATTTTGACGCAGGGTGGCACATTAAGTGGTTTGCACGTTTTCGTATTGCAATTGTTGGCTATCTACACTATAGTTCCTTCCGAAACTTGATCGATAAGAGCATAAAATGTGGAGGATTGATTTGTGGCTTCGTTCCGTAGTGAAACTAAAACCGTGGCCAAAAGAACCTGTTTGGAAAATGACTAACAGATGGATTAGAGTCCACATGTACAGAGTTGGCTGCTAAAGTTTCGTGGACATGTGCACCACGTTTTGTATCTAATGATGGTGTGGATCTAAGCCCTACCTGCTGAAGCCGATGCTGGTGTGAAAAGCTGTGCGTATTGAGCTGTTGAAGAAGTCCGTGGAAAATGTAGTAATGTGTGGTGACCCTGACCACTTTGTATGCAGTTTTTGCTGCTTGTGCCCTGTGATAATGCATGAGATTACTCAAACAGTTGAGACACAGCTTAGTTTTATCGACGATGTTCTTTCTTTCAAAGCAATCTTTGGATAGAAAGGTTGAACAACGGCGAGTTATATGTGCTTGTCCACAAAGAGCACAAAGGTCTTATGAAGACTGATGAACTTTAGTGGCAGCGTGGAGTAATTTTACATTATGTACCGTACGCGCCAATAATTTTGATTTCTGAAGATGATTATTCTCTACAAATTCTCTCTACAAATTCTGTCAGAACATTTCGTTCTCGTAAAAACGTTTGTAATTAGTGTGTTACGCTCGGCGGGCGGTATGTGGCATACAAACAATTCAACGAATAACAACAGCGGGTCTGTCGGTGGGGCCAATTTGCGTGGCATTTACGTCCAATACTACTTCTCTAGCATGTACCGCCAACTCGGGACCAACTTTAGTGGAAAGATAACAGCTATTCACTAAAGGATATTGATTTTTTGTGAACATAAATTATTTCCTTGTCAGTTCAGCAACGAGCGCCTGTCACCGTTTTACAAACAAAAAGAAACCAGCCACAGTGGCCGAGAAACTTACTTTTTTAATTGCCACGAAATCAGCATCCATGTATTTTATGTGACTCAAGATTATCATTGGGACCCAGATAGTTATTGTGGAAAGCGAAAAGCACAGTCAAGTAAACGTGAAAGTGTTGGTTTGCATAAGGGAAAATCTATGTTGATCGGGATTCCGGTTGGTATGACGTTTCCCTATCGTGTAGGCGATGTTGGTTGGGGAGGTATTAATGGTTCAGAAGATCTAAGATTAAATTACGTTACATTTGAAAATGGAATAAATAATGAGTTATCATACAATTTAACAGAGGAAATAATCAAATATGATTATCCAAAAATGGCTGTACCACAATTAAAGTTTTAATTTGACAATGATCTCAATTATGAATAAAAGCGTTTCGAAAGATGAATCATAAAGAGATGACTAAAGAATGCTTGCATTGAAGGTACATTTTTGTCCCGACTATACATTAATTTGGGAATTGGAGATACTTTTAAATGTGGACGTTTTAATCATATTGAGGTATGGCATTTAAATATTTGTAATCAAAAAAAAAAATTTAAAAAAAAAAGGAAATACTGGCTGGGAAATAACGTTACCTAGGTTTATAAAATAAGCGTTTACAAAACGTCTGAAAGAAGACTCAAATTCTGTTGGCCTCGTGCATTTGTGTTCTGTGGCAGATATATGATCTGCGGTTTCTGGTGTCCTCGCTCCGGGGAGCGGGTGAGTTTGGGTTTGGTTTAAATTTTTGGGTTTGATTGAAATAAAAAAAAAAGAAGTTTGTGGCAGATGTGGGATCTGCATTAGGGTTGTTGGTTGGCCTCGTCCCGGGTGAACGAGAGCTGGTATTGATTTTTTTTTTTAAGTAAGGATATGGAGGAATGGAGGGATTGTTAGGAGGAGCTCTTAGCCTTCTCGCAATCCATCTCTTCCGTTGGAAGAAGGATCAGTTTGACCAAAGGTCGTCTGACTTGACCCTTCTCGGTTTTGAGGTCGACTACGCGTACTCGGTCATCTTCGCCGGGGTGTGCGTTGACAACTCGTCCTAACCTCCATTCGTTGGGAGATAAGTTGTCCTCTTTGAGGACAGAAAGATCTCCCACTTTTATATTTTGTCTGGGATGCTTCCATTTCACTCGTTTTTGAAGTTCGGATAGGTATTCCACCTTCCATCGTTTACAAAAAGTGTGATGGAGGGCTTTGAGTTTCTGCTATCGATTGATCATCGAGGCAGAGCTCTCACTCGCATCTGGTTCTAGCGGAGCAAGTAGGTGACTGCCTGTGAGAAAGTGTCCTGGGGTGAGCGGCTCTAGGTCCGTCGGGTCATTGGATGCCGGGCTGAGCGGCCGCGAGTTTAGGCATGCCTCGATGCGGCACAATAGTGTATGGAATTCCTCGAAGGTGAATTTGTGTGGTTAGGCTATCTTTTTGAAGCTTTTCACTCCAGCCTCCCACAGCCCTCCCATATGGGGAGCGCCCGCAGGGATGAAATGCCACGTGAGTGACTGGTGGCTGTATTTTGAGACAGCGTTCTCTCGCGCTTGTGAGATGAAAGTCTTGAATTCTGACCGCAAGGATCGTGACGCTCCGACAAAGTTTGTACCGTTGTCGGAGTACATATTTTTTGGGCATCCGATTAAGTGAGAGTCCAAAATATTAAAAAAAGTGTTCTGTGCAGATTTTCCAATGCTCTGGAGTTTCTGAAAAGGAGATAAAGTTCTTTCCAAAAATCTAAAAATTTAAAATTATTTTTAATTGAAAAAAAAAAAACAAATTCGTGTAGGTTTTCACAAGGTCCGGAGTTCCCGAAAAGTAGAAGCTGTTCTGACTTTGAAGTTAAAAAAAACAGATTTTGAAATTTGTGTATGCCAACTTCGCATAGCACAAAATTTAAAACTTTGAAACATAGTTCACAAAATTGGTGTTTTGTGTAGCCTTTCCAAAGTTCGAGAGTTCCTGAAATAGAGCAATGAATCTCTGCAAAACTAAGCCCAATGTTCACATATTTCAAAAAGACGAAAACTTTAAAAAGTATCAAAATCAAAAAACAAATTGGTTCTGGGTTCCTCTTCAATGGAAAAGGAAAAAAGTGCTGAAACAAAATTCTTCAAACGCCCACTCACTTTTTCCCAAAAGTCGAAAATTTAAAAAAAAATTCTCAAAATTAAAAACAATGATGGTCTGTCTGAGTAGCTTTCGAAAAGTTCTGCAGTAACTGAAACTGAGTTCTTCAATATTACGCCTAATCACATTTTTAAAAAAGTCGAAAAAAAAAAATAAAAAAAGTTCTGGAGTTCCTGAAAAGGAGAAAAAAAGTTCTGGGAAGGCGGGCCCAATAGTCACAAAAAATGATGTTCTGAGTAGCTTTAAAATATTAAGGAAAAAAGGTCTGAGTTTTAAAATAAAAAAAAAGTTTTGAAAATTGTGCATGCCAAGTTATACAAAGCAAAGCCCAGTATTCGCTTTTCCAAAAGTTGGAAATTTAAAAAAATTTGCAAAACTAAAAAACAAATTGATGTTCTGAGTAGCTTTTCAAAATTTTTGGTATTCCTGGAAAAGAGAAAAAGAGCTCTTCAAAATAGCGCCCAGTCACATTTTTCCAAAAGTTGAGAATTAAAAAAAAAATTTTAATCTAAAAAAAATGTGTGTTCTGTGCAGCTTTTTCAAAGTTCTGGAGTTCCTGAAATAAAGAAAAAAAAGCTGTGCAAAACCAATACCAATAATCACATTTCTCCAAACGTCGAAAGTTTTCAAACTCAATAATGAAAGTGGAGTTCTGATTAGCTTTTCAAAGGTTCTGGAGTTCCGGAAAAGAAGAAGAAAGTTCTGCAATCCAAGCCCAATATGAAATTTTTCCAAAAGTTGAAGGTTTTAAAAAATTTGCAAAATCAAAAAATTAAAAAATTATATCCTTAGGCGCTTTATTAAAAAAATAGTGTTATTGTTCGGCCGGGGTGCGTCTGCTCCTGGAGATAGGTGGGCGCACCGGGGTTAATCTCAATAAGCGGGTGTATGCGCAAATAAATAAGAGAAGACGAGAATTTCTCGTTATAATAGATGCGTTTTATTATGTAGAATTAAGAAATAAACGGCAGAGATCGCTGGCGGCAGATGTGAGCTGGTTGGCTCTTAAAATCAAAGAGGCCGGTTGTATAGAAAGCTACAACCGTTGACCCGCAAAATCCTCCGTTTTGGAGGGGAAAGGCACCCACACATCAACCCCGACATGCATATGCATGAGTGCTGACAAAAAGCACACATACACGTGCATGTACATGCATGCACATGCATGTGGCGGTGATGGTGTGGGTGGTTATAAATTAAGTCGAGTATCGAGTATCGATTTGCAGAGTTGCATTGGGGGGATCGCAATCAGATGCGGAAAAGTTAGGCATCCTACCTAAACATGCCGGCCCACTTGCGATACGCAACATCGTTTTCGGCCAATGGCCTCTGCTGAAACGAGAAAGATGAATATAAGACTTACACACTAAACTTAATTTAGATGAGGAGTTCGTCTGCGACGCAAATGGCCGGGAATCCTTTCCGATTTGCTCAGCATGCCACCTGAGCTAGGATGAAAAATTAGCGGTTATGAACAGATAGAAGTGAATATTTCTTGCCATTGGTTTATACGTAACTCTTAAATATAGAAATTCATGCAGTAATATGAAGTAGAAGGTCAGTAGTGCTGGACGAAGAGGCCGAGATCTCCGTTCCAGACTGGCAAAATTTTGTTTTCTGCTTTTGTTGGACGGAGAGGCCAAGGTCTTCGTTCCAGAATCGCAGATTTTGTTTTTTTTAGGTTTCCCTGGGCTGGACGAAGAGGCTGAGGTCTCCGTTCCAGCGTCTAACGTAACGTGTCGCTCTCAGGCGACTGCCTTTTTTTTTTGTTGGAGGAGGTGTGGCATCTTATTGAGGTGCCAAGGCGAGTGGCCGTGAGGTTGGTTGGGTGATGATTATTAGTGCTGTCGGAATGGACGTGATTTCGAGTAGCTTATGCATATTTATCAAAACCAGTAAGATTGCGGTGTGTGGGAGGTTGGAACAGACGTCATTCCAAGCCACCCGCGCAAAGTTACTGGAGCTGGTGATATGAGTGAGAGGTTGGAAAGGACGTGATTCCAAGCCGCCCACCTAGATCCTTGCGTATTTAAGGTATTCAATAGATATTTTTATCATTGCGTGGAGCTGTTCACCCTTATGAATGTCTTGTCGGTGCTTAGAAGCGACAATTTTTCTTTTCAGAGAAGCGTGAAAAGCCAACGAAATGATGCAATTAATTGTGTGCGAAAGCTCATGACGAACAGCGAAAATCGTAATTAAATTCCAAAGTCCCCCAACTGTCTGTGCTTATATGAAGTGGATGGGTCAACCCGGGATATTAAATACAATTTTTACCAAGCGGAGATGCGTTATTTACCATCAACTGACATGAATTTGCAGATTGGCGATGCGTTCTCCACGACGTGTTCCATCTGCGCGTATCATTATGCTAAATATAAAGTGCAAACCTGTCGTGTATTTATTGGTCAGCTGATAGCTGGTATGGTGAATTTGTGGTGTATGAATATATATATATACATATATGTATTTGCTTGTCCTTTAAAACCAAACTAGGTCACTGGGGCAGTAGCACACTAAGCCAGTAGAAACAGCTGACTTTTCCATTTTCGGGACTTATTATTTTCATTTCCGGACTCTTGTACCGAAGCCTTAATCATGACTGTTTGTAATGCTTGTTGTTGGAAACAACAAGTCCTGCCCCCCAGCCAAAAAAAAACAAGCAGTACCGACGTCAAAAATCCAAAAATCAAAATTTTTTTTTTTTTTTTAAACGAGAGCATAATTAGTTTTTTAAGCAGGTTTTTGCTTTTATTTTTGTGCGTACGTATGGGTCAAAAAACACGTCCCGTACCGATTTTTCTGTTTTTCGGATTTCGGTACTGCTCTTGGGGATTTCGGTGTTTTTTTTTTTTTTTTTTGGCAGCACTAATGCGAATGCTATTGTCGTGCTGCCGCTTGCCATCCAGTTGTTTACCGGTAACAGGAGTTTTCCAGGGTCCGCTTATCGGCGGTTTGTGGTGGATAAGTTATCACCACCACGTTGTTATTTGCAAGCGGATTCTCAGTCTAGTAAAACGTAAGTATAACAAATTCATCACCGAATTTTAATCATTTTTTTTTTTTTTTTGTTTTTTTAATGGTTTCTTCCTTTCTTTTCAGTTTCACAATGGAATCGATGCAATACTTCTTAGCAATTTTGGAGGCTGGGTATGAGGAGCCCATCCAGGTGGTGGCGGATGTCCAGTATCCGGAGCGGCGGAGGGGCTCCTATGTCTGTCACGCGCCGGACGAGCTGGTGCAGCAGGTGGTGGCGGAGGGGTTACGGCGCATGAACCTCAGTGTATTCCGAGCCCTGCGGACGCCTCTTGCAGTGAGAATTCGCGGGAACACCAACGCCTGGTATGGTAAGTTCTACGCCAGTTACGAGGACGTATTCTGGGTGCGGATGCCACCCCACGGTCCGCCTCCGCATGGTGCCTTCCAATGCCTTGTGTGTGACCGAACCGTATCCAGCTTTTTATGTTTAGTGGCCCACTTGAATGGGCATATGAGATTGCTTCCGTACCGGTGCTGGGAGTGCCCCAAGCGGTATACTTCGTCCCCTTCACTGTCTCGGCACCGAACACGTATGCATTAGGTTGTTATATGGATTAAGTTAATGTGAGTTGTCTTTAATTTGGTTTTCATTTTTATGTGTTTTGCTTTCATGACTTGGATTCTGAAGTTGTTGGTTATTGTTAGAATAAAGTTTAATTTTTCTCTCCTTTTCTTAAGATAATTTCGACTTTCTTAGTTGGAACCCTAAAGGGTGGGGGAGTTGGTAGTAATCATCGTAGTCGTCGGTTGTGATTAAAAAAAACATGCATGACAACGACAGAGACGTAGTGAAACGCACCATTGTGTGGTCGAGTTAGCTAACATGGCAACTCTTCCATTTCTCGCTCCATTGTGTGTAGTGATTGCTGTGGTGGAATTGCAAACCGGTACATGGCGTGTGAAAAAGAACACGTCATTTTCCATAAGCATTCAGACGACAAGGCAGGAAAAAATCCACGAGGCGAACGATCGGACCAAAAATGTAAGATGATATTTATAATAAATTGCGGAATGGTCTACACAACTTTTCTGGACGAGATCTCTTGAAGTTTGGCGCATATTCGCAAAAACAAATTCGATAAACCTTCGGATTCATCACTTTGTCTACCAATGAAGGCTGCATTTTCCCGTTGAGCAATAGTTGGAGGTAATAAGTGTGCTTCTGTAGTGATTATTCATTGACATTGCGATATATATAGATGCATTGAAGGTGGACTAATTATAGGGCTATACTTTGAACCATTTCTTAGAAACAAAAAGGTTTGAATTACTTTAAACGAGGCAATCAAATGTGCCAAATGACAGATGTACATATTTATTTAACGTTGCCTTATATTGAAGATGACGCCTTTTGTTTAACCTTATTGTCATTGCGAATGGGGTATTTGCTCCATTAAAATACGATTTGTCAATTTGAGATCATTAAATTATAAGGTGCTGTATTTATTTTTGCGCCGCTAAGCCGGACAACAGCAGCAAGGTGCAATTGAGGGCTGATGTTAGCAAAGCAAAACGGCTTTACGGAGATGGCCATGGTTTATCTGTTTCACACATTATTGAACATGTTAAATCTTACCAAAGGGCTTATTCTTAGCCAAAACAAAACTAAGCTGCTAGTAAAATCCACCCCTCGGGTATGTGGTTCGTTACTTCTCCAGTCTATAATACTCCGTTTGTTTTGCATTAGATGCATGTATTGCTACAAATTCTGTCAGAATATTTCATTCTCGTAAAAACGTTTGTAATTAGTGTATTACGCTCGTCGGGCGGTATGTGGCATACAAACAATTCAACGAATAACAACAGCGGGTCTGTCGGTGGGGCCAATTTGCGTGGCATTTACGTCCAACACTACTTCTCAAGCATGTATCGCCAATTCGGGATCGACTTTAGTGGACAGATAACAGCTATTCACTAAAGGATATTGATTTTGCCTTTGGATAATCGACACCCTCTTACGCGGTAACTTTTAATGTCGAAGGGTCCGGCGAAGTTGAATCCAGTATTTGTGAATGTACGGCTGAATGTCGTGCGTTCGCGAGGGAGAGTACCCATAAACTGGGGCTGAGCCCATTTCTACAAATTCTGTCAGAACATTTCGTTCTCGTAAAAACGTTTGTAATTAGTGTGTTACGCTCGGCGGGCGGTATGTGGCATACAAACAATTCAACGACAGCCACAGTGACCGAGAAACTTACTTTTTTAATTGCCACGAAATCAGCATCCATGTATTTTATATGACTCATTAGGACCTAGATAGTTATTGTGGAAAGCGAAAAGCACAGTCAAGTAAACGTTAAAGTGTTGGTTTGCAAAAGGGAAAAATCTATGTTGATCGGGATTCCGGTTGGTATGACGTTTCCCTATCGTGTAGGCGATGTTGGTTGGGGAGGTATTAATGGTTCAGAAGACCTACGATGTTTCTGAAGGAAACTTGTGTATTTTTCGGGATATGGCCACTCCTGCCAATATTTGGATACGATTATGATCCCTACGCAATTGCTATATTTATTTCGGATCATTCGGATCTATGCTATTTTGAAGCATTTCGAGGTATTTAGTAATCCCTAAGGTTTGCAACTATGATTTGGTTTGGATAGTAACATGGGCCTGTGAGCGTCCAGTGAAGTGGCAACCCCTTCCAAGTGTGACTCACCGGTTCTCTTGCAAGGTACACGTTCGAAAAGGCTCAGGGTTGGTGTCGATTTTCACTTTGAGTCACCGCTTAGAACTAGCCTGCAATCATGGTCCTCCCCAATGCAGTCATTGCTCTCAACCCATAGAGAATCTATAGAACCATGGGTATTCTCCACAAATATATTTGCTGACTTTCCCCGTATTCAGGTAAATTCTTGTACTGGGATATCATGTGTCTGGTTAAATAGTGTCAATAACATGGGAAGGCGTAAAAAATTACAGTACTTACCATGATACATTCCCAATGTTCGAAAGTTGCATAGACGCTGCTGTTCAGACTCCCGGAAACTCTTTATTTTATGACGATGAGAAAACTATCAGACTAATGCTTACCGATTTGGAAATCGACGACGATGATGATGAGACTGACATCTCACAAAATTCGTTATTAGCAATTTAAGATGCACATTGGGAAAAGAAACAAATCAGTAAAAGATTGGTGGTCCAGATGAACGAGGTATCATCGATTCACACACCTCTGCACATATACTATTAAATGTATATGCCAGCTTGTGTATATTATTTTTTAAAGACAAGCTAGTTGTACATACACACAAACTATCCCCGTTTATACTCCATGGGACTTAAGTGGAAATGAGGTGGATTAATGATAGAAAATATTGTTATTGCATGGTATGAGTAGCCCCTAGACGCCCCTATTTACCATATTTCTTGAATCCGATTCACGATTTAAGAGTTATTGCCCGCTCAGCATTTGGGCGATTAAATTCGGAAATTTGATTAAATTAAGTTACATTTGAAAATGGAATAATCATACAATTTAACAGAGGAAATAATCAAATATGAATATCCAAAAAATGGCTGTACCACAATTAAAGTTTTAATTTGACAATGATCTCAATTATGAATAATAGCGTTTCGAAAGATGAATCATAAAGGGATGACTAAAGAATGCTTGCTTTGAAGGTACATTTTTGTCCCGACTATACATTAATTTGCGAATTGGAGATACTTTTAAATGTGGACGTTTTAATCATCTTGAGGTATGGCATTTAAATATTTGTTATCAAAAGAAATTTCCAAAAAAAAAGGAAATACTGGCTGGGAAATAACTTTACCTAGGTTTATAAAATAAGCGTTTACAAAACGTCTGAAAGAAGACTCAAATTCTGTTGGCCTCGTGCATTTGTGTTCTGTGGCAGATATATGATCTGCGGTTTCTGGTGTCCTCGCTCCGGGGAGCGGGTGAGTTTGGGTTTGGTTTAAATTTTTGGGTTTGATTGAAATTAAAAAAAAAAAAAAGTTCTCTCGCGCTTGTGAGATGAAAGTCTTGAATTCTGATCGCAAGGATCGTGACGCTCCGACAAAGTTTGTACCATTGTCAGAGTACATATATTTTGGGAATCCGCGCCTAGATATGAAACAGGCAAAATGCCACAAGAAATGATGGGGTGCTGAGTGACCTCCAGATGAATTGCTCGTGTGGAAAAACATACGAAAAGGCAAACATAGCCTTTGGATAATCGACACCCTCTTCCGCGGTAACTTTTAATGTCGAAGGGTCCGGCGAAGTTGAATCCAGTATTTGTGAATGTCGTGCGTTCGCGAGGTAGAATACCCTTAAGCTGGGTCTGAGCCCATTTTCGATGTATGGTGTAAACCTTGCAATTGTGAATGATAGCCCTAATCATGGTTTTTACATTAGGTATCCAGTATTGGGTGCGTATCAAACGTAACATGAGTTGGTTTTCCCCATGCAGACTTTGTTGATGAAACGTTAGGACATCATTAGGATTGGGTGGCGTTCAATAAAGGCTAAGTCATTTGACGCCCCGAATCGCCCTCCTACACGAATGACGCCATCTTGGTCTAAGCAGGGATTAAGTGAGAGTATTGCACTTTTCACTACAATTGGTTTTCCGGCCTTTAGATCATTATATGCTGAACTATAATGTTGTTTCTGATAGATTTTAATAACAAGTTGAGATAAAATCAGTTGAAGAATATCGGTAGTATTTACGGTTGTGGTTGCGCAGGTCTTCGCCTTCTTTTCCCCTACGGAGGTGATGTAGTCACTTTCTTGTGCTGGCCATTGGGAAGTGTCTTCTTGCAGCCAAGAAGGTCCCTGCCACCACAACGAATTGTTGGCCAATTCAGACGCAGGTAATCCTCTGCTACCTAAATCTGCTGGGTTTGATTCTGAATTTACGTGCAACCAGTCCTTATTTCCGACCATGTCGATGATCTTGGTGATCATGTGCGACAAAAGTGGACCAGAAACAAGGCGGTTTCCCTATCCATGCGAGGACGATAGTTGAATCCGTCCAAAGGTAAACTCTCACTGATCCCAATTTAAGGTTCCCGAAAATTGATTCGGTGATTTCCGATAACAGTACGGCTCCGCAAAGTTCCAATCGTGGAAGAGAAAGAGTTTTCACTGGGGCTACTCGGATTTTGGCTAGAAACAGGTTTGTCCAGATGTCGTTATCCGTTTCCACGCGCATGTAAACGGCTGCTGCATAAGCCTTCTCGGATGCGTCACAAAATCCATGCATCTCGATGTCGGTTCCTGGTGAAAAGTTGACCCATCTAGGGTGCCTTCTAACCATATATTCTGCATGATTATTTTTGCCACAATGACCATTGGTGCCAGCCATCCTAAGGGATCGAAAAGTTTGGCGATTGCTGATGGTATCGCTCTCTTCGTAATGTTTTCCGGGTTGTCCAGCGTCCCTGCTTTAAAATAAAATAAATCTGAGTGGGCATTCCATCGAATGCATAATGCTTTCACTGAACTGGTATCTTCGAATGCCAGGAAGTTTTCACTGAGCTGGTCTGCTTTGGGGATGTCCCTTGGAATGTCCTCTGAATTGGATGTCCATTTGAGAAGTGGAAAGCCCGCTGAATGTAGGACTTGAATAATTTCTTTCTGACTTTAATGGTCGATGTGATCGTATATCCACCCGCTAACATGTCATCTACATAAAGTATTCTCGCAGTATGCTAGCCGCTGTAGGGTGTGAATTTGATACGTCGTCTGCCAGTTGTAGGAGAGTTCTTATCGCTAGATATGGAGCGCAGTTCACTCCGAAGGTAACCGTCTTTAATTCGTAGAGACTAATAGGGTCATTCGGGGTAGCGCGATACACAATGCGTTGAAATTTGGTGTGATTTTCGTTCACCCAAATTTGACGATACATCTTTTCGATGTCGCTATTGAAGACGAAACGGTATAGTCTCCATCGTAAGGTAAGAATGGGTAGATCGGCTTTTAGAACTGGGACTGGGAGGATAATATCGTTTAAGCTATTACCGTTGGCCGTAGGGCTCGAGGCATTAAATACTACGCGTACCTTTGTAGTGGTATTTTCTGCTTTAGTAACGGCGTGGTGGGGCAGGAAATAATTATTCGAATCGTCGGATAAGATATTTTTTTTATCTTGCTCATATGTCCGAGGGTTTCATACTCCGAAAACACCCGAACATACTCTCTACCTAACTCTGGGTTTTTTATTAGTCGTCCTTCATTCCGGAAGAATTCAGAGCGTGCTTGTTTCAGGGGCGGTCCTAAATTAATATTGTTAGGGTAATCCAGCCGGTTAATTCGATTTTGGACGCTTCTTTCACCTGCGCTGACACCGCATGTGTGATGCCTGAAATTTGGGCATGCATTTTCCTCGCTGGCAAATTGATTCTGGGTTTCAGTCTTTCTGTTATAAAGGAACATTCAGACCCAGAATCAATTACTGCCCGCGCGGAGAAGGTGGTACCATTATGGTGATTGTGTACGCGGGCAGTTCCTAATAGCACGCCTGTGCTGGAATTGGCATGGCAGGATTTGACATTCTGGTTCGTGGAGGAAGGTGGTTGTCCCGACTCCTGTCTTTTCCGTGCCTGTGTCGAAGTTGATGGGGTGTTATCGGCATCTTTGAAAGGATAGCGCACCGCCGGTTGCTGAAGTGTGTCCGCATGCAGGAGCATGTGGTGACGAGAGTGGCATTTGGAACAGTTGTAAGAACTGGTGCACTTCGTCACTGTGTGTCCTGGGGATAAACAGTTCAGGCAGCCATTTGTGGATTTAACGCATTTAATCCTTTCTACCGGGGCTAAATCGCCAAAACGTGAACAGTTGCGTAATCTGTTCTCCGTAGATTTGCACATTTTACACACTGATTTTGTTGTTTGCTTGGATACTTTTGTTTGAAAAGCACCAAGTCTTTTCGTAGGGGTTTCCGTCGAATGTCGCGACGAGTTTGATTTTTACACTTTAGAAGTGGCATTCCCTGAAACCCAGACACGGTTTCAAGTTTCTGAAAACGATTTGACAAGAATTTATCCATATCCTCCCACTTGGATATGTCCGTTTTGTGGTCAATGCTCTGCTCCCATAGAGCCAACGTATTTTCAGGTAATTTTGTCGAGCATAAGTATGTGATGATCGCAGCCCAATTTGAAACATCGATCTGATAGGTTTTTAAGGATGCCAAACAATTATTCATGTCGCGCTGTAAGGTTTTGATTGAGCTGCCGCACTCGCTATCTATCTTTTTTAGATTAAATAAAATTTGTAGTTGTGAGTTGACGAGAATCCGTTTATTCTCGTATCTCTCACATAGGTTTTTCCAGGCTGTTTCGAAGTCTTTATTTATCAAGGGACATTTCTTTACGATGTCCTTTGCCTCACCTTGAGTTTTTTGGTTAAGGTGGAACAACTTTTCTACCGACCTTGGGCGACTGTTATTTTTATAGATGGCCGTGAACAGATCACGAAATGGTGGCCAAGATAGGTAGTCGCCCTTGAATACCTCAGTATCGCAAGCTGGCAGGCGGATACTCTGTTCTCGCTAGCGTTCTCCTTCAGGACGAGCCTCCCTATCTTTTTCTTGCTTTAGTTTGGCTTGAAGTTCAGCCATGTTCAACATGCATCGCAGGAATACGGCATGTGCCGCTTTATGCTTGATCTTGACCGCTGCAATTTTCTTTGCGTCGAGCGTGTCAGAGTCAAGTAACTCCTCGAGGGTGGTCTCTGCTTTTTCCCACTTAGCTTGCAACTCTTTTTGCTGCATTGCTAGCGTGTGTACTGTGTGCAGAGCCGCACTTATGTCATTGAAGTTGGCCTCGAACTCGATTATTCGTTCGGCCAATCTGATGTAAGCTTCCTTATTTCTGGATGAAAAGTTGTGAATTAAAACGGGGATATAAAACTGAACAAACCTGAGCGACTAACCCAACGAACAACTATTAAATTACGCAAAGTGTTATTTATAGCTTTGAATTTGTTTAATTTTCTGACTTTGCAGATTATTTTTGTGCCGTAAGACAGAGAGCAGGGGGAAGCAACACCAATGTGTACTGTGTGAAGTAATGGCATTCCCTGAAACCCAGACACGGTTTCAAGTGTCTGAAAACGATTTGACAAGAATTTGTCCATATCCTCCCACTTGGATATGTCCATTTTGTGGTCAATGCTCTGCTCCCATAGAGCCAACGTATTTTCAGGTAATTTTGTCGAGCATAAATAAGTGATGATCGCATCCCAATTTGAAACATCGACCTGATGGGTTTTTAAGGATGCCAAACAATTATTTATGTCGCGCTGTAAGGTTTTGATTGAGCTGCCGCACTCGCTATCTATCTTTTTTAGATTAAATAAAATTTGTAGTTGTGAGTTGACGAGAATCCGTTTATTCTCGTATCTCTCACATAGGTTTTTCCAGGCTGTTTCGAAGCCTTCATTTATCAAGGGACATTTCTTTACGATGTCCTTTGCTTAACCTTGAGTTTTTTGGTTAAGGTGGAACAACTTTTCTACCGAGCTTAGGCGAATGTTATTTTTATAGATGGCCGTGAACAGGTCACGAAACGTTGGCCAAGATAGGTAGTCGCCTTGAATACCTCAGTATCGCAAGCTGGCAGGCGGATACTGTGGCAGGCGGATATCTTTTTCTTGCTTTAGTTTGGCTTGAAGTTCAGCCATGTTCGACATGCATCGCAGGAATACGGTATATGCCGCTTTATGCTTGATCTTGACCGCTGCAATTTTCTTTGCGTCGAGCGTGTCAGAGTCAAGTAACTCCTCGAGGGTGGTCTCTGCTTTTTCCCACTTAGCTTGCAACTCTTTTTGCTGTATTGCTAGCGTGTGTACTGTGTGCAGAGCCGCACTTATGTCATTGAAGTTGGCCTCGAACTCGATTATTCGATTGGCCAATCTGATGTAAGCTTCCATATTTCTGGATGAAAAGTTGTGAATTAAAACGGGGATATAAAACTGAACAAACCTGAGCGACTAACCCAACGAACAACTATTAAATTACGCAAAGTTTTATTTACTGCTTTGACTTTGTTTAATTTTCTGACTTTGCAGATTATTTTTGTGCCGCAAGACAGAGAGCACGGGGGAGCAACACCAATGTGTACTGTGTGAAGTAAAGGGGGGCGACTCGCCAATTGAACGTTCAATTTTATTATAAAAATAAGTGCGCGCGTTGATATAAACTCGACGAAAAGTGTAAAAACGTTCAATAAATCTTGTGCGAAAAACCAAGAACAAAAATTTATTAGAAAACTAGTGAAATTAACGTGATGCAAAAAAGAAAAAATTTAAATTGCCGCAATCGAATGGCGTGAAATTTTATATGAAAGTGAGGTTATGTGAACCCTTCCTTTTGATGTGTCCGGGCAGTCTTGCCGCTGGTGGGAGACAGACTAGATAGTCACAAGGAATCTTAGACGACGCTAATGCAACGCGTTTGCACTTATTTTTCTTTTTCGACACTAAATTTTTTTTTACACTTCTTGCGGTTAAATATGATTACTACGCGTGTGGCACTCAGAATATATATTTTTAGACGGTTTTTGTATAGTTTATTATAACCAAAAAAAGTGGCAAGAAATATTGCACTTACTTTGTAGCGATTTGCTGGTTTGGCGTGGCACGTAGCTTGTTCTGCTGCAATGGCTTCAGCTGGCTGTAGCTTTCTCCGTGTTTTGACGCTGATATGAAATAATAAATGTCCTCACCCTTATTGCGGTATAGCTGTTGATTTTGGCGAAATTCTCTGGTTAGCTTGTTATAGAAATTTCTGCAATTTGGTGCGGTCAGCTATGATCTTGTTTTTGTTGTGGGCTGTATAGTTAAGGTGCTGTAGCTCCTAAATAAATAAGAGAAGACGAGAATTTCTCGTTATAATAGATGCGTTTTATTATGTAGAATTAAGAAATAAATAGGTTACAATATTACCTTAAGAAATCGTGGAAGAACGGCGGAGATCGATGGCGGCAGATGTGAGCTGGTTGGCTGTTAAAATCCAAGAGGCCGGTTTTATAGAAATCGACAACCGTTGAACCGGAAAATCCTCCGTTTTGGAGGGGAAAGGCACCCACACATCAAGCCCAACATGCATATGCATGAGTGCTAACAAAAAGCACACATACACGTGCATGTACATGCATGCACATGCATGTGGCGGTGATGGTGTGGGTGGTTATAAATTAAGTCGAGTATCGATTTGCAGAGTTGCATTGGGGGGATCGCAATCAGATGCGGAAAAGTTAGGGATCCTGCCTAAACAGTTATGCTTAGCTTTTGCAAAGTTTTAGAGTTCCTGAAATAGAGAAAAAATTTTGTGCAAAACCAATCCCAATATTCATTTTTCCAAAAGTCGAAAATTTGCAACATCATAAACAAATTTGTGTTCTGAGTGCTTTTCAAAAGCTTTGGGGTTCCTGAAAAGGAAAAAAAAGTTGTGCAAAACAAAGCCGAAAATTTTAAATTTTTCAAAATCAAAAAACAAATTGTTTCTGCGTAGTTCTTCAATGGTTAGGAGAAAAAATTTCTGACATTTTCAAAATTTCTGGAATTCCTAAAAATGCCAAAAAGAGCTCGGAAAATTACGCCCAATATAATTTTTCTAAAAGTCGAAGGTTTTAAATATTTTAAAATAAAAAAATGTGTTCTGCTTTGGTTTTCAAACCTTTTGGAGTTCCTTAAAAGGAGAGAAAAAGGTCTGCAAGATTATGCCCAATATTCACATCTTTCCAAATGTCGAAAATATTGAAAAATTTTCAAAATCAAAACAAAAAACAAATTTTTCTTCTTAAATACTTTTCAAAATTTTGGAGTTCCTGAAAAGGAGAAACAGAGTTTTGCAAAACGAAGCTCAATAATCACTTTTTTCAACAAGACGAAAATTTTTAAAAATAATCAAAATCCAAAAAACAAATTGGTTCTGTGTGGCTCTTCAAAGGCAAGCTGAATATTCACATTTTGAAAAAGTCGAAAATTTTAAAAAAATTTCAAAAACAAAAAACAATATGGTGTTCTGAGTAGCTTTTTAAAAAATCTAGAATTCCTGAAAGGAAAAAAAAATTGCAAAATAGTGCCCAATGTTCACATTTTCCTAGAAAACGAAAAAAATATCAATATAAAAAAAGTTCATACTTTTATTTAAGAATTCATGAGCTTAACACCGGCTTATAATAATTGAATTTCAATTATTATGTTTTCTAAGAGAAACTGAAAATAAAGAAACATTTACTGGCATATTGCGATGGACCCATTTCGAAAACCGCCAACGTAATCATCATAAGGCAATTTTGTAATGTTATCAAAGGTTTCACCGGGATTCGAACCGTGAAGCACATGGTGAAATTGCAGTAGCCTTTAACGACTAGGCCATCCTGCTGGTATTTGTTTTCATGCTTAATTCAGCGTTTCTCATTTCTACACTAACAACACAATTGAGACATTTTGTCTCTATATTAATTTGTGTGCCATGTAGATTTGTTTTTGTAAAGTTCTTCTTCGTTGCGAATGAGAAGCTTAGTAAACTCGGGCTCAGTTGTACATATTTATGTATGTTTGTTTTAATGGTGTGGTCAGTTTATACTTATATTTAAGAATTCATGAGCTTAACACCGGCTTATAATAATTTAATTTCAATTATTATGTTTTCTAAGAGAAACTGAAATTAAAGAAATATTTACTGGCATATTACGATGGACCCATTTTGTTTTTGTAAAGTTTGTAAAGTTTGATATCATTACAAAATTGCATGATGATGATTACGTTGACGGTTTTCGAAATGCTCCATCGCAATATGCCAGTAAATCTTTCTTTATTTTCACTTTCTCTTAGAAAACATAATAATTTAAATTCAATTATTACAAGCCGGTGTTAAGCTCATGAATTCTTAAATATAAGTATAAACTGAACACACCATTAAAACAAACATACATAAATATATACAACTGAGCCCGAGTTTACAAAGCGTCTCATTCGCAACGAAGAAGAACTTTACAAAAACAAATCTACATGGCACACAAATTAATATAGAGACAAAATGTCTCAATTGTGTTGTTAATGTAGAAATGAGAAACACTGAATTAAACATGAAAACAAATACCAGCAGGATGGCCTAGTGGTTAAAGGCTACTGCAGTTTCACCATGTGCTTCACGGTTCGAATCCCGCTGAAACATTTGATAACATTACAAAATTGCCTGATGATGATTACATTGGCGGTTTTCGAAATGGCTCCATCGCATTATGCCAGTAAATGTTTATTTATTTTCAGTTTCTCTTAGAAAACATAATAATTAAAATTCAATTATTATAAGCCGGTGCTAAGCTCATGAATTCTTAAATATAAGTATAAATTGAACACACCATTAAAACAAAAAAAAAAAAAATAAATGTAAGGCACGATAACCTCCGAAGAGATCTAAGGCCGAGCTTCTCTTCCAGTTTGCGTCGTGCTCCTCTTGATTTTTCCTACAAATTGGCCGGACGGGACCTACATGTTTTATGCCGACTCCGAACGGCATCGGCAAGGCAGATGAGATTTCACTGAGAGCTTTTCATTGCAGAAATACACTCGGAGCGCTTGCCAAACACTGCCGAGGGGCGACCTCGCTTAGAAAAATTTTCTTCTAGTTGAAAAACCTTATTTCTAAAATTATGATGTTGCTTTGCCCGGGGTGCGAACCCAGGCCATACGGTGTGGTAGGCGGAGCACGCTACCATCACACCACCGTGGCCGCCATTAAAACAAACATACATAAATATGTACAACTGAGCCCGAGTTTACAAATCGTCTCATTCGCAACGAAGAAGAACTTTACAAAAACAAATCTACATGGCACAAATTAATATAGAGACAAAATTTCTCAATTGTGTTGTTAATGTAGAAATGAGAAAAACTGAATTAAGCATGAAAACAAATACCTGCAGGATGGCCTAGTGGTTAAAGGCTACTGCAGTTTCACCATGTGCTTCACGGTTCGAATCCCGCTGAAACCTTTGATAACATTACAAAATTGCCTGATGATGATTACGTTGGCGGTTTTCGAAATGGGTCCATCGCAATATGCCAGTAAATGTTTATTTATTTTCAGTTTCTCTTAGAAAACATAATAATTAAAATTCAATTTTTATAAGCCGGTGCTAAGCTCATTAATTCTTAAATATAAGTATAAACTGAACACACCATTAAAACAAACATACATAAATATGTACAACTGAGCCCGTGTTTACAAAGCTTCTCATTCGCAACGAAGAGGAACTTTACAAAAACAAATCTACATGGCACACAAATTAATATAGAGACAAAATGTCTCAATTGTGTTGTTAGTGTAGAAATGAGAAAAACTGAATTTAGTATGAAAACAAATAACAGCAGGTTGCCCTAGTGGTTAAAGGCTACTGCAGTTTCACCATGTGATTCACGGTTCGAATCCCGGTGAAATCTGTGATAACATTACAAAATTGCCTGATGATAATTACGTTGGCGGTTTTCGAAATGGGTCCTTCGCAATATGCCAGTAAATCTTTCTTTATTTTCAGTTTGTCTTAGAAAACATAATAATTGGAATTCGATTATTATAAGCCGGTGTTAAGCTCATGAATTATTAAATATAAGTATAAACTGAACACACCATTAAAACAAACATACATAAAAAAGTTCTGTATATAATAGAAATAGGCTGAAAATTACCAAAATTTGCTTTAGTGCAAGTCAAAAGACTCCACTATTCAAGCCCTACGTTTCGCTAATCTCCTTAGCTTCCTCAGGGGCAGACTGCATTTATTAAAATAATTGTATATCACACTACAAACAACAACGTTGAACATGAAAATAGAAAAATTATAAATCTTACATCTGAATTTTTTGTGTAAATATCACATTAAGATGGAAGACCCAAAAAATATGTGTATAAGTAAGTAATTACTTTATTACATAATGCACATTTGGCACTAATAAATAAATTAAATTAAAGCTCAATTAAAAAAGATTTAGATACCTCTCTATTTAGGTATGCTTGTCAAATTGTTCTTTGATCCATAAGCAGAAAAAAACACAATTAATATTTACCATAAACATAAATAAGCGGATGAAACGTCATCAGTGTCCTCTTTTCTGTTTACAGTTCGGCTTATGTTTTGCATTATTTGCAAGCTTTCTAGTATCAATCTGTCTTTCCTCGTTTTCTTCTTCCAAATTTTTGCATTGTTCATGTCAGCTATGTGACCAGTGGCTGTTGTATTTTGCGATAGTGCTGTGCTGCTTTTGTTGTTCTTAATATCTGTAGCATGTTCTTTTAATTTTACGCCTAGTGTACGTTTTGTTGTTCCTATATATGTTTTATTACATGTTTGGTTTTCTCTTCCCTTACATTCGATTTCGTAAACTACATTGTTTTGTTGGGAAGCTGGAATAGGGGTTTTTGTTTTGGTATAGATACTTGACAGGGTTATGTTGGATTTATATGACATACATATGTTATTGTTGTTTTTGAGTAGGCTTTTGTCAAAATTGTCTGTTAGCCTAGGTATATGGGCGATTCTCCGCAAACTCTCAGTTTTGTGTTGCTTGGCGATTTCTAATACTCATTAAGCATTATCAATGAACTATGCACGCTAAGTGTTGAAAAGTGACTTTCTTCAAATAGTTTAGAATAAATTATTGTATCATATTAAAATTTTATCAAGATTTAATTGGCAATACTATACGAATGTCAAAACCGTGGCATGTCGCTAACTTCAATTCTTGAATGATTTAATTTGGTTCAGACTCAAATCGCTAATAATGGGAATAATAGTTTTTATTTATATTAAAAACGTTATTCACTGATAAATATTTCACATTTCTGAGTTGCTGGTATTCATTTCTCGATTCCTAACTCTACTTTGAAAAGTGTCGATTAGGTTTGAAAAAAATAATGTCGTCCAATTGTTTATGTGAATATTACTACAGTGTTGCCTGCTCCATGCAGGGGTCAGTTTCAATCAGCAGGCGTCATTGAAAGTTTTTTTTTTTGTTAATATAGCGTTCTTAATGAAACCGGTCTTTTTTTATACATAAACGAAAACCAAAAACGGTATGTTTTGAAAATGCACGTCACAACCATGGCACTTGCCACTCGGAAAGGGTACATTGTGTGTACTGCAATTCACGGGTTTTTCTACACGTTCCCTAACACAACCTTCAAAACGGTCGGAAAATCTTTTAGCTTGAATTGCATTTTTGTAATGTACAGTTATTCATTGAAATGTCACAACCGTGGCGCGCGTCAAATGTCAAAACCGTAGCAGGTTGTCTACTTTTGAGGGAAATGACACAATTTCGTGAGGTTTTGATGTATAACTCAGTGTTAATATCAATTGAAATTATAGTCTTTCTGATGATAAAGACAGAAATATATTCCCGGTGTTAAGCTCATGAATTCTTAAATATAAGTATAAACTGAACACACCATTAAAACAAACATACATAAATATATACAACTGAGCCCGAGTTTACAAAGCGTCTCATTCGCAACGAAGAAGAACTTTACAAAAACAAATCTACATGGCACACAAATTAATATAGAGACAAAATGTCTCAATTGTGTTGTTAATGTAGAAATGCGAAACACTGAATTAAGCATGAAAACAAATACCAGCAGGATGGCCTAGTGGTTAAAGGCTACTGCAGTTTCACCATGTGCTTCACGGTTCGAATCCCGCTGAAACCTTTGATAACATTACAAAATTGCCTGATGATGATTACATTGGCGGTTTTCGAAATGGCTCCATCGCATTATGCCAGTAAATGTTTATTTATTTTCAGTTTCTCTTAGAAAACATAATAATTAAAATTCAATTATTATAAGCCGGTGCTAAGCTCATGAATTCTTAAATATAAGTATAAATTGAACACACCATTAAAACAAAAAATGAATGTAAGGCACGATAACCTCCGAAGAGATCTAAGGCCGAGCTTCTCTTCCAGTTTGCGTCGTGCTCCTCTTGATTTTTCCTACAAATTGGCCGGACGGGACCTACATGTTTTATGCCGACTCCGAACGGCATCGGCAAGGCAGGGGGCGACCTCGCTTAGAAAAATTTTCTTCTAGTTGAAAAACCTTATTTCTAAAATTTTGATGTTGCTTTGCCCGGGGTGCGAACCCAGGCCATACGGTGTGGTAGGCGGAGCACGCTACCATCACACCACCGTGGCCGCCATTAAAACAAACATACATAAATATGTACAACTGAGCCCGAGTTTACAAAGCGTCTCATTCGCAACGAAGAAGAACTTTACAAAAACAAATCTACATGGCACAATTTAATATAGAGACAAAATTTCTCAATTGTGTTGTTAATGTAGAAATGAGAAAAACTGAATTAAGCATGAAAACAAATACCTGCAGGATGGCCTAGTGGTTAAAGGCTACTGCAGTTTCACCATGTGCTTCACGGTTCGAATCCCGCTGAAACCTTTGATAACATTACAAAATTGCCTGATGATGATTACGTTGGCGGTTTTCGAAATGGGTCCATCGCAATATGCCAGTAAATGTTTATTTATTTTCAGTTTCTCTTAGAAAACATAATAATTAAAATTCAATTATTATAAGCCGGTGCTAAGCTCATTAATTCTTAAATATAAGTATAAACTGAACACACCATTAAAACAAACATACATAAATATGTACAACTGAGCCCGAGTTTACAAAGCTTCTCATTCGCAACGAAGAGGAACTTTACAAAAACAAATCTACATGGCACACAAATTAATATAGAGACAAAATGTCTCAATTGTGTTGTTAGTGTAGAAATGAGAAAAACTGAATTTAGTATGAAAACAAATAACAGCAGGTTGCCCTAGTGGTTAAAGGCTACTGCAGTTTCACCATGTGATTCACGGTTCGAATCCCGGTGAAATCTGTGATAACATTACAAAATTGCCTGATGATAATTACGTTGGCTGTTTTCGAAATGGGTCCTTCGCAATATGCCAGTAAATCTTTCTTTATTTTCAGTTTGTCTTAGAAAACATAATAATTGGAATTCGATTATTATAAGCCGGTGTTAAGCTCATGAATTATTAAATATAAGTATGAACTGAACACACCATTAAAACAAACATACATAAAAAAGTTCTGTATATAATAGAAATAGGCTGAAAATTACCAAAATTTGCTTTAGTGCAAGTCAAAAGACTCCACTATTCAAACCCTACGTTTCGCTAATCTCCTTAGCTTCCTCAGGGGCAGACTGCATTTATTAAAATAATTGTATATCACAATACAAACAACAACGTTGAACATGAAAATAGAAAAATTATAAATCTTACATCTGAATTTTTTGTGTAAATATCACATTAAGATGGAAGACCCAAAAAATATGTGTATAAGTAAGTAATTACTTTATTACATAATGCACATTTGTCACTAATAAATAAATTAAATTAAAGCTTAATTAAAAAAGATTTAGATACCTCTCTATTTAGGTATGCTTGTCAAATTGTTCTTTGATCCATAAGCAGAAAAAAACACAATTAATATTTATCATAAACATAAATAAGCGGATGAAACGTCATCAGTGTCCTCTTTTCTGTTTACAGTTCGGCTTATGTTTTGCATTATTTGCAAGCTTTCTAGTATCAATCTGTCTTTTCCTCGTTTTCTTCTTCCAAATTTTTGCATTGTTCATGTCAGCTATGTGACCAGTGGCTGTTGTATTTTGCGATAGTGCTGTGCTGCTTTTGTTGTTCTTAATATCTGTAGCATGTTCTTTTAATTTTACGCCTAGTGTACGTTTTGTTGTTCCTATATATGTTTTATTACATGTTTGGTTTTCTCTTCCCTTACATTCGATTTCGTAAACTACATTGTTTTGTTGGGAAGCTGGAATAGGGGTTTTTGTTTTGGTATAGATACTTGACAGGGTTATGTTGGATTTATATGACATACATATGTTATTGTTGTTTTTGAGTAGGCTTTTGTCAAAATTGTCTGTTAGCCTAGGTATATGGGCGATTCTCCGCAAACTCTCAGTTTTGTGTCGCTTGGCGATTTCTAATACTCATTAAGCATTATCAATGAACTATGCACGCTAAGTGTTGAAAAGTGACTTTCTTCAAATAGTTTAGAATAAATTATTGTATCATATTAAAATTTTATCAAGATTTAATTGGCAATACTATACGAATGTCAAAACCGTGGCATGTCGCTAACTTCAATTCTTGAATGATTTAATTTGGTTCAGACTCAAATCGCTAATAATGGGAATAATAGTTTTTATTTATATTAAAAACGTTATTCACTGATAAATATTTCACATTTCTGAGTTGCTGGTATTCATTTCTCGATTCCTAACTCTACTTTGAAAAGTGTCGATTAGGTTTGAAAAAAATAATGTCGTCCAATTGTTTATGCGAATATTACTACAGTGTTGCCTGCTCCATGCAGGGGTCAGTTTCAATCAGCAGGCGTCATTGAAAGTTTTTTTTTTTGTTAATATAGCGTTCTTAATGAAACCGGTCTTTTTTTTATACATAAACGAAAACCAAAAACGGTATGTTTCGAAAATGCACGTCACAACCATGGCACTTGCCACTCGGAAAGGGTACATTGTGTGTACTGCAATTCACGGGTTTTTCTACACGTTCCCTAACACAACCTTCAAAACGGACGGAAAATCTTTTAGCTTGAATTGCATTTTTGTAATGTACAGTTATTCATTGAAATGTCACAACCGTGGCGCGCGTCAAATGTCAAAACCGTAGCAGGTTGTCTACTTTTGAGGGAAATGTCACAATTTCGTGAGGTTTTGATGTATAACTCAGTGTTAATATCAATTGAAATTATAGTCTTTCTGATGATAAAGACAGAAATATATTCCCGAAATATTAGAGCAGTCGAAATATTTGAATATTGTTACTCTAGTTCTAAATGATTGTTTAGTATCTTGGTACATCTCGTAAGATATTTTGACCTAAGAAGTAAATAAACTAATTGTTAAGGCTGATATTGCTTTGCTAATAAAATTGAAATCGAAAGCTTCAATAATTAACAATCGATAATTTACTATCGTTAGTTAACACCATTTGTAATCTGTAACTATCTAATTCTTTGCTTCTTAATCCTTACGTTTAAATATATATACGTTAATTAATATATAGCACATATGTACACGCGTATGTATGAATGTATATGCATGCATATGTACATACGATGCTCATTACTTCATGTACTCATTTGCTTATTGATTTTTTTTTAATAAAGTTAGTCAAGGTTAAACTGGAAACACCAAATAATATAGAAAAATTACTTGATTTTGGTTAAATATTAATAAACTTTTATATAAATAAAGCGAAGTTTGTTAACTATGTCCTGTAATGTATTTTTTTATATCGATTGTTACTAATGTCACAACCGTGGCAATCCGGTCAAAACCGTGGAAACGAATTTCAGAGATTTACCTGTCAAATCTATAAGTTTATACTTTAAGCTTGGCCACTTTGACAGTCCATTTCACAAGTATAAATGAACTTTAAAATATCAAAAAATATTCAAAAATGGCACGTTTATTTTTTTCAATTTTGCACTCACAAAACTGAGAGTTTGGGGAGAATCAGCCATATAGGGCTTGGTTTTGCAGAACTTTCTTCTCCTTTTCCGGAACTCCAGAACCTTTGAAAAGCTAATCAGACCACCACTTTCATTATTGAGTTTGAAACCTTTCGACTTTTGGAGAAATGTGATTATTGGTATTGGTTTTGCACAGCTTTTTTTCTCTATTTCAGAAACTCCAGAACTTTGAAAAACTGCACAGAACACAAATTTTTATTCGATTTTAAATTTTTTTTTTAATTCTCGACTTTTGGACTGGGCGCTATTTTGAAGAGCTCTTTTTCTCTTTTTCAGGAATACCAAAAATTTTGAAAAGCTATTCTGAAGATCAATTTGTATTTTAATTTTGCAAATTTTTTTAAAATTTCCAACTTTTGGAAAAGTGAATACTGGGCTTTGCTTTGTATAACTTGGCGTGCACAAATTTCAAAACCTTTTTTTTATTTTAAAACCCAGAACTTTTTTCCTTACTATTTTAAAACTACTCAGAACATCATTTTTTGTGATTATTGGGCCTGCCTTCGTAAAAGTTTTTTTCTCCTTTTCAGGAACTCCAGAACTTTTGGTAAGCTGCTCAAAACAAAATTTTGTGTGGTGTTTTTACTTTTATTTATTTGCGACTTTTTTAAAAATGTGATTAGGCGTAATATTGAAGAACTCAGTTTCAGTTACTGCAGAATTTTTCGAAAGCTACTCAGACAGACCATTATTGTTTTTAATTTTGAGATTTTTTTTTTTAATTTTCGACTTTTGGGAAAATGTAAGTGGGCATTTGAAGAATTTTGTTCCAATACTTTTTTTCCTTTTCCATTAAACAGGAACCCAGAACCAATTTGTTTTTTGATTTTGATACTTTTTAAAGTTTTCGTCTTTTTGAAAAATGTGAACATGGGGCTTAGTTTTGCAGAACTTCCTTTCTATATTTCAGGAACTCCAGAACTACACCTCATTTTTTATTTTTATTTAAAATTTTTTTTTTTTTAATTTTGTACTTTTAGAAAAATGTGGTTGGACGTTATTTTGAAGAGCTCTGTTTTTCTTTTTTAGGAGCTCCAGTGCTTTTGGAAAGCTTCTCAGAACATCATTTTTTTGTTTGATATTGCACATTTTTCAAATCCTTCGACTTTTGCAAAAATGTCAATATTGGCTTTGGTTTTGCAAAACCTTTTTCTCTATTTCAGGAACTCCAGAACTTTTGAAAAGGTACTCAGAGCACCTATTTCATTATTGATTTTGAAAATTTTCGAATTTTGAAAAAATGTGGCTGGGCGTTGTTTTTAAGAGCTCTGTTTTTCTTTTTCAGGAGCTCCAGAACTTTTGAAAGCAACTCAGAACACTTTTTTTTTAATTTTTTTTATTTGTAAATATTAATCCCTGAGAGGGAACAGAGGGTGAATGATCCTGATTGGCACACTAACAGCATTCTACACAGATTGATCTAAACTGGATAACAGGGTCGGAGGGTGCGTCTATTCAGAACGATTGGACATAGAAAAGATTGTTTCGCTCTCCGGATTACTGTATCGTATTTCAGGCCGAGCTTGCGGCCATACAAGACGCTGTGGACTGCCTTAGGCAGAAGACAGTCTCTCAGAAGCACATTTGTATTTTCTCAGACAGCCAAGCAGCACTGAAGGCCCTTGACTCTGTCACAACTAATTCTGAAACTGTAGTAGGCTGTCGCAGATCACTTAACGTGATGGATGAACAGTTTACTCTGCATCTGGTATAGGTTCCGGGACATAAGGGCATACCAGGAAATGAGATGGTGGATGATCTTGCAAGAAAGGGTACCTCCCTTCCACTTTAGCCATCCTGGAAAAGGTTGGGCATGCCGCTCTCCACCTACAATCTCAAGATAAAGTAGGCTCTACTGATGAAAAGCGCGAGCCAGGTGGAAGCATCATGACAGATGCCACACGTCAAAACTCACATGGCCGGAATGGAATGAGAAGATATCGCGAGAGCTTCTCACCCTCCGTAAGAGGAATCTTTTCTTGGTTGTAGGTCTTCCCACTGGTTCTGTTTGTATTGGACCTCATGCGGAAAGGATTGGCGCTCCATTTAATGATTATTGCAGAAGCTGCGGCAACGAAGAAGAGCCTCAAACTGTTAGGCTTCTGCTCTGTGAATGTCCAGCGCTCGGTAGAAGTAGGCAACGTTTTATGGGCAAGATGTTTCTCATAGATCTGACTGATATAGCTGAGGTCAATACACGACGCTTAGTTAGCTTCATGGGAACCAGCATCAACACTAGCAACAGCATCAGCACTGAAATCCAGCGAAGAATCAATCTTGCCAATAAATGCTACTTTGGACTAGGTAGGCAATTGAAAAGTAAAGTCCTCTCTCGGCGAACGAAAATCATACTCTACAAGTCACTTATCGTACCCGTCCTGCTATATGGGGCAGAAGCATGGACCATGACAACAGCAGATGAAGCGGCTTTGGGAGTGTTCGAGAGAAAAGTTCTTCGAAAGATTTATGGACCTCTACGCGTTGGCGATGGCGAGTACCGAAGAAGATTTAATGATGAGCTGTACGAGCTATACGCAGACATCAACATAGTCCAGCGAATTAAAGCGCAGCGGCTGCGCTGGCTAGGCCATGTTATGCGAATGAAAGATGATGCTCCGGCCAAGAAAGTGTTTCTATCGGAACCCGCCTATGGAAGCAGAGGTAGAGGGCGGCCCCCACTCCGTTGGAAGGACCAGGTGGAAGACGATTTAAACTCCCTTGGTGTGACCAATTGGCGCCGGTTGGCGGAGCGAAGGAGCGACTGGCGCACCTTGTTGGACGGCCATAACCGTTTAGACGGTTAAGCGCCAATTAAGTAAGTAAGTAAGTAAGTTAGCTTCACAAACTCAACGAAGTGGTTTGATTAGGCGAGTAGGAGCAAATCCGTGTGGTTTCACAATGGGCCTATAAAGGCCTAAGTGTGCCGCTCCGATGTGGACGGCAGCAACTTGAACCTAACATAACCTACTTTTTAAATATTGCGCTGTTACGAGTTGGCAAAAAAAAACTTCAAATCCTTTTTTTTTAATACAGTCAGAACTTTTTTGAAGAACTATTGAAAAGCTACGCAGAACGACATTTTTTTATGTTGATATTTTTTAAAATATTTCGTTTTCTGTAGAAATGTGAATATTGGGCGTAACTTTTTCCTTTTCAGGAATTCTAGATTTTTAAAAGCTACTCAGAACCCCAACTTTTTTTTTTTTTGATTTTGAAAATGTTTAACCTTTGGAGAAATGTAAATATTGGGCTAAACTTTTTTCACTTTTTCAGGACCCCTAGAACTTATGAAAACCTACACCAATTTGTCTTTTCATTTAAAAATATTTTAAAATTTTTCAATTTTTGGAAAGAACTTTTTTCTCCTTTTCAGGAACTCCTGAACTTTGGAAAATCAACACAGAATACTTTTTTTATTTTTTTAATTTATGCAATTTAAGTTTGGAATACACAAATTTCACAATCATTTTCTTTATACCAAAAACAAGTTATTTTTCGCTTCTTTAAGGAACTAATTAAAAAGCTGCCCAGAACATTTTTTTTTGATTTTGCAATTTTTTTTTTTAAATTCTGACCTTTAGAAAAATTGGAATATTGGGCCTGGTTTTGCAAAACTTTTTTTCTCATTTTCAGGAAATCCAAACTTTTTTTCTTTAAGAACAACAATTTGTTTTTGTTTAGATTTTGATATTTTTTTAATATTTTCGACTTCTTGAAAAATTTTGCAGAACTTTTTCTCTACTTTTCAGGAACTTCAAAACTATTAAAAAGCTACGCAGAGCACATTTTTTTATTTTAATAATTTTAAAACCTCCACATTTAATAAAATAGGAGTTTTGGGCGTATTTTTTCGGAACCCTTTTCCTCATTTTCAGGAATTTCAGAAATTTTGAAAATGTCAGAACTTTTTTCTCCTAACCATTGAAGGGTTACGCAGAACCAATTTGTTCTTTTACAAAAATGAGTATATTGAGCTTGGATTTTGCAGAAAATTTTTTTTTCCCCAATTTCAGGAATTCCAGAACTTTGGAGGAACTCCTTTGACTTTTGGATAAATAGGAATATTGGGCGTAATTTTGCAGAACTCTTCCAGAAATTTTGAAAAGCTATTCAGAACATCAATTCGTTGTTTGATTTTTAAATTTTTTTCTGAAAAATTGTAAATATTGAGCTTGATTTTTGAAAAGCTACTCAGAACACATTTTTTTACTTTGTTCAAAATCTTTTTTTGTTTAACTTAAAAGCCAAAACAATTTTTACTTTTCAGGAACTCCGGAACTGCTGAAAAGCTGCTCAGAATATAAATAAAATTTTTTGATCTTGCAAATTTTTTAAAATGACATATAGGGCTAGGTTTTGCAGAACTCTCTTCTGCTTTTTAGGAGCTCCAGAAATTTTAAAAAAATTTTGACTTTTGGAAAAATGCGAATATTGGGCTTGGTATTGCAAAACTGTTTTTCTCCTTTTCAGGAACATTAAAACAGTTTGTTTTTTGTTTTGATTTAAATTTTTTTTAAATATTTTCACCTTTTGGGCGTAATTTTGCAGAACTTTTTCACTCCCTTTCAGGAACTCCAAAAATCAGAGCAGAACACAATTTTTTTTATTTAAAATTTTTTAAGGTCTTCGACTTTTGGAAAAATAGGAATATTGGACGTAATTTTGCAGAAGTCTTTTCCGCATTTTCAGGAATTCCAGAAATTTTGAAAAGCACTCAGAACATAAATTTGTCTTTTGATTTTGAAAATTTTTTAAAATTTCCAACTTTTGGAAAACTTAATATTGAGCTCAGAACATGATTTCTTTGATTTAGTAAATTTTTTAAAACTTTCGAATTTTGGAAAAATGTCATATTGCGCTTGGTTTTGCAGAACTTTTCTGGAACTCCAGAACCTTTGAAAAGCTACTCAGAACACCAATTTCATTATTGAGTTTGAAAACTTTCGACGTTTGGAGAAATGTGAATATTGGTATTGGTTTTGCACAGCTTTTTTTTTTCTCTATTTAAGGAAATCCAGAACTTTGAAAAAGCAACACAGAACACAATTTTATTTTTTATTTAAAATTTTATTTAAATTCTTGTCTTTTGCAAAAATGTGACTGGGCGTTATTTTGAAGAGCTCTTTTTCTCCTTTTCAGGAATACCAGAAATTTAGAAAAGCTACTCAAAACATCAATTTGTTTTTTTAATTTTGCAAATTTTTTAAAATTTCCAAGTTTTGGAAAACTCAATACTGGGCTTTGCTTTGTATAATTTGGAATGCACAAATTTCAAAACCTTTTTTTTATTTTAAAACCCAGAACTTTTTTCCTTACTATTTTAAAGCTACTCAGAACATCATTTTTTGTGATTATTTGACTTGCCTTTGCGGAACTTTTCCTTTTCAGGAATTCCGGAACTTTTGATAAACTGCTCAAAACACACATTTTTTTTTTTGGTTTTGAATCTTTGTTATTTTCGACTTTTTTTAAAATGTGATTAGGTGTAATATTGAAGAACTCTTTTTGAGTTACTGCAGAACTTTTCGAAAGCTACTCAGACCATCATTGTTTTGATTTTAAAAATTTTTTTAAATTTTCGACTTTTGGGAAAAAGTGAGTGGGCATTTGAAGAATTTTGTTCCAGAACTTTTTCTCCTTATCCAAGAACTTCAGAACAACTAAAACGCTACGCAAAACACTATTGAAGAGGAACGCAGAACCAATTTGTTTTTTGATTTAAATAATTTTTACAATTTTCGTCTTTTTGAAAAATGTGAATATTGGGCTTAGTTTTGCAGAACTTCTTTTCCCTATTTCAGGAACTCCCGAACGGTGGAAAAGATACACAACGGCGGCTCCCACTCATAACTACTATCTCCGTAGTAGAGTTTGTAGCAATGCCCAGCATCACCCCCAGCCCCGTCTTCTTCCCCCTCTTTTCCGGCAGCAATTGTGTAGGCCAGGGAAACAGACATTTAGCCCCTACCTACCGTCCAGTCCGAGGGCCACAAGAGCAATGCGTCCTAGCCTTTCACATCTCAGGCGTGGTCGCCCGTCACTTACTCCTAAAGTGACGACGTCTCTCCCGCTGCACTTCAGAATTCTGCAGTTCATTTTTAATGGATTAACTGAGAAGATAACGGAGGCAGTCGATTTCATGAAGCGACACAACATCCGCATTGCTGCGATTGAAGGAACTCAACTCGCAGCAAGATCTGCTCTGCAGACCTGTTCTAGGTATAATGTCCACAGAAAAGATCGCGAGAGCGGAAATGGAGGCGGTCTCGCGTTTATCATACACCACTCAGTGCAATATCATATATTTGATCCCGACATCGGCTGCAGGGACAATGTCTTAGAACGTCACAGCTTATCTGTCCGGTCAGGCGATGTAAACCTAGAAATCATTAATATCTACAGCCCTCTTTCCACCTCCTGCCACAGATGATACCGCCATAATATCAGCGCCTTACTCACTGGCGATAATCGCATTATCTTAGGCGATTTCAATGTCCAACACGATCTATGGCATTCAAACCTGCAGGCGGACAGCAGGGGTGAGATGTTGGCGGTATAGCATTCTTTCATTAAGTTATTCATTCATTTGTACAAACATATATTTCGACCCGTTTTGGAATGTTTTAAAATGCATTGACTCTTACATACATATTAATATATTTTTACATACATATATTTTGACTCCCTTTGGTACGGCCTGAGATTCATTTGTACACAGATATATTTTCTATACGCCACGGTGACTACGCCGTGCACCGTCTGGTAACTTGAACCTTGGTATGTTACTGATTAAAGCTAATCAAATGCTAGCCACAAGCCTTTACCTGTATACAAATTATTAACATGATTTATTTGTGCCTGCGTTGCAGATTCCACAGCTAATTTTATTTATGCTTAGAATGCAGTTCCCAGGGAACTGAAAGTTTATGTATGTAATAAACTTAGTTTGTAAGTATTATTGTAAGTAGGTATTTTAGCTTATAGAAATTTTTTATAAAAGAAACAACTTTTTAATAAAGAAGTCAATTCTATCTGGTGCCGCTTAATTGGCACTACACTGAATGCAAACTTTTTCATTTCTAATATTACATGGCGATCCTGCCTAAATTGGCATTCAACTGCCTAAACTAGTTGGCATCCTGCCTCATTATTGGCATCCTGCTTCATTATTAACATCCTGCCTCATTATTGGCATCCTGCCTTATTATTGGCATCCTGCTTCATTATTGGCATCCTGCCTTACAGCTGCAATGGGGAAGAAAGCATAAAACTAAATACCGCTCTCTGCTGGCGTTATTGGCAGAATTAATTAATAAATTTATCAACACTTGTTCCGGTAACTTGGGTATATGATCACCAGTTGGATGATAACCGTTTGCATCTGACACATATGTCCACGTAATGGGTATACCTTCAGTTGAAACGTATTGCACTACGGCCACCAAAACGACCACCACCGACCACCACCGACGCATAACGAAGTGGAATAAACAAGGGATCCTGAAAACTTGAGGGAAGCAAAAACTAATTGAAGACAGTAAATAAACAAGATCGTGAAGAACGAGGACCAGCTAAGCAGAATTTTAGCATTAATTAAGTCTTTTGCCTTTTTTTAAGTCTTTGCAGAATATATTAGAATAATAACAAGACTTTGCAAGAAAAATGTAGCTTCCGACTGGACAGAGGATTGCAAAAATCCTTTGACTATTTGAAAGCTGCGTTTATAAGCCCTAATATCCTACAATATCCCGATTTCAATAAACAGTTTTGTTTAACAACTGATGCAAGTGGGTATGCTTGCGGAGCAATATTAAGCTAAAAGTATGAAGGAAAACAATTGCCAATTGCCTATGCATCAAGATCATAGTTAACTCGAATCAGATTAGATCTGGAAGAGTATGATTTCGAGGTTGAGTATATCGCAGGTAAAGAAAACTATTTAACCGACGCATTATCACGCATAGATATTGAAGACCTAAAACAAATATCGGTAGAAGCGTGTAAAATATTAAAAGTTACGACAAGATCGGAAACTAACAAAAATTATAACAATAACGATTCCAGTAGTAAAAATGAAGAAATAAAAAGTCACAAAGAGAACCCAATAATATTTGAAGCGCTAAATAAATGTGAAGCAAAGAGACTAGTCCAGCTCGTTTTCGGTCCCCCGAAATTACGTTTCAAAAAAGGAAAGAAAATTTGTAGCGAAATTAATATAAAAAATCTTATTGTTGAGGCGAAGATTGACTTAATTCAATTCTTTGCCAGGCGTATGGAAGAAACCGACAATTTAGGAATTGGAGAAATACAATTGTCCTTAGGAGACAAATTGTTTAAAAATAATTATACCCGGGTAGACACATTTAAAGAAATTGGTACCAAAGTTCTCAAAAATCTAATTATAGCATTAACCCCAGAAGTTATGCATGTGAAAAATAATGAAAAAATTAAAGAAATTCTTCACAAATTTCATGACAATCCTGTTTTTGGTGGCCACCCAGTAATAAATCGCATGACAATTAAAATAAAACAAAAATACTATTGGAAAGGAATGAAAAACGATATCAGAAAATATATCAAAAAATGCGTTC
The DNA here is from genome assembly GCF_040869045.1 of Eurosta solidaginis. Taxonomy (NCBI): domain Eukaryota; kingdom Metazoa; phylum Arthropoda; class Insecta; order Diptera; family Tephritidae; genus Eurosta; species Eurosta solidaginis. The sequence continues at coordinate 206,763,140 of NC_090319.1, read as the reverse complement.
ACTGTAATAAAAGTAAAATAATAAAAAACTTAGAAGAACCTATGATTATAACCGAAACGCCCACAAAAGCGTTGGAAACAGTACAAATTAGATGGGGTCATGCCCATCATGATCTATGGCATTCAAACTTGCGGGCGGACAGTAGGGGTGAGATGTTGGCGGATCAAATAGAAGAAACGACGTTCTGCACAATAAACGGAGATGCCCCCACACGTATGGTAGGAAGCTGTCACAGCTCGCCAGATATCTCAATCGTGAGCGCAGAACTCGTAAACTGCGTCAACTGGCAGCCGATGGTAACATTGGCATCCGACCACCTGCCCATACTTATTTCGCTTGAGTGTAACGCCGACTTCATCGTCACTGAAAAACGCACTTTCATAAACTTCAAAAAAGGAAAGTGGGAAGAATATAAATCCTTTACAGACAGCCGCCTAGCTGCCCTCCTTATCCCGACTGATGCCCGCCAAGGGGAGCGTGCCTTCCGTAAGGTCATTAAATCCGCCTCGGCACATTTCATTGCCGCCGGGAGAATTCCCGAAATCCGGCCCACTTCCCGGCGGAGGCCGCAAACTTAGCGAGAGAACGTGACCTTATAATACAGCTTGACCCAGGCGACCCCCAAATAAGGGATATAAACCAACGCATCAGATTGCTTGTAGATGAACACAAGCGGGCGAAATGGGAGGAGCACCTAAGAGGATGTAACCTCTCTACCGGTGTGGGTAAACTTTGATCCACCGTAAAGTCCCTATCGAATCCGACTAAGCACAAAGACAAAGTTTCCATCGCCTTTGGCGACAAAGTGCTGTCGGACGCGAAAAATGCGCGAGCGCTTTCTGCCGACAATATATAATGCATCCTACGGTCGACAAAGATAGACGGAGAGCCAATAGACGCGCACATAAACACAAATTCAGCGCGTCACCAATCACCATCACCGCTAAAGTGGTTGAGGATGCCATTGGTCGTGCTAAACCATCCAAAGCAGTGGGGCCCAGACGGCATAGCCATGCCGATGCTTAAAAACCTAGGGAAATAGGGGTTCAAATATTTAGCGCATGTCTTCAATCTGTCTCTTTCCACCTTTGTCATACCTGAGAAATGTAAAATGGCCAAGGTGGTCCCGCTACTAAAGCCTGGCAAACCAGCTAACATAGGTGAGTCGTATCGTCCGATATCTCTCCTATCGCCAGTGGCAAAGACGCTTGAAGCCATTTTGCTCCCTTATTTCCAAGCAAATTTGCAGCTAGCCCCTCATCAGCATGGCTTCAGAAAACTCCATAGCACTACCACCGCGCTAAATGCCATTAGCACCCAGATAAATTGCGGTTTAAATCAATACCCCCACCATAGAACAGTACTCGTAGCGCTAGACCTATCAAAAGCTTTTGATACGGTCAACCATGGCTCGTTACTGCAGGACCTGGAAGGGTCTACCCTTCCTCCATGTCTTAAAAAGTGGACAGCAAATTATCTGGGTGGTCGGCAGGCATCGGTGCAATTTAGAAACGAAACATCAAAACTAAGGAGAATTAAACAGGGGGTGCCACAGGTTGGTGTCCTATCCCCACTTTTGTTTAATTTCTACATATCTAAGCTACCTTCACCACCGGAAGGAGTCACAATTGTTTCCTACGCCGATGACTGCACACAGGCCCAGGCCCAGGCCCAAAGATCGATGCGCTATGCAATAAAATAAACGGCTACTTCCCTTCTCCAGTTTTTTCGCCTCGCGAAACCTGGCATTATCACCGACTAAATCTTCCGCGACCTTATTTACAACATGGACGCCCCAAATGTCGACCATTTTGAACATCCACGTCGATGGCACTACGCTACCGACTGTCCGACACCCCAAAATCTTGGGTGTGACGTTTGATCAGGATCTACATTTTGGTGAGCACGCAGCCGCAATTGTTCCGAGAATTCAGAGCCGTAACAAAATCCTCAAATCCCTCGCTGGCAGTACTTGGGGAAAAGATAAAGAAACGCTCATGACTACATACAAAGCAATTAGCCAGCTGATTGCGTGCTACGCGTCACCCATATGGTCGCCAAGCCTAAAAATCACCCACTGGAAGAAACTAGAGGCCTGCCAAAATACTGCTCTCAGAATCGCCACGGGCTGTCTTCTTATATCCCCAGAACACCATCTGCATAATTAGGCGAGAATACTCCCCATCAGGGAGAGAAATGAGATGCTGACCAAACAGTTCCTGTTGAATACCCAGAAACCTGGGCATCCCAACAGACATCTGATTGATGAACCAGCACCGCCTAGGGGCTTAAGGAGTCATCTCCGTAAACATTTTGAGGAAATACGGCACCTGAGAACCCAGCCGTATGAAGTGAAAAAACACAAGCAGGTCCTTGGTGAACTCCATAAACAGGCGTCGGACCTTTATGCCGGGAATTGCCCGGTGAATCCAGTACTTAACGAAAATTATCCAAAACTTGCGGAAGAGGAACGCATACTCCCCAGGGAAACGCGTGTCACTCTTGCTCAACTTCGTTCTGGATAATGTAACAGGTTAAACTCTTACCTATCCAGAATCAACCCCAACATACAAAATGTATGCCCCGCTTGCAATGTGTCCCCACATGACACCAACCATCTCTTCAATTGTAATGTGGAACCAACGCCTCTAACACCCCTTTCCTTATGGTCCTCCCCTGTTGAAACGGCAAGTTTCCTTGGACTCCCATATTGATGACAATTTGTGATAGGTCGCGGCTATTAGGTGGGGCGAGCATTGCTACAACAACAACAACACAGTACAAATAGATATGATTTGCCCTCTTCCCAGGTCGGAAAATGGAAATGAATATGCAGTTACTATAGTATGTGACTTGACTAAGTTTTTAGTTACAATACCAATACCCAGCAAACACGCAAAAACAATAGCCAAAGCGATATTCGAAAATTGTATCCTAGTTTATGGTTGCATGAAGACAATTATAACAGATATGGGAAGCGAATATAAACATAGCTTATTTGAGGAATTATGCAAGCTTCTAAAAATAAACCATAAAACTTCAACACCATACCACGATCAAACTGTAGGTACAGTTGAACGTAGTCATAGAACATTCAATGAATATGTACGTTCCTACATATCCACTGACAAAAACGATTGGGATGAATATCTTAAATATTTTGCGTATTGTTACAATACTACCGCATCTACAGTTCATAATTATTGTCCATACGAAGTAGTATTTGCCAAAAACCCTAGACTAACGAATTTTTAAGAGAAAATACAGTAAGCCCTTTATACAATTATGAGGCTTACGACAAAGAAATTAAGTATAGGTTACAAATAGGTATAGGTTACAAATAGAGCATATAAATTAGTAAAAGAAGCTAAGGAAAAACAAAAAATTAGTTATGATAGGAAAACGCAATATAAAGAAATAAATTTAGGAGATTTAGTGTTAGTAAAAAATGAAACCGGTCATAAGTTAGATAGTAGATATAAGGTAGAAAATATTGATAAAAATAAAAATGTTACTATAATTCCCTTTATAGTAGTAAATATCGATAAAAACAATGTAGAAAATTGAAACATAGAAAACATAAATCAAAATAATAAAAATAAGAAAATTATAATACATAAAAATAAATTTAAACTCATAGAGTAATGATTTTGTAAGCACAAAGAAAATTTTTATTGTATACAAATACAATAATAAAACAAAACAAAAGAGAAAAACAAATCTAAAATATTCTTTGGAAATCAAGCTAAATGTCATAAACTACTGACACACACACAAAAAAAAACTAACAAACAAAGTAAGCACAAATGGATTTAAAAATTTCTAGTATAACTTTAGTAGCCATAGATAATTCGTGCACAAAATTATATATGTCTACTCTTTCAAAGGCGCATGGTGTACCATTCACTCATTAAGTTATTCATTAATTTGTACAAACATATATATTTCGACCCGTTTTGGAATGTCTTAAAATGCATTGACTCTTACATACATATTAATACATTTGTACATACATATATTTTGGATCGCTTTGGTACGGCTTGAGATTCATTACATATTCATTCATTTACACACAGATATATTTTCTACACGCCACGGTAACTATGCCGTTCACCGTATGGTAACTTAAACCTTGGTATGTTACTGTTTAAAGCTAATCAAATGCTCACCACAAGCCTTTACCTGTATAAAAATTATTAACATGATTTATTTGTGCTTGCGTTGCAGATTCCACAGCTAATTCTATTTATGCTTAGAATGCAGTTCCCAGGGAACTGAAAGTATATGTATGTAATACACTTAGTTTGTAGGTATTAGTGTAAGTAGGTATTTTAGCTTATAGAAATTTTTTATAAAAGAAACAACAATTGTTTTTGCTCGAATCGAAGCTTGAATCACTTAAAAGAAACAACTTTTTAATAAAGAAGTCAATTCTATCTGGTGCCGATCAAATAGAAGAAACGACGTTCTGCACTATAAACGGAGACTGTCAAGTTCGCCGGATATTTCAATCGTGAGCGCAGAACTCGTAAACTGCGTCAACTGGCAGCCGATGGTAACATTGGCATCCGACCACCTGCCTATACTTATTTCGTTCGAGCGTCCCACCGACTTCATCGTCGCAGAAAAACGCATTTTCAGTAACTTTAAAAAAGGAAAGTGGGATGAATACAAATCCTTTACAGAGAACCGCTTTGCTTCCCTCCCTAACCCAACTGATGCCCGCCAAGGGGAGCGTGCTTTCCGCAAGGTCATTGAATCCGCCTCGGCTCGTTTCATTCCCGCCGGTAGAATTCCCGAAATTCGGCCCCACTTCCCGGCAGAGGCCGCAATTTTAGCGAGAGAACGTGACATTTAAAGACAGCTCGATCCCGGCGACCCCCAAATAAGGAATATAAACCAACGCATCAGATTGCTTGTGGATGAACACAAGAGGGCGAAATGGGAGGAGCACCTAAGCGGTTGTAACGTCTCCGCCGATGTAGGTAAACTTTGGTCCACTTTATAGTCCCTATCGAATCCGTCTAGGCACAATTACAAAGTTTCCATCGCCTTTGGTGACAAAGTGCTGTCGGATGCGAAAAAATGCGCGAGCCCTTTCTGCCGACAATACATAATGCATTCTACGGTCATCAAAAATAGACTGAGGACCAACAGATAAGCACGTAAACATAAGTTCAGCGCGCCACCAATTATCACCGCCAATGAGGTTGAGGATGCCATCGGTCATGCTAAACCATCCAAAGCAGTGGGCCCAGACGGCATAGCCATGCCAATGTTTAAAAGCCTAACGGAAAGAGGGTTTCAAATATTTAGCACATGTCCTGTCTCTTTCCACATTTGTCATACCCGAAAAATGGAAAATTGCCAAGGTGATCCCGCTACTAAAGCCTGGGAAACCAGCTAACATAGCAGAGTCATATCGCCCGATATCTCTCCTATCGCCAGTAGCCAAGACGCTTGAAGCCATTTTGCTCCCCCATTTCAAAGCAAATTTGCAGTAGTCTGTCATCAGCATGGCTTTAGAAAACGGCATAGCACCACCACCGCGGTAAATTCCATTAGCACCCAGACAAATTGTGGTTTAAATCAGAAGCCCCACCATAGAACAGTACTCGTAGTGCTAGACCTATCAAAAGCTTTTGATACGGTCAACCATGGCACGTTACTACAAGACTTGGAAGGGTCTACACTTCCCCCATGTCTTAAAAGGTGGACCGCAAATTATCTGGGTGGTCGGTAGGCATAGGTGCAATTCAGAAACGAAATGCCAAAGCCAAGCAGAATTAAACAAGGGGTGCTTCAGGGTGGAGTCCTATCCCCACTTTTGTTTAATTTTTACATATCAAAACTACCTTCGCCACCAGAAAGAGTTACTATCGTTTCTTACGCCGATGACTGCACATTAATGGCCACAGGCCCGGGCCCAAACATCGATGAGCTCTGCAACAGAATAAACGGCTTCCTCCTTCATCTCTCCAGTTTTTTTACCTCGCGAAACCGGACATTATCACCCACTAAATCATTATTATTTTTATCGATTTTTTCTACCTTATAGCGCCCTTTATATCTACTATCTAACTTATGACCGGTTTCATTTTTTACTAACACTAAATCTCCTAAATTTATTTCTTTATATTGTGTTTTCCTTTCATAACTAATTTTTTGTTTTTCCTTAGCCTCTTTTACTAATTTATATGCTCTATCTTGCGCTACTTGTAACCTATACTTAATTTCTTTGTCGTAAGCCTCATAATTGTATAATGGGCTTAATGTATTTTCTCTTAAAAATTCGTAAGTCTGGGGTTTTTTGGCAAATACTAATTCGTATGGACAATAATTATGAACTGTAGATGGGGTAGTATTGTAACAATACGCAAAATATTTAAGATATTCATCCCAATCGTTTTTGTCAGTGGATATGTAGGAACGTACATATTCATTGAATGTTCTATGACTACGTTCAACTGTACCCAAAGTTTGATGGTGGTAAGGTGTTGACGTTTTATGGTTTATTTTTAGAAGCTTGCATAATTCCTCAAATAAGCTTTTTTTATATTCGCTTCCCATATCTGTTATAATTGTCTTCATGTAACCATAAACTAGGATAAAATTTTCGAATATCGCTTTGGCTATTGTTTTTGCGTGTTTGATGGGTATTGGTATTACAACTAAATACTTAGTCAAGTCACATACTATAGTAACTGCATATTCATTTCCATTTTTCGACCTGGGAAGAGGGCCAATCGTATCTATTTGTACTGTGTCGAACGCTTTTGTGGGCGTTTCGGTTAAAATGATAGGTTCTTTCAAGTTTTTTATTATTTTAATTTTATTACAGTGAACGCATTTTTAAACGGTTTTATTTAGCTTGAGTTGACAGGCCGGCCGTTGTGAACGAATCTTGTAATTGAAATTTAAAAACCTTCCCGATAAGCTACAAGCTTGAAACTTGGAATATAGTTCAGAACCCGATGACAATGCAATAATAAGAAAAAAATCGCCGCTAGGTGTCGCAAGGATCGAGATATTCGCAAAATTCGCATTTGTGGTCCGATTTAGCTCATATTTGGAACACGTAATACATGCAAGAATAGAAATCGACCTGTGAAAAAAAATCGTCGCTAGGTGGCGCAAGGATCGAAATATTCGCAAAATTCGCATTTGTCGTCCGATTTGGCTCATATTTGGAACACATAATACATGCAAGAATAGAGATCGACCTGTGAAAAAAAATCGTCGCTAGGTGGCGCATGGATCGAGATATTCGCAAAATTCGCATTTGTGATCCGATTTGGCTCATATTTGGAACACATAATACATGTAAGAATAGAAATCGACCTGTGAAAAAAACCACCGATTTGGGTCATATTGGGAACACATAATACATGCAAGAATAGAATCGCCGCTAGGTGGCGCATGGATCGAGATATTCACAAAAATCGTATTTGTGGTCCGATTTGGCTCATATTTGGAACACATAATACATGCAAGAATAAAAAGCGACTTATGAAAAAAATAGCCGCTAGGTGGCGCAAGGATCGAGATATTGACAAAAATCGTATTTGTGGTCCGACTTGGCTCATGCTTGGAACACATAATACATACAAGAATAGAAAGCGACCTATCAAAAAAATCGCGGCTAGGTGGCGCAAGGATAGAGATATTCACAAAAATCGTATTTGTGGTCCGATTTGATTTGGTCCATATTTGGAACAAATAATACATACATGAATAGAAAGCGACCTATGATGCCCGATTTGGCTCATATTTGGAACAAATATTGCATACAGTCCAGTAGAAGTGCCATCAAAATATTTTGGAGTTGGAGGAGGGACAAGCATACGTGGCGCAGAGTCGAGTAAAGTCTTTGGAAGGATTATGTATTGAGGACTTAGGTTGTAACAAATTGTCAGGAAAGAGTCCTTGTAATAATGAGTCACTAAATGAACTAAATAGAATGAGAAATAATAGGCAATTAAATGGAGGGTGGGACCGTGTGTAGAAGTCCACGAAAGTGGGGAAAGCTTCTGACCGCCATTCACCTGGGAATGGCCAGAGCGATTCTTTTGCATGCGGTTCAAGCAGCTCACTACTGCCGGTCGCTTGCGGCCAAGTATCCTCTGGGTAGCCGCTAAACACCCGTTTAGCGGTGAGCTAATGTGAGAAGGCGACAACCTGGCTAGGCCACTCTGACATAATCGGTTTAAGGGCTAGCCGGGGGAGATCTCATCGGCAGCGTCTGTACACCTCTAGGTGCGGCTGCAAGCGGGCGTCTGTCTTGGAGCAAGCGGCTCGCTATATAAACGTGCCAAGTAACATTTTCACCCCCGCTGAGCGGGTTGTGCGCTGGGCTTGGGACCCGCCACGTAAAACCGTACTCCAATGAAATATAACAACAAGCCTCGAATAAATACACTCTCTATTGATGACGACCATGGCAAACGTTTGAAGGACAATGAATTGAGGGCATGCACCTGGAACGTCCGCTCCCTGAATGGGATTGGTGCAGATGCCCGGCTGGTTGATGTCCTCGTCAAAGCAAAATCTGACATCACCGCCATCCAAGAAATGCGTTGGACGAAGCAAGGAAGAAAGAAGATAAAAAATTGTGACATATATTGGAGTGGCCATGCGAATAAGCGCAGTTTCGGCGTCGGATTCGTGGTGGGAGAGAGACTTTGTCGCCAAGTGCTGGCGTTCACGCCTGTGGACGAGCGTATCGCCGCTATTCGAATAAAAGCAAAATTTTTTAATATATCATTCATCTGCGCCCATGCGCCGACAGAGGAGAAAGACGATGAGGTGAAAGACACTTTTTATGAACAATTAGAACGCACATACGAGCGCTGCCCCCGTCATGATATAAAAGTCGTTCTTGGTGACTTTAACGCCAGGGTGGGCAAAGAAGGTGTTTTTGGCCCTACAGTCGGAAAGTTCAGCCTACACAATGAAACTTCTCCTAACGGACTGAGGCTGATTGACTTTGCCGGTGCTCGAAACATGGTCATATCAAGCACGAGGTTCATGCATAAAAAGATACATCAAGCTACATGGCTGTCTCCTGATCGAAATACTCGCAATCAGATCGATCACGTTGTGATAGACGGACGGCATGCCTCCAGTGTTTTAGATGTGCGAACGATCCGAGGACCTAACATCGATTCGGACCATTATCTCGTTGCAGCCAAAATACGCACCCGCCTCAACGCGGCTAAAAACAAGAAACAAAAAAACAAGAAAAGCTAGACGTCGAAAAGCTTCAATCACAACAGACTGCCAATGATTTCGCAACTCGACTCTCACACCTGCTCTCTGAGGGCACAACTCATCCTGAAGGAATACAGGAGCAGTGGGAGCATATCTCGAAAGCACTTCATACTGCCGCCGAGGAAAAAATTGGTTACCGGAGGCCACGAAAAAACAACTGGTATGATGAAGAATGCCGCGTTGCAACCGAAAGAAAAGACGCTGCCTACAGGGCTACGTTAAAAGCGAGCGCGACAAGCGGAGTGTGTGAACGCTATCGTGAGTTGAAAAGGGAAGCGAGACGCCTTTTCAGGAAGAAAAAAGCAGAAGCAGAAAGGCGTGAGTGCGAGGAGCTTGAGCTGCTAGCCACCAGGAATAACGCCCGAAAATTCTACCAAAAAATACGGCGACAGACGGAAGGTTTCAAGACCGGGGCAAACTCCTGTAGGAATGAAAACGGCGACCTTGTAACTGATGTCCAGAGAGTGCTTAGATTATGGAGGGAACACTTCTCTGCTCTCCTAAATGGAGGCAGCAATTCACCGCGCAGAGATGAAGAACCCGATCCCGCAATCGATGATGATAGAATATATGTCCCCCCGCCCGATTATGACGAAGTTAGAATAGCAATAACCAGATTGAAAAACAACAAGGCCGTGGGCGCTGATGGATTGCCTGCGGAGCTATTCAAGTTCGGCGGCGAGGAGTTGGTAAGGCGCATGCAGCAGCTTCTTAGCAAAATATGGGCGGACGAAAGCATGCCCGACGGTTGGAATCTAAGTGTTCTTTGCCCAGTCCACAAGAAGGGGGATACTGCAAAATGCACCAACTATCGTGGAATCAGCCTTCTTAATATCGCATATAAGGTCCTTTCAAGTGTATTGTGCAAAAGATTGAAGCCCACCGTGAACCGGCTGATTGGACCTTATCAGTGCGGCTTCAGACCTGGCAAATCGACCAGATTTTCACAATGCGCCAAATCTTGGAAAAAACCCGTGAAAAGAGAATCGACACACATCACCTCTTCGTCGACTTTAAAGCCGCCTTAGACAGCACGAAAAGGAGCTGCCTATATGCCGCTATGTCTGAATTTGGTTTCCCCGCAAAACTTATACGGCTGTGCAAAATGACGTTGAGCAACACCATCAGCTCAGTCAGAATTGGGAAGGACCTCTCCTAGCCGTTCGAAACTAAACGAGGTTTCAGACAGGGTGACCCCCTATCGTGTGATTTCTTTAATTTGATGCTGGAGAAAATTATACTAGCTGCAGAACTTAACCGCACTGGAACAATATACAATAAAAAAGCTTGCAAATTACTGCACTATGCTGATTACATTTAATATCATCGGTCTAAACACTCCCCGCTGTTCATCTCCAATTCCTACATAACTCTCCACCAACCCCTCCCACTACCCCTCCACTAACAAATTCTACCCAAAACGAAGTACCTGCTGTCATCGAGCAAAGAGTCAGCGCATATGCGCCTTGGCAACCACGCTACTGTTAGCAGCCATAATTTCGAAATAGTAAAAGACTTCGTTTATTTGGGAACCAGCATCAACACTAGCAACAACATCAGCACTGAAATCCAGCGAAGAATCAATCTTGTCAATAAATGCTACTTTGGACTAGGTAGGCAATTGAAAAGTAAAGTCCTCTCTCGGCGAACGAAAATCATACTCTACAAGTCACTTATCGTACCCGTCCTGCTATATGGGGCAGAAGCATGGACCATGACAACAGCAGATGAAGCGGCTTTGGGAGTGTTCGAGAGAAAAGTTCTTCGAAAGATTTATGGACCTCTACGCGTTGGCGATGGCGAGTACCGAAGAAGATTTAATGATGAGCTGTACGAGCTATACGCAGACATCAACATAGTCCAGCGAATTAAAACGCAGCGGCTGCGCTGGCTAGGCCATGTTATGCGAATGAAAGATGATGCTCCGGCCAAGAAAGTGTTTCTATCGGAACCCGCCTATGGAAGCAGAGGTAGAGGGCGGCCCCACTCCGTTGGAAGGACCAGGTGGAAAACGATTTAAACTCCCTTGGTGTGACCAATTGGCGCCGGTTGGCGGAGCGAAGGAGCGACTGGCGCGCCTTGTTGGACGGCCATAACCGTTTAGACGGTTAAGCGCCAATTAAGTAAGTAAGTAAGTAAGTAAATAAAGACTAAAAACTTGAAAATAAAATAATTAAAAAAAATGTTTAAGTTAAACGGTTTTATTGAAAAGATTCTTACATGAAATAATAATAATACGAAAAGCTAGAAAATAATTAGGTAGGTCCTAGGTACTAGTCATCACACTCCTTATCAATCTAGGGCGTTGATCAGACAATTAAATAAAAGCGTTGGACGAGTCATATTTCTATTGATAGTCATAAGTAAAACCAACTGAACCTTAATCAGGTTATGCTACGCCTCACATTTTTAGAAATTTCACGCGCCCAACGCTTTTATTTAATTGTGTGATCAACGCCCTAGATTGATAAGGAGTGTGATGACTAGTACCTAGGACCTACCTAATTATTTTCTAGCTTTTCATAATATTATTATTTCATGTAAGTATTGTTTTCAATAAAACCGTTTAACTTAAAATTTTTTTTTAATTATTTTATTTTATATATTTTCTGATGTCGTTTTTCATTCCTTTGCAATAGTATTTTTGTTTTATTTTATTTGTCATGCGATTTATTCCTGGGTGTCCACCAAAAACAGGATCGTCATTGAAATTTTCATTTTTTACCACATGCATAACTTCTGGGGTTAATGCTATAATTAGATTTTTGAGAACTTTGGTACCAATTTCTTTAAATGTGTCTACCCGTGTATAATTATCTTTAAACAGTTTGTCTCCTAAGGACAATCGTGTTTTTCCAATTCCTAAATTGTCGGCTTCTTTCATAAGCCTGGCAAAGAATTAACCTAAGTCAATCTTCGCCTCAACAATTAGGTTTTTTATATTAATTTCGCTACAAATCTTCTTTCCTTTTTTGAAACGTAATTTCGGAGGATCGAAAACGAGCTGGACTAGTCTCTTTACTTCACATTTATTTAGCGCTTCAAATATTATTGGGTTCTGACTTTTTATTTCTTCATTTTTACTACTGGAATCGTTATTGTTACCGATATTTGTTTTAGGTCTTTAATATCTATGCGTGATAATGCGTCGGCTACATAGTTTTCTTTACCTGCGATATACTCCACCTCGAAATCATATTCTTCCAGATTTAATCTGATTCGAGTTAGCTTTGATGACGGATTTTCATCGAAAATAGGAAAATTCCTTGTGGTAAATTTTCTTGAGGTAGTACGCAGTTTACAAGAAATTTAGTACGATACTTTACTACTATTTTTCCATCAAATTTACATACGGCGACACCGGTTTCCGCAAGAAATATGTCAAGTGCCATATATTTCTTGAAAAAAACAGGTAAACAACTAGAACAATTAGGTAAGCAAATGTTTTTTTAATTTTGCTGCGATAAATAATTAATATTTTATTTCAGAAGTGGAAATAAATATTGATGCAGCACCAAACCGCAAAAAGCGCGTATTAAATTTCACGGCGGAGAAGAAACGGGCTCTGATAAGGGAAGTGAACGAGTGGCCCAGGATATGGGATACTTCTGATCCATTACATTGCAATGAAAATGCAGTGGATCAGGACTGGGTCCACTTAAGTAGCTCCCTTGGGAAAGAAGGTATGTTAATAAAACTTTTTGTATGTATATTTGTGGTAATAGTTTACTTTAGCTCACAACTGCTAAAACTCGTCCAAAAATATCAGGAGAAGTGTCAAAAGACGCGCTTTGCACCAAGGATCACGAATCCGAAGGCGGAAATTCAAAATTTTATGTCGTTTCGGAGATATTTTCAAACAAAATTGAAAATTTTCTTGAGGTTGTTGTTTTGATGATTTTGCAGTACCCACAAGAAAAACTGTGGGTAAAAGTGTTTGGTCTCCAAACCGGTGTTGGACCCACCCAGGGTAATTTTTTATAAGCGCAGCCGAAGGCCGCCAATGCAGAAAGGTGTTCTGCGCAAAAATACTATGGATCTCACCCCCGGTTTCGTAGCGCTCCGGGTCCATTTTTCGGTTTTTGGATATAACTTTTGACAGAAATGAAATTTAAAATTTCCGCTCTCGGGTTCGTGGTCCTGGGAGCAAATCGCGTCTTTTGACACCTCTCCCGATATTTTTGGCGGGGTTTTTGCAGTTGTGAGCTAAAGTAAACAAATACCATATTTTTGTATTTTAATTGGTCATTATTTACTTTAACTCAAAACTGTTAAACCACGTCCAAAAATATATGGAGGAGTGTCAAAAGACGCGTTTTGTCTTTTATAAACAGGTATTTGCAAACAAAGTTGGAAATTTTCTGTAATTTCCATTTGGTTCGTGTAAGTACAAATATTGGGTGTTCCGAAAACTGCAAGTGTGTTATTGGTACGGAAGTCAAAACGCATATTTATATATACCTCGCGCGACATTTTTGGACATGTTTTAACAATTGTGAGCAAATGCAAAGTATTACATTTAATTGTATGTGTTATTTACATTAGTGATTGAAAGCAAAGACGCGTGGACCAGCCTTCGGGAAAGCTATCGCTACCACGTCAGAGCATCCAAGCGGCAAAAAAGTGGCAGTAGCGGTGGCGCTGCGTTGGATGAGCCTAAATTTTCAGAGGAAATTGGGAGTTTGCCGGGGAAATGGCATTCTTGCCAAACGTTTCAGAAAAACGAAGGTAATTTTGCAATCCACTTTTAACTAACTTCCCGATGACTTAGAGGCCTGAAACTCAGCACGTAGTTCGAGACTGGGTGACAATTTAATTCATGGAAAACCAAATTCCTTTGGGTGGTGTAGGGATCGAGATAACTGAAAATCTCTTAGAAACATGGTGAATCTTGCGATAGATTTGAAAAATCACTTTTTGTGCATAAGTTGTATGGAAAAAACCAAGGCTGCACAACGAAATAAAAAAATAATTTTTTTTGGACAACGAAATCAAAAAAAAATTTTTTTTAAATTCGTTTCGTTGGCATCAGAAACAAAATCAAAAAATTAGAATGTTTGAGTAATTTTTGTATGGAAAAACATACTCAAACTCTAAAAATCAATTTTTTTTTACTTTGATATCAACGAAATGAAACTTTTGAATATCGAATAAAAAACGAAATATTTTTATTTCTTTTATGAAAATAACGTTATTATGCAGGCCTGGATGAAAATAACCAACACTCTCGACAAAAAAGTTCTAAAAATTCGGGAAACTTCTGAGAAACTTCTAACTTGCACATCCTAAAACTGCATATTCGAAAAATTTTTTGAAATTCGGATTAAAAAATTCAAATTTTTGATAAAAATTTTTTCGAAGTTTGATCCATTGTCCTGAATTCTGTGTGTATACTTCAAAAAATTTTAACATTGTACATGTACTCTCTTACAGGACATTTACATTTACATCTTCATCGAATTTCAGTGAGGAATCAAGCCAATATCCCTTAGATCCCTCAGAGGACGTGAACAGCACGCAAATTACTGACAACGATTCCCAATACGACTATGTGAGTATGGGTGCAGATGGTAATATCGACAGCAGTATTGCGCATTTGCAACAGCATCACATTCTGCGTTGATGTCTGGCAATATGCGCAACAGCATGAAATATAAATAAATAAAATATATAAATAGACCTACCATTTTGCATTTACAGAATCCAAAGCGTTCGAAACCGTCTACGTATCTCAAAGTCCAGATGAGAAATGGGGGCGCTTCAATAGAATTTTAAAAAAGCAAGAGGAGTTTTTGGAGGACCGTAAGAAATCCCCATACGCCCAGGCATTATCGACTTTTGACTGGCTGCTAAATAAGCTGCCACGTTCTGTCGGAGATGACATGTGTCTTCACATAAACAGTATCCTTCTACAGAAAGTCGAGGAACACAAATCCAGCAAGACCACAGAATAAATTGGTCTGTACGTCAGTGCACCACCTGTGATCACATATCGTCCTCATGAAAAATTTTTATAAATTATATTTAAGTAAGCAGGCTATACCGCGCCGCCAAAATTATAATTCCTTATGTTGGTACGAACAAAAAATTGGTCTACGACATACACTCATTGCCAAATTAATAGGTACATAATTCATCGGTCAACTACACCTTTCAGAATAGTTAATTGAATTTCAGAATTTGTCATTTGGATTAAGAATATTTATCTGGATTTCAGAATAGGTAATTGGAATTCAGAATGTGTGAATTGGATTTCAGAAATACCTTTCGAACTGTTTTACATTTAAATAAATTTATGAAATGCCTTCAACTTACAAATTATTTTCCAATTTTGCGCAAAAAATTGTATGATATCTGAAATCCAATTGATGCCTTCCGAAATTGAATTGTCTATTTTTGAAATCCACTTCACACATTCTGAATTCTAATTGCCTATTCTGAAATCCAATCATAAGTTCTCTGAAATCCAAATAACTATTCTTAAATCCAAATGACAAATTCTGAAATCCAATTACCTATTCTGAAATTCAATTGACGTTTTCTGAATTCAAAATGGAAAAGGTGTAGATTTGCGAATGATTCCTTCTACAACAACATTAAATTTTTGGTTCGTACGAACATGAAGTATAATTTCGACGGCGCGGTATTGGCCCTTATTGAAAGTATACACTTAATGAATTTAATAAGCTCCTAAAGCGTCCAAATATTGAAGTCTATTAGTAAACTCTTTTGTTCATATTACCCAATATATTATTAGAAAAAAAGGAATGTTATTTTATGTTTGTTATAAATTATCCCCCTTATTCATAAAAAATGAAATAGGTTTATTAAGCTCTTGTAATTGGAAATATGTATGGAAATGTCATTTTAAAAATCTGTATAAATCCTCAATATTTTTTATGAATAAAGGGGTATATTTATTTAATCCCATTATTAATACAAAATATTGAACGTTTATAAAGCATTTTAAAATGGCATTTCCATACAAATTTCCAATTATAAAAGCTTAATAAACCTATTTTATTTTTTTATGGATAAGAGGGGAAGTTTATAGGCGCTTATTAAAAGCATGCCTTTATTATTAATTATTGTATTGTATTATTAATGAGCTCTCAAAGAACAAATATTGAAGTCTGTTGGTGAAATGTATGACATATAGTGTGCGACATAAATAAAGCACCGAAATTCCTTTCAGAAAATCTACATAGCTTAACAAAAGTCAAATTATAAGTTTCCTAGAACTAAGTATCTTTTATTAATATATAACTGTTTAGTATATCGAATGCTGAGTGGAAGATCACCCTGTTTCAAAACATTTAAAAAAATGCCCTTTCTCAGAAATTGTTTCAAGAACGCCTTAACTTAGAATTTTTTCCAAAAACGCCCTATTTTATAACTTAGTTCCAAAACGCCGTATCTTAGAATGAGTTTACAAAATGTCATATTTGAACGAAAACTAAATACATTTCCAGCTGCGATAGGGCATTTTTGAAATTCATTCTGAGTTAGGACGTTCTTGAACCAAGTTTTGATATACGGCATTTTTGAAACAAGTTCTAATTTAAGGCGTTCGTGTACCAATTTCTGAGAAAGGCATTTTCGAACAATGTTTTGAAAAACGGTGATGTTCCACTCAGCCGTCGATGTGGTCTTCATAAATAAAAGCAAAATATTGGGGCATATTCATAGTCAGAATTAGGTGGGTACTTAAAGTTAGTTGTAGCTATTTGACAAAATTTCCAATGCGCTATCTGTCAAAAAAGTTGCAACTAATTTAAAGTATACGCCTCATTGAATTAAGAACTTGCACTTAAGATTTTATTTAACCAAAAGCAACAGAGACTTTTCGGTGCTCTAGTTTTGGCGCACACTGTACATATCGTCACTTGCTTGCCAGAAGCGTGAGTGTGACATTTGTTAAATTTTGATCTAATCAGGCCATTAGATGAACCATTAAATATTCTAGTATATTGTATCAAAATCTCGATTAAAATGCATAACAGGAAGGCTGTATAATTTGCATAACAGAAAGGCACTCTAATTTGCAAAATATAGCTAAATCTATAATAGAAGCCACCTAAATAAAAGTTGCAAAAGTTACAAAGAATTAATCAAACTTTGAAAAACGGACATCAAAATTTGCACCTTTTTTGCCAGAGGGTCTAGCAAATTTTTGAGTACGTAGTTTTGTAGCCCAATGAATTTCAGAATTATGGTGTAAATGCTAGAACGACTAAAAAGTTTATCTGAATTTTCAGAATTTTTTGTAGAGGCTGTTGAGAAATTTCTTCCATACAACGCAAGAGAAAATTTTTCTTTTGTATGGAAGAACAAGCCTCTACAAAAAAGTTCTGAAAATTCAGATAAACTTTTTAGTCGTTCTTGCATTTACACCATTATTCTGAAATTGATTGGGCTACAAAAATTTGCTAGACCCTCTGCCTAAAAAAGGTGCAAATTTTGAGGTCCGTTTTTCAAAGTTTGATTAACTCTTTGTAACTTTTGCAACTTTTGTTTAGGTGGCTTCTATTACAGATTTCGGAGCCACTGTTTGTATGTATATTTATTTTTAGTTTTTAATGTTTCTTTGTATATACATACATTGTCTGAAAGTGAAATTTATAGACTGAATAAAATCCTTCAATTCCAATTCTATATTTAATATTGCGATTTTATATTTTTTGTATGACTTTGGGTCCATCAAAGGAAAGTACAGCGTCCAAAACCATTTTAGAAAATAAATATTTTTGTTGATGAATAAGTTTGGATGACATTGCTGTGGCAGCGCATTTTTCCAATAAAGCACGTTGTTATTCCTTTGATTGGCGCTTCTACATATACAGCCATGTCATATTTTGGTCATGCATAATTGTAATGCTTTACGTATAGCTTTAATGATGATACGTGCATGCACGGCTTCCTCAACATATGGCTTAACTTGTTTTAAGATTTCACCTGCTTAAAGTACTACTGAAGTGGTGCCATCGCTGACCTGATAAGAGAAACATTTTTGTTCTACACATTCTAATATAACAAAAAACTTACCTCAGCATCTTGAGATTTGGCGATGTCGACAAGAGTTTTACAGCTGGATGCACAATATGCAATAGTTTCATACTGCTTGCACCATCATTTGAAATTGTGGCCTTACCACTGGAATCAACAATATGCTTGTCCATACTGCATGGACCCAATGTAGTGCATATAGCCTCCACAATTGATTGCGAGGCATTGATGTTGGATATGAGTTGAGGTTTACCTTGAGAGCTATCGGTACCCAAACATTTTTTACACAAAAACTCATATGTACCCAATACAAGTTCAGGACATTCATATTTATCGACACGCTGTCCGGTGTGGCCCAAACGTTGGAAATATTCAGTTGGCACTGTTGAGAAAAATATGGATCAATGAACACAAGCAAAATTTAAAGACTTTTTTTACCATCTGTTGTTATTTTACACATAAGACTTTGGAAATGACGACCAGCATCTACAAATTGTATATATGAGCCTTGCAAAGATTACATCTAATTGCACCCAATTCGCCAAAATTTACAATGGGTGGCTCATATTCACCCTCAACCGTGCGTGCCATTGGTGAGACGGTAAGTGTAATGGACAAAGCTGTTGTTTTTAATGAATCAGCTGTTGCAATTATGAAATACAAAGACGACCTGCAAAGAAGAAAGATCAATTTAATTGCCAAACAAAACATTAATTTCGATTATCGATACCTAACGTAACGTGGCGAGGAGTTACCCTGATCTTCTACCAAATATTTTGTGGTCACCAATGGTGGTAATAAACCCTGTTCATTAGTAATAAATGCACCACCAGCGCTATTTTGATTTTAAATGATAACGCTTATCGGATTTGGCATCTGATCGGGATCTAAACGGCGTTGGGCTTGATCATACTGTTGCGGCTGTTGATATTTACCAGTAACAGGTGCAGGTGGTTGCTAAAGAAAATAACACAAAAATAATCATCAGCAAATTTGTAAATTATTAGTTGTATTAGCATACATTATAACCAGGACGTCCGGCCGTGTCCGGGTATTGGGGGTTGACCCGGCTTGGGTGGTTGACTGAGCATTGGCGTCTGTCCAGGTTGTGCTGGTGGCATCATTTGACCCATGTAACCACGTGGTGCACCTGGTTGTTATAGAGGATAACATGGATGTTGAGGTTGTGGTGGATAGCCCGGATTTTGTGGCATTGGCAGTTATCCATCCTGGGGAGGTTGTTGCTGCTTTTATCGTTGCATTGCATACCCCGGCTGCTGTTGTGGTATATACCTTGGCATAACTGGATGTGGTGTCATTTCCCCACCTGGTGCAGTAGATGCGGGTGGCATACATGGAGGACCTTGTTGTCATGGCCACCAAATAACTGGCGCATATGTTGTTGAGGTGGCATTTGACCGGATGTTGACTGCATTAGACCAGGATGTCGTGGCATTGGACCCAGTTGCGGTGGCATTGGCTGTTCATCTGTTTGCTGGTATGGAGATGTAACACAGCCGGCAATTGATGTTGTTGGTGTAGCTGACCAATTTGAGGATCACTCTAGAAAAATAACAACATTTATTAGACAGAAAATTATTCAAAAATATATGTTTGCGAATACTTTCCCCAATAAGGAAAGTGACATTCTTTATATTTCTTTTGTTTATGTGCTCTTCTTTTGCTTGTTTCACTATTCACCGTAGATTCTTAAACGTCAAAATTACTTCCATACTACTATTTTTCACGCAAGAAAAAAGGCAAAATTTTTCTTGAGCAATTACTTGTGATCTGCGTACCAAGCTTTATTAAATGATCTTGATGCATAGGCAATTGGCAATTCTTTTCCTTCATACTGTTACGAATGTTGGCGGCACTAAGGGGTAATGCCATCTCTAGGCCGGTGCTAAGCAGTGACGTGAATTCGCATCAATAATTCAATCATTATTTATTTATTTTTTTTTTATTTATTTATTATTTAAAGTCGACGACAAACTATGGTCGACTGCATAATA
This sequence comes from Eurosta solidaginis, assembly GCF_040869045.1. NCBI lineage: Eukaryota > Metazoa > Arthropoda > Insecta > Diptera > Tephritidae > Eurosta > Eurosta solidaginis. The sequence goes on along the minus strand of NC_090319.1, from coordinate 206,742,849 downwards.
TAAAAGATATATAAATATACAACTCAAAAGATAAAATTTAAGATATATCGAGATTTCAACAATGTTATATTACAAACAAAGAAATATTAATGAACATTACTCTTTAATTTCAGAATATAATAATAAAAAGAAATATGAGCAGAAATAAGATCTTATGCCGAAAACTTATACTGGCGGAATGCATCAGATTCCGCTCAGCATGATTTCGGAGTGCAGTAGATTCATGGGAATCCGGCAGTGCTAAGAGTAGTGTTATGAGGATCCGCCATCACAAGGCATAAAAAAGTAACATGACCTGCGTTGTTGGAATGCACCGGATTCCAATCAGCTCGATGCCTGATCTTAAGATTATACTTCCGGAATGCATACGATTCCGGTCAGTGACTCATGAAAAAGCATGTTTTTTACGTTGTTGGAATGCACCAGATTCCAATCAACACAGTACTGTCTTGTTCCTTCTTAATGATACATGTTGATAAATGTTCCTCCATCCTCAAGCGAGATAGTTCCTGTTTTTTATGGAAGGAATAAAATGCCGGCAAATTAAATAACTTGTATCTCTTAAATTAGATGGGCAAGTATTGCATTACGTATAGTGGCAAAAGTACATTCAAGACTGATACAGCTTTACAAGTCATTGTATTGCGCGCACCAGATAAGAAGAGGATTATTTTTAGCAAAGTTTCGTCGACAAAGGGGTAAAGAGAAAGGAACGTAGTGTCTGGATACTCTAGCGGCTGAGGAGGTCCGCAGGATCAATTTCTCCAACAATGAGCTTATGGATGAACAATACCCCCAGTAATATTCTCCGATTTTCCAGAGTGGGTAAGTTAATAAGAAGAAGTCTACTTCTGTATGGAGGAAGGTGGAGACTTGAGCCCCAATTAAGAACGCGCAATGCAAATATCAAAAATTGCTTTTGAATTGACTCAAGACGCTTTATATGCTTTTGAGAAACAGGGGACCAAACGCATGAGCAATACTCGAGTATTGGACGAACCAGCGATATGTAAAGAACCTTAGTGAGGTACGGATCATCGAACTCTTTAGCCCATATTTTAACAAATCCAAGTAAACCCAACGCTTTGTTGGCTATACATGAAATATGCATATTAAAATTCAATTTCGGATCAAAAAGGACACCTAGATCATTTGCAATAGATATACGCTCCAAAGGCGTACCATCTATTACATAAGATTTCAATGCTGGATTCACTCGGTGAAATGTCATATGCTTACATTTAGAGCAATTTAAAGCTAGTAAATTTGTTGCGCACCAACATTGGAATGAGTCCAAGTCGGCCTGAAGAAGATCCAAGGAACTCAAATCGGTAGGACAGTAAGTGCAGCAAAGTTTTACATCATCCGCATACATTATAGTATGGGAATATAATATTGCCTGTTGTCCGTGTAGATGACATCCGTTTGCTCGTTCGCTAAAAATCCTTCCATAGCTATAGAGGTGAATACATGCAAATTTGTAGTGGTTGATCTTTGACGAATAAAACCGTGTTCGCATGGAGATAAAAGACTAGAACACTGATATTGGAGTTGACTGGTAACAATCTGTTCAAAGACTTTAGGAATGACTGAAAGTTTAGCAATACCCCTGTAGTTTTCAACTTTTGACCTACTACCTTTTTTATGCAGGAGTATAATAAAAGACTGTTTCCAAAGTGCCGGGAATGACGCAGATCCCAGAGATAGCTCAAATAATTTTAAAATAGGCTCTGTAGTTCCAATATTGAAATAAAAAAAAGGAACTATTTTTATATAATAATTAATATATTTTTAATTGAATCGTTAGTACAAAAATTGAATTTTCACAAGAATGAAAATTTTTGAAGTCACCAAATTCAAAATTGAAAACCAAAAATACATGAATACATTTAAAAATAATAACAAAATTACAAAGTAAATTTTGTAAAGTTAAAATTATAAACAAACCCTACAATACTCCCCCTTCAAGAAAAATCAACATCAAACAAATTAAAAGTAACTCTCTTTTTAAGTGTATTGTTAGTGTTGTTTGTATCTGTTGTTTCAAATATTGCTGGGTTTAATCTGTCAATTGGAATAGTTTTAATAGTATCATTGATTTCCAATTTAAAATATTTTCGTTCTTTTTCCACAATTTTGTAAAGTCCCTCATATGGTTGCTGTAATGAGCGTTTATCTATAACTCGAACAAATGCAAATTTACAAGTTTGAAGATCTTTTGGAACATAAATTCCTGTATCACAATTTATATGGTAAGTTAAATTTGATTTAATATTCCGAAAATGTTCACGTAAACTTCTTAAAATTTCAGTTGATGAATTATTCTAAGCTGATGGAACAACAAGTTCCCCCGGTAAACGTACATTTTGACCAAAAACCATTTCCGCTGGTGTAGCTGACATATCCTCTTTGTAAATAGATCGCAACACAAGTAGTATGACAGGTAACTCGTCATACCAATTGTTTGATCCATCTCTAGCCATTATGAAACCTTTCAACCATACCATTTCCTTGAGGGTGATAAGCCGAAGTAGTAATATGATGACTACCGAGTAATTTGGTTAACTCTAAAAACAATTTTGATGTGAATTGGCTACCTTGGTCGGTGGTTATTTTCAATGGAACTCCAAAACGAGATATATAGTCTTTGAAAAATTTGTTCGCAATTGTTGACGCTGAAATATCTTTTAGAGCATATGCCTCTGGCCAACGAGTAAATCTATCAATTATTGTTAAAATAAAACGATGTCCTTTCGAAATAGGTAACGGTCCAACTATATCTAGATGTATATGCTCAAATCTATTCTTAGGAATGCGAACTTTGACAACAGGTGACTTTGTGTGACGATACATTTTTGGATTTTTGATAGTTAAGACACTCTTTTGACCAACTATTAATATCTTTAGTCATGTTAGGCCAAAAATATTTTTTAATTATGAGTCGCCGTGTAGCTCTTGTACCAGGATGTGCAATTCCATGCAGCATGTCAAATACCGTCTTCCGTAATTTACTCGGTACAAATGGTCTAGGTGTATCTCCAGAAACTTCACACCAAATATTGAAATTTAATATAAATTTAATACAAATTTAATACAATTAATACATAATTTAATACAAATTTAAAAATTGTATTTTAGATATTAGTTCGTTTAAATCTGTCATTTTGTTGTTCGCTTTGTAAAATTTTGAAATTCAGCTCTGTATTGTGTATCGCATTAACCTCGAAAGCTCTAGATAGCGTATCTTCTACAACATTGGATTCTCCTTTAATGTATTGTATGTCATCAGTAAATTGTGCTATAAACTCCAAATGTCTCGTTTGTCTGGGACTCCGTTCTGTTTTTGAATTTAAAGCTGTAGTTAAAGGTTTGTGGTCTGTAAAAACTGTAAATTGTTGTCCTTCCAAAAGATATCGAAAATGTTTTATATTTAAATAAATTGCCAATAATTCCCTATCAAATGCGCTGTACTTAATTTCGGTTGGAGAAAGTTTTTTAGAAAAAAATGCAAGAGGTTCAATTTTGTTATTATATGTTTGTTGTATAACACCACCAATAGCCGTATTAGATGCATCTACTGTTAATGATAATTTGGCATCTTTGTTAAAATGATTTAACAATATCGTAGATGCAAATTTATCCTTAATGCATTCAAAAGCTTCACTCGATATATCGTCCCATATTAAAGTTTTGTCACGTTTCTTACTTGTTCTGTTAATTAGATCATAAATTGTGTTCGTAAATTCTGATAATTTTTGAATATATCTATGGTAATAGTTTACCATGCCTATAAATTTTTGGGATTGCTTAACTGATTTCGGACGTTCGAAATTGCGAATAGCTGCTACCTTTTCGTCAGAAGGTCGAATACCTGTACCAGAAATATTATGTCCTAAAATGTCTATATTTGATACGCCAAAAGTACATTTACTTGGTTTAATGTTTAAACCGTACTCTGAAAGGCGTTGAAAAAGTATACGCAAATGTTTTAAATGTTGTTCTTCGTCTTTACTTGCAATACGTAAGTCGTCGATATAAGAATATACAAAATCTAAGTCACTGAATATTTCGTTAATGAATCTTTGGAAAGTTTGTGCAGAATTTCTAAGTCCGAAGGGCATTCGCATGAATTCAAACATACCGAAAGGAGTTGTAATCGCAGTTTTATAAATGTCTTCCTCAGCCATAGGAATTTGGTGATATGCTCTAACTAAGTCTAATTTCGAAAATATATTTTTATTACGAAGATTCATATTAAAATCTTGTATGTGTGGTAAAGGATAACGATCCGGCACAGTTACAATATTTAATCTCCTAAAATCACCGCAAGGACGCCAGTCATTCAACTCTTTTTTAGGTTCTAAGTGAAGTGGAGATGCTACTGAAGAATTTGAAGGCCGACAAATGCCTGTTTTAACTAAAAAATTAAATTCCGTTTTAGCGACTTTGTATTTTATCGGATCTAAGCGCCTGGGTCTAGAAAATGGAAGACTACCTTCCGTTACAAGTCGATGTACCGTTGTATGTTTAACAGGTTTCGTATAATCTGGTTCTGCAAAAAGTGACGGAAACTCTCTTAATAATTTCGTAAATTTATTATCAACCGCAAATAACTTTGGAATGTCACAAAAAGAAGAAATGGTATTGACCGAAAGATTTGTTAAGGGATCCACTAATCGCTTATGTTTCATATCAATAAGGACACCATATTTACAAAGAAAGTCTGCTCCAATTATTGGCTTAGCTATATCCGCTATCAAAAATGTAAAGGGAAATTCACGTCTTAAACCTAAATGTACGTTTAAAAGCCTTTTCCCATATGTGGAAATTGTTGAACCATTAGCTGCTCTAAGAATTATATCTGTACGTTTCGTATGTGGAAATTTACACAATGGTAACACTGAAATTTTTGCTCCACTATCGATCAAAAAATGTAGTTTATTATCTTTATCAAAAATGAACAAGCGACAAGTTGAAAATTCCAAATTACCGTTGTTCGTCGCTGCAACAACGGTTGAATTTAGTTTGTTGAATCTTTATTTTTATTATAAGAACACGGTTGTTCACAATTTCGGGCATTACTTCCAAACTTGTAGTGAAATCTACACAGCCAATTTGGATTATTACGCGAATTGGAACGACGTCTAAATGAATTTCTAAAATAATTTCTGGAATTCGACCGTGATCTAGATTGATTTTGTTAAACTTGAGTTTTTATTTCAGATAATTCTAAAGAAAGCTTTTGAAAATTTTCAAACATCAAAGAAGTAGTTTTAACCAAATTTTCAACAACAGAATTTTGCGCTACTAAATTCGAAACCGCGTTAACCGAATATACTTTATTTTTATTTATGACTTCCCAAATATTATCAGCGAGTTTTGTCAATTAATTTATATTAGTTGAATTGGAACTAGCTAAAATCGCACTTAAATTTTTGGGAAGTTTTCTTATCCAAATCTTTTTAAGAATATTTTCACTGAAATTTGAACCGGCAAGTAAAATCAATGATCGATAAAATTCTGAGGGTTTACGATCTCCCATCTCAAAATCACTAAAAATTGTATCTAGTATTGAATAAAATCTAAAACCGTTAAAATTACTTCCTGTGGAAGCGCGGTAATAATATGTTCATATTTTGTGTTCTCTTGCGTTATATTTTTAGTACTAAATTGTGTTTCTGCATGGATAAACCAAGCTTCTGGACAACTAGTCCAAAATTGTGGAAGTTTAATTGATGTTGCGGAAATTTCATTTGATCTTATATTTTCGTAAGGATTCGAAATATGATCAGAAAAATTCTCATTCGGTAAATCAATTAGTGAGTCATTTAAATTGCTTGCGAGTGTACTTTGTATGTTGTGTGTATTGTTATGTTGGGAGTGAAACATATTAACCGTTTTGAAAACAAAAGTTAGAGAATAAAATAGCAAATTTGACAAGGGATGACAAAAAGTCGTTACCTGTTAGAAAATCAATAAAACAAAATTAATCTAAATCAGTAAAACAGTTATATAATTTATATTAAATAAATACTATACTGAATTGAAGGAAGAGTTCACAATTTAAAATTTTTTAATTTTGCTACTACCTTATGGAATGTAAATAGTCCTAAATAAGTTACTAATTGAATGTAAATAAATTGGCTTAATTACTCGAGATTTAGTATCAATATGAAATTGTTTTTGAGATGCAGGAAGATGAAATTGTTGCTAGTAGTATATCAGAAGTATCATTTACGTTGTGTAATTCTTACTTTATTAACAATAACGATAGCGAAAGTGACGGAAGTGTCATTGGTAACATCAGAGGTTGTTAAGGTTGATATAATTAATGGTCGTTATTGCTATGAAACCAGCTCTATCTTAATTCTAGGCGCAGCAACATACACGGTATGTACGAAGACGCACACAGCTAATAGCGTTGAGAACAATAATCGTAGTGACTAATTGTGAATGAAATGTTTGTATATCATCATAAAATTTGTTGTAATATAAGCTCCTCAATGTATCTGCAACTGCATCTAAAATTTTGCTGTAATATTAGTTCTTCTATGTATCTGCAACTGCATCTAGAATTTTGCTGTAATATTAGTTCTTCTATGTATCTGCAACTGCATCTAGAATTTTGCTGTAATATTAGTTCTTCTATGTTAATATTAGTTCTTCTATGTTAATATTAGTTCTTCTATGTTAAACCGTTATAATGCCAAGAAATTATATACGATGACCGATATGGATACGATTATCCCACATTCAAAAAAAAATAATTACTGCACTCGACAAAAGGCGGGATCGCCAACTGTAGTTCTAATATTGAAATAAAAAAATGAACTATTTTTATGTAATAATTAATATATTTTTAATTGAATCGTTAGTACAAAAATTGAATTTTCACAAGAATGAAAATTTTTGAAGTCACCAAATTCAAAATTGAAAACCAAAAATACATGAATACATTTAAAATAATAACAAAATTACAAAGTAAATTTTGTAAAGTTAAAATTATAAACAAACCCTACAGGCTCATACATGTTTTCGGCGCAGTACCTAAGCACGCAACTAGGAACACCGTCCGGTCCCGGAGAAAATGTGGGCTTCAAAGATTGAAGACTCTGAAGAACAATATTACCATCAATAGCAGGATTCCTAATGTAATTCGAGCTATCTAAGCGATAGAGATATTGACCGGAATGAAAACCACTAGATGAATACGTGGACTTAAAGAACTCAGAAAATAGTTCAGCAACGTCGTCATCAGTGCAAGCTTTTTTAGCTCCAAATGTTAATGAGGAAGGATACTCAGAAGTTTTCCGCTTTAAGTTTACGAAACTGTAAAACTTTTTTGGGCTACTAAACAATTGGGCTTTACAACAACTCAAGTAATTTTTATAACAAAGCTGATTAAGACGGTAAAATTTAGAACGAGCTATTAGATATTTAGAGGGGTCTGCAGATGCTCCAGATTTCTTGAATCTCTTATAAAGCCTAGATTTAATGTTATTAAGTCTGATAAGTTGCCTTGAAAACCAAGGGGGCTTATTCGAACATAGGGTATAGCGAGTAAAAATGCAGGTATCAAAGAAGCCATCAAGCGTACTGTAAAAGATAGAGATAGCCGAATCGACATCAGTGCAAGCATAGAGATCCGACCAATCATGGGAAGCCAACAGATCATTGAGCATAATGAAATTCGCTTTGTAGAAGCATCTAGATCTGGGGCGAGACTGTACTTGAATCCTACGGGGTAGGCTGATATCAAGTGATATCTCTAGCGTAGGGTTAAGAGGGTCTTCTGGAAGGGATAAAGGTGGTATTTGCGTAAGGGCAGTACACACCGAGCCATCCACAAATACTGAATCCAGCATTTTATTTCCACTATTTGGAACATTGTTAATCTGTAAAAGAGATGACTCTAACAAGCAATTGAGAAAATCATGTTGAGCAGTGGGAGTAAAAAAGTTTGAATCGCTTATATTAACCCAACTAACTGTTGGCAAGTTAAAGTCACCAACAACAACAAGTCGATCGTTATCTCCCAACTGCGAATGCAAATCGCAGATGGCCGAGCTATGACTAGCATAAACATACATATCCGAACGAGGTGGTATATACGAACAGCAAACAATTACGTTATAGCTACCGAATGAAAGCCTAACTGCTATGAATTCGATATGAGAGATATTGTCCAGCGAAATCAACTCAGATGATAGGTTAGATTCAACAGCAATAAGGACACCTCCCGCTCTAGAGATGCGATCACGCCGATAAATAGCATATTTATTTGAACAAACCTCAGAATTGTAATTATCAGCCTTTAGCCAGGTCTCCGTAAAAGCTACAACTTGTGCAGAAAAGTTGAAAGAATTAAGGAAGAATGGAACAAGTTTTGATCGTAAACCACGAACATTTTGGTAATTAATGAGAAGACGGGACAGATCAGCAATTACCTTGGTGTTGTTATTACTGTGTTCGTCATACCGTTTTTTGGCTGTAATAAAACAGGTTCGGCCTTCGCCTTTCTTGTGAACAAGTGAACCACAGTATGCTTAGGTCAAAAAGAGGAATCAAGTACCTTATCGAAATATTCATCTGAAAGGGATATTTTAAATGAGGAGATGTCTCTCTCATATTTAAAGTTAAATTTATACACATTGATGTTACTAGTGGGTGCAACACCAAGTTTAGAGCAAACATAATGAGCAATGTCATTTTCAGTAAGCGAGGCGTGTAATCGGAACACAAATACAGCCCTACGAGGCACGGCAGTCACCTGCACAGGAGTAGCGGATAGCGCACCAGAGAGCTCGGAAGGTGCGGCCGTTATAGAACAGTTGACAAAAATCGCATTGCTTGACCTAGCGTTGGTTATCGAACCCGTCAAAGAAGTACTATTTTTTTTTTCAAGTACACTTGTATCGCTAGCAACAACCCCAGTATCGGTAACTGTTATTGTTGGAGCTAAAGATACCGGTGGAGGTGTAGGATGAATTGGGGAGTCCAGCGAAATCAACATTGGTGACGTAGAACAAACAGCCGCAAAGGTACCACTATTAGTTCGTGCATCGTTTAATTTTCCAGAGATCGTCTCACTGGAAGTCTCAACACAGCCTTGTGGAGATTCTTGTGGAGATTACTGAGCTGCATTGTTCATAACGTCTTTGGTAAGCCTGTACGTATCAGTCAACGCGGTTGAAGGGACATTCGTAGGAGGACAGCTTTGCCCCTGACTCGAAGACAAGTTGGAGTCATTTTTCGGCATACATTTCTTACGTTTTGGGGATTCAGATATCACTTTCAATTTTTTAAAGTGAGCCTCCATCGTTTTGAATCTTTCGTTAAGGTCACGAAACCCAATAAAAATGTTGTTGAACTCTTTCTGAATTTGCCTCATAAAAGCTCGCATGTCATTTTCTACGGAACGACAATCATGACATGTCCATTCCGGCCAATTTTGCTGGATATTAGGTCAACCACCCGAACACCTATGTGAGAGAAACCGGCACAGATAACATGAGCCATATTATCACAGAGCCAACAACAAACATAAGTATCACCACGGGAAATTTTCTTTTGATTGATGCACTTCTTGACACAGCAATCCAACATAATTGCAAAGTTAAACAAAAACCCAAAAGAAAAATAGGCAAAAGAAACTATAAGTATAGGATAAATTGAACAGCTGTTCAAAAAATATAAATGTCTACACATACGCGTGCACGCGGCGGAGAAGCAACGCACAAGCACATGCAGATATCTTATCTGAAATGCTCCTAAAGGTATGCAATTGTGATTAGCGATAACAGTGGAGGCGAGATATCAGTTTCATTTAAGCTATAAGTCAGTTATTAAGCAGGCTAGTTGCAAAGTATAAGTGTTATTGTGAAGTACTTTAATAAAGGCAATTTTTCCATTATTCAATATTGGATTTACTTATTCAACAGTTTATTGATTCGAACTTAGCAGAAGGTTGCAAATAAGTGGATTTGCAGTAAATTCGTTACAATTGGTGTCAGAAGAGGAATTGTTGAAAAAATTCTGGAGATTTCAAATACAACTTGGTCATGCCAAAGTGAAGTGAATTGAGGATCCCCCAACTGAAGAAGGAGTTGGATAGCCGTAGATTGAATACAACCGGCATTAAACTAGAACTTCAGGAACGACTACGACAGGCAATGGAATTAAAAGGAATTGACGTGGAAAAGTATGACTTTCAACTTGATGGCGGGGAAACAACAAAAGTGGAAGACACACCGCAGACAGTTACGAGCACAGACTTGAACACGATTTTAGCTGCAATATCTGCTCAAACAACGACAATGTTATCTCAACTGGAAGAACAGAATACACGTATGGCATCACAATTGGAAGAACAGAAGACGTATATGGTATCCCAACTGGAATTCCAGGAGAACAGTATAACATCAAAGATTGAAGCACAAGAAACGCGTATATCCGAAATGTCGGCGCAAATTTCAGCAAAAATATCATCGCAGATCTCTGCTCAACTGGAAGAGCAAGAAGGACGTATTTCCTCAAAGTTCGAGGCGCAAGATATAAAAATTTTACAGTTTGAAGAAAAAATCGAGGCCGAGGTGGATGCTTTGAGAGGACGTATCGAGCAGTTGCAACTAAATCGCCCAGCAGTTTCAAAAAGTAATCCAAAGGTAAAAACACCATCCTTTGACGGTTCTGTTACTTTCCAGGTCTTTAAGCTACAGTTTGAGAAGACCGCGGCAGTGAACAACTGGAATGCGGAAGATAAAGTTGCTGCACTCTTCGTAGCATTGAAAGGAACAGCTGCCCAAGTCTTACAGACTATTCCATAGTACGAACGGAACAGTTATGACGCATTGATGGCTGCTGTAGAACGGCGATACGGAAGCGAACACAGGAAACAGATATTTCAAATAGAATTGCAAACCTGTTACCAAAAAGCTAATGAGACTTTGCAAGAGTTTGCTTCGGATGTTGAAAAGTTGGTTCATTTGGCAAATGCGGACGCACCCGTGAAATACAACGAGAGGGTAAAAATCCAGAGTTTTATAACTGGCATACGGGACGTCGAAACGAAGCGAGCGACATATGCAAACCCAAAGCCAACATTCGCAGTAATGGTGTCACAAGCTCTGATTCAGGAAACAGCGTCGCTTCTGTGTAAGCCAGTTTTCAAAGCACGCCGTGTGGAAGTAGAAAGGCCAGAGAGTGGGTAGACGCAATATTGGAGGCGCTGAAAGGATCGCAAAAGCGGAGTGAAAGAATTATCAAATGCCTCAAATGCGGGAAGTCCGGCCACATTGCACATCATTGCTATCTTGGTCCTGGTAGTTCCAACTTGGGTGGCCGTAAACGCAAAGGTGGAGGAGATGAGCAAGAGCGTGCCAGATGTAAAAATCGAGAGCTAGCTCCAGTTACTGAATGTCCTGTGGTATCTGTGTCGCAATTTGGAAGGAAATCAAGCAGTCTTACCGTCAGAGGGAATGTGGATGGCAAGGAACTTTTACTGACTGTAGATACGGGCGAATATCATTCCTTGATTCGATCTGATTTAGTCAACAGGAGAGTAAAACCGTTACCTGGAGCAAGGTTTCGTACGGTCACACGCGAGTATAACTAAGTCCAGAGAGAAGTGATATGTGAATTTCTAATTGGGAAGGTCATGGCTCTACACAAATTCGTTGTGGCGGAGATCGTTGATGAACTCATATTGGGAGTGTACTTCTTAGTTGACCATAACATCAGGATTGATATGCCCAGAAAGATTATGCGCTATGAGAACTAGGATGTGCCACTTAACTTCAGTTTGGAAGAAGGGTTCGGCAGTAATCGATTGATGGTGAAGGAGATCCGACAAAAACCGCAAAAGTCAAAAGCAGCAGATCGGGCAAGGGTTGATAGAACGAATGGGCCAAACAAATCAAAACCGAGGGTACCTTCGAGAGAAACACTGGCATTGAAAAGATCTAACGGACGTACTAAAACAAAGGAAAGAATTTCGCAGAAAAAATGCAAGGGTGGTTTCAAGCCAGGGTACACTACTGTTGTGAAGCTTCGGAACGATACTGATTATGCAAATCAAATCCGTCCAGCGCAAGCTCTACGAAGTAGTTCATTGGCCAAACAACAGAGTGTGAAGGAACGATTCAGGGTATTGAGTAGTACGATGAAACACTGGTACGATGAGAACAATAATTTAAAGGTTTGTTGGCGGGAGATTTAGTACTGTTATACAACCCTCACCGGCGGAATGGGGTTCCATACAAATTTCGGTGCAGTTGGGAAGGCCCGTACAAAGTTGTGAAGAAGATCAGTGACACCATCTACCGCATACAAACAATTGGGAATCCACGAAGTAGAAGGGTGGTTCATTTGGAGATGCTAGCAGCGTTTAGATCGAGAGATTACGTGTTATGAATGTTGGCGACACAAAGGGGTACATCCATCTCTAGGCCGATGCTAAGCAGTGACGTGAATTCACATCAATAATTCAATCATTATATCTACACATAGGCGAGCACGCGGCGGAGAAGAAACGCACAAGCACATGCAGATATCTTATCTGAAATGCTCCTAAAGGTATGTCATTGTGATTGTGGAAGTGTCGCTCACACACACAAGCACATGGGGTATGAGAGAAGCTATAAAAATTATACATCTGTGTTGTAGCTGATAAATTTATAACTAACTAGTAAGTTCTGGAATTAGAAAAGCCTAGAAATATGCAACGAGGAGGTCGGACAGTATAAAAGGGCGACAACAGTGGAGGCGAGATATCAGTTTCATTTAAGCTATCAATCAGTTTGGTTATTAAGCAAGCTAGTTGCAAAGTATAAGTGTTATTGTGAAGTACTTTAATAAAGGCCATTTTTCCATTATTCAATATTGGAGTTATTTATTCAACAGTTTAGTGATTCGAACTTAGCGGAAGGTTGCAGATAAGAGGATTAGCAGAAAATTCGTTACAATACTTTTGGCTTAATACTACTCCGCAAGCATACCCACTTGCGTCAGTTGTTATATAAAACTGTTAATTGAAATCGGGATATTATAGGATATTAGGGCTTACTAACGCAGCTTTCAAATAGTCAAAGGATTTTTTGCAATCCTCTGTCCAATCGACAACTACATTTTTCTTGCAAAGTCTTGTTATTATTCTAGAATATTCTGCAAAGACTTATAAAAAAAGACAAAAGACTTAATTAATGCTAAAATTCTGTTTAGCTGGTCCTCGTTCTCCACGATCTTGTTTATTTACTGTCTTCTATTAGTTTTTGCTTCCCTCTAGTTTGCAGGATCCCATGTTTATTCCACTTCGTTATGCGTCGGTGGTGGTCGTTTTGGTGGCGGTAGTACAATACATTTCAACTGAAGGCATACCCATTACGTGGACGTATGTGGCAGATGCAAACGGTTATCATCCAACTAGTGATCATATACCCAAGTTACCGGAACAAGTGTTGTTAAATTTATTAATAAATTTTGCCAATAACGCCAGCAAAGAGCTTAATCCGTTATTTAGTTTTATGCTTTCTTCCCCGTGTTTGCAGCTGTAAGGCAGGATGCCAATAATGAAGCAGGATGTTAATAATTAAGCAGGATGCCAATAATGAGGCATTATGTTAATAATTAAGCAGGACGCCAATAATGAGGCAGGATGCCAACTAGTTTAGGCAGTCGGATGCCAATTTAGGCAGGATAGCCATGTAATATTAGAAATGAAAAAGTTTGCATTCAGTATAGTGCCATATTTAAGCGGCACCAGATAGAATTGACTTCTTTATTAAAAAGTTGTTTCTTTTATACAAAATTTCTATAAGCTAAAATACCTACTTACACTAACACTTACAAACTAAGTGTATTACATACATAAACTTTCAATTCCCTGGGAACTGCATTCTAAGCATAAATAAAATTAGCTGTGGAATCTGCAACGCAAGCACAAATAAATCATATTAATAATTTGTATACAGGTAAAGGCTTGTGGCGAGCATTTGATTAGCTTTAAACAGTATCATACCAAGGTTCAAGTTAGTTACCGTGGCGTGTAGAAAATATACCTGTGTACAAATGAATGAATATGTCAATGAATCTCAGGCGTACCAAAGAGAGCCAAAATATATGTATGTAAAAATATATTAATATGTATGTAAGAGTCAATACTTTTTAAGACATTCCAAAACGGGTCGAAATATATGTTTGTACAAATGAATGAATAACATAATGAGTGAATGCTACACCGCCGACATCTCACACCTGCTGTCCGCCTGCAGGTTTGAATGACATAGATCGTGATTAACCAATGTCCTAAGATAATGCGATTATCGCTAGTGAGTAAGGCGCTGATATTAGGGCGGTATCCTCTGTGGCAGCAGGTGGCAGGAGGGTTGTAGATGTGGATGATTTGTAGGTTTACATCGCCTGACGGGACAGATAAGCCGTGACGTTCTAAGACATTGTCCCTGCGGGATCAAATATATGATATTGCACTGAGTGGTGTATGATAAACGCGAGACCGCCTCCATTTCCGCTCTCGCGATCTTTTCTGTGGACATTATACCCAGAACAAGTCTGCAGAGCAGATCTTGCTGCGAGTTGAGTTCCTTCAATCCATTAAAATTTAACTGGACGGTAGGTAGGGACTAAGGGTCTGTTTTCCTGACCTACACGATTGCTGCCGGAAAAGAGGGGGAAGAAACGGGGCGGGGTTGATGCCTGGCATTGCTACCCACTCTACTACGGAGATTTTAGTTATGAGTGGGAGCCGCCGTTGTGTAGCTTTTCCACAGTTCGGGAGTTCCTGAAATAGAGAAAGGAAGTTCTGCAAAACTAAGCCCAATATTCACATTTTTCAATAAGACGAAAATTTTAAAAATTATTAAAAACAAATTGGTTCTGCGTTCCTCTTCAATGGTGTTCTGCGTAGCGTTTTAATTGTTCTGAAGTTCCTGGAAAAGGAGAAAAAGTTCTGGAACAAAATTCTTCAAAGGCCCACTCACTTTTTCCCAAAAGTCTAAAATTTAAAAAAATTCTCAAAATCAAAAACAATGATGGTCTAAGTAGCTTTCGAAAAGTTCTGCAGTAACTGAAAAAGAATTCTTCAATATTACGCCTAATCACATTTTAAAAAAAGTCGAAATTAAAAAAAATCAAAACCAAAAAAAAATTTGTGTTTTGAACAGCTTATCAAAAGTTCTGGAATTCCCGAAAAGGAAAAGTTCTGCGAAGGCAAGCAAAATAATCACAAAAAATGATGTTCTGAGTAGCTTTAAAATAGTAAGGAAAAAAGTTCTGGGTTTTAAAATAAAAAAAAAGGTTTTGAAATTTGTGCATTCCAAATTATATAAAGCAAAGCCCAGTATTGAGTTTTCCAAAACTTGGAAATTTTAAAAAATTTGCAAAATTAAAAAACAAATTGATGTTCTGAGTAGCTTTTCTAAATTTCTGGTATTCCTGAAAAGGAGAAAAAGAGCTCTTCAAAATAACGCCCAGCCACATTTTTCCAAAAGACAAGAATTTGAATACAATTTTAAATAAAAAATAAAATTGTGTTCTGTGTAGCTTTTTAAAAGTTCTGCAGGTCCTGAAATAGAGAAAAAAAGCTGTGCAAAACCAATACCAACATTCACATTTCTCCAAAAGTCGAAAGTTTTCAAACTCAATAATGAAATTGGTGTTCTGAGTAGCTTTTCAAAGGTTCTGGAGTTCCGGAAAAGGAGAAGAAAGGTCTGCAAAACCAAGCCCAATATGACATTTTTCCAAAAGTCGAAAGTTTTAAAAAATGTGGAAAAGAGTTCTGCAAAATTACGTCCAATATCCCTATTTTTCCAAAAGTCGAAGATCTTAAAAAAATTTTAAATAAAAAAAAATTGTGTTCTGCATAAATTTTCAATGGTTTTGGAGTTCCTGAAAGGGAGTGACAAAGGTCTGCAAAATTACGCCCATAACGGGAAAATATTAAACAAAATTTTAAATCAAAACAGAAAACAAACTGAAAAGGAGAAAAACAGTTTTGCAATACCAAGCCCAATATTCGCATTTTTCCAAAAATCAAACATTTTTTAAAACTTCTGGAGCTCCTAAAAAGCAGAAGAAAATTCTACAAAACCAAGCCCTATATGTCATTTTAAAAAATTTCCAAGATCAAAAAATTAAATTTATGTTCTGGGCAGCTATTCAGCAGTTCCGGAGTTCCTGAAAAGTAAAAATTGTTTTGGATTTTAAGTTAAAAAAAAAAGATTTTGAATAAAGTAAAAAAATGCGTTCTGAGTAGCTGGGTGGCCGGCAGGCATCGGTGAAATTTTGAAACGCAACATCAAAACCAAGAAGAATTAAACAAGGGGTACCACAGGGCGGTGTCCTGCCCCACTTTTGTTTAACTTCTACATATCAAAATTACCTTCGCCAGCAGAAGGAGTTACTATCGTTTCCTACGCCGATGACTGCACAACAATGGCCACAGGCCCAAGCCCACAGATCGATGAGCTTTGCAACAAAATAAACGGCTACCTCCCTGATCTCTCCAGTTTTTTTACCTCGCGAAACCTGACATTATCACCCACTAAATCATCGGCGACCTTATTTACAACATGGGCGTCCCAAATGTCGACCATTTTGAACATCCACGTCAGTGGCACTATGCTACCGACTGTCTTACACCCCAAAATCTTGGGTATAACGTTTGATCAGGATCTACATTTGGTGAGCATGCAGCGGCAATTGTACCGAAAATCCAGAGCCGTAATAAAATCCTCAAATCTCTTGCTGCCAGTACTTACGCAAAAGATAAAGAAATGCTCATTACCACTTACAAAGAAATTGGCCATCCGATTGCATGCTACGCGTCCCCCATATGGTAGCCAAGCGTAAAGACTACTCACTGGAATAAGCTGCAGGTCTGCCAAAATACTGCCCTCAGAACCGCCACGGGTTGTCTTATTATGTCTTAAGAACACCATCTACATAATGGGGCGAGAATACTCCCAATTAAAGAGAGAATTGAAATGCTAACCAAGCAGTTCCTGTTGAATACCCAGAAACCTGGGTACCCTAACAGAAATCTGATTGATGAGCCAACACCGCACAGGGGTTTAAGGAGTCATCTCCATAAGCATTATGAGGAAATATGGCACCTGAGAACACAGCCGTATGAAGCCAAAAACACAAACAAATTCTCAGTGTACTAGTGATGTGCCGAGTCAAGCTGACTCGAGTACTGTAGAAGTACTCAGGTACTCGAATATGCAAAATTTAGTATTCGGGTACACGGACTCGAGTGCAGTACTCGTACTCATGGAATCGAAAGCGGGGTACTCATAGAAGCCAAAAGTGGATCACGAGTTTAATATCGTAATAAATATTGACTGTGTGAGATAGAAAAATCAATTTACTTTTTATCATATCGATATTTATGTATCATCAGAATTGGAGTTCAATCATTTGCATTATTGACTGCATTGCGTATTTCCAAATTGTATTCTTCGGCTAGGTGAATTATTTTACTTGCTAATTTCCAACACGCTTCACATGCGACTGAGTTTACAAAATCATGGCTCCCAAACGTTTTTCAGATATTTGGAGGTTTTATAATAAACTTGAAAATAAGAAAGTGGAATGCAAGGAATGTAAAAAACTTTTGTAGATTTTGGAAATACAACAAATTTGCTGAACCGTTTTATAAAAGTGCATTCACTTCTATATTTGACATATATAGAAAGAAACGATACACAAAATCACAACCCAAACAGTAGTTGGGATTTAAATTCGGTCGCCTCTAGCAGTCAATCACAAGAAGCAGGAGCAAGTCATGAAATGGAAACCAAGTCACAGTGATGTCGCTCAAAGTCAGAGAAGACAATTGCAAATGAGATTTTTATCAAAAGGGGCAGTAGAGGTCAATTCAAGGAATGTCAGCAGAGAACATGTAAATATGATATATGTAGATTTGCAACCACTATCTATAGTTGAAGATGAAGGTTTTCGAAACTATACTTAACAGCTAAACCACAGCTATAGTTTGCCTTCTAGAAAAGTCTTATCCGAAAAATTACTACCTCAACAATATGATATTTCAAAAGCAGCTCTAACTGAAATGTTACGGGGGTGGATTTTGTAGCAGGTACAACTGATTTATGGACATCAGATATCAATAAGAATTATTTGACTTTGACAATCCATTTCATTCATCAAAGTTAGTCAGAATATCGGGTACTGTCCACTAAAGAAATGAGAGACTCTCATACATCTGACAATATAGCAAGTTTACTGCGACAAGTTCTTGAATAGGAATGGCAATTTTTTTATAAATTTGTATGCATTACCACTGTTAATGCCATTGATATGAAAAAAGCAGTCATCGAACTGTTGCAGAAACGTCATCATTCTTGTGTGGCCCATACTTTAACTGTTTCTGATTACATGATAGATAATGACCCACTAACTGCTTTAACGATGAAATGTCGGGAAATCGTTACTTATTTCAACCGAAGTAATGTGGCGTCATACAAGCTTCAAGAAATTGAAGAACAGAATTTGGACAAACTAAAACTACAGCAAGATGTTTAAACACTGTGGAGCTCTACTTTCATCATGTTTGATAGATTGAATAGAGTCAAGATACCACTGTCAGCTACACTCTCTTCCTTGTATTCGTCTCCTGATAACTTGACTAATGATTAATGGAATGTGCTTCATGAATGTGTTATTATTTTGAGACCAGTGGAGCAACTCACTGCTATTTTATCTGGGCAACAGTATCCCAAATTGTCGAGTGTCATCCCTCTTATTCGGGGTATTCAATTATCACTCAAAAGCTTTTCGATGTCTACTAACACGGCGATATCTTTACAGAAAAAACTTCTAGAAACAATCGAAAGGCGATTAGGTGTTTATGAAATTAATAAAACTGCATCTAAATCCACATTTCTTGATCCAGGATTTAAAAGGACTGGTTTTGGTAGTAAAAGAAATGCAGAGAATGCTCAGAATTGGGTGATTGAAGAATTAACATGCCAGGAACAAAATAATAAGTTTTCGTCATATTCTGCCCCGAAACCGGCACAGGCGACCTTTGACACCCAGTTTTCTCCGGAATCAAACCAACACATCCAACACCAAAGAACTGACTTTGAACCATCCAATGGTGTATTCTGGAGCTATTTGGATAAAAAAGTGCAAGAGCAGTCGGATATGGCTACTCCCACCTCTTCTGCTATCGTCGAGGTAAAACTATATGTTAAATTTCCTTACCTACAAAGAAATATGGATCCTTGTAAGTTTTGGGAGAGTAGAAAAGTTCTTAGATTTGATTAGAGTAGAAAAGTTATTTCCCAGGGCTTGTACAAAGTGTCCCAAAAGTATTTATGCATCCCCAGCAATTTCCGTTCCGTCCGAATGAGTTTTTTCGACAGCGGGGTTGTTATGCAACAACCGTAGAAGTAGATTAGAATCGGAAAAGGTAGACCTAATATTTTTATATAGCCATCGTAAAAAAAAATAAGTGAACAAAAAACATGATGAAATTTGTTTATATTATAAAGTTATCAAACCAAGTATATACTTTGGTTTGTATTTATTTAAATAAATACCTTAAGAGTTAAAGAGGAATTGTAATGTAGACCTCATGGAATATTTTTGATTTTATTTTCTAAGTACTTTGCGATTGTAATTTTAAGGTTCGGATTTTTTTTTTTTTTTTTTTTTTTGTTTTATACTTGATAACTATAGTTTTTATATTTTTTTGTCAAAATAATAAGCTCTAGTCATACTGGTGTGATTGGTTATTTTTTATAATAAAAGATGATAAAAAGCTGTAATTTATTATTTCATTATAAATATTTATTCATTGAAAGTACATACCTATATAGGTATATAAGAATTCGATTTCCGGGTAAGAAAATTTATCATTTCGGTTGAATTCGAGTTTATAAGGTATTCGATTCCCGAGCTCAGTACTCGAGTACCTGACTCGAGAAATGACTCGACTCTTTTTTTAATGATTACTGAAGTACTCGAATACCAAAAATTTTCGACTCGGCACATCACTACAGTGAACTCCAAAAACATGCGTTGGACCTCTATGCCAGGAATTGCCCGGTGAATCCTGTACTCAAAGAACAATATCCTAAACTTACAGAAGTGGAACGCACACTCCCTAGGGAAACGCGAGTCACTCTAACTCAACTTCGATCTGGATACTGTAACAGGCTAAACTCTTACCTATCCAGAATCAACATCGACATACAAAACATATGTCATGCTTGTAACGTGTCCCCACATGACACAAACCATCTCTACAACTTCATTGTGGAACCAACGCCTCTAACACACCTCTCATTATGGTCCACCCCTGTTGAAACCACAAGCTTCCTTGGAAACCCGTTAGAGGATATTGATGACAATTTGTGATCGGTCACACCTATTGGATGGGGCGAAACACTGCTACAAACCCAACAACAGTTTTTATTATTTAAAAAAAAATTTTTTTTTGATTTTCGGCTTTTGGATAAATGTGGCTGAGCACTATTTTGAAGAGCACTTAGCAGAACACTATTTTGTTTTTTTTGTTGGTTTTTAAATTTTTTTTAATTTTGGACTTTTTAAAAATTGTGATAGGGCGTAATATTGAACAACTTTTTTTCAGTTACTGCAGAACTTTTGGAAAGCTACTCAGATAATCATTGTTAAATGATTTTCAGATTTTTTTTTAATTTTTTTGGGAAAAAGTTAGAAAATTTTTTTTCAGGAACTCCTGAGATTCTGAGAAGCTCTTTCATAAATATTTCTTTTTGAAAATGTTCTATTTAAAAATATATGAAGTTGTCAGTTATACATAACCCTGTATTATAACACCACATTCCCTATATCGTATAGCCAATATAATTACTTTTTTTATATCTTTCATGAAAATGAAATGGTATATTAATTTCGTCACGAAACCGAAAATTGTAAGTCCTTAAAGGAAAATAGATAGACCCATCATTAAGTATACCGAAATAATCAGGTTGAAGAGCTGAGTTGATTTAGCCATGTCCGTCTGTCTGTTTGTATGCAAACTAGTCCCTCAATTTTTGAGATATCTTGATAAAATTTGGTGAGCGGGTGTATTTTGGTGTCCGATTAGACGTTTGTCGGAATCGGCCGGATCGGACCACTATAGCATATATCCTCCATACAACCGTTTTTTCAGAAAAAGAGGTTTTTTGTAATATCTTACTCAATTTAACAGATTGAAGCTTCAAACTTCACCATATAATTTCGTCTATTGCACATATTGTTGCCTGAAAAAATTGATGAGATCGGTCGTATATATAGTATATATCCCCCACAACCGATTGTTGAGATAAGAAACTTTTCGTAATTGCTGCCCTATTTTAAGAGTTAGAGGCTTCAAATTTCAACGAATGCTTACGTATATAGCATATATTGTTGTCTGGAAAAATCATACAGATCGGTGGTATATATAGTATATATATGGTGGTATATATAGTATATATATAGTATATATATATATAATCGCAATTTTAGCCCCATTTTAACAGCTAGAAGCTTCAAATTTCACCGAATGCTTACGTATATGGCATATATTGTTGTCTGAAAAAATCATAGAGATCGGTTGTATATATAGTATATATCTCATACAACCGATTGTTCAGATAAGAAACTTTTCGCAATTTCTACCCCATTTTAACAGCTATAAGCTTCAAATTTCACCGATTGCTTACGTATATAGTATATATTGTTATGTCAAAAAATCATAGAGATCGGTGATATATATAATATTTATATGATGGTATATATAGTATATATATCGGGCCTGTTCTGGATTTCGATTCCGACCAATTTATTCGGAATCGAAATGTATTGGTGTTCTGAATATCGATTCCGACCAAAAATTATCGGTTTGAAAAGTATTGCCTCTGAGCAGTCCGAATGAAAATTAATTGGCAGATTATACACAAATGTTGCGATATTTGTCTTTCAAATAATTTTTTTTAAATTCTTCATTTTATTTGGAAGAGTTGTGTGTATGTTTTGTTTAAATTTGAGTTCAATTGGCATAATAAATCTTTCTTTAAAAACTTCTATCAAGAAATCTATTAGGCAAACAAATCGATGCTGATCGAAATGAAGTCGACCTGTTCTGAATTCCGATCCAGCGCATTTTTATGATTCGCACGCACAATAGCACGTATTCTTGCGTCTGCGCATCAAAAACCATATATGCAGGCATTTTTTAATTAAAATAAAATTTTATGATACTTAAACCAAAACACATAAACAAAAACAGCTGATTAAACTGGTTACCGAATCGGAATGAAAACGATTCGAAATCGACTTCGAATCGATTTTTTACAATCGGAATTGAGAACACCAAATAGAAACCGAGTCGAAATCAATGTCGTTTTACTTTTCATTCCGAGTCGGAATTCAGAACAGGCCTGTATATTTTTTTTGCGGTTTCGGCCCGATTTTAACATATAGAAGCTTCAATTTTCACCAACTGCTTACGTGTATAGCATATATTGATGTCTGAAAAAATCATTGAGATCGGTGGTATACATAGTATATATCTCATACAACCGATTGTTCAGATAAGAAACTTTGCGCAATTTCTTCCCCATTTTAACAGCTAGAAGCTTCAAATTTCACCAAATGCTTACGTGTATAGTATATATTGTTGTCTGAAAAAATCATTGAGATCGGTGGTATATATAGTATATATCTCATACAACCTATTGTTCAGATAGGAAACTTTGCGCAATTTCTGTCCCATTTTAACAGCTAGAAGCTTCAAATTTCACTAAATGCTTACACGTATATAGCATATATTTTTGTCTGAAAAAAACATAGAGATCGGTGGTATATATATTATATACTTCATATAAACTGTCATTTTTGCCCCATTTTACGGATAGAAGCTTCAAAATTCATCAAATTTCATCAAATAGTTACGTCTACGTCATATATTGTTGAAATACGTGATTCGTAGTCAAAGTTTTTACATTCAGACCACAAAAAACGTGAAGCTTTGCATCCTCACACAAAGTACCTACCTATTTTTTATTTTATATTTATCTTAAAAATTGTTTAGATATATTCAAATTTCACCAAATGTTTACGTGTATAGCATATATTGTTGTCTGAAAAAATCATAGGGCCCGGTGGTATATATAATCTCATACAACCGATTGTTCAGATAAGAAACTTTGCGCAATTTCTTCCCCATTTTAACAGCTAGAAGCTTCAAATTTCACCAAATGCTTACGTGTATAGTATATATTGGTGTCTGAAAAAATCATTGAGATCGGTGATGTATATAGTATATATCTCATACAACCGATTGTTCAGATAAGAAACTTTGCGAAATTTCTGCCCCATTTTAACAGCTAGAAGCTTCAAATTTCACCAAATGCTTACGTATATAGCATATATTGTGGTCTGAAAAAATCATAGAGATTGGTGGTACATATATTATATACCCCATATAAACTGTATTTTTTTGCCCCTTTTTTACGGCTAGAAGCTTCAAAATTCATAAAATTTCATGAAATAGTTACGTTTACGTCATATGTTGTTGAAATACGTGATTCGTAGTCATAGTTTTTACACGCAGACCACAAAAAACCTGAAACTTTGCATCCTCACACAAAGTGCCCACCTATTTTTTATTTTATATTTATCTTAGAAATCGTTTAGGTATGTAGATCTGTTCACTATATATTTCTTATCTTATACATCCGATTATTCGGAGATTACGAATGGGATAAGATTATTGTTCAGCCCCATTCATGAAAGGTATGAAGTCTTCGGCATAGCCGAAGACAGTCCCGTCCTTACTTGTTTTTATTTATAAGAAGCTGGTCTGATCTTAATTTTGCTCAAATCAAAATTAAACAATCTGAAAAACGAAAAATTACGAAAACTAGGTATTAATATAAACAGCGATTGGTTTGTCAACAAAACAGATATTGAGTTTCCCGAAGAGGTAAAGTGGCTCCTCTCTCTGGGGAGAAAATTCACTTTACCAACAACCAATTATAATTTCTCACCAATACATACGATAGCTGAAAAGGAGCAGGTTTTTCAAACAATAGAGGATGAAAAGGAGAAAGAAGTTGCGAGAAATAAATTGAGCAATAGAATTCTACTTCACAAAAGAAATATACGTCACAGTCCGGCCGAAACATTTATTTTAGAGACGTATAAGAAAACCAAATCTTTCCTTAAACAATATAAAGGTGAAATAATTATTACGGACCTGGGCAAAGGGAACAAAACAGTTGCTCTTTATAAAACGGAATACACTAATAAGATCAGCCAAATACTAGGAGATAAGAAAACATACAAGGAAACGATCCAACCAATACACTTCGAAAGAAAAACAATAAAATTGTATACGAGCTCTACAAAGCAAAACATAAATATAAGAGAAAAACAACAATTGACGTGCTCAGCTGGCATATCTCCCAGACTGTATGGACTACCCAAAATACACAAACCCGAATGTCCGCTTCGTCATATCGTATCGCCAACTAATGTCCCGTGCTATTACTTGTCTAAACATATCGGAAAAATTTTAAGAGCTTTAATATCAGGAAAATACAACGTAAAGAATGCATATGAACTAAAAGAAAGACTTGCTGACACAAATATATGTGACGAATATGTGTTGATGTCGTTTGATGTGGTGTCTCTTTTTCGAATATACCGACTACTTTAGCGTCTATGTTAATTGTGAAGAAATGAGGAAAAATTCAACATATGACTAATATATCGCAAAGCAAATTTCAGAGAATATTAAGGTTTTGTTTAAAAGACAAAAACTATTTTGTTTGTAATAACAAAATCTTTACCCAAACGTTTGGTATGCCCATGGGAAATCCCCTCTCCCCATCTATTGCAGACATAGTGATGGATGCAATTATTAACAATACCCTTTTAGAGCAGCAACAACTACACAATGTACACATAAATTTTTTAGTGAAATACGTGGATGATATATTCGCAATTATTAAAAGTAAGGACGCGAAACTAATCTTGGAGACACTCAACAAACACCATGACAGGCTAAAATTTACCATGGAATTAGAAGAAAATGAAAATATACCATTTTTAGACGTCAGAATATATAGAAACAGTAACAAAGTATTACTAAACTGGTACTCAAAACCAACTTCTTCTGGGCGCCTAATCAATTATCTTTCCTCACAGCCATTTAAATATAAAGTAAATACGGCTAAAAACTTTATGCACAAAGTACTAACTTTAAGCCATCCAAAATTTCATGACACAAATATTGAAATGGTTAAAAGAACCCTAAAGAAAAATAATTACCCTGATCACTTAACTTGCAATATATTAAAACAAAAATAAATAGTATCCCGAACCAATCTCAACCCAAAGATAGACGCAATGAAGCCAAGAAATATTTTAGTGTCACACACATTCCCAGGCTCTCAGAAAATTTCGCACATGACATTATCAAAAATCCTAATATAAGCCCGGCATACAAATATAATTGCACGCTATCAATGTGCTTTACTAAAACAAAAAGTGCGATTGACCAACAACAACAAAGTAACGTCGTATATGAAATAACATGCAAGGGTAATAACAAAGAAGAATGCAACAAAATATATATCGGAACTACCAAACGAGCTTTATGCACTCGACTAGCAGAACACGAAGCTGATATAAGAAAACAAAGACAAGGTACAGCATTATCACGACATGCAATAACAAACAACCACGGAGCTGACTTTAAAAATGCGAAAATAATAGATATAGAGAGAAAGGAAACAACCAGATACTCGTTAGAGAGCCTACGGATTATGCAAAAAAGGGATAAAACAATCAACAAAAAATAAGATACAGAGGAAATAGCCGCGACATACCTTTTATGTTTATAGTTTTAGTTGATGCTGACAAGTGTACCACTAATGATGGTATCGACAGTGTTTGCTTTGAAGTATTTTTTGTTTAAATTTGTTTTTATTTATTAATGTAATAATCCACCATCTTCAGTGTAAGTGCATGTAAATATTTTCCTATTGTGGTGATTGATAATTAATGACCTCTCTGAAGTTGGCAAGACAACTTTTACGTGGAAAAAATTACCTATTGGGAAAATTGCCGTGAATTTGCCGTAATTTATCCGTGAAAAAAAAAATTTGCCGTGGCCATATTTTAGAAAATACAGGGTGGCACGCTAACTTCACGTGAAGTTAGCATGCCACCCTCAGAAAACCACCTTAGAGACCAGCTAGGAAAATAATTCTTGCACACAAATTTGCCGTAAATTTGCCATATATAAGTGGCATATTTTATAAATTCGATAAAAAAATTTTAAAATTTTTTTATGGTGCACCGCCAACTTCACGTGAAGTTAGCGTGCCACCTTTCGAAAATCACCTTAGAAACCAGTTAGGAAAATTATTCTGCACGCGAATTTGCTGTAAATTTTCCGTAGATAAATGGTATATTTTATAAATTAAAAAAAAAAAATTCCAAATTTTTTTTTACGGTGCACCGCCAACTTCACGTAAAGTTAGGGTGCCACTTTTCGAAAACCACCTTGGACACCCATTAGGAAAATAGTTCTTGCACGTGAATTTGCCGTAAATTTTTCGTGAATTATCCGTGTTCTAAAAAATTTAGCGCGGCCATGTTTTAGAAAATACAGGGTGGCACGGCAACTTCATGTGAAGTTAGCGTGCCACCTTTCGAAAACCAACTTAGGGACCAGCAAGGAAAATAATTCTTGCACACGAATTTGCCGTCAATTTGCCGTAGATAACTGCCATATTTTATAAATTCGAAAAAAAATTTAAAAATTGTTTATGGTGCACCGCCAACTCCATGTGAAGTTAGCGTGCCACCCTCAGAAAACCACCTTGGAAGCCAGCTAGGGAAATAATTCTTGCACACGAATTTGCCGTAAATTTGCCGTAGATAAGTGGCATATTTTATAAAGTCGAAAAAAAAATTTTAAATTTTTTGTATGGTGCACCGCCAACTCCACGTGAAGTTCGCGTGCCACCCTCAGAAAACCACCTTAGAGGCCAGCTAGGAAAATAATTCTTGCACACGAAATTGTCTTAAATTTGCCGTAGATAAGTGGCATGCTTTATAAAGTCGAAAAAAAATTTCAAATTTCATGTGAAGTTAGCGTGCCACTTTTCGAAAACCACCTTGGACACCAGTTAGGAAAATAGTTCTTGAACGTGAATTTGCCGTAAATTTATCGTGAATTATTCGTGAAGCAAAAAAATTTGGCGCGGCCATGTTTTAGAAAATACAGGGTGGCACGCTAAGTTCGCGTGCCACCCTCAGAAAACCACCTTAGAGGCCAGCTAGGAAAATAATTCTTGCACACGAAATTGCCGTACATTTGCCGTAGATAAGTGGCATATTTTATAAATTCGAAAAAAAAATTTTAAATTTTTTTATGGTGCACCGCCAACTTCACGTGACGTTAGCGTGCAACCCTCAGAAAACCACCTTAGAGGCCAGCTAGGAAAACAATTCTTGCATACGAATTTGCCCTAAATTTGCCGTAGATAAGTGGCATATTTTATAAATTGGAAAAAAAATATTTGAAATTTTTTTATGGTGCACCGCCAACTTCACGTGAAGTTAGCGTGCCACCCTCAGAAAACCACCTTAGAGGCCAGCAAGGAAAATAATTTGCCGTAGATAAGTGGCATATTTTATAAATTGGAAAAAAAAATATTTCAAATTTTTTTACGGTGCACCGCCGACTTCACGTGAAGTTAACGTGCCACCCTCAGAAAACCACCTTAGAGACCAGCAAGGAAAATAATTCTTGCACACGAGTTTGCCGCAAATTTGCCATAGATAAGTGGCATATTTTATAAAATCAAAAAAAAATGTTTACATTTTTTTCATGGTGCACCGCCAACTTCACTTGAAGTTAGCGTGCCACCCTCAGAAAACCACCTTAGAGGCCAGCTAGGAAAATAATTCTTGCACAAGAATTTGTCGTCAATTTACCGTAGATAAGTGGCATATTTTATAAATTCGAAAAAAAATTTATATTTTTTTATGGCCCCCGCTAACTTCATATAAATGTAATACTTCACCTCTCAAATAAATAATAAGGATTTATTTAGGTTTAACATAAAATACAAGTTTGTCTTAATACTGGTATTTTTTTTCAACCTTTGCTCCTTTTCGTGCAAATCATCGTATAGCAGGGCATTTTTTAAGTAATACGAACGTGGCCAAATGGCCACGTAGTAGTCCGCCGTGGCCACGTAGTAATCATAATCTGGCCACAACTAAATTTCGAAAATGCGTGAAAAACACCTAACTGAAATAATGTCAGAAATTTTCTGAACATACATGATTTCCCCAAAATGTCAAAAAATATATACATAACTTGCTAATTCTAATGAAGTTTTTGGTACTAATCGAAGAAATTTATCAACGAATGAATGATAGTTAGAGATGGGAAAGGGGTAAATACCCAAATGGTAAATACACGGTAAATTGGTTATACATGGTAAAAATGGGTAAAGTCCCAAATATTTACCCAAAATAAATACCCACGACGGCCACCGTGGTGTGATGGTAGCGTGCTCCGCCTACCACACCGGATGCCCTGGGTTCAAACCCCGGGCAAAGCAACATCAAACATTTTAGAAATAAGGTTTTTCAATTAGAAGAAAATTTCTCTAAGCGGGGTCGCCCCTCGGCAGTGTTTGGCAAGCGCTCCGGGTATATTTCTGCCATGAAAAGCTCTCAGTGAAAACTCATCTGCCTTGCAGATGCCCTTCGGAGTCGGCATAAAATCATGTAGGTCCCGTCCGGCCAATTTGTAGGGAAAATCAAGAGGAGCACGACGCAAATTGGAAGAGAAGCTCGGCCTCAGATCTCTTCGGAGGTTATCGCGCCTTACATTTATTTATTTATTTTTAAGGGTAAAAATAATCTTTTGGAAAATATGGGAAACCAACACACAAATTCATTCCAAAATGTATCCAATTTGTCCTATATTGGTGGGTAGTTATCCATTATGCTATCGGTTGAATTAGTTTTAATCTGTAATCCAGCGTTTTTCAAAAATATTTAGCCAATAATGCATGCCGTTGCAAATATTTAAGTTTACCCAGTAAACATTTTGAGTCGAAAAAGAGTCGGAAAAATATCTAAATTGAAGCCTTTACAGCCGGTATGTGCTCAGTTGGGAGGCCGAAACCAATGTATTTCCTTCTTGCAATGGTCGGCCTATATGAGCCTATTAACATAAATCATTTGAGCCTAAAAAAGATGCTTATACAATAGGGCGGGTCGATTTAAAAATCGCTCATTGCTCTGTGAAAATCGTATTCTAGGGATCAAAATAAGGAACTTTGACGAAGGAACCATACCTCTAAAACGAATTCTCTAAAACGAATTCTGATGTCCCCCCTTTGGGTCGAACTTTTGGGTAGGGGCAATTTTAATTCTACCTGCTGTGTCTTGTGGTGGCTTAAAAACAACAACACAAGTAATTTTACGATCTGCAATTGTGTCACAGTGATACCTTCATTTTTTAAAATGGTTGAATAAAAAACCCACACAACTATGTTTACGACATGCAAATGCATCACAGTGATGCCTTGCTTTTAAAAGGGGGTTGTAAAAACGCTAATTTCTAATAATTTTTTAATTTCTTTTCTATTACTAAGTTAAATTCATTTTTTCATTTACATATGTTCTGACTAAATAAATTTCTAAAGAGAAAAATAAACTCCAAAAAGAAAAAAAAACATAGGCATTTCAAAGTGGGATTTTTCAAAATTTGCAAGTTCGACCCAAAGGGGGGGCATCAGAATTCGTTTTAGAGGTATGGTTCCTTCGGCAAAGTTTCTTATTTTGATCCCTAGAATATGATTTTCACAGATCAATGGGCGATTTTTTTGCCTCCCCATAAATCGACCCGGCCTATTATACAATAAAAGAATAGGAAGGGTAAAAATAATGTACAAATGTAATTCATTTTGTATTAAAATGAACAGTGATCGTAACAAAGTTTCA
Source organism: Eurosta solidaginis (assembly GCF_040869045.1). Lineage (NCBI taxonomy): Eukaryota > Metazoa > Arthropoda > Insecta > Diptera > Tephritidae > Eurosta > Eurosta solidaginis. Next base: position 206,712,813 of record NC_090319.1, on the reverse strand, counting down.
AAATTTGTTCCAAACTCGCTGTGACGAACATAAATAGTTGATAAATGATAATTTTTGCATGCAAGATTAGGAGCTTTTAGGCCGTTAAATAAAAGGCAAAAATTAAATTTTCTTTTACCCTCCTACGCGTTTCGACGCTTTTCTGATTCCTATATTGCCCACTTATTTTGGATTCGTTTCGGATTCTTAAATTATGAGCGCCGTGAGCCTGTTTGTTTGGGTAAATATGTGTCCCTTATAAATATTCTCTTACAGTTCTGGAGTTTAATATGGTTCAAAAGCTTCAAAAATGCTATCACCTTAGAGTCTTTTATGACTCCGATTTGATGAAATTATAAACAAACGAAAAATATTAGAATTAGTAAACTAGGCAGCTCATTAAAAGGCTCAAAATTAGCAGTATATGACGCCAATAAGGCTCATATATGATATCGGAAGAAGGTAAGAAGGTAAGACTTATGTTAGAGGCAAAATATAAGCATATAGCATTCGCTTCAGGTTCCTAAATGAGTTCATAACGAGTGCAAACGATCAAAAGTTTGGACTCCTTTCAGACTAATTGTTGACTCCGAGTGTTTGCTGGGTTGTTTGTTTAAAATAAAAACGAAATTTTTTTAATTTCAAATGGCGTATAAATTTAATTGCTGAATTGTAATTCCAAGCAGCCTCGATTCAAACGATTTTTAAATACGCAAAAAAAGATACAAAAAAGGAATATTCCGGGTATTTTCCCGGTATTTACCCATAAAAATGGTAAATACCGGTAGAATCCCAACTCTAATGATAGTTCATCAAATATACTATCAATGAGGATTTATATGGAAAAGAACATAGGTACTCACGACTTCCGTGACATATATAAATTCTACAAATTCTCACGTGCTCGAGGGTTTTTTGTCAGCATATAATAAAAAAATTTTGGCCAAGTATGTAATAAGTTGGATATGAAAAATAACTATTCCTGGGATTACTTGTTTTATTGCAAATGTTTTGGTATGAGTGAGTCACAACCACGGTTGCCACAGCATGTTTTTTTTTTTGACCAAAAATGGCAATATTCAAAAGCTGACCGGTATGGTCAGTCATGTCGAGGAGATATTTTTCTTTTGGCCACCTAGTGAAAAATCCTTAAAAAATGCCCTGTCGTATAGTATATATTGCCCACCTCTTAGGCATATTGCCGTATAATGGCCCATATCATCCGGCCCTTTTTGGTATTCCGCACCTTCGTAGCATACCATTCCCGTGAGATTAAATATATTCCGTCTTCTCCTGTTAGTTTTTTTGGTAATTTGTGTAGTTCAGCATATAAACCACTTTGGGTTAACAAGTAAACCTCAAAGCATATAAGAGTTCTTGTAAAGAGGTTAAATTACCTTGTCAATGATGAGGAAAATTATATTAAAATAATTTTCCAATTCACAAGATCTGATACTGTCTCAAAAGCTATTTGATGTTATTTCTCAAATACAAGTGTGCTAAGTTATTATCAAACGAATTATTTATTAATTCTAAAAAAATGTTCGTAAACATATGTAAATAATAACAACGAAAACTAAAGTAGTAAATAGGTTTTTTAATGCGTTTTAGTCATGGGTTTTCATACGGATGTACTTAAATACGACATACAACTCATTATAGTGTTCACAAGGGTCGTAGTTAAAAAATACTTCATAAGACAATAAGAGCGTTTGTGAATTGCATAAATGTACTTGTGTATGTAGATATTAAGTCTATAGATAAAATCGAACGGCTTTCTAAGGTCTCACATCTTTTTCTTATTTTTTAATTGTTCCAAGTAAAAGTCAAATCTAATTACATGTTTATATCCTGTTGGACACAATTCATCGTCAATGATATTTTTCCAGTTTTCACCATACAGAAGAAGTCCTACGCCCACAAAAAAAAATGTTCACAATCAGGAAGTCTTATGACGATGAGATATGTACAGGTGTGTATATTTTTTATATACTAACTAGGTGATTTATTACACAAAGGAACGTAGTTGATGATAGATTTTTTATATCAAATACGTACTTTAAGGCGAACTGATACGTATGTATATACATTATTACTGATATGGATATATATATATGTATACTATACATACATACATGCATATGTATACAAACATACCATGCGAACCTCACTCTGGAAAAAATCGTGCGATATATCCCTAAAGTGAGCGGTTTGGGATTGATCTCTTTTGTCCACATTGGCGTATATTTGATCCCCTATATGCAATTTTGAGTATTTTTTTCATTAGTCACTTTGAAATTTATGTAGCCAATTGAAAAAAAAGAATAAAAAGCAAACAGAAACGAAATGAATCAAATAAAAAGATTAAATGTGATTGAATAGCATTATTTAACAAAAATGCGGAGCTCTATACCGAACCTAAAATTCTACGACCATATGTTCCATTATCGTAACATTTGTTTTGTTTTTATTATTCTACAACACCAATAAGAATATTGTATTGGAGTTTAAAAAATTATAAAATCCGTACGTGTAGAAAGAGGACTTGTCCGACAGTACCCATAGGCGAACAAAATATACTTGTGTGACTCTGGCTGTAGAGACACGAAGAGAATATGTCCGACACTACCCGCATGTACCCAAAAAGGGCCTGCCGGACACTTCCCATAGGAGTAAAAAGAGGAACTTTCGAACAGTACAGAAAAGATCTGCCCGACAGTACCGGTAGAGCTAAAAAGAGGGCGTGTCGAACAGTACCTAAAGGAGTACAAAGAGGAAGTGTCGAACATTACAAAAAGGATTTGTCCGGCAGTACCCTTAGACGTAAAAAGAGGACCAGTCTGACACTAGGCCCGTTAGGCATAAACAGGTACAATTGGTCTCTCCATAGGCCATGCTCAAACAAAAGGGATCCCTCCAACCACTATAAAGAGAACAGAACTGGTTATAGTCGCACACTCCTTTGCGACTCATCCCGAATTCATCCTAGACTAGTCGCATTTTTCGTAGGGAAGTTTTGTCGTTAATGACAAAAAGTATTTTATATTCATATTTATGCAGAAAGAATAAATGTTAATAAAAAATATTTAGTTACCATAATTTAGTGTTACATCCATGGCTGCACCGCATCGACAATACCTTTGCTTTTGCATTTGGTTCCTAATGGTGTAAAATATTTTATTCGTAAATAATTCATTTAATTGAGTTATATATGACGGATATATTTCCTCGGTGGTCGTGCATGTTTTTTACACACTTAACAGTTTTTTTTTAAAGAAGGGCACTCTTTGAATAAAATTTCTTGCAAAGTGTTTATAGAAGTCGCACAATTTACTACAGTGGGCTTCAATCCACTGCTTTCCACGCTTCGGTTCGAATATCTAAGAAGAATTTTGCCTCTTTGAATGTATGATCCAGATGAGATTCCGTTACGTATTATGTTTTTAACTAAAGTTAAAAATTCGTTTTGACATTGTGATATCATACTTTCAATTGCATAGTCCGTCGAAGCTGCAGTCATTATTTGGAGTAGGCTGTCAATTCCGCACGTGTATTTGAAAAAATACAGTCTTTTGTCAATTTTTGCAAACGCCATGTTCATTATCGAACCATTTTTGAGAATTGGCAAGTTACTCGCTTTAGAGGTATGACAGAGCATCTGCTATTTTCTGTGGGCTGTAAAGATATAGGTTACTGTTTTCTTTTACTGCGGCTTTCTCATTTTTTTTTGCTTCTTTAAGCGCTAAGCCTTCGTAGTTCTCCATCTCATTATGTGCTACTTTGTATGAAAACCTGGTGCTATTTGTAATGTTAAGGTAATGTTAAGCTTCCACAAAAGCAGCTAGAATCTTGGTTAATTACTTTTAATGGAGATCGGTTTGGGCGCAGCTCGGGTAAAATTCTGTCAGTAGTTTTATTACCAGCCTTTATCAAGTCAAAATCATTATCTATTTCTATCGTCTCGCTTACGTCCATTGAGTCATTATTAAGTCTTACGTTTTCGTCGTATTTAGCAATGCAAAGTTCACCTTTTCCTGATCCCATCATAGTAATCAATCAATTTTTCAACTGTTTCATCCACCCTTGTTGTCTCTCCTTTTTTTTAAAGCGCCATGTTTAACTTTTCTAAACTCGGTTTCCACAGAAGCACTCGAGATGCGCCGATTGTCTTCAAATTTTTTATTGAAAATGTTTATCCACATGGGAATATGCTTGCACTCATTTACTAGCTTATACGCTACTTTTTGGTCTGCATGAGTATTTTCATTATCCCCCTCTTCATTTATAATTTGCTCCACTACTTCATGCCGAAGGCGCTCAGCCCATGCCAAAAGTTCGATTTCAACAATTTACATAAACGAGAAAATTAAAACAAAAATATGTACTGTTTGCTGATTGGCTACCGCTGCTGACTCTAATGGATTTGTCGCAGACCAGTTTGGCAAGAAAACATCCCTTCTATACACTGAGACAATTTAATTTTTTTTGGAGCAAATAAACGTAAAATAGAATAGTTTAATAATTCTATGTTACTTAAATTTTTCAAAAAATTATGAATCCTTCTAAAACAGAAAGTTTTAAAAGATGATTTCAGACATCTTGTGGTTTACACACACAATTTTCATATTTCGAGATTTTATGATACCTAAATAAATGCCTGGTGAGATTATGAGAAAGTATAACGTATACTTAAAGAGACAAAAATGATCGCCATCGCTGTCGCCAGGCTTATTTTTATAATAAAACTTCGTTTGCGTTTTCCCAGAAAATTAAAGTTTTGGACTACTTCTGTTCTCAACAAGCAGAGTAGCAACATCGGATGAGGCTATTGTTTATTTGCGCTCATGCGCAGAATGTTTTCATGGTTCAATGTTAACAATTTATTTTGTTTAAATAATAAGGTAGTATTTGTATGGCAAATTTACGAATTCCTTTTTGTGTGTTAACAAATATTCGTGCATATGTCCTACCTCATTGATTTTTAATCAACAACTAAACCACTACCAATAAGATGATTTTAGTTTTACTCACACAGCCACAGTTTTCATTTTGGTGACCACTGTACTAATACCACAAACATTTCAACAACATGACCCAGGCGGCGCACAGTGGGCTGGATTTGGCTTTCAGTGGACTTAGGGAAATGAAAAAAATATTAGTTAAAAACACAAAAAATGTGATGGGGATCGATTTTAAGTCTCATTACATGACGTTTTTATATATGAGTATCTTCAACAAAAAAGTTATAGCAAATAAAAAAATTGGGAAAAATCACATTTTTACCGTTAACTCATTTTCCTCACATTTCCTCAAAACTTCATTAATTTATTTATATAGTTAGGGTTATATACTATGCAATGTACTCGGTTTCATGGTTCGAAAAGGTTCCCGTTTTTTTTTTGTTCTTTGTTTTTTTTTTTAGTATTGCGAATCACTTTTTAATTCTGGGTAATATTTAAAAACAAAAATATTTGATAATTCATATTATGCATTTAATTTTTTTATATTGAATTTGCATTTAACAATCCAAAAAAGGTTCAAATCAAAAATTTAGCTATTCCAGCTTGTTCGTTAATTGTTTTTTTTATATGATGCTTACTATTCCAGCTTGTTCGTTAGTACCAAAAGAGTAATTAAAGAAATCTCCAAATATACATATAGGTATATGACCAAAACAAAAAACTAAAAACAAAACAATTTTTATTATTTTAACTAAATGTTGCGTTTCATATGTAGTATGTATATTGGTACCCAAATAAAATTGAGAAACTAAAATATTTAGTTTTCTGTATCATAGTCGAGGTTTTGCGGTAGGAGTAGTAGAGATTTCACTTCTTCGGATATTTCCTCATGCTTACTAGGTAATTTCGATCTCCTCGATGAAATAAATGGGTCAAAGTAACTAACAAATTACTAAAATGTCCTCATTTGTGGCTTTGCGGCTAATGTTTCTTGCATGGTCTTGACGATGTGCTCTAAAATCTTTATTTCTGGATTCAGCGGCTTCTTTGGACAACTTTCCGATAGGAATGGAACCAAAATGCTCTAGTATTGAAGCTCCGTGTACTAAAATTTTATGTAGATTTGAAGGCATGTAATACCATTCATATAGTTCAACGTAAATTCGAATGGTTTCTCTGGCGTACATGTTGAACTTTTGTACATTTATTGAACATGAAAGTGCCCCCAATATTATAGAGAATCTTTGAATGAGATTTTCACTAACACCAGTTATAGAGACGTTAATTTCAATGTCAACGAAAAATCGTCTAGCGGTATTTCCATCATTCGTTGTACCGTGCCCTTGCTTTACCACGTCTACCAATAAACCAATCTGAATAGTAAAAATTATTTTAGTGAAGCCAAAATTGCTGGAGATTGGAAAAAATACCTAGATGTACACATATGCTCGTTAGGGTATGTCGATATGAAACCCAGTTACTAAAAGTGTCATAACTTTTTTAAATTAGGTTTTAAGAAAAAATGTTATATAACAATAAATTATGGAAAAAGATCACAGAATACGAAAATGTACATTTAAAGTCCTAAGTCCCAAATTTTAAATTTCGTTCCATTGTGCGGCGTCGGCGTCTGTTTTTATGGCCTTAATACTTGCACCAAAGGCTGTTCAGCTCTTGTCAACTGCGTGGGAATTACCACACATTCCAAGAACTCTGTACGAAGCATATGCATATACATAACAAAACAGACAGACGTTTGTAGAATACATACAGACGGTGGCTATTCCACTATGTTCGCTACGGCAGGCGTTTTTTGTGTCTGTTTAATATTTGCAAATAACATTTGTACAATACTTGACATTGGCATCAGCGTTTTTTACCCTTAACTGTTGCATCAAAAGATGAAAAGGATCGCTACTGTTTTTTTTTATCTATTTATCTTTGCGTATGGGTGTTTCCCGCGTTACGGATGCTCCATCCTGACATAATCTTTTGAGCATAGAAACCATAGCAGGCATAATGCAGAAAATTTGCATAGCTTTCTACCTACCTCAAATACAGAAATCTTTCGTAAGTGATGCACATGTCATCATAAAGTTGCTGCTAAGACGTACATATGTAACTCATATTTTAAGCGGCATTATTGGAATGGTTTATGAAGGAACATGCAAAGGCTATGGCGCATAGTCATAGTCAAAATAAAATAGATTTTATATTTTGCTGCAGATTTTTTGACAGATACCTCGTAGAAAATTATATCAGAAAGCAGTAACTAAATTTAAACCGTATTTTATTTTGACTATGCGCCTATATATTATTATAAAATATGCCACTTACCATACGGTGCACCATAAAAAAATTTAAATTTTCTTTTTCGAATTTATAAAATACTTATCTACGCAAATTCGTGTGCAAGAATTATTTTCTTAGCTGGCCTCTAAGGTGGTTTTCTGAGGGTGGCACGCTAACTTCACGTGAAGTTGGCGGTGCACAATAAAAAAATTTAAAATGTTTTTTTTTCGAATTTATAAAATATGCCACTTATCTACGGCAAATTTACGACAGTTTCGTGTGCAAGAATTATTTTCTTAGCTGGTCTCTAAGGTGGTTTTCTGAGGGTGGGACGCTAACTTCAGGTGAAGTTAGCGTGAAACCCTTTATTTTCTAAAATATGGCCGCGCCAAATTTTTTTGTATCACGGATAATTCACGAAAAATTTACGGCAAATTCACGTGCAAGAACTATTTTCCTAACTGGTGTCCAAGGTGGTTTTCGAAAAGTGACACCCAAACTTTACGTGAAGTTGCCGGTGCACCAAAAAAAATTTAAAAATTGTTTTTTTGAATTTATAAAATATTCCACTTATCTACGGCAAATTTACGGCAAATTCGAAGGGGTTTTTCTGAAAATATATATAAAATATGCCACTTATCTACGGCAAATTCGTGTGCAAGAATAATTTTCCTAACTGGTGCTTAAGGTGGTTTTCACATGAAATTTGAAATTTTGTTTCGACTTTATAAAATATGCCACTTATCTACGGCAAATTTACGGCAAATTCGTGTGCAATAATTATTTTCCTAGCTGGCCTCTAAGGTGGTTTTCTGAGGGTGGCACGCGGACTTCACGTGGAGTTGGCGGTGCATCATAAAAAAAATTTGAAATTTTTTTTCGAATTTATAAAATGTGCCACTTATCTACGGCAAATTTACGGCAAATTCGTGTGCAAGAATTATTTTGCTTGCTGGTCTCTAAGGTAGTTTTCTGAAGGTGGCACCTAACTACACATGACGTGGGCGGTGCACCATAAAAAAATTTTAAATATTTTTTTTCGAATTTATAAAATATGCCAGTTATCTACGGCAAATTCGTGTGCAAGAATTATTTTCCTTGCTGGTCCCTAAGGTGGTTTTCGAAAGGTGGCACGCTAACTTCACGTGAGGTTAGCGTGCCACCTTGTATTTTCTAAAACATGTCCGCGGCAAGTTTTTTTGTTTCACGGATAATTCACAGCAAATTTACGGCAAATTCACGTGCAAGAATTATTTTCCCAACTGGTGTCTAAGGTGGTTTTCGAAAAATAGCACGCTGACTTCACGTTAAGTTGGCGGTTCAACATACAAATACATTTGAAATTTGTTTTTTCGAATTTATGAAATATGCCACTTATCTACGGCAAATTTACGGTAAATTCGTGTGCAAGAATTATTGTCCTATCTGGTCTCTAAGGGGGTTTTCTGAGGGTGGCACGCTAACTTCACGTGAAGTTGGCGTGCCAGCCTGTATTTTCTAAAATATGGCCACGGCAAATTTTTTTGTTTCATGGATAAATTACGGAAAATTCACGGCAATTTTCCCAATAGGTAATTTTTTTCCACGTAAAAGTTGTCTTTCCAACTTCAGAGAGGTTAATTAATGTTGTTTTTGTAATCTTTTTCCTCAAACAAAATTCACGTTTTAAATATTTAGAAACTAAATGGTGAAAATTACGAGATCTGGTCCCTTCAAATGAAAAGTTTGTTAATAACCATGGACTATTGGGAAGTAGTAATAACTCCCTGTCCAGAAAATGCTAGTGCGCTACTTAAAACTAAATGGGTAACTACTGACCAAAAAGCATCTACATTAACGCTTTGTGTTAAACCATCGGAGCTCCTGCATGTTAGGCAATGCAAGCATGCAGCTGAAGCTTGGGATAAATGCAAGAAGTGTATCGTGCAAAAACGCCATCGAAAAAAGTAAGATTATTTAAAAGCTTATTTCGGTTTAATATTAAAAGCGACGAAAAAATGGTCATATTAATAGTTGTTGTAGAATAGCTGACAATTTACGGGAAATTGATTTTGAGGTACCAGAAGAACTTCTGTGTATTTTGTTGTTGTGCAGCTTACCCGACGAGATGGAAAGTTTTGTAGTTGCCACGGAACGCCGCGATAATTTGCCGACTCTAAAAGAACAACTCAAGGTCATTATTTTGGAAAAAGAGTAGCGTCGTGGAAGTCGATTTGACAACAGCAGAGCAGAAAAGGTGTTTGCGGCGAAAATTAACAGAAAGCAAATAGATAAAGCAGCTCATCGCAGTGGTGTAAGTGACAACAACAACCACAATGGCAGGGAAATAGACGGCGAAATATCCAGTGCTATTCGTGTGGTAAACGTGGTAACAACAGATCGAAATACAGCAATAAGTCACAAACAAAAGTCATGAGTGCATATGAGAAGGTATTGAGTACCAACAACAATCTTTGGATTTTGAGTAGCGATGCATCATTTCACTTGTGCCGAGATATCTAATGTTTTAATAAGCTGGAAAAAACTATACAAACAATATTATTAGCTAGAAGCGAGAGCATTATAGTGCAAGGCGTAGGCGTGTTTGTAAAATCGGCACATTTTAATATTACTCTTCGCAATGTTCTTTTTGTTCCAGACTTACATTCTAATATTTTGTCGGTTAGCAAAATAATTAGTAATTGGTATAGCGTTCACTTCGGTAAAAGCATGGCTGTTGTGGTCGATAATTGTCGAAAAGATTGCTTTAAAGCAAATATAGTGGCTGGTATACTTAGTGTAACCTTGGAAACGAGACGAGAGCGTGCTTTATCCGCAATTGAAGGTGATAACAGCAAAATTTGGCATTGCCGATTCGGGCATTTAAATTACAAAGATTTGTTGGCACTATCAATACAAAATATGTTTGTTTGGCAGACGGATTGTCCTGGATCACCTGTGCGGAGTGCAAAATAAAAGTTGCTCCATTTAAAAGAAGTAATACAATTTACACTAGAAAATGTTTAGAGCTTGTCCACTCGGATATTTGTGGACCGATGCGCGGATCATCTCAAAGCGGTTCAAGGTATTTTATAACCTTTATTGATAATTATTCGCGGTATGCATGGGCATATTTTTTGAAAAATAAATCGGAAGCGTTAGGTGCATTTAAAGATTTTGTTTGCAGAGCAGGAAACCAAACGGGTATGAAGGTAAATGCTTTGCGCAGCGATAATGAGCGGGAGTACCTGAGCAACGACTTCAAAGATTTTTTGAGTAAAAGGGGCATTCGCCAGCAAACCAGCAAACGGCCAGTTACACTCCGCAGCAAAATGGAGTTTCTAAGCGCGCGAACCAAACGTTAGTGGAGATGGCCAGGTGCAGGTTGGTAGGATCGAAGCTTCTACAAAATCTTTGGATCAAAGCTGTTAATACCGCTACCTATATTCGTGATTGGTCTCCAACTAAACTATTAAAGCATCAAACTCCGTATGTGTGCTGGCTCATTAAAAGTCGAATGTTTTTCATTTGAAGGTGTTTGGTTGTGACGCGGTGTGTTTGAATACGAAACCTGGTATATAAAAGTTCGCACCAAAAGGTCAACAGTGTTCTTTCGTAAGATATTCTGATCAGTCAGAGGCATATAGGTTGTATTGCAAGAGCAACAAAACCATAATCATTTCGCGTGACGTAATATTTTTTGAACACTTGTTTTCAAATACGGCTAAGGAGCTACTACTGGTGAAAAACCATAACTGTGTGAGAAGGTGTGGACGATATACCCAACGGGTCATACGGCGCAGCAGTGTTTTCAGGATCTGAGGTCAGTGATAAATGCTCAATAGTGGATTTTGGTGTTAAGCGCAAACGTGGGCGACCAAAAATTTTCAGAGACGGCCAAGTCGGCAGGCCGCGAAAAATATTTGCAATATAACCGTAGGAGGTACTAGCCAAGTAAAGACTTGTGCGCATGATCCAGCTACAGTGGTAGAAGCTATATCGGATGGCTCTTCTAAATTATGGAGACAGGCAATGCAACAAGAATAGGAGTCACTGATAAAAAACAACACCTGGGAGTTGGTGGTTAAACCAGAGGCGAAAAATATAATTGGCTCTCGGTGGGTATTCACCACGAAAAAGAGAGCTGATGGAACTGCCGAAAAACATAAAGCACGACTAGTTGCTCAAGGTTGTATCCAGAAGTTCAAGGTCAACTTCGTACGCGCCAGTTGAGCGTTATTCCACTACGAGGCTTATTTTGGGTTTAGCTGCACATCAAAATTGGTGTTAATCTACTCGGAGGTGCATCGTGGCTTGTTTATTTTTAAATGGTTTAATTTAGGTTGACTTGACAGGCTGGACAGCACTTTTTTTGTAATTGAAATTTAAGTAACTTCCCGAAAAGCTAAAAGCTGTAACGAAGCTTTTGCTTGCCCCGGTGCTTCTTCAGTAATTGCTGGGTTATACTCGCCGTGTCCAAAGTTCTTTTACAATAAATTTGTACTTCGGAGCACCTCGCAAATCGTTTTCATATAAAATTCACTTTATTGCTTAAATCCTTAAACTATAATATAAAATGTATAAAAAAATATGTGTATGTATTCTTCACTTAATTTGATGCTCGCTATGTGATTAGTGGCGGGCTAACGGTCCCCCGTGTCCCGTTAGGAGCGTTCCGTTAGGGCGCCTTTCTAGTCGCCGCCTGGGTATGTGTAAGTGTATCTCAGTGACGCTTTGCGTCGGCGTGTTTCTATTACGGTTAGCGACTGCGCTGTCCCCGCTGCGTCTTATGCCGGTGCGTCTGCGTAAGTGTAACTCTGGTATGGTTGACGTCGTATGTTTGCGCGACTCTCCTCCGGTCAACGTTGTATGTTTCCGTAATGCTGCTGCGGCCAACGTCGTATGTTTGCGTAACTCTGCTGTGGCCAACGTCGTACGTTTGCGTAGCTCTGCAGCGGCCAATGCCGTATGCTCGTGTAGTTCTGCTGTGGCCAACATCATATGTTTGCGTGGTTCTACTGTGACCAACGTCGTATGCTCGTGTAATTCTGCTGCGGCCAGCGTCGTATGTTTGCGGGATTCTGCTGCGGCCAATTTCGCATGCTTTCGTGACTCTACTGTGGCCAACGTCGTACGTTCGCGTAGGCTATTTCTGCCGAGGCTTAGGGAGGTGATGCGCGGACTCGTGACGCTGTGGGCCCTCGCTTAGCAGGGAGCGAGCGTGGTCTAAGGCGTTGTAGAGCGGGTAAAACCAGCTTACCCACAATCCTCAGCCCACGGCTCTCTCCTATAAAACGCACTGTCTCGCGATGGTTAACCCGATACGCCTTTCAGATGCCTTCAATTGCTGATCAGGTGACGATCGCACTTCTCGGCCCGTTAGATGAAATCCGTTAGCCTCGGTACAGACGCATTTGACGTTTCACTTCTACTGCGAATGCCGACGTACTTCTGCAGCGGTTGGCATTTGGCTGAGCGCGCGATCACGATGCGGTGGAGGACGTTTTCCTACGATGGATAGCATTGTAGAGCGGTTTGTGGTCCGATTTGGCTCATATTTCGAACACATAATACATAAAAGAATAGAAAGCGACCTATGAAAAAAATCGCCGCTAGGTAGCGCAAAGGCCGAGATATTCACAAAAATCGTATTTGTGGCCCGATTTGGCTCACATTTGGAACACATAATATCTACATAAAAGAATAGAAAGCGACCTATGAAAAACAATCGTCGCTAGGTGGCGCAAAGATCGAGATATTCAAAAAAATCGTATTTGTGGTCTGATTCAGCCCATATTTGGAACACGTAATACCTACATGAATAGTAAGTGACCTGTCATGTCCGATTTGGCTCACATTTGGAACAAATATTACATACAGTCCTGTAGAAGAGACATCAAAATATTGTGACGAATATTATGATCACTAAGCGATACTACCATCACTAAGCCGATACTAAGCAGTATGTACGTTAACAAATCAATAATCTTGTACACACATACATACAAGGTAGCAGAGAGATACTCACAAACGCATGTCATCATCAGCCGAAGTAGTACTCACATATACACACGCATATGGATACAAACTGCAAATATACTTGTATTTAGCTGGTAAACAAGCATAAAATTCATGAAATTGCTAGACCTTATGAGAAATGGGTGAACGAGGTAACAGAGAGCATAAAAGTAGCGAAAGCTGAGTAATCAGGGAGCAGTTTGATTTAAGGTTGCTATTGGTTGCGAAGTGAAGTTTTATTGTGAAGTATAATTGTACTAATCAAAAGACAAATATAACATCTCAATTGGTAGAACAGAACACATATATGGCATCCCAACTGGAATCGCAAGAGACACGTATATCGGAAATGGCGTCACAAATAACATCTAGGATTGAAACGCAGGAGGCACATATATCCGATTCCCGAGGGACTTGGTAGCTCCAACTTGACTGGTCGTAAACGCAAAGCTGGAGGAGATAAGAGCGAGTCAGATGTAAAGATCTAAAACTTGCCCCAGCTATTGAATGTCCTGTGATATCTGTCTCGCAAATTGGAAGAATATGGAGCATTCTTACCGTCAGAGGGAATGTGGATGGCAAGAAGCGTGTACTGACTGTAGATACTGGCGAATGTCATTCTTTAATCCGAGCTGGTTTGGTCAACACGAGAGTAAAGCCATTACCTGGAGCAAGGTTGCGGACGATCACTGGCGAGTTTAGCCAAGTCCAGTGAGAAGTGATATGTGAAGTCTTAATTGGGAAGGTCACGGTTCTACACAAACTCTTTGTGGCGGAGATCGTTGATGAAGTCATATTCGGAGTGGACTTCTTGGTTGACCATGTCATCAGGATCGATATGCAGAAAAAGATTATGCAGTATAAGAAGAAAGATGTACCACTTAACTACAGTTTTGAGAACGGGATCAGCAGTAAGCGAGTGCTAGTGGAGGAGACTCTACAAAGACCACGAAAATCCGAGACAGAAATCCGGGCAAAGACATGTGGAACGAATGGGCCAAATAAATCAAAACCGAAAGTACCTGCGAGAAAAAGAATGGCACTGAGAAACCCTAATGGACGCACTAAAACAAAGAAAAGAATTTAACAGAAAGAATGCAAGGGTGGTTTCAAGCGAGGGCGCACTACTCTTGTGTACCGTTAAGACGATACTGATGATGCAAAGTCAATTCCTCAAGATCAAGCTCTGCGAAGTAGTTCATTGGCCAAACAACATTGTGTGAGGGAACGGTTCAGGATAATGACTAGTAGGATGAAACACAGGTACGACAAGAAGAATAATTCCAAAGGGTTCCGGGAGGAAGATTTGGTACAGCTATGCAACACTTACCGGCGGAAAGGTGTTCCAAATTTTGGTGAGTTGCGATTGCCCGTACACAATTGTGAATAGGATAAGTGATACCATCTAACGTATACAAACCATTGGGAAGCCGGGAAATAGAACGCTGGTTCATTTGGAGAGGCTAACAGTGGTTAGATCGAAAGATTTGTTTGATAGGGACGATTACAATTAGGTGGAGGGCATTGTGATGAATATTATGATAACTAAGCTATACTACCATCACTAAGCCGATACTAAGCAGTATGTACATAAACAAATCAATAATCATGTACACACATACATACAAGGTTGCAGAGAGATACTCCCAAATGCATGCCATCATCAGCCGAAGTAGTACTCACATATACACACGCATTTGGATACAAACTACATATATACTTGCATTTAGCTGGTAAACAAGCATAAAGTTCACGAATTTACTAGACCTTAGCAGAAATGCGTGTACGAGGCAACAGAGAGTATAAAAGCAGCGAAAGCTGAGTAATCAACAAGCAGTTTGATTTAGGCACGCTATTGGTTGCGAAGTGAAGATTTATTCTGAAGTATAATTGTACTACTCCCAACGCAGTCTAATAAAGACCATTTTTAATACAGAATATTGGAGTTAGCAGAAGGGTTGGAATAAGCGGAATTTCACTAAATTCGTTACAATATTTTGGAGTTGGAGGAGACACAAGCATACGTGGCGCAGAGTCGAGTAAAGTCTTTGGAAGAATTATGTATTGAGGACTTAGATTGTAACAAATTTTCAGGAAAGAATCCTTGTGTTGCGTACAACAAGCAAAATAAATGTATGTTGGGTTATTAAATTATTGATGTATACGACCTTAGATGCAGGAACTTCTTATTGTACGCAACTTTATGCATTTGTAACGATAGCGGTTGTAAATGAAGTAACACACAAATTTGTATAAACTTTTTAATTACTTCAGCGGGTTGAACTATGTAAAATTACATTCAATAAAAGCAAGAGCAAGAAGAAGATCTAAACAATGACATTTCATATTCTTTCATTACATTCCTTCGCATTGGAATAACAGGGTTGCCAGATGGGCACTAACATGCCGGCCGCCTTGAACGACCGATAAGAGTTCGAAATTAAATTCATGTTTACAAATTGAATTCACATTTCAATTACTAAAAATATCTTAGATAGTTAAATATTTACATTTCAAATACATATGTATTAAGAGATCAACATTACAGTACAGACTCATCTTGTGTTGGCAGCAACGTTAGTTTCGCTATAGGCCGAACCACTTCACCATCGGCAGTCTTCAGTCTTACTACGCGTACTAGTCCGTCTGTACCAGGATGACACTGAATGACACGCCCAAGTCGCCATTTAGTAGGTGGGCTAGTTGGAACGTGAATGATGACGACGTCACTTTATATTTGCGGAGGAACGAAACCATTTAGCCCTTTGTTGTAGGTTGACGAGATATTCGTTTCGCCAACGGTACCAAAAATGTTGTCGCATTGCGCTAATAGCTTGCCATCTTTGACGCACCTTCCTGAGAAATTTTCGGTATCAGGTTCAGGCAGCGCCTTGATTGGCTCACCAATCAGGAAATGACCAGGGGTGAGAACTTCCAGGTCATCAGCATTAGCAGAGTGCCAATAGAGCGGTCGAGAGTTGACGCAAGCTTCAATTTCCGTCAACAGCGTAGAAAATTCTTCGTATGTTAATAATGAATTGCCCAGAGCTCGTTTCAGGTGATATTTAACTCGCTTCACCCCTGTCTCCCAATAGCCACCCATATGTGGCGCGCTCGGCGGGTTAAAGTGCCATGTCAATTGCTTATTTGCCAGATACGAGGTAACTTTTTCATCTCTCAAGCAGCGGTGGTAGGCGGCGTATAACTCTTTCTCAGCACCTACGAAATTGATGCCGTTGTCCGAATAGATATGCTGGCAATAACCCCTTCTATTTATAAATCTCGAAAGAGCGGCAATAAACGCTGGTGAGGAGAGATCTCCGACGAGTTCGAGATGCATTGCCCCAGTACTCATGCATATGAAACTGCATATATATGCCTTGCATGATTTAGCTCCTCTGCCTTGAGAGAACTTGATAAAATAGGGTCCTGCAAAGTCGACAGCGCTGTGCAAAAAACATCGATAACTTGTTAGGCGGCTGCTTGGCAGATCCGACATCGCCTGACCTAGCGGTTGACGGTTTATACGTTTACATTTTACGCAGTTGTGGTAGACTGCGCGACCGACATTCCGAGAACTCATAACCCAAAAACGACGTTGAAGAACGGTTTGCATAATTTGCGGACCGGCGTGAAGCGTGCTGCGATGAATGTCGAGAACTATTAGCTTAGCCAGGACTGAGTTTTTCGGTAGAATTATAGGGTGTTTGACGTCTGCAGAGACCAAAGCACGTTTTATCCTCCCGCCAACACGGAGAATGCCCTCAGGATCCAAAAACGGTTGAAGCCGGATTAGAGTACTTCGCAATGGTATAGATTTGACCCTGCAAGAAACAATCTCTTTGGGAAAAGCGTTAGTTTGGATATACTTTACCAGAGTATTTTCAGCGTGACGAATTTCACCGCAGGTGAGAGCGCCAGTAGTGCGTTGACTGCTGATTGTTTGTAGATTTTTGATGAAGCATATAGCGTAGGCCATAACCCTCTTTAGTTTAGTGTACGAATTATATCTTGCTAATAGGTCCCACTCTTCTGTTGCTTGAGTGAGATGCGATACGGACTTAGTGTTTCGTAATTCGGAACTAGCAGTTGGATCGAGTTTCATCGTTTGTTCCAAATCTTCGTTCGTCGGATGTTGCCACTGATTTTCACCTTCGGGTAACCAACTTGGGCCTTGCCACCAAAGACAATTCGCGAGTAGATACGAAGGAGTTAATCCTCTAGATGCGCAGTCCGCTAGATTATCCTCTGAACGGACGTGTCGCCAACACTGTGGAGCCAAAACTTCCTGCACAGCGGCTACGCGGTTCGCTACGAAGACTGACCATCGACTTGGATGACTTTTTAACCAAGCTAGAGTTATAGTCGAGTCAGTCCACGCATATAACCTTTTCATATTACCACCGAAGCTTAGCTGGATCTGCTTGACAAGTTTAGCGCCTAGATGCGCTGCACACAATTCTAAGCGTGGAAGGGTCGTACTTTTTAAAGGCGCGACTTTTGCGCGTGCGGCGACTAAAACTACTTTAAATTTTCCATCGAGTATTTGCGTGCGACAGTAAAGTGCGGCAGCGTAGGCGCGTTGCGATGCGTCCGTGAAGACATGGTACTCAGCGTGATCGTAAATTTCGCCGGTGCCAATCCAACGATTTAATTTGAGTGCAGTGAGTTCAGGCAACTGCTGACGATAAGCAAGCCATTCCTTCGCGACATCGACAGGCACTGGTTCGTCCCAATCAACATCCGCTCGCCAAATTCGCTGCAGCCAAATTTTCGATAAAATTGTACAAGGTGCGATTAATCCGAGTGGATCGAAGATTTTACTTGAGTCCGACAAAAAAGCTCTTTTCGTAAGAATTGCAGGCAGTGGTGTTAAGTTCCCTGCTATCGATAAATAATCGTCGCTCGTGTTCCAAATAGTACCCAATGTACGTACTTCATCGCCGTCAGCCAACAAGTGCGAAATTTGTTTCGATGCGTGCGGTATATTTTCCTTAAGCTCATTGCAATTTGAGGCCCATTTACGTAACTCGAACCCAGCGTTAGATAGAACTACGGTTATATTACTTTGCAGCTTCATAAGTTCGTCGATAGAAAACGATCCCGTGAGGAGATCGTCCATGTAAAAATCACGCATGATGACTCTATCGGCTTCTTTGTGCTCTTCATCGGCATCTAAAGCTGCTTGGTGCAGAGAACGTACGGCCAAGTGTGAAGCCGAAGCGACGCCGTAAGTTACACGGAGCATTCGATAGTCTCGAATAGGTTCGGTTGGTGCATCACGCCAAACTATGCGTTGGTAGTCAGCATCTTCTTCATATACATGAACTTGCCGATACATTTTTTCGACGTCGGCCATCATAGCGTAGCGATGAGTCCGAAAACGTACCATTATAGAGAACAGATCCTCTTGTAGCTGTGGGCCTATCATTAAAGCGTCGTTCAACGAGAAACCGGTCGATGTTTTCATCGAAGCGTTAAAAACCACTCTAAGTTTAGTGGTGGAACTAGTGTCTTTCACCACAGCATGGTGTGGCATGTAGTAGCTTTTATGCGGTGGCGCATCACCCACGGGCTCCATGTGACCCATACTTAAGAGCTCCCGCATAAACTCGGAATATTGTCGACGTAGCTCGTCATCCATAGCGAAACGTTTTTCCATTCGTAGCAAACTTCGTATAGATATGTTTCTCGACTCACCTAAAGGTACAGACTCCTTAAAAGGCAGGCGAACTATATAGCGCCCGTCTTTGGCTCGGCGGCAATGCTGGCGAAAGTGCTTTTCGCAAGCCTCCTCTTCAACAGTTAAAAATTGCTTAGGCGGAAACTCCTCGAGTTCCCAGAACTTACTCACCATTCTAATGAGTGGCACATCACATGAACGCATGGCTTTTCCGAAAAGTACCCAACCGAAAACTGTGTTTTGTGCCATAGGTGTATTAGGCGGCCTCTTACAGAGCCCAGATAGCAAAAATTTATCCATTTCATCCATCCCTATTAAAACATCGACAGGGCCAGGTTTGGCGTAGTGCCGATCAGCGAGATCGAGATTTTGTATGTGAGGCCAAGATGGCATCTGTACATAAACGCTAGGTAGATCGTTTGTGATCTTCGGTAATATAAGCGAATTGATTGTAAAATTCGTAGCAAGAGATCGAGGTGTGAGTGAGAGCACGGTCTCTCCTTAAATTGACCACCATCTGACGAACCAATCCCAGTGACATGAGCTGCCGAAGGTTTTCTAGGTAAACGAAGGCGTTGGATGCAGGCCTCTGTCACGAAGGATGCATGTGAGCCGTTGTCAAACAACACTCGTGCGGGCTGCCATCGACCTGCATGGTCTTGCAGGTAGACTTCCGCAGTTGCCAACAAGATGGCCTTGTCAGCTTCAGCGTGGTGAGATGCTACACAACCAAGATGCGGTGCATCAGGGTTGGCATTTATAGACGACGTTGCGGTTGAATCATTCATTGTTGAAGACGTAGAATTTTGTATAAAAAGATTGCGTTGCGGCTTTACGAACGGAGAAGCATGCACATTTAGATCAGCACCGGAGGTGTTACTTTCATTGCCACCATGAAGTAGGGTGTGATGTCGACGTCGGCAGATGTTGCATACTGATGAACTACGACACTTTGCTATAAAATGGCCTTTGCTCAAACAATTGAGGCAAGCGCTGTGTTTCTTAATAACTGCAAACCTAGAAGCGACATCTAATTTACGAAAACTTGGGCAAGCGTGGATGTTGTGTTTGGCATTGCAATGCATACAGGGTGCTACGTTCGCTACGGCACTAGAGTTGGAAGACGGTGTGTGCTGTTCACCAACCGCATGAAGGACGTTTGTTGTAGTCTTCGCTGCTACTTTGAGCTGACGCGCTCCTTGGGATGTCGTCGACAGTGTAGTAGTCGTCGGCAACATTTCCAGCGAGCGAGCGCGTATTTCTAAAAATTCGACCAACTCTTCGAAGGTAGGCAAAGCATCCTTGACTAGCGAAAGCTCCCATTGTTTTCTGGTCTCGTAAGCCAGTTTTGAAACCGTGATGTGAATGAGCCAGTCGTCCCAATATTCGACAGGCCTACCTAACGCACGAAGTGAACCAACGTGCTGCATAGTGACGTTTAGAATTTGCTTAATAGCCTTACCAGTATCTCGCGGTGCTTTTTCGATCGCGAAAATAGCTTTAAAATGAGCGTCGACCATGACACGCAAAACTTTGTACCGTGCGGTGAGTAAGTCCCACGCCGCACTGTAGTTGGCATCGCATATTTGTAGACTAATTACAAGTTGAAGTGCCTCACCTTGAAGACAGTTACGCAAATAATGCAATTTCTGACTATCAGACAAGCTCGCATTTTTATGTACGAGTGACTGAAAGGCGTCGTGAAAAGCCAGCCAATTTGTAGGATCGCCGCTAAAAGTGGGTAACTGTAACTTGGGTAGTTGAACTGGAGACGATGAAAAAGTTGTTGCCGTAGGTATACGCGGGGTTTCAGGGATTCCGATGAGACGTTTGAAATTCGCCTTTGCTGTAATGTACCATTCTTCTGCCTGTGCACGCGATTGCTCTTCAACCGCTGCGCTTTCTCCACCGCACGACAACTCTACTTCTTGTTGAGCGCCAGCGAATCGGAGCCACTGCTCCTCGAGAAGTTGTAGATATGTTTCTACCGATTCCTTATCTAAGGCTAACTCATCCTTTTTGCTTGTTACCACATATCGCTTGATTGCATTCAATGCAGAATCGCGCACCTTTAGTTTCGACATGGCGTGATTTGCAGATTTTGGGGTTATGTTATACACGTGAAAATGTTACTACTAAATGTGTATTTAAACCCGCACTTGTACCAGCAAAAACCTTTGATTAGCTTTAGAAAAGTTTTACGTTGGTTTATAACCTTTTTTCAGCACAAAAGATTCAATTCCGATGAAATTTAGTTGCAGATTGTGACTCGCAACTATGTATGTATGTATGTACGTGTGCCGGCAGTATCCGGCTCGAAGGACCAGCTTGTTGCGTACAACAAGCAAAATAAATGTATGTTGGGTTATTAAATTATTGATGTATACGACCTTAGATGCAGGAACTTCTTATTGTACGCAACTTTATGCATTTGTAACGATAGCGGTTGTAAATGAAGTAACACACAAATTTGTATAAACTTTTAACTTTTTAATTACTTCAGCGGGTTGAACTATGTAAAATTACATTCAATAAAAGCAAGAGCAAGAAGAAGATCTAAACAATGACATTTCATATTCTTTCATTACATTCCTTCGCATTGGAATAACAGGGTTGCCAGATGGGCACGAACACCTTGTAATAATGAGTCACAAAATGAACTAAATAGAATGATAAATAATAAGCAATTAAAAAGAGACTAAAAACTTGAAAATAAAATAATTAACAAAAATTTTTAAGTTCAACGGTTTTATTGAAAACAATACTTACATTAAGTAATAATAATACTAAAACTAGAAAATAATTAGGTGGGTCCTAGGTACTAGTCATCACACTCCTCATCAATCTAGGGCGTTGATCAGACAATTAAATAAAAGCGTTGGACGCTTAAAATTTCTTAATCAGGTTATGCCACATTTTTACAAATTTAACGCGCCCAACGCTTTTATTTAATTGTCTGATCAAAGCCCTAGATTGATGAGGAGTGTGATGACTAGTATCTAGGATCTACATAATTATTTTCTGGCTTTTAGTATTATTATTACTTCATGTAAGTATTGTTTTCAATAAAACCGTTTAACTTAAAAATTTTTTTTAAGTATTTTATTTCATATGAATTTTAAAATTCACAATGTTTTTATCGGACAGATAAATCTTAAAGTTTACGTGAGGACGCCCCTTAGTTTTGATTTTCGCAAATATTTTATATCAAAAATATTTGAAGCTTCATTCTATTTATGTTCACACGGGCATATAAATATAATTTTCATAGGCCCTTAGACCGTAATAAAAAGTGCTAAGTGAAATTTAAATCTTCAATACTTACATCAGTTCGAAGTTGTATTTTGGTCTGTTTATGAATAAAAATTTTGGAAGCAGGTCGACAAAAACTTCTTTCACCCATGGAGCCATGCGATGAGTTTGTGGTGAGCGGAAATGTACATTTAAAACAACGACGGTCACGCATATGCTTAAAAAAATGTTTTCGTTAATATGTGATTATCTCTTAATTTAAGTGCTAAGTCTTTCTTACCTTATTGACACTAATATCATAGCAAATATCAAATATTTACCCAAAAGGGGGACAACAAGTGATGTCGGTGGAATAATTTCTACCACTAACAGGAAGAATACATGTAAGCTAATGAGAATGGAAATCGACAAAGTAACCTATGAATAATAACAAATTTTCATTAAAATGAATTCAAATATAACAATATAAAAACAAAATATCCACTACAATAGAGACTATCAAGAAAAACTTACAATATCAGTGGATTTGCTCCGAGGGCTATAATATAGTAACTGCGACCTAAATGCCAAAATATTACACTGGCAGTAAAAAAAACCACTAAGCATAAAGGAGTTCTTCATCGGGCGAAAGGCAGAAGCTTTGCTGTGGAATTGCTGTCGTGAACTAAAATACCAAAGAAGATTTAATGATGGGCTCTACAAGCCTTATGCAGACATCAACATAGTCCAGCGAATTGAAACGCTGGGGATACACTGGCTAGGCCTTGTTATACGAATGAAAGATGACTCTCTGGTATGAAAATATTTTTATCGGAACCTGCCTATGGCAGCAATGTAAGAGGGCAGGCCCCACTCTGGGTATGCCAACACGGATATATAAGTGTTCCGATAGAAAGAGTGACGTGGCGAGGAAGTCTCTGACTGTAACTGTGATTGAAAGTAATAATCAAGAAATACAAAATAAATGCTTGGCGCGATTTATCCCGAGAAAACTACGCCCGAGCTTCCCTTCCAGTGTTCGTCGTGTTCCTTTAAATTTTTTCTTACATAATCAGCTTATGCAAAGCAAATGAATTTTCACTTTTCACCACTTCCGAGAGGCAACCACTCTTAGAAAAACTTTTTCTAATTGAAATTTTTTTTATATATTTCTAATGTTGTTTTCTTGTGGGACTTGAATCCAGAACCCTTGGGGTGGTTGGCAGGGATCGGTACCACCTCACCACGGATGCTTTATTTACCTTACCTCTTTGGGATGTGACTGTGGGTACAGCTGGGTTGGTGATGTTATGCTGGTGATGGTGGTAGTGCTTTGATGATTATAGTGGCGGTGGCGGTGACAATAGATCTCCGTCAGGTCGAGGGAATGATTCGCACACAGATGGCTTGCTATACGCACAAATCACTTTCCTGAAATCGCTCTAATTCTTATAAAGGAGATATGGTTCGAAACTGCAAGTCGATACTTTGGAAACAAGTGAAAAGACACTTTATAACCTCTACAGAAAACTATTTACTTTCAAGTTATGAGGGTTTTTACAATTTTAAGTTCACTTTGGTGTCACACCGAATGGATAAAATTCGAATAATTAATGTAAAAGCAAAATGTTAACAAATCATATGTACGTGTGTATGTACACACCAACCCTATCTTTCAACTCACGGATAGGGTTTCCAGAGCGGCGAAGTGTGAACTCTTATACTCTAGTAGATATAACTATAGATATAATTCATGGATTTAACTTAATTCATCAATCTTAAATATAATAGCTATGCATCAAATGGTAATGTACAAAAAGGTTCAATGTACATATCTATATATATGTAACTTAGTTACACTAGTTATAAATAAGGTACATGTTCAAATTCAGTTTATATTTAATATAAAATTCAGTTAAATTTCAGGTTTAGGTTTTTAACTAGCTATAAATTATGTTGATGCAGTTGGCTGTTGATGACTGTGTAATAGTCGCTCAGCTATCGTCACTGCCCTAGACGCGTTCAGCGGCTAGAGCCTCCTGTAGTTCGTTAACGGTCCGCAACGCATCTCGCACGAGGATTTCGGATACTTTTTCTCTAGCGTTGGCGGTCTGCAGCCCTTGTGCGGTGCATCGAATGGTGCGCCGGGCGATGCTAGGTGCTGCTGAGGGAATGTTGTTTCCCGGGCGCGAGCGGTGTCGCCCGGTGGCGGCAAGGGGTGCCGGTACGGCTGATCGACCAGGCCGGGATGCCTGGGCGGCGCGTGCGGGTGCCGGAATTGGTACGGCGGATCTGCCAGGTCGGGGTGCCTGGATGGGGCGTTGGGCGCTTGGGGTAGCGTCCCGCCGATGGAGTAGGGATTGATGTCGCGCTCCACAGATCCGGCATCTGTCGTACGAGCTGCACTCGCTGGTGATGTGATATAATGCCAAGCAGTTTTGGCAGAACTTATGGCTTATGGGTGGCTTTATCCTTTTAAATATTACGCAGTTCCGAAGGGCGTGCTGACGGCTGCATATGCGGCACCGTCGGTAATCCGTTAGTAGTGTCGAGCTACGTGATTCATTGGTGCGGTTGGGAGCAATGATCTCCGACCGCACTGGTCTTCGTGACGACGATTGATTTGCGCGATACATAGTGATCTGTAATTACAGTTGTAAAAGTATTTTAGTGGAGAGAAATACTGATACAGG
This sequence comes from Eurosta solidaginis, assembly GCF_040869045.1. Lineage (NCBI taxonomy): Eukaryota > Metazoa > Arthropoda > Insecta > Diptera > Tephritidae > Eurosta > Eurosta solidaginis. Next base: position 206,687,977 of record NC_090319.1, on the reverse strand, counting down.
TGGTTTCAGCTGACATTGTGCTGCGAAATACGACATATTAGTGACGGTGAAGTGGTAAGAGTGGACAAAGGTGGTTTGAGAGTAGCTACGAATTCTCCGGGTTTGCCCGAGAGGGAGGAAACAGAGCTTAACAAGTGGTCGTGTGAGGGTGCCGGTTTGAGTACGAACGTCAACAACACGTATATGGCCGTCATGTCCTGGAAGTATTTTTTCAATACGTCCAAGTCGCCATTCAGTCGGGGGAAGTGAGTTGTCTTGAATGCAGACACACTCACCGACCTTGGGTTCGGGTTCCAGTTCTGCCTTTTCTGGGGATCCTTTAGGTAGTCTTCCTTCCACCTTTTGCTGAATTGATGATGTAAGCTTTTCACCCTGCCCCATCGGTTTATAAGAGATAAATCCGCGTGATCCACTTCAGGGATAGCGAGGAGGGGGCTACCTCTGAGAAAGTGGCCGGGGGTCAGCGCGGAAAAACTCTGTGGGATCCTGGGATAAAGGTGAGATAGGACGAGAGTTCAACACGGCTTCTATTCTTACCAAGAGGGTGGTAAATTCTTCAACTTGAACTTGTGGGCTCCTGCAGTCGTCTTGAAATGCAGTTTGAAACTCTTCACTGCAGACTCCCACAAGCCGCCCGTGTGGGTAGCTCCGGGCGGAATGAATTTCCAAGTGATGCCTTGGGGAGAGTATTTCGCGATTACTTCTTGAGAGGCCGTTTCCATGAAGTCAACGAACTCCTTTTCGGTCGCTCTTTTAGCTCCAATAAACGTCTTGCCGTTGTCACTCATCATTGTGGCAGGATATCCACGACGTCCGACGAGGCTGGCAAATGCTGCAAGAAAGGCATTAGTAGTTAAGTCCGAGCACAGCTCAAGATGGATAGCTTTTGTCACAAAACAGACAAAAACGGCCACGTAGCCTTTCAGTAAGGTGTGAGACCTTAGCAAGGAGGCTTTTATTTGAAAAGGCCCCGTAAAGTCGACACCGGTAGTGGTAAAAGGCGGAGCGTTTGTGCATCGTTTCGGGGGCAAGGCCGCCATGATTTGCGATTGCATTTGCTGCTTGTGGAGGGTACAAGTTTTTCACTGATGTATGCATCTCTTTATGAGGGGTTTAAGTCGTGGGATATAGAGATCCTCTCTGAGGTATTGCTTCATGAGACGTATTTCGGCGTGAAGAAGAAGCTCATGGAGGTACTGTATATATAGGACAGCGAATCTAGATTTTTCTGATATAATAACGGGATGTTTTTCATAGTAAGTCAACGTTGAATGAACTAATCTACCATGAACCCTGAGTAGTAGAGAGCTTCTTTTATCAATTGGTTTTGCATTTTCCAAGCATGCTCGTTCGCGAGGAAAATATCGGATTTGCGTTAACGTCACAAGTTTATTTTTCATTTTGCGGAGATCTTCATGAGACATAGAGGGAGTGTAAGCGGGTTTAATGCCTCGAATTCGGTCCTTGAGATTATTAATCAACCTAAAGGCATATGCCATGACCCAGAGGGCGTGAGGAAAAGAGGAAAATCGATCCAACACATTGGGGTCATCTTCAGCTGAGTATACGGCTTCGACTCGGCGCATTTCAGGCGGGTTGATGCTGCGGGTAGATGGTTTTGGCCAGGCTTCGGGGGGCTGGGTCAGCCACGCAGGGCCATTCCACCACAGCGAAGTCAATGGGTTTGCATCCTCTTGTGCTCATATCGGCTGGATTGTCGCGACTGCCTACATGCTTCCAGGAGGCACTTCCGACGAGATCCAGAATTTCAACTGTTCGATTGGATACGAAAGTTTTCCAAGCGTGGGGAGGCTTTTCGAGCCATGCTAACACAATTTCCGAGTCAGACCACATGTAAAGATTTTTAAGAGAGAGCTCGAGATGGGATTGTACGACGGCGATTAGTCGGCCAAGGAGTAGAGCTGCACATAGTTCTAGTCTTGGAAGACTGGTAGTGAGAAGAGGGGCAACTTTGCCTTTAGCGACCAGAAGGTGAGACGACGTGGTGGCACCGTGGGTTGTTCGCAGATATATAGTGGCGCAATATGCCTTTTCTGACGCATCGCAGAAACCATGCAGTTCCACCTGCTGGTTCGGGATGTAGTCACCCCATCGAGGTATCTTTATATCTGAGATGTTGGCTAAATTTTTTGCAACTGCGTCCATTTAATGAAGCGGAAGGGCTTCACTGGTTCGCCCCAGCCAGTTCCGTCTATCCATAGCTCTTGGAGTAAAATCTTGGCCTGAATCATAATCAGCGTAAGCCACCCTGTAGGGTCAACAGTTTTGCGACCGAGGAGAGAATTTGTCGTTTTGTACTAGCACACGAGAGGGGTATTGAGTCTTCTGTATACGAAAACGTGTCGGTCAGGGCGTTCCACTGTATGCCGAGAGTTTTGGTGTTGCTTGCTTTCTCGAATTCCAAAAGATTAGTGTCTAGCAAGTCTTCTTCTTTAATATTTTTTATAATACTGGGTGATTGGCTGTTATTTTCCGTAATGGAAATCCTGCTGACGCTAACACTTGAAAGACTTGGAAGAGAGATGTTTCAGCAGAAAGAATTTCATGGCTGCCAGAGTACATATGTTTCTTTGGTCAAGACAGGACGGCTTTGGAGAAAGTTTCTTCTACATCTTTGGCCAGTTGGTGAAGAGTACGTATGGCGAGGTAGGCGGCACAGTTCACACCAAATGTGACTGTTTTCAGACGAAAGTCTTTTATGGGGTAGCTCGGGTCCGAGCGAAAGGCGATCCCCTGATAGTCTCTGTCGCCTTCGTGCATTATGATTTGACGATACATTGTTTCTAGGTCTCCGTTAAAAACAAAGTGGTATGTCCTCCATTTGAGAATAAGGAGCATCAGATCCGGTTGAAGGGTATGGCCGGTATAAAGAACGTCGTTAAGCGCATGCCCAGATGCCGAATTCTTTGAGGCGTTAAACATGACCCGCACCTTTGATGTCTTTTTCTCGGGCTTAATAACTGCGTGATGGGGAAGATAAAATAATAGGCATTTTCCTCCGTCAAATTTTTCATAGTAGCCGGTTTCCTCCATATGATCGAGGGTGAGTTATTCTTCTAGGACACTATCATATTGAGTCTTTAGATCCCCTTTCTTCTGAAGACTTCTCTCCATTCCAAGAAACTGGCTTAGAGCTGAAGACCGCGAGTGGGATAGTGAGATTGTCTCTGGGAAGCTGGCTTTAAACGGCAGCCTTACGATGTAATGACCGTTATCATCGCGTGAGGTTGTGGCTGCGTAGAAATTCTAGCGAAACTCGTCTTCTGGGGTTATTTGGGGTTTGGTGGTAACTTCCTCCAATTCCCGGAATTTTCGCAATAGAGAGTTAAGATAGAGTTAAGATCTTCGTTCGTCACTTCCGACACTTGCATGCAGAAAGAGTTGACCATCACAGGGGCTCTACCGCTTAGAATCCAGCCAAAAATGGTTTTCTGCGCTAGAAGATGGGGGAAAGTTTCTCAACGCCATTTTGGATTATTTGCGGTATTGCATCACTGCCTAGGACGAGATCTATTTGCGAGGAGGAGTGACAGTTAGAGTCTGCGAGGTTGAGGTGTGCCCATTTTGCTTGGAGCTCGCTAATGAGCTTAAGCGATGGGAGCATTTTTGTTAGATGGGGAAATACTATTGCCGCTGTACTTATTCTGATTTTAAAATCGGGGGATACCAGTGTCAGAGAGTACAATTTGTTTGAGGTTTGAACTACCTTGGCGCCCATCCTTGATATTTCAAATCTAGAGGGTTTGAATGGGAGTTGGAGGCTATCGTGGGCTCTGGTAGAGATAAATGTTCGTTCAGATCCCTGATGTACCAGAGCTCTGAGTTTGAAAATTTCTCCTTTATGCTCTACGGGTAAGATTGTGAATGCTCAGGGTGCTCCATTTATACACACGAGTGTACTTACGTATCGATGAAGTTCCCAATGAATAAAAATCACTTCTATATTTAATTAAACTTTAGAAACAATGTTTATTTAATATAATTTAGTAGGGTCTGTGAAGTATGGAAGTACTTTGTATTTCAAAAGCCAGACACTTATATATTTTATCACAAACTTCTTATTGCGTGACTATCTGCTGGCAACCGCGTAACTTTAATCATCATAATTTTTATTTTATACTGGCGTCGTATCGTTTAGTCTTAGTTTTTGTTCATAAAAGTTGTTTATTGTCATTTTAAAAAATATCGGAATATTGTAAACATAAGTTAATAAACTTATTTTCAGCATAATTAGGTATTTGTTTTTCTAAAATGCTTTTAAGTTGTTTAATACGACTATCTGGTTTTACTGGTTTATTGATTTTATAAACGTGATAATTAGAAAGTTTTTTGGTTTGAATGTTGCAGTTGTTAACGTATTTTACGCTATTTGTGGTGTTTATTACTTTAATGATCGGATGACTAGTATCAACTATACATTTCGCTGTGAAAACACCGTCAGAAATCTCTTTTTTAAGGTTAAATTCTATAAAATTGGCAACGAGGTGGTATAACAAATGTATCGCTTTCCATTCCGTGAAGGATGGGGAGTGCGATCATTTCATTGCCTATCCAGAAGGAAATGCAATTTTTTGCATAGCTGATATCGCATTTATTTGATTTTAAGAAATCCTTACCAAGTATTCCATCTGATGGAATGTTGAAATCATTGTCTACCACGTGCAACGTATGTTTGATATAAAAAATTGAAAAGTGTGAGTTAGTTGTAAAGATACCTAATGTAGAAACTGTATCTGTAGTTACTCCAGTAATATTAATTGTATCATTGTTATTAATTGACGAATTTTTATTGAGAGAAGAAATTTTAATTATCGAAATGTCGGCTTGTGTGTCGACTAAAAATATTCAAAATTTGTCAGAGCCAGTAATATTTAATTGTATAAAATCAGAATAATTTAAGCTAAGACAATAAACGTTTTTAGAAGAAAAACTGTTAGCTGAATCAGTTAGTAATTTGTCTCGTCCTCCCTCAGTGTTCGCTCCTGAGGGGCTTCCCTGTTTAAAGTCCAAACACTTGCATTTCTACCTCTATTATTGGAAGTGTTAGAACCGTTATTATTGCTAGTACGACTATTGCTGCTATTATTATTATTATGCAGACATTTTGCCTTTGATTTCCGCGATTGAAATTGCTGCCATAGTTACTGTTACTAAAAGATGGCCTATTTTGTCTATAATTGTTAAAGTTACGACTTTGATTTTGGAAGTTTCGACCTCGGTTATTACTTTGAAAATTTCTGAAATTGTTATTGTTCCGCGCCCTAAATGCTAAAACTTGGCGTTCTTTTAATTCATTTGATTGCTCTACAATCAGTTTAACTACTACTTCCTTGGAATCAGAAAAATTGGTTGAAGCGAGGATTGATTTGACTAAACTGGTTTTTGCGTTCAATCGGCAAACGTTAACTGTTTGCTCGATGGCCATTTCATGGGCTTTTTGGCCTGAGTTATCCCTTCGGTAATGAGCGAACGCTCTAAAGAATCAGACAATTCCTCGACGCGTTTTGCAAAATCGGTGTAATTATTATTAACTTGCAAAGCCGCAATTTTTCCGGCCACAACTTTGGAGTTGTCGGGTTTTATACGGTTACGTAGTGCTATTTTTATATCATTAACTGAAAGTATTTGAGTTGGTATTGCTTCTCGAGCTTTACCATCGAGTTTGGATTTAATATATGAAATACAAGTGCCAGTTAAATTTTCGTCGACAAATTCTTCGATTAACTCAATTTTATTAATGAAAGATTCGAGACCCAGGGGCTCACCGCTATAATTTTCACGCATAATACCAACACACATGCTGATAAACGATATTTTTTCCTCAGGAGTTGCCATATTTGCATCGTAATTAGGTAGAGTTGAAATATGTGTTTCGGGCAATTCCTCAAATCCGTAAAATTCTCCGGACAAAGAAAGTCTAACAACGAGGTTTTTGATTGTACTGGGCGAATATGTGGTTGAGCCTTCGGAAACTGGGCTTTTAAAATCGGGATTTTCGGAATCGGAACTTTCGAAATTAAAATTTTTGGAATTGGAATCTGAATTTTCGGAATCTGAGTCTTGCTCTGAAATTCTGGGAACTACTTTCTTGTTTCTAAGAAACATATGTAGTAGAAAGCAAAGAAGAAATACTTAGACTAATTTAAAGTCGAGTTTATCGAATTTACCTACGAAAGTTTAACAGAAATTGATATTGAATTGGATGTTGATGTGAAATTGAAAGAATTATCCGAAAATTTAATGAGAGACTGAATTAAGTATAGGTATATTTATACACAGACGCACCGCTTTAAAGTAAAAAAAAAATCTGTTTGGTTATTTACGGAACCACCGCTTTATGCAAAAAATATATGTATGTTTGTTTACGGACGCACCGTATTTCCAAAAACACAAAAATCTCGTATCTGTCTTGGCAAAAAAAATTGTTACGCTTAAAAATGTACAGACGTATATGGGCGAGTTGGGCAAAAACCAAAAAAGGAAATTTTTCACCACAATTTCACACAGCAATATTTTAATGAAAATTTACAATGATTAGGATTAGGAATCAACGGAATTGAATTTTGCATATTTTTGAAGTTATGATTAGAACAGTTGGAATTGCCGAATGGTAAAAAGTAGAAAAAAGGAAATTTATTTGACCGAATGTATTAAATTGAATTTTAAGTTTGGTTTTGCTCAACTTTGACCCATATCATTTTGAAATAAATTCATAGAAACTTTTATAAATGTAGTTTTTGTTTTTTTGTTTTTGTGTTGTAATGTTTTAATAATTTTTCTTGGACAATAGTGATTGAAACTATATAGCTACATATAGGTAATGTTATAGCGTTATATGAAGGATAAAGTTTTCAAAACTACAATGTGTTTTAAAGAAGTAAGATTAAGAGATTATTAAATTTTAAAGTTGAAGAGATTTGTAATTGTCTACATGTAACATGTTGTGTGCACATTGTGCGCCATACCCATATTTAAACTGCCGAATTTCTGTGATGCCGAACTTTGAATAATAACCTGCTCTGCTGCTGTATAATAACCTTCTCTGCTGCTATTCGCTGCCAGATGCAGTAATTTTTTCTGCCCTTAATTTGCCTCTGCTGGTGTTCTGCTGCTGCTGATAGTCGCTGCTGCGTCGCTCATGGCTTGCATATAAAGATGTTGCTGTTGGTTTTCGGCGTTATGTATTTGCATAGCTGTGGTTTTAAGCATTATGTATTTATATAGCTGTAGTTTTAAGCGTTATTTATTTTTATAGCTGTAGTTTTAAGCGTTATGTAATTTTTTGAGGTACAGTGTTCCTTTTGTAGCATTAGTTTTCTATTATTTCGTATTGATTAATTTCGCAAATATTATTTTCGTGTTAAATTGTTGGTTATCTCCGCTTTGTAGATTTTTGGTATTTAGTATTGTAGATTATCTCTGCTTTTGTTAATTTGTGATTTATCTGTGCATTTTTTTAAAGTTCTTTAGCTATTAGGTTTTTTATTATCTCCGTATAAATTACATTTTTTCAAGTCCTTTTTATTTAAGGTAGTATTATTTTGCACTACTGTACCACTACCATATGTAACGTATGAAAAATATTTTTTAAAAATTTCTAAGTAGAAAAATTTTAATTCATTATTGCTTTTTCAGCATTTATCTTTTTTTTTTTGTAAATTTTGAATTTTTATAATTTTTTTGTAGTTTTTTTCCATTTTTAAAATTTTTTTTTGTTTTTTTTTTTGTAATTTTTTGTAATGAAAGAATTGTAAATTGTTACATTTTATTTGAACGATTTTTCAAATTTTTAGATTTTTATGAATTAAAATTTTTTTGAAATTTTTAGATTTTTTGAAAGAATTTTAAATTTTTCAATTATTGAAACGGCATTTGTTTGCCGTAGCTAAATATAAGCCACTTTTTTTGTTCCGCAATGTTTTTTGCGAGTGGCCGCTATTTTACAACCCGCCATTTTGCAGCACGGCCCACGGTCGCCATGTGAATGCTCAGGGCGCTCCATTTATACACACGCGTGTACTTACGTATCGATAAATTTCCCAATGAATAAAAATCACTTGTATATTTAATTAAACTTTAGAAACAATGTTTATTTAATATAATTTAGTAGGGTCTGTGAAGTATGGAAGTACTTTGTATTTCAAAAGCCAGACACTTATATATTTTATCACAAACTTCTTATTGCGTGACTATCTGCTGGCAAGCGCGTAACTTTAATCATCTGGCTCTCCAAATTTTCGCTATGCCGTTATATGCATTCCATTCGGAATGACGGCATTGCCAGCCCACTATCGATATTGCATTCTTTTAATATGCGTTGACATATCGTTAGTGGTGCCATTACACGATAGCCGTGGGTAAAATTATTTCACAATCGTTTTCGGAATAAAACGATTGGACTTGGCTTTTCTGCGAGCATGAACGGCTTTCATCCAGGGGATTCGCTTTATCCGGAGTATTACCGGGTGAGACTGTGGAATTCGTGGTCATGGTTTGTCAGACTTTTTTTTGCAATCGGTAGGGTTGTCTTTTCGGCACTTGAGACGTGTCTTCGTGAAGAACTGAGTTGTGCCGATCTTGACATTGATTGCAAGTTTGAGTACTGGAACAGTCTTTTAATATGTGTAACTGAGAGAGGCAATTGAAACACATATTGTTTTCTCTCACAAACCTTCTGCGATCAGAGGTCGACAGCTTCTTAAATTTGAAGCAACTTATAAGGGGTGAGATGAGGTTTTAGACACAGCGCACTTGTACATTGTCCGCTGCTCTGTCATATGAGACTGGATGTGGGAGGTTGATTTATTTGGAAATGAATGTGACTGTTGGGGTTTAAATGGCGGCCTAGTTTGAGGTGGAGTGAATTTACTTTTACTTGGGCGCCATTGGTCAACTCTTTCTACCACTTCGTATCGCGTTGTGAGGAACTGGTCCATTTGGGCCAGTTGGGAAGTTCTCTTCTTGAGGTTAGAGATTGCTCCTACAACGTGACTGTATTTTCTGGAAGTTTAGAGGTAACCAGATAAATAAGTATGGGGTCCCAGTTATCTGTGGAGACTTGTTGCGTGGCGAGAATTTGAAGGCAATTATTACCGACGTTTGCAACCTTTGAATGTCTTCACTGTTTTCTGTGGTGATCGTTTTTAAATTCATCAGGGCCCATATTTGAATATCTACGAGAACTCGTCTGTTCTCGTATTGCGACTTTAGGGCTTCCCACGCTAAGGCAAAATTGTCATCAGTCAAGGGAAATAGGTCGACTATTTGAGCTGCCTTTCATTGGGTTTTGTACCTGAGGTGATACAATTTTTGCGCTTGGGAGTGTTTGGGGTGGTTAATGTAGACCGCTGTGAACATGTCACGAAATGGGGCCATTTTTCAAACCCACCATAAAATATTTCAGTATCGCAGGGAGGGATCTTTAGCGAAATACCGGAGTTGTCTGATGGACCTGGTGTGACGGTAGGGGGCGCGGCGGCATTTGCTTGTTTATGCAACTGAAGGTGGTCTTCGATCTAGGCTTTTGTGTCTTCATACGCTGAGACAGGACCTGTATTTGCTATTAGCAGATGTTGGAAAATCTTCGGGCAGGTCCTGACCTGGGGTTTCGACAATTTTATCGAAAGCGTGTTGGACCCTATTCCAGAATTTTTCGATGTTCGAATTTTTATCTTGAGGGAAGACTCAGTGTTGTCTTGGAGGGACATCGACCTAAACCGAGCACAATAATCCAAGAAATTGTCCGTATCGGATAAAATTTTTTGGGGGCAGACGAGAATTTAAATCGTTTAACCGTTTTACTTTGTCTGGTTGCCTCGTCACTCATTTTTGAGCTTAGTTTTATGACGCTTAGAATTGAGAATTAATAAAATTTAACTTAGAGCGACAAAACTTTTTTTTTTTTAAGAGAGTATTTGCTTTTAACTATGTGTGAGGGAGATACGTTTATATTCACGTTAAATAGCGAGAGAGAGTAATTTTCAAAATCAAAAAAAAGTTTTTGAGTTAAATTTTATTTGAGGGGGTGACCGATCGAGTTTGACCGCTGTGCCGCGATTGCATTGTATTTAATGTATATATGCGTATATATGGGGAGAATTAGGTTAGGGGGAGAATTAAATATACGTAGGAAAATAATAAGATATATATATGTATATATGTATTAACAAGTATCTAGGGGTAAATTATTATAATTTTTGATACGGGAAATTAATTCGTATTAGATATTCTTCAACATTTTTTTGTTTTCGGTGTGACTTAGAGAGGTCTTATTTAACTTCGATTTGTTGGACTATAGAGGCTTTGAGGATAGAGAAAGGTAGCTTATCGAAATTCTTAATAGGGATTGAGAATTTATAGCGTGCAAATTTAATGCGAGAAAAGTGCTATTACACGCACTGCACCACTCTTGTACCACTGTGCACGAGATTTTATTTCACCGCTTATGTCGTTTTCTTTCTTTTGTATATCCGTATGTATGTATACGCAAGTATGGAGATTAAAAAATATTTTTTGCGTTTTGTATTAATTTAAATAGTGATAAATAAGAAAACTTTAGAGGTTTTTGCTATGATAAACAGCAAGGACTGAATTAAGCATGAAAACAAATACCAGCAGGATAGCCTAGTGGTTAAAGGCAACTGCAGTTTCACCATGTGATTCACGGTTCGAATCCCGGTGAAACCTTTTAAAACATTACAAAATTGCCTGATGATGATTACGTTGGCGATTTTCGAAATGGTTCCATCGCAATATGCTAGTAAATGTTTCTTTCTTTTCAGTTTCTCTTAGAAAAACATAATAATTGAAATTCAATTATTATAAGCCGGTGTTAAGCTCATGAATTCTTAAATATAAGTATAAACTGAACACACCATTAAACAAACATACATAAATATGTAAAAACTGAGCCCGGGTTTACAAAGCTTCTCATTCGCAACGAAGAAGAACTTTACAAAAAAAAAAAAATCTACATGGCACACAAATTAATACATGGCACAAAATGTCTCAATTGTGTCGTTAGTGTAGAAATGAGAAAAACTGAATTAAGCATGAAAACAAATACCATCAGGAGGGCAGATATCCCGGTGAAACCTTTTATAACATTACAAAATTGCCTGATGATGATTACGTTGGCGGTTTTCGAAATGGTTCTATCGCAATATGCCAGTAAATGTTTCTTTCTTTTCAGTTTCTCTTAGAAAAACATAATAACTGAAATTCAATTATTATAAGCCGGTGTTAAGCTCATGAATTCTTAAATATAAGTATAAACTGAACACACCATTAAACAAACCTATATAAATATGTAAAAACTGAGCCCGAGTTTACAAAGCAACGAAGAAGAACTTTACAAAAACAAAATCTAAATGGCACTCAAATTAATATAGAGACAAAATGTCTCAATTGTGTTGTTAGTGTAGAAATGAGAAAAACTGAATTAAGAATGAAAACAAATACCAGCAGGATAGCCTAGTGGTTAAGGGCAACTGCAGTTTCACCATGTGATTCACGGTTCGAATCCCGGTGAAACCTTTGATAACATTACAAAATTGCCTGATGATGATTACGTTGGCGGTTTTCGAAATGGTTCCATCGCAATATGCCAGTAATTTTTCTTTCTTTTCAAATTCTCTTAGAAAACATAATAATTGAAATTCAATTATTATAGGCCGGTGTTAAGCTCATGAATTCTTCAATATAAGTATAAACTGAACACACCATTAAACAAACATACATAAATATGTAAAAACTGAGCCAGAGTTTACAAAGCTTCTCATTCGCAACGAAGAAGAACTTTACAAAAACAAAATCTACATGACACACAAATTAATATAGAGACAAAATTTCTCAATTGCGTTGTTAGTGTAGAAATGAGAAAAACTGAATTTAGCATGAAAACAAATACCAGCAGGATAACCTAGTGGTTAAAGGTAACTGCAGTTTGACCATGTGATTCACGGTTCGGATCCCGGACAAACCATGCCAGTAAATGGTTATTTCTTTTCAGTTTCTCAGAAAAACATAATAATTGAAATTCAATTATCATAAGTCGGTGTTAAGCTCATAAATTCTTAAATATAAGCAAGGGAAGACACTGTATCGATTTAAAAGAGATTGAATATTTTTAGAGCGGTATACACATGTAATGCCCAAGAAAATATTTGAGATGTAAAATCGATATACGTGCCCACTATATCTAGCTTAGTTTTTCTTATTATACTTTGTTTTAATTGAGGACAAGAGATAGTTTAGTTCAAGTTGAGAAAATTTTAAAATATATTCAGATTTGTCGCAATGAAATTTGAGGGGTAGTTTTATCAAGCGTGCCCACTGTAGCTCTAATCAAGTTTTTCTTCTTATGCTTTGCCCATATACCGTACTGAGTTTTGCAATATGAGGTTATTGCTGTATATATATATATATATATATATATATATATATATATATATATATATATATATATATATATATATATGTATATATAAGTACCGAAAACAGAAAAGGTATATGCAAGTTTTGGCGGGAAATTCTAATCCTCGAAAACGAAAATTGCCTTGATTTTTCTCGTTTATGTATATTTTTCCGTGTTTAGGGTGTACTAAAATCTCATTTAATACTCACGGTTTGTTGGCAAATGGGTATTTATTGTCGCTGGTTCCTTAGTGGCGTCGAAGGACCACTGTTAAGGGGGGAGTGGCAGGATAAATTCACCTTACCTCTTTTGGGATGTGACTGTGTGACTGTGGGTACAGCTGGGTTGGTGATGTTATGCTGGTGATGGTGGTAGTGCTTTGATGAATATAGTGGCGGTGGCGTTGACAATAGATCTTCGTCAGGTCGAGGGAATGATTCGCACACAGATGGCTTGCTATACGCACAAATCACCTTCCCGAAATCGCTCTAATTCTTATAAAGGGGATATGGTTCGAAACTGCAACTCGATACTTTGGAAACAAGTGAAAATACACTTTATAACTTGTACAGAAAACTATTTACTTTCAAGTTATGAGGGTTTTTATAATTCTAAGTTCACTTTGGTGTCACACCGAATGGATAAAATTCGAATAATTAATGTAAGAGCAAAATGTCAACAAATTATACGTATATGTGTATGTACACACCAACCCGATCTGTCAACTCATGGATAGGGTTGCCAGAGCGGCTAAGTGTGAACAATTATACTCTAGTCGATATAACTATAGATATAATTCATGGATTTAACGTAATTCATGAGTCTTAAATATAATAGCTATACATCAAATGGTAATGTACAAAAGGTTCAATGTACATATTAATATATATGTATCTTAGTTACACTAGTTACAAATAAGGTACATATTCCATTTCAGTTTATGTTTAATATAAAATTTAGTTAAATTTCAGGTTTAGGTTTTTAACTAGCTAGAAATTATGTTGATGCAGTTTCCTGTTGATGACTGTGTAATAGTCGCTCAGCCATCGTCCCCGCTCTAGACGTGTTCAGCGGCTAGAGCCTCCTGTAGTTCCTTAAGGGTCCACAACGCATCTCGCACGAGGATTTCGGATACTTTTTCTCTAGCGTTGGCGGTCTGCAGCCCTTGTGCGGTGCATCGAATGGTGCGTCGGACGATGCTAGGTGCTGCTGAGGGAATGTTGTTTCCCGGGTGAGAATGGTGTCGCCCGGTGGCGGCAGGGGGTGCCGGTACGGCTGATCGACCAGGGCGGAATGCCTGGGCGGCGCGCGCCGGTGCCGGAATTGGTACGCCGGGTCTTCCAGGCCGGGGTGCCTGGATAGCGCGTTGGGCGGTTGGGGTTAGCGTCCCGCCGATGGAGTAGGGAGTGATGTCGCGCTCCACAGATCCGGCATCTGTCGTACGAGCTGCACTCGCTGGTGATGTGAGATAACGCCAAGCAGTTTAGGCAGAACTTATGGGCTCGTGCAAGCATCCATCTCTGGGGTGGGTTCATCTTTTTAAATATTACGCAGTTCCGAAGGGCGTGCTGACGGGTGCATATGCGGCACGGTCTGTAATCAGTTACTAGTGTCGAGTTGCGTGATTCATTGGCGCGGTTGGCAGCAATGATCTCCGACCGCACTGGTCTTCGTGACGACGATTGATTTGCACGATCCATAGCGATCTGTAATTACAGTTGTAAAAGTATTTTAGTGGAGAGAAATGCTGATACAGGGGGTTTCAGCTGGCATTGTGTTGCGAAATACGACATATTAGTGACGGTGATGTGGTAAGAGTGGACAAAGGTGGTTTGAGAGTAGCTACGAATTCTCCGGGTTTGCCCGAGATGGTGGGCTTTCAGTCTGAGGGAGGAAACAGAGCTTAACAAGTGGTCGTGTGAGGGTGCCGGTTTGAGTACGAACGTCAACAACACGTATATGGCCGTGAGGTCCTGGATGTATTTTTTCAATACGTCCAAGTCGCCATTCAGTCGGGGAAGTGAGTCGTCGTGAATGCAGACACACTCACCGAGCTTGGGTTCGGGTTGGTGTTTTTTCCACTTTTGCCTTTTCTGGAGATCCTTTAGGTGGTCTTCCTTCCACCATTTGCTGAATTGATGATGTAAGCTTTTTACCCTCTCCCATCGGTTTATAAGAGATAAACCCGCGTGATCAACTTCAGGGATAGCGAGGAGGGGGCTACCTCTGAGAAAGTGGCCGGGGGTCAGCGCGGTAAACTCGATGGGATCCTGGGATAAAGGGGAGATAGGACGAGAGTTCAACACGGCTTCTATTATTACCAAGAGGGTGGTAAATTCTTCAAAGGTGAACTTGCGGGCTCCTGCAGTCCTCTTGAAGTGGAGTTTGAAACTCTTCACTGCAGACTCCCACAAGCCGCCCATGTGGGGAGCTCCGGGCGGAACGAATTTCCAATTGATGCCCTGGGGAGAGTATTTCGCGATTACTTCTTAAGAGGCAGTTTTCATGAAGTCAACGAACTCCTTTTCGGTCGCTCTTTTAGCTCCAATAAACGTCTTGCCGTTGTCACTCATCATTGTGGCAGGATATCGACGACGTCCGACGAAGCGGGCAAATGCTGTGAGAAAGGCTTTAGTAGTTAAGTCCGAGCACAGCTCAAGATGGATAGCTTTTGTCACAAAACAGACAAAAACGGCCACGTAGCCTTTCAGTAAGGTGTGAGACTTTAGCAAGGAGGCTTTTATTTGAAAAGGTCCCACAAAGTCGGCACCGGTAGTGGTAAAAGGCGGAGCGTATGTGCATCGTTCCGGGGGCAAGGCTGCCATGATTTGCGATCGCATTTGCTGCTTGTGGAGGGTACAAGTTTTGCAATGATGTATGTATCTCTTAATGAGGGGTTTAAGTCGTGGGATATAGAGATCCTGTATAAGCCATTGCTGCATGAGACGTATTTCGGCGTGAAGGAGAAGTTCATGGAGGTACTGTATATAGAGGACAGCGAATCTAGGTTTTTCTGATATAATAACGGGATGTTTTTCATTGTAAGTCAACGTTGAATGAACTAATCTACCATGAACCTGGTCCTTCGAGGATTATTATTTCCCTCCAAAAATCCTAATTTCCCGCCAAAAGTTATCATTTCCTGCCAAAACTTGCACATACCATTTCGTATATATACATATATATATATATATATCTATATATATATATACAGCAATAACCCCATATTGCAAAACTCAGTACAGTATATGTGCGAGGCATAATAAGAAAACTAAGCTAGATACAGTGGGCACGTATATCGATTTTACCCCTCAAATATTTTTTCGGTATTACATTTGTATACTGCTTTAAAATTATTTAATCTCTCTTAAACCGATACAGTGTCTTCTCTTCCTGTTTATCTTAGCATAAACTCTACAGTTTTCTTATTTATATCCGCTTAAATTAAGACAAAACGCAAAAAATATTTTTCAGTCTCCATACGTTCGTATACAAACATACAGATATACAAAAGATAGAAAACGATATAAGCGGTAAAGTAAAATCTTGTGCACAGTGATGCAAGGGTGTTGCAGTACGTGTAATAGCACTTTTCTCGCATTAAATTTGCACGCTATAAATTCGCAATCTCCAATAATAATTTCGATAAGCTTCTCAGATTTTTTCGCATAAAAACTCCTTTACAGTCCAACAAATCGAAATTCAAATAAGACTCCTCTAAGTCACACCAAAAACAAAAAAACAACTCGGCTCGAGATAATCTCATACGAATTAATTTGCCATATCAAAAGTATAATAATTTCCACTTAATACTTTTTAATACGTATATATACATATAGCTCATATAATTTTTCCCACTTCTATTTAATTTTGTTGTTCTTTCGAGTGGGTAAAGTGGTACGAATTCACGGTTCGCGTTGTTAAAAACATATTTTCAAAAGTGCAAAAGTTTATTCCTCTTGTTGTGAAATTTGCATTGCAATTATAAACTTTTCTTTAAGTCGTCAACTCACTCTCTCTCAGGTTCTCTCCCTCACTACAGGCTCTCCCACTCGCTTGCTCATTATATGTTAGGAGTCCCTCAAAGAGGTCAATCAAAAAGCCCCACAATGAGTGACGACGAAAAATCCCAAGACAGTTCCAAACATCAACGCCAAACACGTCAAATCACAAAAAAAATAAGCAAATGTTCACCGCAAGTAAATTCATCTCGGAAACGGGTAATTTCACGGACTACTGTGCTCGATTCAGGTCCACCCCGATTAACGGCAACCCGGAATCGTCCCCAAAAATTAAAGATACTAATATTGATAAGTTTTGGAACCGGGTCCAAACATCACATGACGCGGTATTAGATACAGAATATCAAGATCTCCCAGATGACTTCAAACCGGTCGCGTTTAATAAATACCGGTCATGTTTTATTCTGTATGAGGAGACAAAAGCCCAGATAGGGGACCAACTTATCTTGCTCCAACAAGCAAACACTCCCATAGCCGCCCCAATTGCATCACTTCCTAGACATGGAACAGGTTTCGGCTTAAAAATCCCGCCTTGTGACACAGAAGTATTTGTGGGGGTTATGAGCAATGGCCGTTATTTCGTGACATGTTCACTGCGGCCTACATTAACCACCCAAAACTCACAAAAGCCCAGAAGCTATACCACCTCCGGTATAAAACACAAGGCAAAGCCGGCCAAATAGTTAAACAGTTCTCGCTTAGTGATGACAATTTCGAACTGGCGTGGAAAGCCTTAAGTTCGCGATATGAAAATCGCAGGGTTTTGGTGGACAACCAAATAAAAACCCTTATGAATTTAAAACCAATTTCCATGGAAAATAGCGAAGGCATACAGGAATTACAATGATCCGTAAATAATTGCCTCCAAATTCTCGCTACCCAGCAAGTTTCAACAGAAAGTTGGGACCCAATCTTCATTTATCTGGTCGCCTCTAAACTTCCGGAAAACACGACAACCCTGTGGGAACAGTCTCTAACTTCCAGGAAAGATCTCCCCAACTGTTCCCAAATGAACCAGTTTCTGACTAACCGATACGAAGTGGTAGAACGAGTTGATCAATGGCGCCAGAGTAAAAATAAATTCACTACTCCTAAAACTAGGACGCCATTTAAACCCCAACAGTCACATTCGTTCCAAAATAGATCGACAGTTTGTCAAAGAAAACAATATGTGTTTCAATTGCCTCTCCCAGTCAGACATATTGAAAGATTGTCCTAGCACTCAAACGTGCAATGTCGAGATCGGCACAACTCAGTGCTTCATGAAGACACTTCACCCACGCCGAAGAGACAACCCTCCCGAGCGCAAAGGACAACCTCCCAAACCACAATGACAAACCCCATTAACTTATCCGATAAAACCCCGGATCAAGCAGATCTTATGGACGAAGGACCTTCCTGCTCGCAGAAAAGCCAAGTGCAATATTTCTGCGCAGAAAACGATAGCAAAATAATTTTACCCACGGCTATCGGCCCGGTAGAACACAACTCTCCCTTATAAACCCTCTAAGTTTGAAATCTCTGGCATGGGAGAGAAAGTAGTTCAAACCTCCAAAAACCTGTGTCCCCTGATCCTAGTTTCTGCCGATATGCAGACAAAAATAAATGCGGAAGCAATAGTATTACCTCAGCTGACGAAAATGCTCCCCAACTTCCAACTCACCAATGAACTCCAAACGAAATGGGCGCACCTTGATCTCGCGGATTCGAATTGTCACTCTCTATCCCAAATAGACCTTGTTCTAGGTAGTGACATAATTCCCCAAAATAATTAAGGAAGGCGTCTAAAACCTCTCACCCCACCTGTTAGCTCAGAACACGATATTTGGTTGGATCATCAGCGGCAAGACGCCCGTCGAAGTACACTCCTACTCTATACAAGTCTCCGAGGTAACGAATAACGAGCTAATCTCCCTATTTCGCAAGTTTTGGGAATTGGAAGAAATACCGAGCTTCAGTGACAAAACTACTGAAGATGAATTTTGTGAAAATCATTACACAGCGACAACTACCCGCGCGGATAATGGACTATATGTGGTCAGGCTCCCCTTTAAGTCTAGCTTCCCCGAGGCGATCCCATTATCAAACTCACGCCCCTCGGCCCTCAGCCAATTTTTAGGGATGGAAAAAACTCTCCCAAGGAGAGGAAATTTAAAGGGACTATATGATAGTGTATTAGAATAATACATCACCCTCGATCATATGGAAGAAACGGGCTCCCATGAAAAATTCAACGAATGCAAATGCGCCTCGTTTTATCTCCCCCATCATGCGGTTATAAAACCCGAAAAAAAAACCACGAAGGTGAGGGTCGTAATTAACGCCTCTAAAAATCGGCATCCGGATATTATCTTAATGATGTTCTCTATACCGGACCTACCCTCCAACCGGATCTGATGCTCCTCATTCTGAAATGGAGGATATACCAGTTTGTTTTTAACGGAGACGTAGAAAAAATGTATCGTCAAATCATAATGCACGAAGGCGACATAGACTATCTGAGGATCGTCCTTCAGTCGTCTTCGAGCGACCCCATAAAAGACTATCGTCTGAAAACAGTCACATTTGGTGTGAACTGTGCCCCCTACTTTACCATACGTACCCTTCACCAACTGGCCAAAGATGTAGAAGAAATTTTCCCCAAAGCCGCCTCTGTCTTGACCAAAGAAACGTATGTTGATGATATTCTCTCTGGTAGCCATGATATTCTCTCGGCTGAAGAGTCTCTCTCCCAAGTCATCCAAGCGCTCGGTTCAGCAGGATTCCCATTACGAAAAATAACGGCCAACCACCCTAATATTATATCGGCAAAGAGGACTTGCTCGACACAAATCTCTTAGAATTCGAGAAAACGAGTAACGCCAAAACTCTCGGGAATCAATGGAACGCTCTCACCGACACCTTCTTTTATACCGTCGACTCCATACACCTGTCGTCTGCTAGGATAAAGCGTCAGATCCTCTCTGTCGCAAAACTTTTTGACCCCGCAGGATTTTCTGGACCAATTCTCCTCTTTTTCACGAGCCCTTAAGGCAATGGCATATGTCCTTAAATTCATCCGCAACCTGAGTCATCGAACAGGAGGCACACGTTTCGCGTCCTCCACTCTCTCTTACTATTATCTCCATAAAGCGAAATGTAAAATTATAGCCTTGACGCAAACCCGCTCCCCATTTGACCTTGACGTTTAAAGAACAACACCTTATCATCATCCCTGAAAAATCTCGTTTCGCGACTCTCTACTTTAAGTTCCTGCATGAGATATATCTTCACGCCGAGAGACGTCTGTGGCAACAATTCCTAATGCGGGAAATTTATATCCCCTGACTAAAACCCCTTAAAAATAAATGCATATACATGCAAGACCTGTACCCTCCCTAAACAGCAGATGCGCTCGCAAATCATGGCAGCGTTGTCCCCGGAACGATGCACTTACGCTCCGCCTTTTGCTTTCACCGGTGTTGACTTTGCGGGGCTTTTTCACGTAAAAGCTCTATGCTAAGGTCTCACACCCTACCAAAAGGTTACGTGGCCGTTTTTTTATGTTTTTCTACAAAAGCTGTCCACCTTGAGATGTGCTCCGACCTAACCACTAACGCTTTTCTCGCAGCGTTCATTCGCTTCGTTGGACGTCGCGGATACCCAGCGAAAATGATGAGCGATAATGGCAAAACGTTTATAGGAGCTAAAAGGGTAACCGAAAAGGAATTTGTCGACTTTCTGAATATTGCCTCCCAAGAAGTCATACAGAAATACTTCCCTCAAGGTATTAGTTGGCAGTTTATTCCCGCCGGTGCTCCCCATATGGGTGGTCTTTGGGAGGCCGCAGTAAAAAGTTTCAGATTCCATTTTAAAAGGACTGCAATAACTCATACCATCACATTTGAAGAATTCACTCCTCTCTTAGTGAGGATAGAGGCCGTCTTAAACTCTCGGCCGATTTCGCCGCTATCCCAAGACCCCTCTGACTTCACTGCTCTCACCACCGACCACTTCCTCAGAGGCTGCCCTCTCCTCGCCATCCCGGAAGTGGATCATGCAGACTTGTCCCTTATGAACCGTTGGGAAAGGGTAAAAAGCATCCATCACCAATTTAGCATAAGATGGAAGGAAGATTACCCAAAAATCTGCAGAAAATGCAAAAGTGGAAAAATTCACATACTGAGCCCAAAGTCGGTGAATGCCTTTGTATTCACGACGACTAACTGCCCCGACAAAGTGGCGTCTAGGACGCATAGAAAAGTTATACCCAGGGACAGACGGTCATATACGCGTTGTCGACAGTCGTACTCGAACCGGCACCTTCAAACGCCCACTTGTAAAATAATGTTTCCTTCCTCAAAGCAAAACCTAGATAGGGCAAGCACGGAAAGCCCACCAAGCTACCACTGAACCACCTCTTCCACTCCTACCGCATTCCCGTCGCAACAGGTTCGCACTTCGTAGACTCAAGCAATGTGAAACCCTCTTCATTTTGCAGTTCTCTCGCCTAAAATATTTTTAGAACTGTCATTTCAGATTGTCACGGATCGCGCTCCGCAACCGGCACCCCTAAATTATCTGCGGTCAGAAGTGGTTGCGCGCAGCCCGCCCGACTCTCGACCTTGCCACGTATGTATACGAACCCACGCTCTTCGCAATGCAGCGTCTTTAAGAAGATGAAGCCACCACAACGAGGGAGACTTGCGCGAGCGCATAAATTCTGTTTGAAGTGCTTGGCGGTATCGCATGTCTTGCGGATTAAGACACCACTCGCTGCTGCACAGACGGGATGCAACCCCGAGCATCCCACGCCATACCCATGCACCGCAGCCTGGTCGTCAAGCAGTACCACCTCAGGTACTTGCCCCCACCGTGCGACCCCGTTTTCGCCCAGCTCTTTCTCGGTCTCGCCCAGCTACCGACGCACAACCGCCAGCATCTACTGTCGCTCGACGCACCATTCGGTGCACCGCTTAAGGGCTGCAGACTGCCACCTTCAGGGGAAAGGTGTTAGACCTCCTCGTACGAGATGCGTTACGGACGCGCCTAGGGCAGGGACGACGTTTGAGCGACTTTCGTGGTCGCCAACATCCAACCCCTTTAATTTGTAAAAATTACGTTAAGAATATTGAGTTGTATGTTACCTTGAATTACTTTATAAATTATTTAAACCCACATTAAGCATTCATCAAAATGTGTGCTGTATATCACTTTATATTTCACCGCTCTGGCAACCCTAACAGTTGACAGATGTGAATATGTATATACATTTTTCTCATTGTTCACATTTTTTTATTATTATATTCGAATTCTGTTAATCATTCGGTGTGACAAAAAAATTGTCTCTTGATTTTAATTTCATCCAGTTGTAAATATCTCTGGTGGATTCTCGGTATCAATTTATAATTTGTATGGTATAATTAAGAACATTTAGGACCTCCCTTTCTTGCTGTCACAATGTAACACGCTTTTATTAGAACAAATAGGACTGTGATATAAACTGTAAGATTTAATAAATTAGGTGTAAAGGTTCAATATTAAAAATATATAATTCTGAACAATATGGAATTTTTTTGTCGCAGACGAAGAAGCATAACTATCTTTAAAGGTTACAAAGAACTTATAAAGTGTTATATTTCTTTAGTCACTTTATTTTTTACTTTTTAGTTAATTTTATTAAATAATAATAAAAGCTTATTTTTAAAAAAAGTTTTTTTCTTTAATTTTATTTTTTACTTTTTAATTAGTTTTATTAACAAGTAATAGAAGTTTGTCCTTAGAAAAGCTTTTTTCTTAAATTTAATTTAAATATGATTTTTTTTTAATTTTTAGTAGGGTAAAATATTCTTTAAATTAGTTATGTAATCTTTATTTAGTTATTTGTAACGTTTCTCATCCTATCCATTTCTTTTAATGCATCAACATTACAAGGTTTCTTCGAAGTCAAATTTGAACATTCAAGTTCTTCTAGTCGAGTGTTACCTAACTTAAAACCATATTTTATTGTGACTTTGCCCTTTTCGCGTCCACTTTACGACTACTTATTGCAGATCTCTGCTCTGTTCCATCGCCGAAAATCTTTAAAACAAAATCAAGTGCGTAGAAAGTATGCAACAAAAAGTATGCAACATTTAGCGATAACAGCCTAACTTCTACATTTGTTGCATACACAAACAAAGCGAAGTTACCTGCGTTCTTGGGGACTTAGGCTATTATTCTCTTGTAAATACAAATCTTTACCGATAACTCTATTATCGATTAATTTATCGAATTCTCGCAAAGTTATATTGCATTGATATCGGAGTTATACATGTGTGCAAAATTTCAGCTTAATCGGACACCGGGAAGTGTATCAAATTTAACTTGCAAGATTTGATTACAGACAACAGCCAAGTGAAAGTAAATAAAAGCTTATAATTATAAAAAGACTCTCAACCAAATTACTGATACGAATCGCTACGTTTAAATAACCCTGACTGAGTATGAGTACACGATATTTTATATCATGATCCGGATATATTGGGTCATATTCATAATCGAAATAAAATCTGACTAAGTTAGTTGAAGCATTTTTAAAAGAGAGCACATATAATATTGTGTCAAACAGTGTTAGCTAACTTAAAATCATATTTTATTGTGACTTTGCCTATGTCGCGTTCAGTTTACAACCACTCATTGCCGATCCCTGCTCTGCAATCTGTTTTAAAATAAAATTCCAACTTTCGCTTAGCTAAAATTCCATCGCCAAAAATCTGTAAAACAAAATCAAGTGCGCAGAAAAGTATGCAACATTTAGCGATAACAGCCCAACCGCGTTAGCGTTCGTTGTATCAGAGAATTTTTACACATGAAAATGACGGCTGTTATGTTTGCAAGGTTGCATTCCTTTGAGTTTATCGCGTTTACACCATGAAATGTGCTCGTAAATTATTGTATTGTGTAGGTGGCTCATCTCATCAGCTGACTTGGGTTTCTGTCATTGTCCTCGCATAGAGATTGTCAAACAGATATGGCAAGCGCAAAATGTAACCAACACATTGATAACTAAATACGGCGTGGTGGTAAATTTTCTTTTATTTGAAAAATTGCCCCATCGATTTCGGTAAAAGGGAAACATTTAAGTCTACTCTACTTGAGTCATTAATATAACGGTTGGCAGGACGGATTTACATGTATGTACTTCGAATTAATTTCGCCATAACATAATCCACAAAATGTGTACGTTCACAGTGGTAAACAGCCCGAAAGCCCCTTAAATCGCTGTCCATTGCATTACTTACATATCTAATATCTAATAATGTTTGCTTAACTGGCTACTCTTATTATCTCTATTCATTAGACTTAAAAAATGAAAATGAACATGTAGTCTGATTTTCTGTAGACACATTTAAAAGAAACGTTGGTTTGAAATAATTCATAGGGCTCTAATTTATTAGCCGCAAGCAAAAACTAAGCCTTACTTCAACTCTATGGTCATTCGCGACAGCTTTCTCTCTGTCGGCTTTATTTCTGGCAGGTATGGTAATGGAGGAATAGAAAGTTTTTTCACTTGTATGATTTCAAAATGAACTTTCCAAAAAATTCATAGCCAAGGCGAATTCATATCAGGTGGTGCCAAAGTGAATTCAACCAATTCGCCGTTTTTCGAGTTAAAATTTGTATTTTCCGCCTTCGGATTATTAATTACAGATGTCAAGACGCGTCGTTTGACACCTCTCTTGGTAGCGTATTAGCAGTCGACCCCTCAACTATACTTTTACCTTTTACCGAAGATTTTAAGCCTTATGAGTTACAGTAGTCGCTCACAAATTAGAACTTTAGTAATTGGAAGTCCAGAAATTAGAATCAACTTTTTCAATACATTACAAGATCTGAAATTAGAATCGAAAGTAAAGTATATCATTTTCGATATAGATACTGCGGTTGCTGCCACGATCCCCGAGGTCGCTGATTTGGAGACGATTTCCTATGCAGACACTTTTTCTGCGCCCGTTTTTTCAACTCCAATTGCGGAGCCACGAAAACGGGCCAGAAAATTTTGCATGTCTGACCCAGGGACGAAAGCTACATGCTTTATTCGTTCCCTAGCGACGAAGCTGTTTTTTATTCGTGGGCGACGGCATGTTGCTTAAATGTCCCCTTTGAAAGTAGAAAAAAGTTGAGCATTTGCGAACGTCACTTTGTCAGCAAATTGCTTTCAAAGGCTAGAGTCCTAAAGGGTGCTTTTCCCAGATATCATTTAGAAGCAAATGATTTTAGTACTTGTTCAGGCATTTCGGTGATTTACTATAATTCAAGCGAAATCCCTGGAGGCACATTTGTATTGCCAGATGAAAGACCGGACATTACCCTTCAGGAGTTTGAAAAATTGTCTGACCTCTCGGCCAAGCGCGGGCACGGGCATTCGTCTGAGTTGGTAGGCGGTGACGTAGACATTTTTCAACATCCTGAACTTTCCAATTTGAAGACTGTTGTACGCGGGATGTCTGCAGAAGAAAAGTTGTGTGAAATACTTTTTGACGAAGCTGCGATCAAAAAGGATCTCGTGTACAACAGAACAAAAGACAGAGATATAATTGATGGCTTTGTTGACCTTGGCAATAATAGAAGAAAGCAGGAAGTTGCAGCCAAGTGCTGCTTCATCATGTTCAAAGGCATCACTTCTCATTGGAAATACGTTTTATCATATTACACTGTTAAAAATGGTATAAAAGCAGAAGAATTGCGTGAAATTTTATTTGAAAATATTCAAGCGTTTGAGGATGTATGTAGGTCTATCTCTTAAAGCAGTAATTTGTGACCAGGCAAAGACGAATGTTTCAATGTACCAAAGTCTGAATGTCACAAAAAATCATCCATTTATTATTGTAAAAGGAAAAAAAATTTATTTCATGTATGACTATTGTCATCTGATAAAATCCATGCGAAATAATTTACACAAGTACAATATCGTTACTGGAAACGGATTAGCCAGCTTCAACGTCATTCGGAAATTATATGAGCCAGACAAAAAAATTACCAATTTTAAAATATGCCCAAAGCTAACTTCTACTCATATAGATCCGATTAAGCTTGATCTTATTAATGTGTCTCTGGCAACACAAGTCCTTAGTAATTCCGTTGCAGCTGGCATTGACATGGCACGGAAGCAAGGTTTTTTTCGAATGATTCGTTCGTTTTGAATCATGCTATACCAACTCAGATTTTCGTACAACGAAAGAACGACAATTTTGATGAGCTTAATTGCAAAAAACTTTCAGATCATAACCCCTTTAAATGGCCTATGAATGGAAAAAACAATTTGAAAGTACAAAGATTGATGCAGCACGTCGAATATCTTGAGACAATTGTAAATCGCAATGGTAATGTGGTATGCTTCGAGGGATTAATTTCAACCATTAGAGCTATGACAAGTTTATCTAGCGATATTTTTAAGGACTACCCGGAGGTAGAATACATATTTTTGGGGTAAATTGAATCAAGATGCGCTTGAAAATATTTTTGATAATATTCGAGCTAGTCAAGGCATTCAAACCTATGCATCTGCGCATGATATCCAATATATAGTTGCTCGTTTGGTTACAATGCGCACTTTGAGATATAGATTTGATAATAAAAACAAAGGTAGTAACTGTGAAGACGATGATGTCTTGGATTTAGAATGGAATACACTTCAAGAAGACGTTGGTGATGAACTATTCCAGCTAAATGCACAAGTTGTTTTGACCGAGGTCGCTGATCCAGTGGATCAAGCTGATGAGTCAAAAGAACTTGATGAAGCAACCTTCCTGAAGATGAAGAGGAACTTCTTGATCATGAAGAGGAAGAGGCATATCCCCTTCTTAGTATCATATCAGAGTTAGACAATTTTTTCCCACTGATATTTATATTAGAAGATGAGGAAAAAGTTATTCCAGGGGAAATCCAAGTTCAGAGGTACTACACAGGCCATACCGTTGGTAATACTTTGTTAAACGAACTTAACTGCGAGAATTGGTCCACAGCTATATTGAAACCACAATGCATCTTGAAATCCGATTCGGAAGCTCTTATTCGGTCAAAAAAATATAAAGGGAATCAGATATTATTATTAGTAAATCCAAGCGATGATGTATTCGAAGTATGTCATCGCCAAATTTTCTGGTATAAACAGATATTTAGCCAGAGATCTCATTACCCTTGTTTAAAGGAAAACATAGTTTGTATTTTGACCAGTTTGACCGAAAATGAGTTTCCGAGTTGGTTTTCGGAAGCTGGGTCTTGTTTAGAGCACCGTAAGCAACTATTAGAATCTTTAGTTGCTAGTTTGTTATTGAAAAATGCGATATGGTTGGCTAGAGATGACTTGATTGCTGCTCGAGAGCGCCGTAAAAGCAAAAACTAAAAACGAGCCAATGCTTGACCTAGGCAAATTTACTATTTAGGGACAATATAGCTCATCCATGGCCAAACGTAATTGACAGTAGTAGTTGCTAGGGATAGTCGGATAGTAAGTAAAATGTATATTTAATTGCTTAATGTAAATACTGATTTAGTTTTTTTTCTTTTCAGATCATTTTCATAACACACGTATATTTCGTAGATGTAGATTTAAATACATAAATATATTTCATAGATGTAGATATAAATATGTAAATAAATTTCGTAGATGTAGATTTAAATAAATTTCGTAGATTTAGATGTAAATATATTTCGTAGATGTAGTAAAAAAAAGTTATTTTATGTGTTGTATTTATGTTAATAAAATCAAATTTTAAAAACATTGATTAATATTTTGAATTATTTTCTTTTTTCAGCTAACACGAGCCTAGATGAGTTGGTGTCAGGTGCAAATGATCTATTTTTCATTGATACATCGTGTGAGAGTTCGCTATTAAGTGTTAGGCGAACTCGCAAATCGTGTTTACCTACACGAGCCTAGGTTTTCAAAAACGATTATAATATTCGTTTTTGTTAACCAGGTGAAAAATCAGAGAATATGCACTTTTGCTTCTCTGAGAAATGATTTAATTTTAATTGATTATATCCTGAGAGAATTCGCCATTAAGAGTCTGGCGAATTCGTAAATCGTGTCTATTTATACCAATTTTAATTAAACTTATTAAATATTTTTAATTAGTTTTTCCTTTCAGATTTTTAAAAATTCTTTTTTTTCTCTTCAGCTTTTTATTAATTATTTTTGTTTTCCTTTAGGTTTTTAAACAGTTATTATTACATCCCTTCTCTAATTGTTTTGTATCTTATTTTCTATTTTCGTTTTAGGTTTGTCAATAATTGTTTTCCTTTTTTTCGTTTCAGGCTTGTTTATTATTATTTCTGTTAAGCATATGTAAATAAAATAAAAATATAAATAAAAATATAAATGTATGAAAAAATTATTTATTTATTTCTTGAAATATAACTATATATAATTATATTACATAAAAAAGGCAACTAGCAACCTGGGCTATCGGCCTGACTTATATCTGATAGATTTTATAATCAAGTATAAATTATCTTAGAATAAAGTAACTAATGAAATTTTTAAGTAATTTGAACAGTATAGAATTATATTAGATGCAAAAGTTTACATTTATATACATAATCGTATATAAGGTTTATATTATCTGGGTTAGTGGTTTTTAGAATGTCTTTGGGATTACAATTTTTGAATACGTTGGCTCTGGCATTATCGTATTTTTTTGCAAGTTTCAAGAATGTGGCTTATGGACAGTGGGCATTGGCACGTTGAGCAAATTGGGCTGGGTTCGCCTTTCATGAGGTGCTCGTGGGTGATCTTTGCGTGTCCCATCCGTATTCTGGTAAATATTTTTAATTGGTCTGCTGATGCCGATGCGGGAAATATAGCCCTTTTGCGATGTTGGTTGTAGAATTTGTAGCTGTGGTCGTACTGCTGCCAATTGGAAGTTGCCAAGTCATGTATATGTGAGTTAACGTCTCGTATGATATCTGATTTAATGGGCGGATTGAAATGCATACAAGGAGTGTTGAGGCAGTTCTTTGCTACAGTGTCGGCGTTTCCGCGTATGCCGCAGTGTCCGGGTGTCCACATAATTTTTATTTTTGTGCGGTGTCTGATCAGCATGTCTATGGAGTTTATTACTAGTGGTTCTTCTCTATGCCTGCTTTGAAGAGAAACCAGCGATGACATGCTATCTGTGCAAATTATGTATTTGCCTTTGCTTGTTGCGGCGTAGTTGATAGCAAAATTTATGGCAGTTAGTTCTGCGGCAAATACTGAGTTATGCGAGAAAAGAAGACCTTTTTTTATTATTTCACCATATTCTGTGACAACTGCAAATGACGTGGATTCCGGAGATTTTGATCCATCCGTAAATATGAGTTTCCACCCGTCCTTCTTTAATATATTTGTGATGTCTAAGAATGCTTTTTGATAAACTACCGGGTTTGTGCTTTGTTTCGAGTAGTCAGACAATTCAGTAATAAAATTGGTTGAAGGAAGCTGCCATGTTGGAAAGGAGGCAGTTTTCGCAAGTACCGGCTTAGGTCTGGGAGTCAGTTTATTTTTTGCATATAGTGTTGCGTTTGATATTGCGGAAGGTCTTTTTATAGGGCCCTTTCTTTTAAGGACATTTATCACGTCTTTGTGAAGGATTGCGTTGCTTGTGAAGTAGAGTTTGGGTATTAACCTTAGGATGTTTTGATTCAGTCGTTCATCAATTGTTGGAAGGCCAGACTCTGCTAGCAGGTTTTTTATGGGTGTAATTTGAAAAGCACGAAGGGCTTCGCCGAACAGCAGCATGGTAGGGTGCAGCCAAAAGTGCTCTTGTGCCTTTAGCGCACTGTCCATAAATGGGAAAGCCGTAGTCAATAGTTCCCAATATTAAGGATTTGGTTACGTTAATTAATACTTGGGGGTGAATTTTGCTGTGTTTGGAAGTTAGATATTTTATTATATTTAATCTATAGTTGAGTTTTTTTCTTAAATCTATACATTGTTTTTTAAAGTTCATTTGCTTATCGAATGTTATACCCAGGACTTTAAGGTCCTTGACATTTTTGATAACTACGTTACTATAAACAAAATCATTGTCCTGGCAGTTTTTTTTTCTACATATATGGAGATACTTGCATTTTTCGTAAGATATGTTAGCTCCAGAACAATCAGACCAGGACGCAATAGCGTCAAGGGTTTCGGAAAAGTTCTTTTGTGATTGCGGTAAAGAATTATTTTTTGAGAAAATCAACACATCGTCAGCATAAATAGCATGCTCTAGATGGCATTTCTGGATGATTTCGCTTATTTCGTCAAAGGCGATTATGAAAAAAATCACTGAGATAGGAGAGCCCTGTGGTATGCCGTTGTCAAGGCATGCTCTGTCCGAGAATTTACCATTTATTTTAACACGAAATGTACGATTGGGTAAGAAATTTTAGCAGAAATTGAATATTTTTTTCCCGACTTGCCATTTTATAAGCTGCCGGAGTACGATGTGTGCACCAATCCTGTCAAATGCTCTCTCGAAGTCTAGACTAAGTATTGCTACATGGTTCCGGTTCGAGAGAGCATTTGATAGGTAATGTTCGAAGTGCAGTAGCACGTCCGTGGTACCTTGCCCAGGTTTGAAGGCGGTCTGGTTATGACAAAGATATTGTTTTTTCAATAAGAACCACATGATTCGTTTAGCAATAATTTTCTCTAGGACTTTACTAAGACATGGAAGCAAGGATATTGGCCGGTAGCTGCTTATTTGGTCTAAGGGCTTACTTGGTTTTAAAATGGGTATAATATCGGCATTCTTCCAGTTTTGCGGATAGATGGCTGTGTTGAAAATTGAGTTGAAAAGCTTGAGTATTCTATTTTTGAAATCTACAGTAAGGTTTTTAAGCATGGGATAAGACACCCTGTCATACCCTGGAGTTTTTCCTTTGGCCGCTTGTAGGACTTCCTCGAATTCAATCATTGTAATTGCTTTTTCAATCTCATTGGCTGCAGAAGGCTTTGATGTAGGATTGTATTCCATATTAAGAAGGGCTGTTTTTTCTAAGACGAAATTGGCTGGGAAGTTTTAGTCTTTAGAGTATGTTGCCAAAACTGAAGAGAAGTGGCTAGCTATTTCACGAGATGTAGAGATAGTGCCATTTTCTGTACTTATGACACGAAAAGAATTAGGCCTATGATTACCAGTTAGAGTTTTAATATCATGCCAAATTTTTTTAGGGCTGGATTTTGGAGATATGGATGAGGTTAATTCCTCGAGGCAACTTCTTTTCGCTGCTCTTGAGCGATATCTAAACAATGCGTTAGCCTTTTTGTAGCTGAGGAGATTGGCATCGGTCCTTTGTTTTTTGTACGTTTCCCACAATTTTTGTTTTTCTGCTCTGAGAGCGGCTAATTCCCTATTCCACCAGGGCACACTATGCCTTAGAAAACTAGGTTTGGTTTGGGGTATGCCAATATGGGCAGAGGAGGTAATAATTTTTTTTATGTTTGCCGCTTCTTTGTTTATATTCTCCGAAACGGGTGTTATGGATGAGAGAGATTCACAGCTTGTTTGAAATATAGCCCAGTTAGCACGTTCTATGATGAACCTGGGGCTTCTTTTAATTTTTTCCACAGATGAGTTGGAAGTAAAGGAGGTTAGGATCGGAAAGTGATCACTACCGTGTAGATTTTTTAAAATGGTCCACTTACATTTTGGGGCTATATTGGCGGAGCATAATGATGAGTAGGAGTGTCGTCATTTAGAACTACAAGATTGGTGGACATAATGACGTCTTCAAAAACTTTCCCTCTAGAGTTCCCGGCAGATGAGCCCCAAAGAGGGCTCCAAGAGTTAACATCCGCCACCAGAATGACGGGTGTGGCGATGTTATTAAGAATTCCGAATAGATCTTTGTGACTAAAATTCTGATCTGGCGGAATATACATACATATCAATGTAAACTTAAAACCTAAGTTAATTTCTAGTGAGATTGTTGATATGTTTGAGGAAATATTAATTTGCTTATGGGGAATATTCTTTTTAATCAAGATGCAGATACCTTGTTTGCTAGTTACGTTTTGTCCCAAGTTATGAAAATAACCTTCATACGCTTTTGGGGAGTATGTTGTACTCTTTGAGTGAATGTGAGTTTCTTGGAGGCAAACCATCGAGGGATTGCGTTCTTTTAGCAAAAGTTGAAGTTCTTGGAAATTGTTCCAATATCCCTTTATATTCCACTGTAATATGGAATCCATAGAGTAAGAGAGATTGAGAAAGAGAAAAAAGAAATTGAAGAAAAAAAAAGTTCGTTTGTTTGTTTTGTTAGTTATTAGTAGGTTTAGTTTTATTGATGCTTTTAAACTTGGTTTAAGGTTTAACTTAAAGGGCGGTTTAAAAAATTTAGGAATCATCTTCTGATACCATTGCGGTATCAGAGAAATTCCGGACATTTTTGTTATAATGATCAAAGTTTATTTCGAAGTTTTCGTCATTGAGAGCGCTGAAGGAAGGTGAGTTTGAAGATTCATTGATTTCTTGTTGCAATGCGTTTACAGTGGGATTGGTTGAGTGTGCTGGGTACAGGTTTTGTTGGTTGATGTTTTGTTCATTATGCGTATTGCTGTTGAGAGGAGAGTCGTAATGTAATGTAGAGTTTATATTGCTTTGTAGGTTGATGTTAAGAGGGGGATTTCTATTGAGAGGCAGTTTGTTATTGAGTAAGTTGTTATTACTGTTAGATGCTATATTAAGTTCTGCTGGATTACTATTGAGAGCTATGCTGTTAGTAGGCGATGAGCAGGTGAGTAATTCTGTGCTGTGGGATAATATATTATTGTTCATTGTATTGTTTGACGGAGAGTTAATGCGTGAAGGTTGAGAAGAGGAAGGGATTGGAAGAGGAGTCGGAGTTTGTTGTTTGTTGTTGAGACCGGATTGCAAATTTATATTGGAATTTACTAACACGGAAGAGAAGGAAGGTGACGTTTCTGGGAGGGAGGGGATTGAGTTTTTGTGAATGTTAATAGCTTCTCGCATCGTGCATTTTTTTGTAGTTTTTATTTTTAAGATTTCCTTTGCTTGTATATATTTTTCGCATTTGTTCGATGATGAAGGGTGGTTGGCTGAACAGTTAGCACAGAAAATGCGCGTACAGCTTTCAGGGGAATGAGGAGGCAAGTTACAAAATTCACACGCTGGTGCGCCTCTACAAAATTTGGCCGTATGTCCAAGAATTTGACAATTTTTACAGCGCATAGGTGAGGGGTAATATTGTCTAACACGTACATTGCGCCAGGCAATGTCTAATTTCTGAGGAATGTGGAAGAGATCAAATGTTATCAGAATAACACCAGTGGGTAGTAATTGATCGTTTATCTTCCTTTGAAATTTATACACTGCAACAACACCTTGCGAGCTAAGTTCGCTTACAATTTCGTTCTCCGGAACGCTGCACAGAAAAGGGGCGTAAACTGTACCTTTGTTGAAATTAAGGTTTTCGTGGTATTTTGCTTTAATGGCGCATATACCAGGTAACTCTTTGCACGCGATAAACCTTTCAGCAACATTTTTGTTCTTTACGAGTAGGAGCAAATTACCATCGCGAAGTTCAGAAATTTATTGTATTTCTTTGCTTATTATGTTAATAGAGCGCTGCTCTGCAAAACACGAGTAATGTGTCAGCGTTTTTGTTTTGTCCACTGCCTCAAGAACTATAAATTTTGGGTTATTTTTTTGTACAATTGGTAGTTCAGGGTAGAGATCTATATGCTTGTTCGGAATGACGGTTTCAGTCTTCCTTTTTCTCTTTTTAATTTTGGAGTTTTCGGCTAGCATAGCAAACCGATTAACCCCTATTAGGGGGGGCCCAGGAGGCATGGTTTTGGAAATTAAATGATTCAATCACTATGAATTGTGTTTATTACACTAACTAGAATATATGTAAATGAGTCACAACGAGTTAGCTAGAAACACGTGTCGTTGACTATAATAAGCAAGAGCACTGAGAAAAAATAGATCCGATCGCCACGAGTGTTAGTC
Organism: Eurosta solidaginis; assembly: GCF_040869045.1. Lineage (NCBI taxonomy): Eukaryota > Metazoa > Arthropoda > Insecta > Diptera > Tephritidae > Eurosta > Eurosta solidaginis. The sequence goes on along the minus strand of NC_090319.1, from coordinate 206,654,552 downwards.
GAAGACTGTTGATGAAAAAATTAAGTTTAGTTAATTATATTGATTAAGTGTGAATTTTTTTTCTGTAATTTGAAATAATATTTCAAGTTTCAAGTATACAGTTTTATATCCATTTTAATTCTAACAAAGTGCAAATGTCAAGTTCCTAAAAAATTCCGCCGATTTTTGGTAATTTTTTCCTTTTTGACTATTTTGCGTTTAAAATCTTTGATTACCTTATCAACTGACCATTGACCGTGCATAATTTCAAACGCATAGCGCTTGCGAGTAACGACCACGGTTAATACTTTGGTCCATTTGGACAAAAAATGGTCCTTTCCAACCCCATTTGGTCCGCTGGTCCCTTTTTTTCAATTTTGGTCCTTTGCTAAATTAGTTTGTACATTTGCTAAATTTGTCTCATTTTCAACACAATGACTACGAAATACATCATGCAATTCACCATAGACATCACACCCAAAAGATGTTCGATACGTCTCGATTCACCATGCCCAAATGATGCTAATTCTGTACGTCTTGCGATTCACCATGCCCTAATCAAATAAATTCGGTACGTCTTATTCGGTACGTCTTGCGTTTCACGTTTCACCATGTTTCCCCAAAATAATTAATTCGGTACGTCTTGCGTTTCACCATGGCTATGCCTAACTACTCACTAGATAAATATAAATTTATAAAGTTAAATGAGTCCCCTAATGAGGAGTTTTTTTTGACATCCACTGCTTGCATGTGAAACGGTTTGCGACTCACCATGTTTCCCCAAATGCATGTTAACTTAACATGCCAAAGACGTTACAGAAAATCATATTAAAACATATTTAAAATATAAAACACGCAAACATTTTGCTACAAATAATAAAATTTTTATATATTAATCCTACTAAATACAAAATGTTAACACCAGTTGAAACTGTTAACAGGTTAACATTGAAATTGGAAGGAGTGTGGTGAGTCGCGAGACGTGTTCACAAGCTAAAAAGTTGGAATTTAGCAAAAACTCTTTCTTTGTGTAAAAATTCTCTGGTTGATACACAAACAAAGCGAAGTTACCTCGTTCTTGAGCCGCTGTAGGTTATTCACCATCCCTCTAAACAAAGGACTTAGGCTTTTATGCCCTTGTGAACACAAATCTTTACCGATAACTCTGTTATCGATTAATTTATGGAATTATCGCATCGTCATCGGAGTTATACATGTGCGCAAAATTGCAGCTCAATCGGACACCGGGAAGTGTATCAAATTTAACTTGCAAAATCTGATTACAGAAACAGTCAAGTGAAAGTAAATAAAAGCTTATAAAATAAGGTAAGATTATACTGCCACCCCTAAACAGAATGTAAATAAAAGCGATGTTCCAATCAACTGTTTTGCATTGTTATCGGTGCACCGGCAATTTGGATGTTAATTTTTTTGGCAAAATTTTATAAAATAATTGTTTTGTGCATCTAAACAGAAATAAGCCAATTTATTGACATTAAAATGGCATCAGTAGTTGTAGCATTTATAGAAAATTTTGAGAGATCGCAGCAATACATTTGAGTTGCCAGAGACAGCGTAATTAAAAATATTTCTTAATGTGGGTTTCTAAATATTTATAGTGTATTTGCAGTTACATTGCATACTTTCGCATAAACAAAGAGGCTTTCCGAATGGTATTGGACACCATTCAAGGATCCTTAACTCGCTCGAAAGTTCTACCAGTGCTGCAACTAGCAGCTACGTTACGATTTTTAGCTGAAGGACCCTAACAAAGATCAGTTGGCAAGGATTCTAGCATGAGTGTAGGTAGAAGCACGGGGTCAACGATTTTAGATGATATGCTTCATAAAGCCCTTCGCAATATTTGGGCGTTTCTCCACAAATTCAGTCAAAATACTGTTTTGCATTCAATTTTTATTCTTTCCCCTATTAAGAATGAAAATATATATAAATTTACATTTATTTTTATAAAATATACCTTTTTTTACTTACATTTTTTGAAAATACTCAACTGCAAGAGAAATACAACTATGAAAAAATTAAATCCAACAGCATTTCACTGATTGGATTGTTTCCGATATCAAAATCGATATTATCGGATTCTGTGACACCTAAAACCGACACTAATTCGAATTCGAACATTAAACCGATAACATTGGATTTCTTTACACCAAAGTAATTTTTTTGTCGTTTTTAAATCCGATTCCGACAACAATTGGATTCCAAGACAGTCCTGAATGTGAAAACAAAAACACTATAAACACTATGGCAGGTTTTGCTTTTCGAAGTCATTTGGCCAAGGTCTGTACTAAATCCTCCAAAAAAAAAAGTAGGAGAACAGGTATAGATTATGTTCAAGCGGGCGGTCGATAAGAACCTCGCATAGACTGAATAAGTCGTTAGTGTTGCCAGAAGTTTTGCTGTTTGTTTCGACACAACTGGCGGAAATGTAACCAATTAGATTAGATTAGATTAGATTAGATTATTATTTATTTCATTATTCTCATAAGCGTATGTACATATTCGATAGCTTAATTTTACATGTCTACAATATCATTACTTAGAGAATAGTTAGTGACATCTTTATTTTATATAATAAAAATAGTGTTGTATGTCACATCATGTTTTAACAAATTCCATTGTATAAATAGTAGTAGTGGGGTGAACAAAAAAAAGAATACAAGATATATATATAAGGCTTGCACTGATATGAATGTTGGAGATTCGAGTTCAACGCTCAGATCCCGAAAAGCTAGCTGATGAAGAAGTAAAATTCAGAAACATGTCCTAGTAACCATCGCCGTTTGTAAACTTACAATTTTTCTCTAATATTAATTAAAAAAAAATTTATTTAAAATGAGAATAAGATATTTCAAAAATAAATTGACTAAATTAAGTCATGAAACAATTTGAAGAAAGAATACAAAAGCTAAGTATACAGAATTCCTCATAAGAAAACAGCAAAAAGAAAATTCAAAACTATACAATGCATATATAAAATTAAAGACTATATTATACAACGTAGTGCGTCAAAATTTCTATCTGGTTGGTATCAAACTCAAGAAGCCAAGTTTTTATTTTTTTTAAAAACACAGATCTGGATCTAATGTCTCGTATGTTTTCTGGAAGGGAATTAAAAAGTTTGCAGGATAAGACAGTGTAGGAATTTCTAAACAATGTTGTTCGAAAAACTGGTAAAGAAACAAGTGTGCTATGGTTACTACGCAGGCTGTACATTCCTCGTGTAGGATTTTGCAAATAGCCACCTCTCATGTAAAAAATTTTTAAAACTTTGTAATAGAACAAATGCCGAACTGGGAATATTTTTGATCTTCTAAATAAGTCAAAGTAGTGAGTCCGACGTGGACAATTAAAAATTTTCCTTACTGCACATTTTTGCAGTACAGTTAATTGATTTATTTTATTGGAGTGAGCACAACCCCAGCAACTTATTCCATATTCTAATTTTGAATGAAATATACTATAATAAACTGTTTTCAGTGTATGGTTTGGAACGTATTTTCTAAGACGGTAAAGTATACGATTGGTTGAAAGTAAGTATTTTCTTACAGTTGCGATTTGCTCATTCCAGTATAGATTACGGTCAATTGTGACTCCTAGGTATTTGAAGCTATTCACTTTTTCAATTTCAAAGCAGTTAGAGTCACATGCTGTATTATTTTGAAAAGAATACTGATAACGATGGTTGGAGCACTTGTTACTATATAGGATATTACGTTTGCATATTGCACTGTGAAAAGTTATATTAAGATCTTGTGCTTCTTGAAGTTTTGGACTAAAGCACATTAATTTGGTTTTATTGCTGACAACCAGTTTATGTTCCGCAAACCATGACCGAAGTATAAGTATATCGTGGTTCAGATCCGCTATCAAATTTAAAGGATCCGTTGAGTTATATGCAATTCCTAGGTCATCCGCAAATGCTTCGACTTTGCCCTTAAAAGGTTGAATAAATAGTGAGTTCACATAGATAAGGAATAATATGGGACCCAGAACCGATCCTTGTGGTACACCAGAGTTTATGACTTTGGTCTCACTAAGAGTGTTGCCTATTTTCACTCTTTGGGTTCGATTTCCTAAATAAGAAACAAACCAATTGTATAACAAGCCACGAATTCCCAAATTATAAAGCTTATTTAAAAGACGGCCATGATCAACCATATCGAATGCTTTTGTAATGTCCACAAAAAGCCCAGCACAATCTTTTTTTGAATCAATACCCTTGTATATAGTTGAACAGAAGTCCAAAAGAGCATCTTCCGTAGAAAGACCATCCCTGAAACCAAATTGCAAAGGACCAAGAAAATTTATTTTTTCAAAGTAGGATAACATCCTTACTTTTACAATTTTTTCAAAAATTTTAGTAATTGATGACAAAAGTGAAATCGGCCTATAGTTAGCCATATCATTTTTATTACCTTTTTTGAGAATCGGTATTACAATTCCTAATTTTAATTGTTCTGGGAAAGACCCAGTTGTAACACTCAAGTTAAAGATATGTTTTAAAACATCAACAATGTTGTATGAGATTTTCTTTAACATAACGTTAGAGATTCCATCATGACCGGAAGAATTACTATTTTTCAAAGATTTGATTGCAGTTAAAATTTCCGATCCTGAGATTGGCTCAAAAAAGAAGCTGTTGCTTCTGAAAGAATCTTTAGCTACTCCAAAATCAGAGCAACAATCGCAAAGGGGTGTCACATTTGGCGGAAAGTTTGACTTCACAATTGAAGTAAAGTATTCATTAAAATCATTAGCTATTTCTATGGGAACAGAAATATCAACGCCTTCTTTTTGTAAAACAAAATGAGAATATTGCCTTTTTGTGTTTTTATCAATAATCCTATTTATTACTTTCCACTCTTCTTTTGGATTACCTTTGGATTTATTGACTAAGTTATTATAATTGTGTTTTGCGTGAGAGAAATAAAAACACGAATATTAGTATTAATACACATAATTATGTATAATAACAAATATCAAATTGCTTTTTTATTTTGTATATATGTGGAATATCCAAAGATGAACGAACTCGGTAAACGCAGGAACAGCTGGTGACTTGACTCGTTGACAGGCAAATTGGACCAGAGCCGACGACAACTTCCAAATCGCCACCGAACCCCGGATTTTATCTCTTAACCAAAGAAAATGCTGGATCAAGAGGACAATTGGAAGTTAGCCGTTGCATGCTGACAAACAAAAAAATAGTTAATTAGGCCACTGGCCTAAACATGCCGCCCCCCTTGCCATGGGCAATATTCGAAATGCCAAAAACAGCCGGTTCAACATTTGGCTTGAAATTATGAAATTGCCATTAAATTGAAAACAGTAAAATCTACCATAAGAAAAATTTAACAGGATTTAAATTGAAACTTAACAATTTGAAAACTGCAAACTTGACTTACGAAACTAATCGAATGAAATTTTTTACATACTAAGAATTTGTAATTTAAAAAGACAATTCGTAAAAAATTAAAGAGGATGTTGTTGCTGCTAGCCTGTCGTGGAACCGGAAATGACCAAACCGGATATAGTCGGTTGTAATAGCAGGCTTCCTATTGATGAATTTGTTGTACCGCTCACCATGATTTTAGCGTGCACGTCTGCGACGATTACGAGCCGAATAGGCGACGAAACATAAAATTGCGGATCTGCTAATAGCATGAATTGCAATGGCGTAGGAATATTTGGGTCCAGATTTGTTATTGGGCTTATTTTCGCGTACCCCTCAACTACCGTCGCCGGTGTCGAGATCCGCTCGGTTACGCCATGTTTGCCACGAAATGTTATGTACCGACTCGTACTGTGGCCACCCCTGCACGATCGAGTTGTATTCATCGTGCTAACTCTTTGTCTATGGTAGTACTCGGCGAAAGCGGGTCAATCAGTGCCCGAACAAATAAAGCCCGCCGCCGGACTCAATTTTAACTATGGCGGTAGGTCCAATCGGCTCGAGGGTGATCAAAATTGGAGTAGATGCAATTGACTATATTCTCCAGCTACGAAAGCCTTTCGGTGCGTCGCGTTGGACGACGAGGGAGTTGCTCTTTTCAGCTTGATTAGGTTCTTTCCGCGTATACAGTTTGCTTGTATTTGACGCTCTGTGGCGGTGGGACGGTCGGAAAATATTTGACGCTGAGCCGCTTTGTCGGCAATCTGCCTGCGAAGTAGGACGGGATATCGAGCTCCGCAAACGTTGATGGACTGGAATGCGCCCATCTCTATTTATATGGCTGCGTCACATGTGCGATCGGCAAGTATTGGACGTCATGTCGCGAAACCGCCTTTCGTGTTGGAGCAGCGGGTGAAAAGTATTTAATGCCGCACCACTGCCTTCTATTGGAAGGATGCTCTCTTCCGCACATTGCTCCAGTTCCCCTTCCTCAACCTATTGAGCCCACGTTTTAGTCTCCCCGGTGGAATGTATCCACAGTTAATCATCGGACTCGTCGTCGTTCTCGTCGTGGCGGCGTGATTACTGCGTAGGGTAGTGTGGTGCTTCTCACTACAATAATAACAACGTGCCAAAATCGAACACACTTCCATGCAATGGAATGGCGACAAACAGTTGGGGCTGTACTTTTGGATGAATCGCAACCTCTCCTCCGGTGACTTGGCACGATATTTCGGGCATAGCCTTATACTATGCTATTGCATAGGCGGCATGGAATCGGAAAGGAATGCGAACCTTGCTTCAACCTGTTGTGTGCTGCAACAAAGCGAGACATTCTGCAATGAAAAGGAGGCGTTTTAATGGATATAAAAATGGAGTTTAAAGTAAGGGCGACGGGTGGGTGATGAGCTTGGCAGATGGACCAGCTTCACGATTACTAGTCCTTTCTCTGCCCGAACCTTCACTACTCGAACGCAGTTGTCGGAACCACGGTGCATTACGACGACTCGTCCAAGTCGCCATTCGTTAGGTGGCAGATTATCTTCACGGATCACGAAGAGATCATCTGATTTCATGTCCGACTGCTGTCGCTTTCACATAGTCCTCTTCTACAGCACCGTAAGGTATTTGTTCTTCCATCGTTGACAGAAGGGATGATGCAATGCTTTCATCTTTTGCCGTCGGTTGATAACTTATGCTGGATTCTCGTTAACCTCAATCACCGGGGGAGATAACAGAGGAGCGCCTATAAGAAAATGTTCAGGAGTCATTGTTTCTAAGCTCGATGGGTCACTTGAAGTAGGGCTAAAAGGTCCTGAGTTGAGACAGTCCTCAATTTTACATAAAATTGTCGAAAACTCCTCAAATGTGTACGTTTGCATATATGCTACTATTCGAAAATGGGTTTTAAAGCTCTTTACGCAAGCCCCCTATGTGAGGAGCTGAGGCAGATATGAAATGCCAAGAAAGTCCTTGATAGAAATATTTGGAAAGAACTGCCGTACAAGAATCAGCTAGAAATGCCTTAAAATGCAGTTTCAAAAGATCTGGAGGCTCCAACGAAGTTAGTTCCATTGTCTGAATGTTGTTTTTAGGACATCCCCTACGTAAAATAAACCTAGAAAAGACTGATAGAAGGTGGCAGTGCTCAGGCCACTTGTGGGTTCTAGATGAATAGCCTTAGTTACGAAACAGACGAAAAGCCATACGTACCCCTTAGTAAGAACACAAGCTCTACCCGTATAATTTTTTATATCGATAGGACCTGCAAAATCAACACCGGTATTATTAGAGGCCCTAGAGAAAGTCGTGCGTTCTGAAGGTAGGGAAGACATAATTTGAGATTGCGTTTGCTTTTTGTGTATAGTGCATACCTTGCAATTGTGGATGACTGACTTTATCATAAATTTGAGCCGGGGGATCCAATATTGTGCTCGAAAAAGTCGCAACATTAACTGATGTTTTCCATGAAGGGATATTTCATGGATAAACTTCACTAATAAGCGCGAGTTATGGCAGAAGGATTCGGCAACCAATCCTCAATCTTCTTTGTAACTGAGCTCTCGCGATGCTCCGCTTGATTCGATAAATGGGTTTAAGGTTAAGATTTCCCCGAAAGATGTACGATAGAACTCGTAAATCCCTTGGAATCGAAGAGAACCGTTGGAGTATATTCGACACCTCAACCACTTTCGTTGCGTGGGAGAGAATTCGCTTTCCCTCTTCGTCGGTTTGAAAGCCCAACTCTTGTTTTGGCCCTTCTGACTTGCCTTCTTTCAGCAAAGAAGGGCCCTGCCACCACAAAGAATTTTCAATAAAATCCAGGGCAGTTACTCCACAGTTGGCTAAGTCGGCTGGATTCGAGGATGAGTACACGTGAAACCAACGATGCTACTCCACCTTGTCGATGATTTTGGTAACGCTGTGGGACACGAAGATTGACCAGGAGCATGGTGTTTTTTTCAGCCAAGCGATAGTGGAGTCAGTCAGTCCAGAGATAAACCTGCTGCAGATATTCGAGGCTAACAGCAGATTTATGTGGACTTCTCACATTCTTCCACGCGCATATAAATGGCTGCCGCGTACGCCTTTTCAGAGGCGTCACAAAACCAGTGGAGTTCCATTTGGTAGGATGGAGAAAACTTAATCCATTGTGGGATACGGATGTTGTAAATCCCTGACATTTTGCATCATCATTTTCGCTACTATAATTATGGGAGTCCGCCATCTGAGATGGTCGAATAACATAATCTTGCGTTTTCTCACTTCTTGGAATTGATCGGCTTTAACGCTGCTTGCATTTTCGAAATACAAAAAGTCTTGGTTAAGCTAGTGGGCAACACGAATTTCTCGCAAAACTTGCTTGCAATTATCGGTCCACTTTCTAAGTGGGAAGCCTGTCGAACTTAAAGCCCCGGAAATTTCATCCCGTGCTTCAATGGTGGATTCTAAGTTGTGCCCACCTGCAAGTACGTTGTCGACGTACATATGTCGCTTTAAAATGGTGCAGGTGACCGGATGTGAGTCTTGAACATCGTCCGCCAATTGAAGCAATGTTCTTATTGTTAGGTAGGGAGCGCAGTTTACGCATAATTGGAATTGACGGATGGGCTCATCTGTGGACTCACGAAAAATAATCCGTTGGAATTTCCTCTGTTTAGGATGGACAAATATTTGGCCATACATCTTCTCGATGTCGCTACTAAAGACGAATTTAAAATGTTCCCATCTAAGAATCAAGATTCTAAGATCACTTTGAAGGATGGGACCGGGAAGCAGAACGTCGTTGAAACTCACGCCATTATCTGAGGGACACGAAACGTTAAACACAAGGTCTTTCTGGCTTTGTTACCGCATAAAGGGGTAGGTGGTGGGACTCGGATTGGTCGGATTTCAGACATACTCGTATGACCTAACTGACCATATTCTTTTAGGACTTTCCTATACTCCTCTCGTAAAGAGGGGTTTTTGGCTATCCTACCATCACAACGAACATATTGCGGGAAAGTAGTTTTACGTGAACACCCTAAATAAATAGCTACTGGGAAATTCTTTCGAAAGGGTAGAGAGACCTTATATAGGGGAGATATCGGTTCGCGTCTTAGTGGCTTTGTAAATCTCCTCGCAGTATTCCTTATCGGCCGTACGGATCGCATTCTTTGCAATATCCTCCAACTCCCAAAAATGGCACCACTTGCTGATCCAAAGCGATTTCTTTGTAAACAGAGACACAGGATATCGCCTATTTATTTGCGTTGGTCCATCCCTTAAGTATCCATCCAAATACCGTTTCCTGGGCGAGAAGATTACTCGTAAAGTCCTTCCGAATTCCCTCTAACATGATTTGCGGATAGACATCACTTCCAAGCACAAGATCAACTTGTTCGTTCGCAAAGCATCGCGTTCACTTTTTTGGCTGGAAGCCCGATACGTGGGCAAAGCCGTTCCGTAATAAATAAACACTCGGAGCAGAAGTCTATAAAAGCTCGGCCCTAGTATATGGTTTCACTATATCGCAGGTGGATTTGCGCGGTTCCTATTAGTACCCCCTGTTGAAGTCACTGTAACAAACATCTCTTTATTGTGATGGCACAACCTAATGTAAGTTTCCCTTATACTAGGTTCAAACACACACCAAATTGGCAATTTATACTATTTGGGCAATTTATTACGCAATTTGCCATATAATAAATTGTAATAATGAATTGCCAATTTAAAAAAAATTGCGTAATAAATTGTTTCAAACAGCAAATGCAACATTGTAAAGTGTGTTTATTGAGTATATTAAAAGTCAGTTACGCATGGCTGAACTATATGGTTGGTTCATCTCATCAGCTGATTTTATGTCTTTCATTTCACTGGAGTAGGGATTGTCAAAAGAAGATGGCAAAATCAAAATGAAACCAAAACATTGAACATATTTTCTTACAACATACAAAAATTTCAAAATTTTATGTTTTCATTTCATTCCATGCACCTAATACCAATACGCACATTTTGACAGTCTCAACAAAGATATGTTCTTACTGTAGAGATGAGCCAACCAGCTATCAAATTACTATTGTGTAAGCTAAATAGAGTTGTATGAACACCACTCAAGTTAAATCGAAATAGCCTCAATTTATTTTTCTGTTTGAACATTCATTTGAACATTTGTATATTAATATAAATTTAGTGATATGTACACATATTTATGTGTGTGTTTGTTGCAGTGACATGCAAAATGAACAAGACTAATTGCTTTGGTTAAAACGAGATAGCTTGTATGAATACATAGTAGGCTTTGATTTTAGTATATAAATACCTAATTCCTAAGACTGTTTATGTATACAAATAAAAAGGTTAACTTAAAATGTCACCATTGTAAGAAAATCGGGCATATTAAAAGAGACTCTTTTATATACAAAAGGCAACAGAATAATCAAAATAAAGATAAAGCTAAGCAAGTGCAGACGGCTGCTCAACTACGAAAATAAAAATTCGAAAAATATATTTTTTATTTTGTACTCGGGGGCATCCGACCATATGGTAAATGATAAAAGTTTGCTGCTAAACTGTACTGAGTTGGAACAGCTAATTAAAATTGCAATTGCCAAGAGTGAGGAATATATATACACAAAAGCTATGGGCACGATAAAGATGAAAAACTCTTGGCAGTCAAATGTAACGCTTAATAAGGTCCTGTACTGTGAGAATATTCCACAAAATTTACTATCAGTAAATAAAATGACGGATGCCGGCATAAAGGTTGTATTTTCAACAGGAGGTGTGGAAATATCAAAAGGTGGTGAGGTACTTTTTAAAGGTATGTGTTCTATTTATATTCCTGTTGTAGAATTTGAAGTTTGTTGTAGAGCATTTATAACAACCAAAATCAATAAAAACTCATACCAATTGTGGCATGAACGATCAGGTCATATTAGTAAAGGGAAATTAATAGAAATGAAACGAAATAAAATTGTGAGGATACAGAGGGGAAACGGGAAACAAGCACGATTGCCATTTTCAAAGTTTAAATATAAGGACTATATAAAAAGGCCATTGGTTATAATACACTCAGATGTATGTGGTCCGACTACGCCTCCTACAGTTGATGGTACAAATTACTACGAAATTTTTGTTGATCAGTATACACATTATTGTGTAACATACTTGATAGCCCATAAGTCAGATGTGTTTGCTCATTTTAAAGACTTTGTTCCGAAAAATGAAAATCATTTTAATCAAAAAGTACTAAATTTGTATATTGGTAATGGTAGGGAATGGTTATCAAATGAGATGTGAGAGTATTGTGTTGAAAAGGGTTTAAGCTACCATTTAACAATTCCGCATACACCACAACTGAATGGTGTATCTGAGCGTATGACAAGGACTATAACTGAAAAGGCACGAGCTATGATAAATGGAACAAAATTAGACAAATATTTTTGGGGAGAAGCTGTATTGACAGCTACTTATTTAATAAACCGAACTTCGAGTAATGCTCTATATGAAAAAAAACTCCTTTTGAGATGTGGCATAGTCGAAAGCCAAACTTACAATATTTGAAAGTTTTTGGCTATACAGATTATATGCACAACAAAACGAGAAAGAGAAAATTTGGTGAAAAATCTTTAAAATATAAACTTTTTGGTTTCGAAACAAATGGTTATAAGTTATGGGTGTTAGAGGAAAATAAGTTTGTTGTAGCCAGAGATGTAGTTGTAGATGAAGTTAATACGACTAACACAGAGATTTTGGAAGTTGAAAGCCCTGGAAGTGGTTGGGCTATCCAGAATGATAGTATGGAGCAGCAAAATGAATCACAGCATAAAAGTAATGAAAATATGAAAATTAATGCCCCGAATGAGAGTAGGGAAAATAGAGTATTCCAGAATGAAAGTAATGAAGATGAGCAGGGTGACTTTCAAAAAGATAATAATAATATTATTGATTTTAAGTGGGTTTTCACAATCATGAATGGTGAAATGGGTAACCCTGTCAGATGCAAAGCTAGACTAGTTGCTCGCGGGTTTACACAAAAATATTTAACTGACTATGATGAAGCTTTTGCACCGGTAGCAAGAATATCAAGTTTTCGAATTATTCTGTCTTTATCGAACCAATTTGAATTGAAAGCTCATCATATGGATGTGAAAACTGCAATTTTAAATGGAAAATTGAAAGAGGAAATTTAAATAAAAATTCCCCAAGGGTTACCATGCGAAGATGATAAAGTGTGTAAACTAAATAAATCAATTTATGGTCTTAAACAGGCAGCTAGATGTTGGTATGAAATGTTTGAAAATACATTACAAGAAATTGGATATGTTAGCTCAGAAGTAGATCACTGTATTTACATATTGAATATATCTGAAGTAAAGAAGAATGTTTATTTATTATTATATGTCGATGATTTATTCATAGCAACATACGACTTAGCAACAATGTCAAAGTTTTAAGATTATTTAATGGGTAAATTCAGAATGACTGATTTAGCTGAAATTAGACATTTTATCGGAATCGAGAAAGATAAAACAATAAAATTGAACTTAGTCAGTCGGCTTATATCAATAAAGTCTTGGAAAAATTTGGCATTGATGGTTGTAATCCAGTTAATACTCCACTTCCAAGTAAATTGGAATATGAAAATTTAAATTCACATTAAATATATAATGCGCCATGTCAGAATTTAATTGGATGCCTAATGTATATAATGTTATGTACTCGGCCTGATTTAAGTACATCAATAGGCATTTTAAGTAGATATACGAACAAGAATAATAAAGAATTATGGCAGTGCCTAAAAAGGGTTTTAAGATATCTAAAAGGTACAATTAATCTAAAATTAACTTTTGTAAGAACGAAGATTTTGATAACATTTTTGCTGGTTATGTCGATTCCGACTGGGCCGGAAATGAAAACGATAGAAAAAGTACTACAGGGTATTTGTTCAAAATGTTGGACTCATGTCTTATTTGTTGCAATACGAAGAAAGAAAATTCTGTTGCGGCATATTCGACTAAAGCTATATGGCGTTATTTGAGCCAAAGCTGACTAGTCTTTGTTGCCCGCTAATAATTCGTCAACTTATGCTCCTACTACAATATCTTTCGTTGGTACACATTCATACGCTCATATTGTCAATCCGAATAAGAGTTTCCCCACATCCACCCTGTCATCTACCATTGCCAAATAAATGATTTTACTCATGCAAAAAAAACGGCTAGTTTAATGCAGTCAACGGTGTCATGCGCTGTGACGTCGACATTAACAGATGTTATTTCGTCGCTTGCTTTATCTCCTGTTCCTAATACTTGTGGTGTTAATGCATGTACGCTGATAGAAAATGCCAATGCTTGTGCTACCTCTACGGCTGCAGTGACTGCAGTACCAGCATCAGCTGCTTCTGTTTCTTCTCATTTGCTCTCCGCTGAGACAAATAATTTCGGTGGCAATGCGCAGTGGGAGAAGGTGACGTACAAACGGACGAGCAACAATAATAAAACTCGCGCTGTTACGACTACATTGACTGCGGCTACATTATCGGATGTTGCTGGTTCTAAAATAATTACCGTGGATGATAGTGCACATAGGGAGAAGGTGTTGCATAAGCCCACAAATAATAATAATAATAACAATAATGCGCACGTTCGGATTAGACGCACTAATGCAAGCGCGGATCTGATTGTTGCTGACCGCTACAAATGGCTTCATCTGTCATCCTTCTCGCCAGCCGTCTCTGAAGATGATATCAAAGATTACGTGGCTAAACAAATCGGTTTGGATAAAACTTCATTATCATGTACTAACCTGGTAAAAAAAGATGCCGTACTCTCATCGTTGCATAAGGTTAATTACAAGTTGGGAGCCCCTGAGTCCTCCTTTGAAAAATTATTACGCCCGGAAATCTGGCCAACAAATGTTACAGTGAAGCCTTTTCAGAATTTTCGCAAGTCTCTGCGAAAACTATCGCAGACGTAGCTAGTACCAACCACACGCTCATTAATAATGATAATAGCACTAGTGCTATAAATAATAAGTTGTTAAGTATTTATTTTCAAAATGCGTAAAAAAGCTAGTGACGTATTTTTAACTTCGCCTCGCTCTGAGTTTTATGTTTATGTTATTGTGGAAACATGGTTGAACAGCAACTTCGCGGCTGTTGAATTCTTCGATCCTAATATCTATAATATATATCGAAAAGATAGAGACGCAAATAAAACAAATTGCTTGAGAGGTGGAGGCATTTTATTGCGGTGAATCGAATGTTCCGTTCTTTTTCAGTCCATTTAGAAAATAATGATTCTCTCCTCGACCAGTTGTGTGTATGCATCTTTGGAAGTCTCGGTAAATTATTCATTTGTACTTCTTACATTCCACCTTCCAGCCCCGATTGTTTGTATGCTGCTCATATAAACAATATTGTGAATCTTTATGAGAATAACGAAGAGTGTCATTTTTGTATTTTGGGTATTTTAACCTCAATAAAATTGTATGGTCAAATTTATTCGATAATGGTATCTTAACACCAACAAGGGTGAACAAATGCGTGGTGGCAACGGCGCGCACCCACGTATTTGTTAAAGATTAGGTTAAGGCGAAAAAAAAGGAAGAAAATAAAAACACCAAAAAGGTTTCGTATTAATAAAAGGGAAATTCACAGGGTTTTTTATTCAATATGTATAAATACAACAAGTGTTAAGGAAAATTATTAACAGATGTTGTGAAAATGAAAAATATTAAATATATTTTCGGAAATTATAAAATATATTTAATGAAATTGACAACTTACGTGAACGGGCGATTGCGTGTTCCTTTGCTGGCTGCTGGATTAAAAGAGGACGAGCCTCTTTGCGACATGAGCCGATGAACCCGAGATACAGCTCCTTCGTTGGGTTTCCCGGCAACAAAGTTGCTATACCGCGGGCTCACAGCGGTAAAAATCTAAGATACATGCGTACTACCACTCACAAATGCCTGTGTGTATTAGTGATCACAAGCATATGTGGGTGGTAGTAAACGAAGGAAAGAAGAACATTATGTTACGAGGGAGGGGAGATATATTTAGGCCTGTGGCCTAAACAAAGGGTGAATAGCTCGCACGAAATAAATTTTATAGATAGTCTTTTCATATATTCAATATTTTAGATCTTATTTTTGTAGATGAAAACTTGATTTTTAGAGTTTCGGAGGCCACTTTCCCTATATGCAGGTGCGATATGCACCATGTCCCACTCTCCTTAACTCTGGAATTTTTTAATCTTGTTTCAGGCCCGAGTATAATCTCCACTGCCAACTTTGATTTTCGTGCCGCCGATTTTAATGCTTTAAATGAAAAAATTTTGGATTTAAATTGGAATTAAATTTTCGCCTCTAAAAGCGTAGCGGAATGTTACGATGCCTTTCTTCTTAATATACTCGACATTTTCTCTGATAATCTACCCTTACTTCCCGCGAGAATTCATAAACTTCCGTGGTATAGGAAAAATATAAAAAAGCTTAAGAATCTTAGAAATAAACATCTTAAACTCTATAAAGCTTCGAAGGATGTCTCTCATAAAGAAAAATATATTTATTATAGTAAAAGCTTTAATGTACTTGACAAATTTTTATGCAAGCAATATATTTCTCGGTATGAAGTAGAGATGAAGGAAAACCCTAAGGCGTTCTGGAGATATATACGATCTAAAAAAGGTTGCTCTAATATCCCAAATTGTATGTCCTACGGCGGTATACTTTCTGAGAGCTTATTGGATACTGTTAACCTTTACGCATATTTCTTTAAATCAAACTTCGTAACTAGCAACTCTGCTAATAATTTTTCCGCCGATGTCGAACAAATGGTTGACTTCGGATCCATGTTAGTCTCAGAGGAAGGCGTTATGAAAGGCATCCTGGCTCTGGAGACGTCGATAAAAAGCGATACTGGCGGGCTTTCGTCGTTTATTCTAAATATATGTAGCACGTCGTTTCGCGTCCAATTAAGTTACATTTTCAATTTTTCCCTAGCGAGAGGTGAGTTTGTTGATAGGTGGAAAATAGCCTCGATTTGTCCTATCTTTAAATCTGGCAACAAAAACATAGTAACTAACTACAGACCCATCTCTAAACTGCCCGCTTGCTCTAAGCTCTTTGAAAAAGTGGTAAAAGAGAAGCTATCCTTTGTAATAAAAGGTTCCATAGATGAGTGTCAACACGGGTTTCTCAGTGGTCGCTCCACAGTTACGAACCTAGCCTCATTTTCTCATTTTTGTATTTCGTCGTTCAAAAATGGACATCAAGTTGATGTTATATATACCAGAAACGATATAATATAGAGACATTGCATAGACGAAAAATCGTGTGAGGCAAGCTTCACAAAATTCTAGTAGGTCACATTCACCACTTACCACAGCAGAATTTATTAAACTACCACTTTCTGTATTTGGTATTTAATAATTACTTGGACACTTTTTATTCAGCTAATGTGTTCAGAATTTTAACTTTTACTCATTAAAACTCCAATCAGTGTATTTCTGTGCTTAAATTATGTTAAAAATTGTGTTAAAGTTTTTGGTGTGGTGAAAGTGACCTACTAGAATTTTGTTACGCTCCGCTGCTTTCCACCGAAGTTCGCGCATGCAATATCTTTATATTCAAAAATTTTTGTATATACTGACTTCGCGAAGGCATTTGATACTGTCACCCACAGCATACTATTGGGCAAGCTTGAACTATTGGGTTTCCATTCTACCTTTTTACGTTGGATTGGGGCCTATCTCACTAATAGAACCTCGTTCGTCGAAATTGAGAATACCAAGTCTTATTCATTCATTGCCACTTCTGGGGTACCTCAGGTTAGTACTCCGGGCCAATTTTATTTTTTTTTTATAAATGATATAGGAACCTGTTTTCGGAGTTCAAAATACCTGCTCTACGCAGATGATCTAAAAGTTTTTAGAACAATTTCGAGCATGTCAGATGTGTGTCTTTTACAAGATGATCTAAATAGATTAACTAATTGGAGCATTATAAATAATCTACGCTTTAATATAAAGAAATATTTCTTTATGACGCTTTCGAGAAACCTCAATTCGATTAATACCGCGTATTCAATTGCTGATGATAATCTCTCTAGCGTCAGGGAATTCGTTGATCTTGGAGTAATGTTTGACTCTGCTATTACCTTCGCGAATAATATTAGCTCCATTCTACCTAAAGCCTATTCAAATTTGGCTTTCCTGCGGCAATATGGGCGAGCTTTGAAAGATCCATACACCAGAAAAATTTTATATAATTCTTAAGTTCTCTCAAAGCTGGAATATGCTTCCATAATTTGGAACACAATTTATTCCTCTCATTCTCAAAGACTGGAAAGAGTACAGAAAGGTTTCACTCGATTCGCACTCCAACCGCTTAATTTTTTAGAAAAATTACCTTCTTACCGCGCCCGCTGTGCCCTAATAAACATGAAGTCGCTTGCGGCCAGACGTTATATTCAATCTCTGCTGTTTGTGTATGATCTTATATGTGGTTGGGTTGCCTGCCCGGAACTACTAGCGCAAATTGGCTTCAATGTCTCGAGCAGAGCCCTTCGTGCCCAATATCCGTTCCACGTGAAAGTTATCGGGGCTAATTATCACAATTTTTATCCTATCTCTAGGGCCCTCAGTGAATATAACAGGATCTTTTTTAGCCTTGAGCTTGGCTTCGCACCCCCGAGAGCGTCCTTTAGCGCTAAACTTTACTCGTATTATGTATAAAATAAATTTATTAGCATTTAAGTTGAATGAATGTAAATCTAGTCTGTAAGATTAATGAAATCGTAGACTAATAAATGGAATTAAATGAAATGAAATGAAATGAGTGCGACTATATTCAGAAGTGGTCCGTTTGCAAGAACTTCCGGTACAACGCCTAACGAACCGGAAGAGTCCTGTTTGGACGAGAAGGTTGACTGAGTTTTATTTAAATGCAGTAGAGTGATGTCACGCGAGGCAAGTTGAACAATTGTAGGCGCTGTTGCATTTCAGTGTGTAGAAGTCCACGAAAGTGGGGAAAGCTTCTGACCGCCATTCACCTGGGAATGGCCACAGCGATTCTTTTGCATGCGGTTCAAGCAGCTCACTACTGCCGGTCGCTTGCGGCCAAGTATCCTCTGGGTAGCCGCTAAACATCCGTTTAGCGGTGAGCTAATGTGAGAAGGCGACAACCTGGCTAGGCCACTCTGACATAATCGGTTTAAGGGCTAGCCGGGGGAGATCTCATCGGCAGCGTCTGTACACCTCTAGGTGCGGCTGCAAGCGGGCGTCTGTCTTGGAGCAAGCGGCTCGCTATATACACGTGCCAAGTAATATTTTCACCCCCGCTGAGCGGGTTGTGCGCTAGGCTTGGGACCCGCTACGTAAAACCATACTCCAATGAAATACAACCAAGCCTCGAATAAATACACTCTCTATTGATGACGACCTTGGCAAACGTTTGAAGGGCAATGAATTGAGGGCAGGCACCTGGAACGTCCGCTCCCTGAATGGGATTGGTGCAGATGCCCGGCTGGTTGATGTCCTCGTCAAAGCAAAATCTGACATCACCGCCATCCAAAAAATGCGGTGGATGAAGCAAGGAAGAAAGAAGATCAAAAATTTTGACACGTATTGGAGTGGCCATACGAATAAGCGCAGTTTCGGTGTCGGATTCGTGGTGGGAGAGAGACTCTGTCGCCAAGTGCTGGCGTTCACGCCTGTGGACGAGCGTCTCGCCGCTATCCGAATAAAAGCAAAATTTTTTAATATATCATTCATCTGCCCCCATGCGCCGCCAGAGGAGAAAGACGATGAACTGAAAGACACTTTTTATGAACAGTTAGAACGCACATACGAGCGCTGCCCCCGTCATGATATAAAAGTCGTGCTTGGCGACTTTAACGCCAGGTTGGGAAAGAAGGTGTTTTTGGCCCTACAGCCGGAAAGTTCAGCCTACACAATGAAACTTCTCCTAACGGACTGAGGCTGATTGACTTTGCCGGTGCTCTAAACATGGTCATATCCAGCACGAGGTTTATGCATAAAAAGATACATCAAGCTACATGTCTGTCTCCTGATCGAAATACTCGCAATCAGATCGATCAGGTTGTGATAGACGGACGGCATGCCTCCAGTGTTTTAGATGTGCGCACGATCCGAGGACCTAACATCGACTCGGACCATTATCTCGTTGCAGCCAAAATACGCACCCGCCTCAACGCGGCGAAAACCAAGGAACAAAAAACACAAGGAAAGCTAGACGTCGAAAAGCTTCAATCACAACAGACTGCAAATGATTTCGCAACTCGACTCTCACATCTGCTCTCTGAGAGCACAACTCATCCTGAAGGAATACAGGAGCAGTGGGAGCATATCTCCAAAGCACTTCGCACTGGCGCCGAGGAAAAAATTGATTACCGGCGGCCACGAAAAAACAACTGGTACGATGAAGAATCCCGCGTTGCAACCGAAAGAAAAGACGCTGCCTACAGGGCTACGTTAAAAGCGAGCGCGACAGGAGGAGTGTGTGAACGCTATCGTGAGTTGAAAAGGGAAGCGAGGCGCATTTTCAGGAAGAAAAAAGCAGAAGCAGAAAGGCGTGAGTGCGAGGAGCTTGAGCTGCTAGCCACCAGGAATAACGCCCTAAAATTCTACCAAAAAATACGGCGACAGACGGAAGGTTTTAAGACCGGGGCAAAACCTGTAGGAATAAAAACGGCGACCTTGTAACTGATGTCCAGAGAGTGCTTAGATTATGGAGGGAATACTTCTCTGCTCTCCTAAATAGAGGCAGAAATTCACCGCGCAGAGATGAAGAACCCGATCCCGCAATCGGTGGTGATGGAATATATGTCCCCCCGCCCGATTATTACGAAGTTAGAATAGCAATAACCAGATTGAAAAACAACAAGGCCGTGGGCGCTGATGGATTGCCTGCGGAGCTATTCATGTTCGGCGGCGAGGAATTGGTAAGGCGCATGCAGCAGATTCTTAGCAAAATATGGGCGGAAGAGTGCATGCCCGACGGTTGGAATCTAAGTGTTCTTTGCCCAGTCCACAAGAAGGGGGATACTGCAAAATGCACGAACTATCGTGGAATCAGCCTTCTTAATATCGCATATAAGGTCCTTTCAAGTGTATTGTGCGAAAGATTGAAGCCCACAGTGAACCGGCTGATTGGACCTTATAAGTGCGGCTTCAGACCTGGTAAACCTACCATCGACCAGATTTTCACAATGCGCCAAATCTTGGAGAAAACCCGTGAAAAGAGAATCGACACGCATCACCTCTTCGTCGACTTTAAAGCCGCCTTCGACAGCACGAAAAGGAGCTGCCTATATGCCGCTATGTCTGAATTTGGTTTCCCCGCAAAAATTATACGGCTGTGCAAAATGACGTTGAGCAACACCATCAGCTCAGTCAGAATTGGGAAGGACCTCTCCGAGCCGTTCGAAACTAAACGAGGTTTCAGACAGGGTGACCCCCAATCGTGCAATTTCTTTAATTTGATGCTGGAGAAAATTATACTAGCTGCAGAACTTAACCGCACTGGAACAATATAATATAAAAGCGTGCAATTACTGGCATATGTTGATATCACCGGCGTAAACACCCGCGCTGTTAGTTCTGCTTACTCCAAACTGGAAAAAGAAGCGGTAAAGATGGGTATGATGGTGAATGAGGACAAAACGAAGTACCTGCTGTCATCGAGCAAAGAGTCAGCGCATATGCGCCTTGGCACCCACGCTACTGTTGGCAGCCATAATTTCGAAATAGTAAAAGACTTCGTTTATTCGGGAACCAGCATCAACACTAGCAACAACATCAGCACTGAAATCCAGCGAAGAATCAATCTTGCCAATAAATGCTACTTTGGACTAGGTAGGCAATTGAAAAGTAAAGTCCTCTATCGGCGAACGAAAATCATACTCTACAAGTCACTTATCCTACCCGTCCTGCTATATGGGACAGAAGCAAGGACCATGACAACAGCAGATGAAGCGGCTTTGGGAGTGTTCGAGAGAAAAGTTCCTCGAAAGATTTATGGACCTCTACGCGTTGGCGATGGCGAGTACCGAAGAAGATTTAATGATGAGCTGTACGATCTATACGCAGACATCATCATAGTCCAGCGAATTAAAACGCAGGGGTTGCGCTGGCTAGGCCATGTTATGCGACTGAAAGATGATGCTACGGGCAAGAAAGTGTTTCTATCGGAACCCGCCTATGGAAGCAGAGGTAGAGGGCGGCCCCCACTCCGTTGGAAGGACCAGGTGGAAAACGATTTAAACTCCCTTGGTGTTACCAATTGGCGCCGGTTGGCGGAGCGAAGGAGCGACTGGCGCGCCTTGTTGGACGGCCATAACCGTTTAGACGGTTAAGCGCCAATTAAGTAAGTAAGTAAGTTGCATTTCACCCCACCATGTCCGGAATACAAACAGCTCAGGCACAGATTGATCCTTCTCACATCAGACGGAGTCATCTTTAGAAAGCGTGAGCAGGATCGAATCTGGTGAGCGTCACGTTTGCATTTCGCATTCGATACGCTTGCCTGAAGAGTATTCAGTTTTTTGCCGTTCCCTTCGTTATGCTATTTGAAGGGTTGAGATTTGGTCAGCTGTGAGCTTCGCAAATCAAAAACAGTTTCCAAGGTCTGGAACCGACTTGTTAGAAACTGGACCATGTCACTCCACTTTGGGATCTCGGTTTTATCTTGTACCGATTGCTCCAACAACGAAAGCGTAGCTTCCGGAAATTTCGTGGAGAAGAGATACGTAATGATTGTATCCCAATTTGAAATGTCAACTTTATGAATCTGGGGTACAAAAATGCAATTATTTTATCCCCGCTTAAGCTGTTTGATTGCACTTCCAGTTAATACAGGGGGAGGTTGAAGATGATCTTCAATTGGCTGAGCAGAGCTCACAAAGTATATTAACTTTGATTGGATTACGGTTGGTTGTACAGGTATAAAGGAATCGAGATAGATATAGACTTCCATATATCAAAATCATCAGGATCGAAAAAAATTTGATTGAGCCATGTCCGACCGTCCGTCCGTTCGAGGTATCTTGATGAAATTTGGTATGTAGGTTCCTGAGCACTCATCTCAGATCGCTTTTTAAAATGAACGATATCGGACTATAACCACGCCCAATTTTGCGATATCGAAAATTTCGAAAAACAGAAAAAGTGCGATAATTCATTACCAAAGACGGATAAAGCGATGAAACTTGGTAGGTGAGTTGAACTTATGACGCAGAATACAAACTTAGTAAAATCTTGGACAATGGGCGTGGAAGCGCCCACTTTTAGAAGGTAATTTAAAATTTTGCAAGCTGTAATTTGGCAGTCGTTGAAGATATCATGATGAAATTTGGCAGGCGCCTTCCTCCTATTACTATATGTATGCTTACTAAAAATTAGCAAAATCGGAGGACGACCACGCCCACTTTAAAAAAAAAAAAAAAAGATTTTTAAACTCAAATTTTAACAAAAAATTTAATATCTTTACAGTATATATGTAAATTATGTCAACATTCAACTCCAGTAATGATATGGTGCAACAAAATACAAAACTAAAAGAAAATTTCCAAATGGGCGTGGCTCCGCCCTTTTTTTTATACACAGTCGACCGTCTGTCCTTCCGCTCGGCCGTTAACACGATAACTTGAGCAAAAATCGATATATCTTTATTAAACTCAGTTCACGTACTTATCTGAACTCACTTTGTATTGGTGTAAAAAATGGCCGAAATCCGACTATGACCACGCCCACTTTTTCGACATCGAAAGTTACGAAAAATGAAACAAATGCCATAATTCTATACCAAATACGAAAAAAGGGATGAAACATGGTAATTGGATTGGTTTATTGACGCAAAATATAACTTTAGAAAAACTTTGTAAAATGGGTATGACACCTACCATATTAAGTAGAAGAAAATGAAAAAGTTATGCAGGGCGAAATAAAAACCCTTGAATTCTTGGCAGGAATACTGTTCGTGGTATTACATATATAAATAAATTAGCGGTGTCCAACAGATTATGTTCTGGGTCACCCTTTTTCACATTTTGGTCGATATCTGGAAAACGCCTTCACATATACAACTACCACCACTCCCTTTTAAAACCCACATTAATACCTTTAAGTTGATACCCATATCGTACAAACACATTCTAGAGTCACCCCTGGTCCACCTTTATGGCGATATCTCGAAAAGGCGTCCACCTATAGAACTAAGGCGCAATCCCTTTTAAAAGACTCATTAACACCTTTCATTTGATACCCATATCGTACAAACATATTCTAGAGTCACCCCTGGTCAACCTTTATGGCGGTATCTCGAAAAGGCGTCCACCTATAGAACTAAGCCCCATGCCCTATTAAAATGCTCATTAACACCTTTTGTTTGATACCCATATTGTACAAGCGCATTTTAGAGTCACCCCTGGTCCACCTTTATAAAGCTATCTCGAAAAGGCGTACACCTATAGAACTAAGGCCCACTCCCTTTTAAAATACTCATTAACCCCTTTCATTTGATACCCATATCGTACAAACAAATTATAGGGTCACTCCTGGTCCATCTTTATGGCGATATCTCGAAACGGCGTCCACCTATGGAACTAAGGATCACTCCCTTTTAAAATACTCATTAACACCTTTCATTTGATACCCATATCGTACAAACAAATTCTAGAGTCAACCCTGATCCACCTTTATGGCGATATCCCTAAATGGCGTCCACCTATAGAACTATGGCCCACTCCCTCATAAAATACCCTTTAATACCTTTTATTTGATACACATGTCATACAAACACATTCCAGGGTTACCCTCGGTTCATTTTCCTACATGGTTATTTTCCTTTATGTTGTCACCATAGGTCTCAACTGAGTATGTAATGTTCGGTTACACCCGAACTTAAACTTCCTTACTTGCTATTATAGGCGTTTGTACATTGTGGCGGATATCGACTAACTAACTTAAAGCCGGTCTAATGCACTCCGTTGGGTGAATGTAAAGTATGATTATGAGTATGTGATTGTATACAATGTAAGTATTTCAAAATGGTAAGTATTTCAAAAAGGTAAGTATTTCAAAAGGGTAAGTATTTCAAAAAGGTATTTTAAAAAGATAAGTATATCACATTAACATGCTATAAGTATATGTATTGGGTTGGGTCGATTTGTATGGACGAAAGTTAACCGATATCGTGCCATAGATTTTTCGATAGGATTTGGGTTCAGGAAAAGAAGTTCCACTACGCATACCCAAAAAAATAATTTTCGAGCCTGCGAAAAAAGTTGATTTTAGACCAAAATTCTTCTAAATATCCATAAGAGACATTTTTTTTTTCAAAAACCTCCAATTACCAATTTTGCATTTGCCAATTGACACGCTTGCTAGTGCAGCGAAGGAAAATTATAAGTTAGGCTACACGACTTATATGAACTGCATAGAGCTGATAGGTGACCTAGCAACAAAGTAAAAAGAAAACAAGTAAGGAAGGTTAAGTTCGGGTGTAACCGAACATTACATACTCAGTTGAGAGCTATGGTGACAACTTAAGGGAAAATAACCATGTAGGAAAATGAACCGAGGGTAACCCTGGAATGTGTTTGTATGACATGTGTATCAAATGAAAGGTATTAAAGAGTATTTTATGAGGGAGTGGGCCATAGTTCTATAGGTGGACGCCATTTAGGGATATCGCCATAAAGGTGGATCAGGGTTGACTCTAGAATTTGTTTGTACGATATGGGTATCATTAATGACGCAAACGTCATTATAGCTGTGAAGTTGCGTTTTATTTTGCGAGTTTTAAATTATAATATCTAAATTGTAATACTAGTTTGTGACAAAAATAAGTGCGAAAACCTAGAGTTCATTTTAATACAATTGGTTTGCTTTGAAAAGTTAAGATTTTGTGAATTTTTAAAGTTTTTAATCAATTTCTTATTATTCATTTTGTGTTTGCCGAGTCATTGTGCATTTGTGTTTTTGTTGCAATTTTTGATTGGCACCTTTTCACATTGCAATTGTTTTTGTTTTTCTCGCAATTTACTGTCTTCGCAGCTGTTTGCGTCGCTTTTTAAGTGTCAAGTGACAGTGACTCTAAAACTGCTAGCTACCGCTAAGCTCCCAAACTTTCAGAGTTGCTTTATATATAACCTTTCTCATTCTCAGTGCTATTTCAACTGTTTTTTCTTTGTAATTTAAAAACATATCTCTACCATTTCTATATTCTTATACTAGTTTCTTTTCACCTTTCTATAAAAAATGACTTCCATTTTCAAAAACTGTCAGGTAAAAAGCGAATCCGAACGTTTTGTCGGTTGCTGGCTTTGCGATGGGCTCGCCCATGGAAAGTGCGCGGGACTGACGGCTAGAGTTGTTGACACTGTCAATGATGGGGAGAAGGGAGTACGTTGGTCATGCATTAAATGCAGATCAACTGAGGTTGACCTATTTAAACTGTTTAGACAAACACGAAATGCGTTTTCTGATATTGCTAAAGAGTTTTCCATAATCACGGAAAAGTTCAATCAATACGATAGCTTGTTCAAATCCTTCAAGTGTTTGGATGAGTTACCGCATTGTTTAAATAGAAATAAAGACAACCGCGATAGTAATCAAAAACATTCTTAAGACTCACCTAATGCTTTGAATCTTAATCCTGCTCAGAACATTAATCTTCCGCAAGTGGAGCTCATAGACTTGGCTTCCCCTAATCCGCAAGCTGTAGTTCCATCCACTTCTAAGGCCGCGGAAAAAACTTTAGAGCCTCAAACTGTATCTTCTGAAACTGTAACTTCTCCATCTGTGACTTCTTATTCAGTAGCACCGGCTAAGAAGCTGGTTGTAGTCCCCATCAAAAAATCGATTTTTATATCTCGCTTTGACAAAGACACTTCCGTTGAGGATATCAAGTCTTATGTCACTTCGAAAATTAAGGCTGACGGCATGACTTTAAGAAAATTTAAATTTAATTACGAAAGGAACATTTCTTCATTTAGAATTGATGTCTACTCAGAAGATTTTGATAAACTTTTGGACAGCGCATTTTGGCCGACAGGGGCTTTTGTTCGCGAATTTGTGCATAAGACTATTGAGATTACTCAAAATGTAGCAAAAATTCCTCCTCAAAGTTCCGATCCAAAAAACTTAATTTAATATCTTGCTTAAGCATTTACTATCAAAACGTTAGAGGCTTAAATACTAAATTAACTGACTTATATTTGAAAACCATTCACTGTAACTATAATATTATTGCTTTTACCGAAACATGGCTGAAACCGAATGTTTTAAATTCCGAAGTTTTTTGTGGTGAGTATCAGACCTATAGAAATGATCGCTTAAATAGGACCGGAGGTGGTGTCTTGCTAGCTGTACATTCTTCAATTCCATCTGAAGATGTTAATTTAGCCGAAGTTGATTCCATCGAGTTTAAATGCATCCGGATCTTACTAGACCGGGGTCATATTTACTTAGCCGTTTGCTATATTCCACCGTCTTCTGATCTATCAGTGTATATGCACCATATTTCACTGTTACAATCAGTCAATTCGATGATAAAGTCCACGGACTCAATGATTGTTTTAGGCGACTTTAACCTGCCACATATATCTTGGAATACCGTTGATCACAATATTGTCCTCGTATCACCCAAGATGCATAACAATGACTTTTTGGATGGAATTACTGATCTTTGCCTTAATCAGATCAACTTATTTCCAAATAGGTATGGAAAATTCTTAGACTTAGCATTTGCTGACGACATATCTAAATTCTCTATAAATCGGTGTAAACCTCTTGTTTTGCCAGAAGACGCTTACCATCCTTCTCTTGAGATAACTTACGAAATCATAAGCAACGAAGTCGGCTGCACTAACAAAACATGTGTCTCTACCAGATGCTTTGATTTTTCCAAAACTAATTTCAACAATTTAAAGAAAGAGCTTTCTGAGATAACTTGGCCTCGATATAAAGAGGATGTAGAGGAAAACGTTTTATATTTTAATAAAACCATTTATACTTTATTTGAAAAACATGTGCCCAAACGCAAATGCTCGTACATTGAACCAGTGCAAGCCTGGTTTACTAAAGATTTAAAAGCTTTAAAAAATAAGAAATCAAGTTTATTCAAATTATATAAGAGAACCGGTTTACATTCTCATTATGCACAGTACGCTATTTTCCGTCATAAGTATTTTGAACTTAATAAAAAGTGTTATAAAGCTTACTAATGTAAAATTAAAAGAAACATTATTTGCCACCCGAAGTCTTTTTATGATTTCGTAAATTCTAAACGCAGAACTAACGGATTTCCTTCTGCCACCAATAGATTGCAAACTTCTTCGCTCAATTCTTTCACTCTAATTACTCTGCTGTGGTTCATTCATCACCTACAAATTATCCGTATGAGCTCCATTCTATTAACTCAATATATGCCCCACATTTGCTGCCTGAAGATGTTCTACTACATCTAAAGACCCTAAAAGAATCCTTCAAATACGGTCCCGATTTGATCCCAACATGTTTTCTTAAAAAATGTGCGGAATACATTTACCAGCCCCTTACTGATTTGTTTAACCTGTCTTTAAAAAATGGCATTTTCCCGACGGCTTGGAAGGAATCTTTTCTTATCCCACTCCATAAAAAAGGAAGCAAGTCGTCTATTGAAAACTATCGTGGAATAGCAAAGCTATTAATCACCTTACATTTTCGATTTCTACATTGATAGATAGTTCTCAGCATGGCTTTTGTAGAGCCAAATCAACCACAACCAATTTGCTTGAACTTACAACTCACGTCTTTAATGGGTTTAGAAACAATCATCATACCGACGTTATATACACTGATTTCAGCAAAGCATTCGACAAAGTACGCCACTCATTACTTGTTTATAAACTCGAATTGCTTGGTTTTCAACCTGGCCTAACTCGCTTGATCTCCTCCTATCTTTGCGGTAGAACTCAAAGAGTCATTTTTAAAAAAATTTGTTCGAATGTCATCGATGTTCCCTCCGGTGTGCCTCAGGGCAGCCATCTCGGTCCTATTCTGTTTTTGATATTTATAAACGATGTTTCCACAACTATAAAATATTCTAAAATTTTAATGTATGCCGACGACGTAAAACTTTTTAAGTCATACGCGTCGGTTGAAGAACGTTCTGTACCCAGGCGGATTTAAATCGTTTAGTTACTTGGTGTAATGCGAATTTTATGCCTCTCAACATAGAAAAATGTAAATCCATGTGTTTTTCACGTGGGAATATGCAGCCAGCTTCCTACACAATTAATTGCCAAACCCTGGAAAGCGTTGATGTTTTTGTCGACTTGGGAGTTACAATGAATTGCAAACTTAGTTTCAACCCTCATATTAATGCCACAGTCAATAAAGCGAGAGGAGTTTTAGCATTTGTGAAAAGATGGGCAAAGGAGTTTAGTGATCCTTACGTTACAAAAACCCTTTTTATTTATTTAATTTGGAATCCGCGTTATCAAGTTCATGTGGATAGACTAGAATCAATTCAAAAACAGTTTTTACTTTTCGCCTTTAGAAATCTTCAATGGGACCCCTCGTATAATCTTCCTCCTTACACTAATCGATTAAAACTAATAAATCTTCCTACCCTTGCAAGTCGTAGAGAAATGCTAGGTGTACTATTTATGGCTAGACTTTTAAATGGATCGATTTCAAGCCCATTTCTATTGAACGAAGTAAACTTGAATTTTCCATGCCGAGTTTCAAGGCATTATAAACCTATAATTCTTAAACAATGCAGAAGCAATTTCCAACTACACGAACCTTTTCTATGTTTGTGTGAAGATTATAACTCTCACTCGAGAATAATTGATGTTTCGGATTCGCTCTTTGCCATAAAAAATACGGTTCTATCTTCTCTTAATAATTAAAAAATTATATTTATACTTTTAGTCTATTGTATTTTGTGAATCTATATTTCTCAGCTGATGAGTTTCTCTGTAGCTGAGCGGTTTTAGATATCGGCGCTTAAGAAGCCACTGCCTCTCAAAGACTCGGTAACAAAAAAATTATAAGTAACACATAAATAAGAATTAGGATACAAAAAAATAAAAATAAACAAAAAAAAAAAAAAAAGTATGTATGAATTAAAAAAAAAAAAAAAAAACAGGATTAGCCTGGTTTCAGCGGGCCACTTGAGGGCAGTGCGCTGCCACAACGTCCGAGTTAAAAAAAAAAAAAAAGCAATGAAAGGTGTTAATGAGTATTTTAAAAGGGCGTGATCCTTAGTTCCATAGGTGGACGCCGTTTCGAGATATCGCCATAAAGGTGGACCAGGGGTGACCCTATAATTTGTTTGTACGATATGGGTATCAAATGAAAGGGGTTAATGAGTATTTTAAAAGGGAGTGGGCCTTAGTTCTATAGGGGGACGCTTTTTCGAGATATCGCCATAAAGGTGGACCAGGGGTGGCTCTAGAATGCGTTTGTACAATATGGGTATCAAACTCATATTTTGCCAACCCTAACACATATCATTAACCATTGTATTACTACTTCGTGCTTCCCTGATGCATGGAAGCTTGCAATCATTCTTCCGGTAGCTACAAATAGAAGTGCTAGTAGTCCGTCTGGTTTTCGTCCCATAAGCATCCTTACCGCTCTATCGAAGACCCTTGAGTCCCTGCTATCTGAACAAATCCACTCGCATATAACTGTATACAAATTGCTTTCACCGATGCAGTCAGGGTTTAGATCTAAGCACAGCTGCGCCACAGCTGTTATAAAAATTCTGGATGACATACGCCTATCTTATGACAAAAATCAATTAACATTGTTGTGTATGCTCGATTTTTCAAAGGCATTTGAATCAGTTAATCATAGTTTGCTATGTATGAAGCTGAAAGCCTACTTCGGATTTAGTGACTCTGCGGTAAAATTAATGATGAGCT
Source organism: Eurosta solidaginis (assembly GCF_040869045.1). Taxonomy (NCBI): domain Eukaryota; kingdom Metazoa; phylum Arthropoda; class Insecta; order Diptera; family Tephritidae; genus Eurosta; species Eurosta solidaginis. Next base: position 206,624,229 of record NC_090319.1, on the reverse strand, counting down.
ACTTGGGGGGTAGAGCGCAGCGTGTTAAGGTTGGATCGGAAATATCTGACATTAAGCCATTGCTCGCTGGTGTACCCCAAGGTTCTATATTGGGACCGCTATTATTTTGTCTATTTATAAATGATATATTCAGCTCCTGCCAGCATGCGCAGATACATGCCTACGTAGATGATATCCAGATCTATATGTCAGCGATGAAGGGGCAAGCCTCTGAACTTTGTGCCAAGTTTAACAGTGACCTGTCATCCTTATCCCATTGGGCATCTACGAATCTCCTTGCCCTTAACAGTGCTAAATCGTATGTACTTCCCGTTTCAAAACAAAAACTGCCTGAAATATGTTTCTAAAGCGACGAATCTGGGCTTCGTTATAAATTCTAATCTGTCCTGTGTTGATCATGTTAATTCTGTCATCAGTAAATTTTACTATACCCTACGAAACTTAAGAGTATCGGCGGCCTTTACCCCGCTAGAAATATGAAGAAAGCTGGCTATACAATTAATATTGCCAAGTTTTTGTTATGCGGAATGTGTATACAGCAAACTAGATTCCAAGTCTGCACACAAAATTGATGTAGCCTTCAATCATGTAACGCGATATGTTTTTGGCTTAGCAAGATTTGACCATGTATCTGACTGGAGGACTCATTTGTTGGGTTGTGAGGTCTCTGATTACCTTAGAGCGAGGAATTGCATTTTCCTTTATCGTATTATGGCAGATAAAGTGCCCAGTTACTTATATAACAAGTTGACTCTTTCTCAGTCTGCTCGCATATGTGACATAATTTTACCAAACTACAACTATTTGAACTCTGCAAGGCTATTCTTTGTCAATGCTATCCGCATATGGAACTCCATCCCGAACTCAATTCGCAATAGCTTAACTAAAGGCAGCTTTAAGAATGTTATATATTCGTTCTTTCGTCAATGAATGTCTTGATTTGAAACTGAGTTTACCTACATATCTTCTAGTCAATTATTATTATTATTATCTTAAGTATTCTGGTACCCAACTAGCAATTCTGTTTCAGAAAATGGCTTACTGTATATTTAGATATAACCGATTTTAATACTAAGTTCGTTTTTATTTTCCTAATTGTTTTTCGTAAGCGTTCGTAAGCGGTGGGAGCGAATATTTGCTAACGTTAAACTTTTTTTTTTTTCCTTTATGAATTGTAGTGAGCATATTGTTATGAATCTGTTTTGGTTTCCATCATATATTATTTTATATTGTAACGAATTTGCTGCAAATCCTCTTATTTGCAATCCTCTGCTAAGTTCGAATCACTAAACTGTTGAATAAATAACTCCAATATTGAACAATGGAAAAATGGCCTTTATTAAAGTACTTCACAATAACACTTATGCTTTGCTACTCGCTGGCTTAATAACCAAACTTATTGATAACTCAAATGAAACTCTACTATTGGCCGCCAGATCGCGTGCTTAATCAAACTGATTGATAGCTCAACGCAAACTGAACTCTTCTTACTCGCCTGCCCCGCTTTTATAGTTTACGCTGCATACTTCTAGGCTCTTCGATTTCCAGAAGTTACTAGTTAGTTCGGCTACAAAATCGCCAGCTACAACTACGTGCACAAATTATTGCTCTCTCTTGTGACAACTCAGATAAGATATATGCTTGTGTTTGTGCATTGCCGCTCCGCTGCTCGTATACGTACATATGTGTAGACGCAATTATTTATTCGTTTATGTAGATACATAATGATTGAATTATTGATGTGAATGTTTGTAGTTTACAGTCTCTCGCACACACATAGGCGTATAAGTAAATGCATCTGTGTGTGACATCTCTTTCGGCTGCCTTATATATGTGTATACATGATTTGATTATTGACGTTAATACTGCTTGGCATGGCCTTAGCATCGCCTTAGTGATGGTATAGGTTAGCGATGCTAATATCCGTGACAATATACCTTAAATATGTTAGGTTAATGTGTTAAATTTAAAACTTGAATGTTTTATTATTATCCTGTTATTTAATGTCTGTTGTACTATAAAAGATCACACATGATCTTATTGTACTAATATATATTTCTTTTAATAAATGAAATGAAATAAATGAAGTGTTGAAATGAAACAAAAAAAACGAAAGGTGTTAATGAGTACTTTAAAAGGCGTGGGGCTTAGTTTTATAGGTGGACGCCTTTTCGAGATACCGCCGTAAAGGTGGACCAGGGGTGACTCTAGAATGTGTTTGTACGATATGGGGATCAAAGCAAAGGTATTAATGTGGGTTTTAAAAGGGAGTGGTGGTAGGTGTTTTCCAGATATCGACTAAAATGTGGACCAGGGTGACCCAGAACATCATCTGTTGGATACCGCTAATTTATTTATATATGTAATACCACGAACAGTATTCCTGCCAAGATTTCAAGGGTTTTTTATTTCGCCCTGCATAACTTTTTCATTTTCTTCTACTTAATATGGTAGGTGTCACACCCATTTTACAAAGTTTTTTTCTAAAGTTATATTTTGCGTCAATAAACCAATCCAGTTACCATGTTTCATCCCTTTTTTCGTATTTGGTATAGAATTATGGCATTTTTTTCATTTTTCGTAATTTTCGATATCGAAAAAGTGAGCGTGGTCATGGTCGGATTTCGGCCATTTTTTATACCAATACAAAGTGAGTTCAGATAAGTTCGTGAACTGAGTTTAGTAAAGATATATCGATTGTTGCTCAAGTTATCGTGTAACGGCCGAGCGGAAGGACAGGCGGTCAACTGTGTATAAAAACTGGGCGTGGCTTCAACCTATTTCGCCCTTTTTTACAGAAATAAGTTATCGTCCTAGCATCTAAGCCTCTACCAAATTTCACAACTGGTAAATTTTTGTTCGAATTATGGCAGTCTAGACAAATTAAATGAAAAAGGGCGGAGCCACGTCCATTTTCAAATTTTCTTTTATTTTTGTATTTTGTCGCACCATATAATTACTGGAGTTGAATGTTGACATAATTTACTTATATACTGTAAAGATAAAATTTTTTTTTTTTAAATTTGACTTAAAAAAAAAATTTTTTTTTTAAAGTGGGCGTGGTCGTTCTCCGATTTTGCTCTGTGAGCTCTGCTCAACTGAGTATACAAATCTAAACTGTGAAATTATAAATTGTAAACTCAAAATAAATTGTGCTTGTATTAAATTGTCAAAATTGGAAAGTTGTCGTGGTTATTTATTTACAAAGGTGAAGTGATACATCTCAATGTGTCCCTAAGAGGGTAGGTGCATCATTCATATAGTGACTACTTGTACAGGCGTAAAACTTAAGAATGCTACAGGTATCGTAATCTTTTTGCCGATAAAAATTTGAAGGTTGGTAACGAAATAGCAACATGGTGCTCGAAACCCCCTTTTTCTTTTTGTAAATAGGGTGAACTTGTAACTATAAATTTAAGTAGGAACACCAAGAAAAATCCCGAAATAACTCAACAAAATCTAGAAATATTAGTATAATACAACTAAATATGTGAGCAGAAATATGAAAAAAACTCGAAAATTTGGTACAAAGATATTCGTTTATTATTTCTGAGGTGATCGCAAATTATTTGAAAAATAATTGCAAACTTTATTTAAAATTAAAATCATTAAAAATGTATATTTTAACTTCCTTTTTGAGTTTTCGGGAGTTTTGCAGTTCTAATTTCGGGATTTGCACTCCTTTATCAACTATCTGTATGCACGTATGCAAATTCGCCGTGATTTGTTTTTACTTTTATTTCGTTTTTCTTCTACTTGTTTCAATAATGCCATCGCAAATCGCTATTAGTATAACTTTTATAAATTTAAAGCGGTTCCAGATGCTTTTTTCAATACAATATTGGCTCAATATTTTTGGTCTGAACATTCTCTTGTACATTTATACACCAAGAGGTCAAAACACGTAATTGCCAATACCTTAATGGTACCCCAAACGTGAATATAGACTTCCTGCTTAACTATAAATTATCAAAACGTTCGCGGTTTACGCTCGAAATTAAGTACTGTTTTTCTTAATAGTTTTACTTTTACATCTCAAGTGATAGCATTTACAGAGACGGTTAAAGCCTGATAATTTTAATTCTGAGCTTTTTTGCAATAAATATGTTGTTTGTCGGTGTGATCGTACTTCCAGAGCAGGTGGTGTCCTTATTGACGTGGAATCGAGTATATCATCGTTGTTGTCGTGCGGTAACTCGTCCGATATTGAATTTGTAGCCGTGAAGCTTTCACTGCGAAGCTTTTTATACTCAGCTGAGCAGAGCTCACAGAGCATATTAACTTTGTTCGCATAACGGTAATCCGTAACGGCATAAACTAATCGAGATAGATATAGCCTTCTATATATCAATATTATCTGGGCGAAAAAAGAAATTCATTTAGCCATGTCCGTCCGTCCGTCCGTAAACACGATAACTTGAGTAAATTTTGAGGTATCTTGGTGAAATTTGGTATGTAGGCTCCTGGGCGCTCATCTCAGATAGCTATTTAAAATGAACGAAATCGGACTACAACCACGCCCACTTTTTCGATATCGAAAATTTCGAAAAACCGAAAAAGTGCGATAATTCATTACCAAAATGGACATAGCGATGAAACTTGGTAGGTGCGTTGACCTTATGACGCAAAATAGAAAATTAGTAAAATTTGAATAACGGGTGTGGCACCGCCCACTTTTAAAAGAAGGTAATTTAAAAGTTTTTCAAGCTGTAATTTCGCAATCGTTCAAGATATCATGATTAAATTTGGCAGGCACGTTCCTCCAATTACTATATGTGTGCTAAATAAAAATTAGCAAAATCGGATGACGAACACGCCCACCTTTAAAAAAAAATTTTTTTAAGTCAAATTTTAACCAAAAATTTAATGTCTTTACAGTATAAGAGTAAATTATGTCAACATTCAACTCCAGTAATGATATGGTGCAACAAAATACAAAAATAAAAGAAAAATGCCAAAATGGGCGTGGCTCCGCCTTTTTTCATTTAATTCGTCTAGAATACTTTTAAGGCCATAAGTTGATCAAAAATTTACCAATCCTTGTGAAATTTGGTAGGTACATAGATTCTATGACGATAACTGTTTTCTGTGAAAATGGGGGAAATCGGTTGAAGCCACGCCCAGTTTTTATATACAGTCGACCGTCCGTCCTTCCGCTCGGCCGTTAACACGATAACTTCAGCAAAAATCGATATATCTTTACTAAACTTAGTTCACGTGCTTATCTGAACTCACTTTATCTTGGTATAAAAAATGGCCGAAATCCGACCATAACCACGCCCATTTTTTCGATATCGAAAATTACGAAAAATGAAAAAAATGCCATAATTCTGTAACAAATATGAAAAAAGAGATGAAACATGGTAATTGGATTGGTTTATTGACTCAAAATATAACTTTAGAAAAAACTTTGTAAAATGGGTGTGACACCTACCATATTAAGTAGAAGAAAATGAAAAAGTTCTGGAGGGCGAAATCAAAAGCCTTTGGAATCTTGGCAGGAATACTGTTCGTTGTATGACATATATAAATAAATTAGCCGTACCCGACAGATGATGTTTTTGGTCACCCTGATCCACATTTTGGTCAATATCTCGAAAACGCCTTCACATATACAACTAAAGGACACTCCCTTTTAAAACCCTTATTAATGCCTTTAATATGATACCCATATCGTAAAAACACATTCTAGAGTCACCCCTGGTCAACTTTTGTGGCGATATCTCGAAAAGGCGTCCATCATAGAACTAAGGACCACTCCCTTTTAAAATACTCATTAACACCTTTCATTTGATACACCTGGTCCACCTTTATGGCGGTATCCCGAAATGGCGTCCACCTTTAGAACTATGGCCCACTCCCTTTTAAAATACTCTTTAATACCTTCCATTTGATACCCATGTCACACAAACACATTCCAGGTTTACCCTAGGTTGATTTTCCGACATTGTGATTTTCCCTCATTTGGTCTCCAAAGCTCTCAGCTGAGTATGTAATGTTCGGTTACACCCGAACTTAGCCTTCCTTACTTGTTTTATTTTGTTGTTGTAATATAGCACCTCGGTCGGATATGCATGTTTATAACAGCCATAGTTTAGCTAATCAGAGCTTGCATTCTCAAATGCGTGATAATGATCTACTTGTTGTTTTTGGTGACTTTAATTTACCCTTAGTAAAATGGATTAATTCTAGCGAGTCGATATTCTTGACTCCCACCGTTCATCATGATTTTGTTCATCCAGATAACAATGTATTAACTGTAACAACAAGTGATTGGATTTAGTTCTGTTTGGCGAACCTAAAGGTTTTTCAATAAGTCGTGTTTCCCCATTATCTCTTCCTGAGGAGCATCAGCACCCTACACTTGAGATAGCATGTGACATTGTTCAGCCTAAGATGCCTGCTAAAGCTAGAAGAATAACTCGTATTCACTCAAGGTGCTTTCATAAGACCAATTTCACTTTGCTAAATGAATTGATTGCTTCTCATGATTGGTCTGAGTTTTATGCGTCGACTCTGCAACGTCTGTGTTCTACAGATCGCTCAACAGCTTCTTTACACACGGTGTTCCTGTTCACTATGCTAGCTTGGAAACTAATAAGCCGCCTTGGTTCTCAGGGAACCTCGTGAGACAAAAAAACATGAAATGTAGACTTTATAAGCGTTTTAAGAGATCTGTGGCATCTGAAGATTATTCAGAAAATTATTTGCTCGTTCACACTTTCACTTCCATAATCAACAAAGCTTAAAATTAACTTTTCTTAAATTAACTTTTTCCGTAATCCCAAACAGTTTTACGGATTTGTTAATTCGAAAAGAAAAACCTCGGGATTTCCGTCTTCCTTCCCTCACGGTGGTAGATCTTCCAGCTCTGATCATGATGCTGTGGAACTACTCGCTGAATTCTTTAGGTCTACCTATTCGTCTAATAGTCAATTCAAGTCATTATCCGTATTGCATAAATAGTTCAAATTGTATTCTGAATCCTGTAATTAACATTACTTCAAGGTCTTTCAATAGTGAAACGAACAAATTCTCCGGGGCCAGACGGTGTACCCGGTTGTCTACTTAAGCACTGCGCTGTGAGTTTATCGGAAACGATTTTGCAATTACTTAAATTTCTGCGATATTTCCTTCAATTTCGAAACAGTCGTTTATTATTCCCCTACATAAAAAGGTAGCATGTCTAATATTGAATACTACAGGGGTATTGCTAAGCTCTCAGCTATCCCTAAAACCTTCGAGCAAATAGTTACATGCCAGCTTCAACATACGTGCCAATCTTTACTATGTTCCTGCCAACATGGTTTTGTGCGCCGAAGGTCAACCACCACCAACTTACTGGAATTTACTTCCTTAGTAAGGGACGGCTTCCTGTATAAACAACAAACAGATGTGATATACACCGATTTTAGTAAAACTTTCGACTCTGTCAACCATTAGCTGCTGATTCACAAGCTTGTCCTAGTAGGTTTTACGAAGCGATTATTACTATGGCTCGCAAGCTACCTTACAAACAGGACTCAATATGTTTTGTATAAAAATATTGCATCTAAGATAATTAATGTAATCTCTGGCGTACCTCAGGGTAGCCATCTGGGCCAATTGCTCTTTCATAAAAGACTTACCACTAATACTTAAACATTCCCGGGCTCTTATGAATGCGGATGATGTAAAACTTTGCCATACATACTTGTCCTCGGACTTGTTTAGTCGGAACCTCCTTCAAGTTAATTTGGATTCATTGCAGAGCTGGTGCACAGCGAACCTACTCGTTTTAAACTTACGAAAATGCAAGCTTAGGACTTTTCACCGAGTAAAACCATTTTTATATTTATTTATTTATTACGACTCTAAGAGCCTAGTTCAAAACATAAAAATATGATTGCATTAATTAACATGTGTACTTAATCTAAATTTTTAAATTAAAGAAAAGATTTTCATTATGACACATATATCACTAATGCATTTAAATCTCAACGACTATATCATTTAATCGGCCTAGATTTGGTGTATTCATACAACCGGCTGGTAAATATGTTTCTATCACAATTTTTTATATATTCAGGTAGTTCGTTGAAATATTTCAACCCTTTGTAAAAAAGACTATTTTGTTCCGATTCTGTTTTATAATTTGGCAATTTAAAATTATTTCTCTGCCTTGTATTTATATCATGGACCTCGTAATTAAATGTAGTACCTGTTCTGAGATACTCTGGCAAAATTCCGTGCTTTATATTATAAATAAATTTCATTGTGTTAAAGAATATTTGTTGTTTAACGCTCATCCAATTTAAACTTAGAAGCATGTCTTTTATAGGAGTATCATAACGTTTGCTTAAAATAAAGCGCATTGCTTTATTTTGCATTTTTTGCAACTTATCAATTTGCGAATCTTTCATAATAAAAAATATTGTTGAGCACTAAATAAAGTAAGGCTCAACTATGGATCTATAAACCTTTACTTTGTAATAATTACTTAAGTTTTTACAAGTTCTTTGAATAAACCATAATTTTTTTGCTATTTTACTTACTGAATAGTCAACATGGGCATCAAATTTTAATTTGCAATCAATCTGAACACCCAAATATTTAATCGTATTTACTTTTTCTATTTCAATATTATTTATAGTAGTAGTTTCAAAATTAGCAATGTTTTTTCTTGAAATAAGCATGTATTTATTTTTTTCTATATTAATTTTAAGTCTGTTTGTACACAGCCAGATATAAAGTGCGTTTAAGTCACTTTGTAACTTGATTCTTATATCATTTTAATTTTTGCCATTTATAGAAATTAGAGCATCATCAGCGAAAAGTTTTATGGAGCTGAATTTCAAAACAGAATTTGTATCATTAATATAAATGTTGAATAAAATTGGTGCAAGAACAGAGCCTTGGGGTAGGCCAATCTTAACATCCACTTCGTCTGATATTATGGAACCAATTACTGTTCTTTGTTTGCGATTTGTTAAGAAATCTTTAAACCAATCCAGGTCAACATCTCTAATACCAATTCCTTCCAATTTTCCTAATAATATTTTTTTATCTATAGTTTCGAAAGCTCTTTTAAGATCAATGAAAACTGCTATTATCGCCTTTTTATTATTAAGTTCTTCTTTCCATTCAGCTAAAACCATATTCAAAGCTGTTTCACAGGAATGATTTTTCTAAATCCTGATTGTTGAGGTATGAGTATATTTTTTTCTTCCAAGTATTGAACCAACTGGTTTTTTACCACAAGTTCTAAAATCTTTTCATCACTGGCCAGTGTATTTACACCATATACTTTTGACACCATATACTCTAATTCTACACCTCTAGAGCGATTATCTGCCGTTAATGATTTAGGTGTACTTTTCGACCCAAAACTATATTTTAATACGCATCTTTCATTAACTGTAAATAAAGCAACTGGTATACTTCGCTTTGTTAAACGTTGGGCCAAAAAGTTTAACGATCCTTATCTCACGAAGATCCTATACACTTCCTTGGTCAGCCCAGTACTTGAATATTGCTCGTGTCTGGTGTCCTGGACACAAAAATCATATAACGTGGATTGAGTCTGTGCAGAAACAATTTTTAATATTTGCACTTCGCGGTCTTAATTAGGATTCTAGCATTCATCTTCCACCTTACAGAAGTAGGCTTCTTCTCATCAATCAGCCTACTCTTAAAAAGCGTAGAATTCTACTTGTTGTTCATACATAAGTTGGTCATCTGTGAGATTGACACTGCTGAATTGCTAGCTCGGCTTAATTCCGTGGTTCCCGCTAGGACGTCGAGACACTACGTGCCTTTTCTTGTACCGCTATGTCGCTTAAACTTCGCAAAAAGTGACCCTCTGCGGATTTGGTGTGCGTACTACAATGACCTGTATAAATGTATAAGTATTGAATGTTCGCTTCCTGCATTAAATTGCCTGATACTTTCTAATTTGACCTAATATTTTATAGTTTGATATTCTCTCTGAATCAATTTGAATTGTTAAATGCATAAGTTTACTTCTATTTAATGTTAATCTTATAATTTATAAATTTAATACTTTTTGTACAAATTTTATACTTTATCAGTCGACTTTTTCCTTTTGTGTCGACTTTAAATAAATAAATACATAAATAAATAAATAAGTAAATAAATTTGTATAAATATCACAGGAATATAGGGAATAGAAATTTACGTTTTATTTTATGTGGAATATCCATAGATGAAAAAACTCGACAAATGCAGGAACAGCTGGTGACTTAACTCGTTTACAGGCAAACTGGGTCAGAGCCGACGGCAACTTCCAAATCGCCACCGAACCTCTAATTTTCTCTCTTAACCAAAAAAGTGCTGGATCAAGACGACGATTGGAAGTTATCCGTTGCTTGCTGACAAACGCACAAATAGTTAAGTTGAGGGCGGCTAGCCGGGTAAGGTGGCTACAGGGAATTTCTAACCTCCAAAGGCAAAGCAAGAGTGCAAGGGTTGAGCTAGTGAATACAGCGCAGATCACGACGATACCAAAGGCCAAGTTTTGATAAGCTAGGACTTCTGCTGGGCCAGAACCATAATGTGCAAAACAATCGATGGCTCTACCGATATTTTATTTATTTTCAGATTACGTTCGAAACTTCTGAAAACCGTTTAAATTACATGGTGGCATTATATATAATTTTCGAGTCTTAGAAAACTTCGGTCATGTACAAAAAAAACTAACTACAACTGGTTCTTGATAATGTGAAAACAAAGCACTATGGCTAGCTTTGCTTATCGAACTCATTTGGCCAAGGTGTGTTCTAATCCTTCCAGAAAAATAGGAGGCGAAGAGATGTGGATTATGTTCAAGCGGCCGGTCGATAAGGACCTCGCATAGACTGAATAAGTCCTTAGTGTTACCAGAAGTTTTTTCAACGACCAAACTGAAAAACTCATTGAAAAAAAGAACCCGTATTATAAAATAACTCCATCCTTTTGGCAAATACTAGTGTTTAAGCGACTTAAACTATGAACATTTTTCGTTCGTTTGTTTCAGTAGCCATTGAGTGTGCTTGTAATTCTCAACTGGTTAGTGAAATATTCTAAAGACATAGTTTGAGTTTTTTTAATTAAAATCGAGGTTCTTCGGATGGTGTGCTAATACATCAGAGCCCAGTGCTCGCCTCCATATCACACTTTGAAGGGGTTCTTCAAATAGAAGATGAGGTGGCTCATTAGAGCGAAACCTCAGAGTGCCCAACGCTCGCCCCCACATTAAATAAATAAAGGTGTACTGATGCTATGCATCCTCCCATGACTTAAATACACCAATAACACTAAAACTACCCAATTCAATAAATGGAATACATTGAATCAAAAACCCCATAAACTCAATACAGTCCATTAATAATAATAATTTATAAATTTAAAAAAAAAAAGGAATGCTTGGTGGGAGTTGAACCCGCAACCCCGGGCGTTTGGTCGGGTACGTCAGCCACTGTGCCACGACTCATACGCTTACAAGCACATAAAATTACTCATTTATAACTCTTATTAAACTGCTCGCCCTCAATTGCCCAAAGCTTAGACATGGTCCTTCGAGCCGGATGACTGGCTCGTATGGAAGTTTCATTAGACGACTAAGCCGTCTAAGGGGGGAGTATGTTTAAGCGACTTAAACTATGAACATTTTTCGTTCGTTTGTTTCAGTAGCCATTGAGTGTGCTTGTAATTCTCAACTGGTTAGTGAAATATTCTAAAGACATAGTTTGAGTTTTTTTAATTAAAATCGAGGTTCTTCGGATGGTGTGCTAATACATCAGAGCCCAGTGCTCGCCTCCATATCACACTTTGAAGGGGTTCTTCAAATAGAAGATGAGGTGTCTCATTAGAGCGAAACCTCAGAGTGCCCAACGCTCGCCCCCACATTAAATAAATAAAGGTGTACTGATGCTATGCATCCTCCCATGACTTAAATACACCAATAACCCCATAAACTCAATACAGTCCATTAATAATAATAATTTATAAATTAAAAAAAAAAGGATTGCTTGGTGGGAGTTGAACCCGCAACCCCGGGCGTTTGGTCGGGTACGTCAGCCACTGTGCCACGACTCATACGCTTACAAGCACATAAAATTACTCATTTATAACTCTTATTAAACTGCTCGCCCTCAATTGCCCAAAGCTTAGACAACTAGAATATTTCTAGGACCTATACCACTTGCTGCTTCTACACCTCACAGCTAAAACACTCCGAATAGCTAGAAGTCTTAGCCTGGCAAAGTGATCCATCGTTTTTTCCTCCAACGAGCACTTTATAATCCACTATCTTTAACCAAGCCTTACTTTAAAGCATATGGTCCCACGAGGCATTGTCCAGGCTTGCTAACACTCTTACACAATTTCCGATGCTGTGCCATGCGAAGTTATTGCTCTAATTGCGAGACTATTGCCTTAAAGCGAAGATAGTCTCATTAAAATTTGCGTGCGGACATCGAACATTTCGCTGCTTCTACACCTCACAGCTAAAACACTCCGAGTAGCTAGAAGTCTTAGCCTGGCAAAGTGATCCATCGTTTTCTCCTCCAACGAGCACTTTATAATCCACTATCTTTAACCAAGCCTTACTTTAAGGCATATGGTACCACGAGGCATTGTCCAGGCTCGCTAACACTCTTACACAATTTCCGATTCTGTGCCATGCAAAGTTATTGCTCTAATTGCGAGACTATTGCCTTAAAGCGAAGATAGTCTCATTAAAATTTGCGTGCGGATATCGAACATTTCGTTCTGAACTTAACAAAAGCAATGGAAAAAAGTACCAATGATACATATGCTCGATGTTTGACTGGCAGCGTTAAAGTTAGGGTGACACTAAAATATAGGCGAACGATTAATATTATTTATGACTCGTTCTAATCGACTGCTGCCACGGATACCCTCCCCTTTTGAAAGGCTGCACAGGTTGATAACTGCTACAATACAACACAGGGCTGTCATTCGTCTTATGGGACAACTTCGACGACGCATGCAAGGCGATACTTTAGAGAAGGTGCATTTTTTTCCTTGCCGCATCCGTAATGCCAGATGTGAACAGCAAGCTGCCGTGGGGTGCTGATACTGTGATCCGCGATAATTATATTAGCAAAGATAGCCAAATTTATAAGGCTTAACATGTCGGTTGGCATGATCAAATTTATGAAAATCGGTGTGGCACCGCACAAGTCGTTAATCGAAAAGCGTTGAAGATATCCTCTAAAAATTAGGAATGAAAGTTGTGCTTGCTATGACATATCCACCTCGTGAAAATTAACAAAATCAGTGGGCGTGGTCGCCAACTGCAAAATTTCGAAATTCGAAAAATGCTGTAATTAATTACCAAAAATACTTAAAGTGATGAAACTTGACATGCGGATTGACTTCGGGCCAAAAAATTAAAAATTTTTGGACATAGGTGTGGTATTGTCACACTAAGAAGAACAAAATTGAAAAGTTCCGCAAGACGTTAAGCAAAAGATATCATGTTGAATTTTCGTTCGAAAGTTGTCTTTTAGCATAATACATACATTGTAACTGTTCTATTCTATTTTTTTTAAACTGTTGTGACTAAAAGATAATGCAATCGTTTTCCGTTCTTGCGTGGGACAATTGAACGCATGGTTTTTGAGCGAGAGAGACACCAACTTGTGAAAAACATTATACCTTTGAATATGGCTTTGTGGTTGCCATGCATAATGCGTCGGATTTACAATTATATTCTGTTGCGCATACTGGCATGCTGCAGTACTACATATGGTTTTTTGTAGTTGCATGCAGCAGTAATACATGTACTTTATTGTGGCTGTCATTATACCACGGTTACATACCTATGCAATGGTATGCAACAGAGCTGCTATAACATGTAATAATGGAAACAACTAAACAAAGTGAGTGCAAAAAGAAAATACTTCTAGGCTGACCACGTTGAAATAAATAACTTCAGGCGGGAGCACGTCAAATAAAAGAATGTGGTCGCAGTCAAATAGACAACTCCACCTGACGACAGCTATTTTGTCAAGCTTTCCACATTGAACTAAAATAACTGGCAACCGAGCAGGAAGAGCGCGTGCAGTATATATAGCCACAAAATCTAAAACTATGGCTTCTCTTGTCCTTAGCATTGTGTAAGTAGTTGGAAAATCTAAGATTACAACTTTGCGTATGCTAAAGCGAAGAACAAAACCAAAAGCTTGTGAAATATAACCGAAGCCTAGAAAAGAACGAATGCGGAGAAATCTTCACAAAATCAGTATAAGGTATAAGCAAGTATCGGCAACAAGCACAAGGAAAGGGAGTACCCCAAATCGGTCACGACCACCTAGGGTCAATGGTGGCCGATGCCTAATGTTAGAATCGTTCATTCAATGACCCTTTAGTGAAGAAATTATTTATTATTGTTTACGGTCTAAAAAAACTTTGTGAGGTACTAAAACCCAAAGAAAATAAATTAATTAATAGGAATAAAAAAAGTTTATCTAGATAAGCGAAAACGGAGTAAAGAGAATATCAGTTAAAAGTGAACTTTATAAAGAAATTATTTACATCTGTCATAAATCCCCAAAAAAAAATTGGTCCAAAATTTTAGAAATACTAAAGCTAAAAAAAGGAATTAGTTGTAATATCAAAAATGTTTACCTACATAACTTAAAAGGAAGTAAAGAGATCAATCAGTTTAAAGCGAATTTCATAAAGTATTCAAATATCAAGAAAGCAAGTGGTGTGATGGTAGCATGATCCACCTACCATACCTACCACACCGAAGTTCCACGCCCGTACAAAGCAATTCCAAAATCTTAAAAAGGTTTTTTTTCAATTAGAAGAAAATTTTTGTATGCGGGGTCGCTCCTTGGCAGTGTTTGGCAAGCATTCCGAGTGTATTTTGGCCATGAAAACCTTCTCAGTGAAAACTCAACTGCCTTGCAGATGCCGTTCGGAGTCGGCATAAAACAAGTAGGTCCCGTTCCGCCAAATTGTAGTGTAGCATTACGCATGATGCCCTCCTATGTCAATCCGTTTGTAGCATTCTGCATTATGCTCTTCTATGCCAATGCATTTTTTATGCAGACCACACACTGTCACATTGCATTCATATTATAATATCGACCTATATAAATTATGTTAACCCCAACACAGCGGGAGTCCAACATCACATACAAATGCCGATAGCATTGACCAATTTGTTAATAGCATGACCAAACGTCAATGACAGTTTGTCAATGTGCCTGCCAAAATATTTATACAATGACAAATATCTAAAATTAGGTCAAACTAATATGCTGACACAGAATGTATCTATTATGAATTTAGATACTTTTGGTTTGACAATATTAATGTAACTATGTATATGTAGAATAAGAAATTTTGTATAAAAATAAAGGCATTTATTTAATAAAGTCATTCATATTCTAACGCTTCTTATCAGCGTGTCTTTTATTATACGTTTTAACCTTTTCAGTAGGAAAAACTAAAAAAGGAGCATTACTCAAATTGGAATGAAGCTCGGTCTAAAATCTTTTCGGAGGTCATCGCGTCTTACATTTTTTTATTTTTTAATTAATTTGTGAACTATAAAAAGAAAGATTAAATGGGAAAATAGAGATAAATTCAACAAAACAAGAGAATAATCATCACCCGTGCAAAAATCCAAAAAAAAAAAAAAATAAAACTGAGAAAAAGTAAGGAGATCAATTAGAAGCAATTTTTTGGAAATTAAAAGATTAATAAAAATAGTATAAAAACAAACAAAAGAATTAAAAGGGGGAAAAGTAGGGAAATTAAATAAAACTAATAGAGCAAGAGCCCGTGACTGCCAAGCTTTCGTCATATTATGAAAGAAGAAATTTCCTCAGTGCATAACTGAAGTTCTATGTACCGGACCCACTCGGGATTTTTTAAACCGACCAAGGGTTGTCATTTCATTGTAACCCCTTTTAATTTGTTGGTGGTGTATTATGAAGTTGGAATCATAGTTCCTTTCTTTCGTCATTTTATAAAAGCTTATTTTGACATATTTTCTTTGTATTAATTTTACAAGCCACGTGCCATAAAAACCCCCTGCCATACACCCCTTAAGTCCTAAAATTGATGATGACCTTTCGTTTTAGTAAAAAATCTGAGATTTGTGTATAACATTTACGCACCCGTAAGAAGATGTTGGCGCTTCATTCAGACACTTTCCAAAGTGGCAACTACCCGCCTGACACCTTTACCCTCAACGCTTAAAAAGTTTAAGATTAACTTCTTCCAAGGTATCACTTGTATATAATATAACCAGACATGCCCGAAATTTACATGTTCTACTTTAATAAATACATATGTATTATAAGGCATCTTCTCTGCAGCCATTTTCTATAGTGAACACCTCGTCACACTCAAACATCGTTTATTTAAGCAAAAATGTTCGGTAATTTTTTTCCAAGTAACCACTGCCGATTTTGCAAACTATTTATAAGTTCTGAATAACTTTTAAGAAAACATTATTTTATTGTTTCGCAAAAAAAGTGGCAACTCATTTGGATTATCAGTGTTGATTGTGTTATTGGTAAACGTCTAGTTGACGGGTCGACTGCTAATACGCTACCAAAAATATCGAGAGAGGTGTCAAACGACACGTCTTGAATCAGCATTAATAATCCGAAAGCGGAAAATAAAAATTCTAACTCGTTCAAAAGATATTAACGAAAAATGAACCGCGGGTTACTCCGAAACCGGGGGTGTAATCCATAGTATTTTTGCGCAGAACATGTTTTTGCGTTGGAGGCCTTTGGCCGCACTTATAAAAAATTACCCTGGACCAACACCGGTTTGGAAACCAAAATTATATCCGCGCAAAACACTTATGTTCACAATTTTTTTTGTAGGTACACAAACATTATTTAGTTATAAGACTCGTTGGTTGAGCGTAAGACTAATGTCTTTTAAGCCCATTATTACAACAACAACCACATGAAAATCGCCAACTTCAACTGCAAATATCTCTGGACAGAGATAAAAATTTCCTTCCGAAGGTGGCTTCGGATTATTGTTGTCGAGGTCAATACGCGTCTATTGCCACCTCTCTCGATATCTTTTTACGCGTATTAGCAGTCGACTCCTCAACTAGACTTTTACCGTGTTATTTTTTGTGTATTATTGTTTAAATGAGTTGTCATGGAGAGCGGAGTTATTTGTGTTATCTGCGGAAAAGTGGTGGAATAGTGATATTGTTTTCTGTAGAGACTCTAAAAAATTGTTGGTCAGTTTTGAAAATAAGAGAGGACGAAGGCAGCATTATTTCACTTGATGAGCATTCGGACGGTGTTAACCATCGGGTGTGTTATAGGGCGTACTCGTAAAAAAATATAATAATTTTGTGGATGAAAAAATTCATGTCAAAATTTAGTTAGCTCAGCGCCAGATAGATTGCTACAACTGATTAGGCTTCGGAACAATTTAATACTTGTATTACACTTACTAAGCCTCAACTAATTGAATGTGAATCCGTGACTTCTCAGGGAGATATTTCATCATCTGAGCTGGGAAAACATATTGAAAATATCGATGAAGTAAGTACATCTTCAACACACACTCCAAACACCCCCAGCGGGTTAGGGGGCTTAGAGTATACCCGCAGTAGGTATGCCTGTCGTAAGAGGCGTCTAAAGTACCAAATTGATTGAAGGGGTTGTGTAGCGCAACCCTCTCAAGGGGTTGTCAGCGTAATATAGCGCTTATCCAACCCATTTTTCAACCTCTCCTACTCGTGGCGAATCCTATTTCATTAAAAGCCGAGGCTCTGGCGTCCCCGAACTCCTGATGGGTCTAGGGGTATGGCCTAGAAGGTTTCATGTGGTTATACCAAATCGTTATCGAGATGGTCGGGCTAGTACATGTATGGTGCTTGTTACCGGAACGTACCACATCTGCATCCAGCAAAGGACCATCTACACCGATAACACTCCCCAAGGCCTTCGGGAATGCCCATATCGCTACAATAACAACACTCCATATATTCGTTTATTTTGCAACCGGAGAAACAAGCAGGTACGGTCAGAAATGCTTTCTCCTCATATAGCAGAAAATGATAAATTAAGATCTAGCATACAAGTTAACAAAGAAGATAAAAGCGAATTAATAAATTGTTTGAAAATATTGTTGGCTCAGAAATATGTTATCATTTTGAATGTACAATAACAAAATATCGCAAAAAAGTTTACTTTACTCAAAACGACTGACATCAATGTTGAACGTTCCAACAGCTTTCAACGATATATGTACTTTAATAAATGAACCTGTGATTGGGAAAGGAAGGTGTTATTTATTGGCACATATACATGTTATTCTTACACAAAAATGTTTGAAGAAAATTCGATTGAACCTACTTGTATATTCACCGCACACCAAAAATGGCTTCCCAGCTGTATTTACCAGGCGGATCACAATGTCATTTAACACAATTCATATTAATAATGCACAAACACATATCGTTTTACATATGTATGTCCCGGGTTTACCAACTAACCAAACAGTTAAGAGAATAGTCGAACATTAAATTATAACATAGAAAGGATTACCGAATAATGTCGTATGTATATGGGATTAGATGTAAATGCAACAAGAGTTACGTGGGCAAAGCAAAAAAAGCATTTGGCATAAGATTACACGAGCACGAAATGGATGAAAAAAAAGGAAACGACAGCACTGGCTGAACGCGTGACAAGCAGCAAGGCCGTTTTTCACAACGACAGAAAATTGGACATATAGGGAAAAGAAAACCATAGACACTGGAAAACTTACGCACACAATAACTGCTGAAAAAGTCATGCATTTAGATTAAATAAATAATGGAAGTAATATGAAAGATATGATTAGTGTAAATTTTTGTTTAAAGCTGGATTTTTGTTTTGTAATTAAAAAAAAGAGTCCATCGCTTCCAAAATATTTGCTTAAAGTATCAAGCCTGCTACCGTCGGTCCAGACGATTGTGGCTAGAGGCTGTCACAAAGTACCACAAGCTCTCACAACGAATCGGACGCCGAGACTGCGCTTATTTGTATGGCCACTCCAGTCAGTATCACAATTTTTAATCTTCGCCTTTTCTTTCTTCGTCCAACGCATTTATTGGGTGGCTCTGATGTCGGATTTTGCTTCGACGAGGACATCAACCAAACCGATATCTGTACAAATCCCATTAAGGGGACGTACATTCCGGTTTATGCCGTCAAATAATTGTCCTTTAAACGATTTCCATTGTGATCTTCGTCCAACGCATTTATTGGGTGGCTCTGATGTCAGATTTTGCTTCACATTTGTGAGCGAACGTATCGCCGCAATCCCAATAAAACCAATATTTTTTTATCATTTATTATAGGCGTCTTATAACTAACTTCGCGTCACTGGGGCTAAATCGTCTAAATCGGAAAAAAAGTTAAGTTAAGTAATTTGTTTGTATCTCTCCTCGCCTCCAGTTTCTTAGAGTCCAATATCCAAAATATGCAATTCTTATTATTATTTTATAATTGTAGAACCATCTATATATGCATTCGCTCAAAAATAACAATGCATTTAAGACCATGAGTTGGAAATGACTTATGCCACTTTCAAAATAAACGGCTCAAATGTCGGCAAAAGGCGCTTGAGCATTTCTTTGAATCAGATAAAGTTTTGTCACCGAAGGCAAGAGATACTTTATCATTGTGTTTAGTTGGATTAGAAAATGATCTAACGGTTGGCCACAATTTACCAACACCCACAGAGAGGTTGCAGATCCTTAGATGCTCCTTCCATTTAGTACGTTTATGTTCATTTACCACCCGCATGATATCCGAGCTAAGACTTTTAATATGGCGGTCTCTAAGGTTAAGATGTCTCGCCAGGTCACGTTCTCTTGCTAAGTTTGCGGCTATGCGAAGTGCGGTATGGTTAGAGGTATTCTACCGGCCGGAATGAAGCGTGCAGAATCTGAAGCTATGACGTTGCGGAGCGCACGCTCGCCTCACCGGGCATCACTCGGAATGGAGAGAGCAGCAAAAGATTGATTTGTAAAGGTTGTGTAGTCTGGTGGTCAGAAGCTTGTTGGGTTAGAGGTTAGGTTACCTGCCACAGTGGGTTTTTTATGCTTATTGAATATTGTGTTTCACCATGTGTTTCCCTCGATGTCTGCTCCTTTGGCCGCCACAAAATTCTTATTATGTTGCACTCGGTGGTTGCTGCAGGTGGCCGCCGCCACACTGTCCAATATATATATTCCAAACAGTCAATTTGTCATGCGTGTTGCCAACTGCCTGCGCCTGTCAAATGCGCTTAAGCCCCACGCACATAATTATTAATGTTTATAAAAAAATAAAGAAAGCAAACAAACAAACAAACAAGCATAGACTACCTTATATTATTGGATGTGACACAGTACTTTATCCTTACCTCATCCTTCCCTTGAAAAGAACAATTTGGCAATTTGATCGATCACAATTGCCATATTCCTCTTTAGAATTATGTGAATTACTTCATTTATTTTAATTACAACAAAATGAGCTTGATAAATATTTTCATGTTTGTGGCGTGGTTCTTTTTGTAAAAGAACTGTATCGCCTATTTTAATACTTAACGGGCGAGCCGTTTTATAGTACAAAGTTTTGCTTTGTATTTAATTTTTAATTATTAAATATTTTTCTATTTCATGTGCTTTTTGCATTCAAAATTTAATCTCTTTGGCATAGTTTTCGGCATTGTAAAGTGGGTAAAAACGCGAAAGAGCGTCAGCCACTACATTGGATTTTCCGCTATTAGAAGCATCTACAGTGATAATAAATTCTTTTGAAAAATCAGGCTATTGTAAAAGTTCAGGAGACATTAATGAAAATCTTAGTTTTTCGACAGCATTTTCGCAACCATCATCCCAAACAAATTCAACTTTTTTCCGATTTAGCCTCAGTGACGCGAAGTTAGTTATAAGACGCCTATAATAATTTGCAAATGCAACGAATCGCCTAACAGCGTCTTTGTCTTTAGACTTACGGGGTTATTCTGTGTACTTGACAAATTGTCAATAAGTTGACAAGTAATCAAGATTTTTATCAAGTTGACAAATATTTCTATTCTGTGCATAGCTTGACAACTCTGAAAAGCTCTACGACCTGTGCTTTTCACCATATTGGGGTGAACTAAATTAGCTAAGCGTGGGGCAGTTGAGGGCGAGCAGTTTAATATGCGTTATAAGTGAGTAATTTGATGTGTTCATAGGTGTGTAAGTCGTTGCACAGTGGATGACGTACCCGACTCACACGTTTCGGGTTGCTGGTTCAAAGCCCACTGCAAGCAAGCATTTTTTAATTTTATTATTTTTTTTTATTTTATAAATTATTATTTTAATGGACTGTATTTTATTTTCATTTAAATCAACGGTTTAGTGCAACAATCGCGAAATGGAAAAACGTAAGGGTTAAATCTTGTTCTTAATTTTTTGTAACAAATATTTTAAAATCATAGTTTTTTCAAAGAAATCAAAAGTGGAACGTGCTACGCATGAGCAATTGGAGTGGTATGTCTCGTTTTATGCTTCTCATTCCGAAATTGGAATAGGAAAAAATAATCCGCTGGATTTTTTGGGGGTCATTTCGGCATGGCTTTGGGGACTCCCTCGGGGCATTTGGGGTTTCCCTCGGGGTCATTTGGGGATCATTCCGGGACGGGTTTGGGGACTCCCTCGGGGTCATTTGGGGGACATTGTGGGATTGCTTTGGGGTCCCCATCGGGTGCATTTGGGGGTCGTTCCGGGATCTTTTTGGGGACTCTCGGGATAATTTGGGTGTCTTCCGGGATGATTTTGGGGACTCCATCGGGGTCATTTAGGGGTCGTTCCGGGATGTTTATGGGGACCCCCTCGGGGCCTTTCCGGGGTGGTTTTGGCGACTCCCTCGGGGTCTTCCCAGGGTGAATCGGGGTCATGCCGGGATGTTTTTAAGGACTCCCTCGGAGTCATTTGGGGACTCCCTCGGGGTCCTCTCGGGGTCATTCCGGGATCCATTTGGAGACTTCCTCGGGGTCATTTCGGGGCCATTCCGGGATGATTTTGGGGACTCCCTCGGGGTCACTTGGGGGTCATTCCGGGATCCATATGGGGACTCCCTCGGGGTCATTTGGGGGCCATTCCGGGATGGTTTTGGGGACTCCATCGGATCCTCCCGGGGTCATTTAGGGGTCGTTCCGAGATCTTTTTGGAGACTCTCTGGGGGTCATTTGGGGGACATAACCCCCAAATAACCTCGAGGAAGTCCACAAAACCATTCCGGAATGACCTCGGGAGAATTCCCAAAAAGATACCGGAACGACCCCTAAATGACGGCGGGAGGACCAGATGGAGTCCCCAAAACCATCCCGGATTGTCCCCCAAATGACCCCGAGGGAGTCCCCAAATGGATCCCGGAATGACCACCAAGTGACCCCGAGAGGACCCCGAGGGAGTCAAAACTATCCCAGAATTCTCCCAAATCACTCCGAGGGAGTCCTTAAAAACATCCCGTCACGACCCCAATTCACCTGGGAATACCCCGAGGGAGTCGCCAAAAACCACCCCGGAAAGACCCAGAGGGAGTCCCCATAAACATCCCGGAACGACCCCAAATACCCCGGAGGAGTCCCCAAAACTGTACCGGAATGATCCCCAAATGACCCCGAGGGAGTCCCCAAAACGATACAGGAACGACCCCCAAATGACCCCGGGAGCACCCAATGGAAACCCCAAAACCATCCCGGAATATCCCCCAAATGACCCCGAGGGAGTCCCCAAAACCGTCCTAAAATTACCCCCAAAATCCCCAGAGGACCTTCCCACAATAATAGCAAAAGTAATAAATCTTCCATTTTCTCTCGATCGCACAATAACAGAATTCTAATTTAAGTTTATCCGTATAAATTAAATTATCAAGAGCGTTGGACTTATTGACAATTTCTCAGCGAAAAGGCTTTTTATTTTTTACATAGAATAGCAATTACTTGATAAATTATCAAACTTGACAAATAAGCAAGATGGTGAATTTGTCAAGTGCACAGAATAGGGCTGTTAGTGTATTTTTTAATTGCGTCTATTTTTGAGTCGTCTGGCAGCAGGCCTTTCGAGGTACATTTGTGGCCTAAAAAAGTTATTTCGGAACGAAGGAAATTGCATTTGTTGGGATTTAACTTTAAATTGAAATTTCTACATGTTTCGAAAACTTTTTCTAAATTTTTGGGGAGTGATGTGTCTCGCTAGAACCGATGACTATAACATCGTCAATGTACATAAAAGCTTGATTTGGCGAAATGGCTGAAAATGCTAATGACATCATACGTGAAAAAGATTTTGGTGCTATATTTAAACCGAAAGGTAAAACTTTCCAACGAAAATCGCCTCGATCTGTACTGAAAGATGTAACGTCTCTAGAATTAACGTGAAGTGGTATTTGATGAAAACCAGAAAAAAGATCTAAAGTTGAAAAGTATTTGGCTCTGCCAAGATTGTCGAGTATGTCGTCTACACGTGCCACCGGAAAGCTTTTTGCTGACTGCTCTGAAATCAACGCACATACGATAAGACTTTTGGCCTGTAGGTTCTTTTTTCGGTACCAAAATTAAAGGACTGTTATAACTAGAAAAGTTGGGTTCTATTAAATCATTTCGCATTAAATTTTCGACTTGTTTATTAATTTCTTCACGTTGTGTATATGGTAAACGATAATTTTTTTTATATAAACTGGAGTTTTGTCAGTTAAACGTATTTTTTGTTCGTAAAAGTTATTTAAAGTCATACGATCAGTTTTTAAAGCGAATACATCGGCATATTTTAAGCATAAATCTAGCAATTGCTTTTGAGCATAACCTGGCATTTGATTTTTCAAAATTTCGTTAATTCCCCTAAGCGTTTTGAAGCCTTTGAAGTTTCATTGATTTTGTAGACATTGTAGTTGGTGATACCTTCTGTTACGATATTGCAATTGTTGACATGTTTTACTTCGTCAGTAACATTTGAAATTTTTATAACTGGATTATTTGTGTCAATAATGCACTTTGACATAAAAACACCACTGCAGATTTCTCGTGAGTCTACAAAAACGGATTGTCGCATTTTGATAATTTAAATAAACGATAAACTTCACATCTCGGAGGAATAACTAAAGAATCGGTACTTGTACCGTGTGGTATATTTAGATTTTCTAAGCCGTATTAATATTTATGCTATCGCTTGCATAATTAATGATGCATTTATTTGATATTAAAAAGTCTTTGCCGAGCATTCCGTTTGAAGGTATATTAAAATCGGTCGTTAACTACATGTAAAATATGCGGTATTAAAAAATTATATGCAATTAAGTTGGTTTTTAAGGTGCCTAAATGTTAACATTTCATTATTATTAAAGTTACAATTTTGGGATAAACTTGAAATTTTGATTAAAGTAATATCTGCTTGAAAAGCTACTAGAAAACTATAAGTTTTGTAGGAATCGCTACATGGGAAGTTCAATAAAATCTGAATAATTAAGGTTCAAGCAGTAGATAGATATGGTATGTTTGAAGAAAATTCGTTTAATTGTCTAAATCGTGATCTCGATCCACCAGTGTTCCCTCCTGAGGGCGGTTCACGTTTAAAGAACGCATATTGGCATTACTTCGCGAATTTGAACGTCTATTATTATTATTAGTGGCATCAAATCCATCCAAAGTCGTTTTGAATTTTATTCGTTCTAAGCGATCATATTCAGCTATTCCGCGGTCTGTGTCTTATATCGAAACTGTTTGTGATAAAGTGGTTATGGAAAAGTTAATGTCGTTAGTTTAGCGGCATATCTCCCCAAATCAGCATGGATTTGTTCCAGGACGTTCAACAATTTCTAATCTCTCAGTATTTTCCAATTACTGCATTTCAGCGTTCACAGATGGTTGCCCAGTCGACTGAATATATACTGACTTATCCAAAGCTTTTGACAGAGTATCTCACATTGGCCACAATTTACCAACACCCACAGAGAGGTTGCAGATCCTTAGATGCTCCTTCCATTTAGTACGTTTATGTTCATTTACCACCCGCATGATATCCGAGCTAAGACTTTTAAGCGGCCTCTAAGGTTAAGATGTCTCGCCAGGTCACGTTCTCTTGCTAAGTTTGCGGCTATGCGAAGTGTGGTATGGTTTGAGGTATTCTACCGGCCGGAATGAAGCGTGCAGAAGCCGAAGCTATGACGTTGCGGAGCGCACGCTCGCCTCACCGGGCATCACTCGGAATGGAGAGAAAAGCAAAAGATTGATTTGTAAAGGTTGTGTAGTCTGGTGGTCAGAAGCTTGTTGGGTTAGAGGTTAGGTTACCTGCCACAGTGGGTTTTTTATGCTTATTGAATATTGTGTTTCACCATGTGTTTCCCTCGATGGCTGCTCCTTTGGCCGCCATAATATTCTTATTATGTTACACTCGGTGGTTGCTACAGGTGGCCGCCGCCACACTGTCCAATATATATATTCCGAACAGTCAATTTGTCATGCGTGTTGCCAACTGCCTGCGCCTGTCAAATGCGCTTAAGCCCCACGCACATAATTATTAATGTTTATAAAAAAATAAAGAAAGCAAACAAACAAACAAACATAGACTCCCTTATATTATTGGATGTGACGCCTTACTTTATCCTTACCTCACCCTTCCCTTGAAAAGAACAATTTGGCAATTTGATCGATCACAATTGCCATATTCCTCTTTAGAATTATGTGAATTGCTTCATTAATTTTAATTACAACAAAAGGAGCTTGATAAATATTTTCATGTTTGTGGCGTGGTTCTTTTTGTAAAAGAACTGTATCGCCTATTTTAATGCTTAACGGGCGAGCCGTTTTATCATACAAAGTTTTGCTTTGTATTTTATTTTTAATTATTAAATATTTTTCTATTTCATGTGCTTTTTGCATTCAAAATTTTATCTCTTTGGCATAGTTTTCGGCATTGTAAAGTGGCTAAAAACGCGAAAGAGCGTCAGCCACTACATTGGATTTTCCGCTCTTAGAAGCATCTACAGTGATAATAAATTCTTTTGAAAAATCAGGCTATTGTAAAAGTTCAGGAGACATTAATGAAAATCTTAGTTTTTCGACAGCATTTTCGCAACCATCATCCCAAACAAATTCAACTTTTTTCCGATTTATACTATTTAGCCACAGTGACGCGAAGTTAGTTATAAGACGCCTATAATAATTTGCAAATGCAACGAATCGCCTAACAGCGTCTTTGTCTTTAGGCTTAGTGTATTTTTTAATTGCGTCTATTTTTGAGTCGTCCGGCAGCAGGCCTTTCGAGGTACATTTGTGGCCTAAAAAAGTTATTTCGGAACGAAGGAAATTGCATTTGTTGGGATTTAACTTTAAATTGAAATTTCTACATGTTTCGAGAACTTTTTCTGAATTTTTGGGGGAGTGATGTGTCTCGCTACAACCGATGACGATAACATCGTCAATGTACATAAAAGCTTGATTTGGCGAAATGGCTGAAAATGCTAATGACATCATACGTGAAAAAGATTTTGGTGCTATATTTAAACCGAAAGGTAAAACTTTCCAACGAAAATCGCCTCGATCTGTACTGAAAGATGTAACCTCTCTGGAATTAACGTGAAGTGGTATTTGATGAAAACCAGAAAAAAGATCTAAAGTTGAAAAGCATTTGGCTCTGCCAAGATTGTCGAGTATGTCGTCTACACGTGCCACCGGAAAGCTTTTTGTTAATGTAATGTATTTGGTATTGAAAAATATCCAAAAAGGACTTAAGGTCTCTTAACTTGCTCACACTGCGAGGGTTTCGCGACCTTTCCTCACAGCACCAGACCCCATTACATTTTATTTCAGAGTCCCTGTTTATTTATCACAACAAAATTTATTTGGTGCACTAATTTCCCACTAACGAACAAAAAAAAATAAAACTCTGCTGTTAATAAAGGCGATACTGTCTCATGGCTAAAAAATTCCTTCCCCTAAAAATGAGCTCCTAGATGTCGGGGCGCTCGTGCTTCTATTCCCTCCCTACCTTGACATTCAAATCTGCACATGAAATTTTGTTAATGTCCCTATGTGAGGATCACTTACCCTTTAACTTGGTTACCACCACGATTAAATTTACTCGATCATATTGGATTTCACTTCATTCACATAATCAATACATTTTATTTAAATCATAAAAATTTGTATGTAGTGGTAACTTATACGTCCTAAATTTTACATGTATATGTTTAACATAATCGCAATTTCACACAGACAGCTTGCGACGTCATAAATCAGCTTTTCTATATCAAGGCTCTTATTGAGCTTAATTTCTAATGATTTAATCAGCGCAATATTGAATGCCTAATGGAATACCAAATCTAGTCAACTTAGATTGGTGCTTAGAGCTTTAATGTTTTTTCTAACAAAAAATGAAAGTTAAAGATTTATTATTTTCAATATTTAATAAAAATCTGAAAAAGTAAATATCTGCAGTTGAACTCCTGCAGCATTGGCAGCACAAGATAAAACGACTTTTGAATAAAACCAGTACCTTTACGCTCAGGTGTGATGTCTATACATAACTACACCTGCGTTCTATTCAAGTTGTTCAAAAAGTCCAAAAAAAAGACAATTTTCCATTTGACTTATTTGGATTTTGTATTATTGTATATAAATAATTTTTTACTTTACTCTAAAAAACTGTACCGTTGGTATATTCGCATTGTATACAATTATTTATGTACAAATTTAGTCTGATTTTGTTATTTCCTTTTATCTTTTTTATATTTGCGTCGTAATGTATGTTGTTGCCAACTTTGCAAGTATTTACATACGTGATGACTTCAACTAATTTTCATATATATTTTTTTTTTTGTCTCATATATATATATATATAAATTTTTTATTTTTTTTATTGAATCAGCGAGACATATTTTTTGTTTTTTTTTGCGAACTTTCTATTTTTGTTTCTACACTAGGACCAATTTAATTGAGTCGCTAAATACTTTTAAAACTTTCTTTGATTTTTGTTTGATACAAAATTTACTTCCGAATTTCTATGTTTTTAATTTTTTTATATAGTTAGCCTTGTCGTGAATGATGGCTACACCACTCTTTCACTTCAAAATTTCTAGATTATTTAATTAACTACACATTTTATTATTTTCCGCACTAAATATATTTTTTCTTCAACACTTTGTGTGCTCTGCTGCCATGTTTCCGTCCGCGTGGTTTATATCGTTTGACCGCTTTGTTGGTCTCTTCATTACCTCAACCACCTCATGAAAACCGTTGTAAATTGTGGTGAGAGAGTAACACTGTACCCGATCGGTGTATCTCTCCCACTAAATGCGATGATTACCAAGTTTATAATCTACGATTTTTAGAAAATTCTTTGTTATAGTTTAATGAAAATATTTTTTATTAGCGTTAATAAAACTAATTGAATCCTATACTCGGATATACCTTTCGATAAATTGGGTGAAAGGATTTAGTTTGAATTTTTAGATTTGGCCTAGTTTAACATTTTTTTGTCAACTAGTGGAGGAATTTAATTGAAGATGGATGTGCTACATATTTCAATGCAATTATAACAAAGCATTTATATTTAATCTTTGTTTTTTTTATGTATACAAAGAATGGTATATAAAAAAACTTTACTTTTATATTTAGTAAATTCTTACTTATCAATTATGGTCCAAAGGCTTATGTTTTTTAAAGACGTCCGACTTAGGCGAGAAATTAATCCCAAAATAGAAGGATTGTCGGTCTGCAAAACTAAAGCCAAGCCGGTTTTCGTTCGGTTTTCTGGCATAACATATGACTTCCGCCATATGGAAATACAACTGAACGAAACTCTACTCTATTACAATTGGAAACTACGATGATCTTGCGTTAATACGCTGGAAATTAATTGTTTGAAAAATTTAAAATTCTGAAATCGCACATTACAAACTGGATAATTAACGATTTATTTTAAATCGGTGAATTAGACTGAAAAAGGGGCGATCAAAATTTCATATCTTTGGCATGAAATGTTCCCACGATCTTCCGTTGCAAATCTTCTAAGACGTAGTAAGGGTTACCCAGCTTCTCGCGAACTCTCGCTTTTAAAAAAGCTTTACTTAATTTTGCATTGAAATTCTTCTCGAAATTACTTTGTGCAAAATTACGACGGAATACTTCTTGTCCTACTCTAAATGATACAGGTTTGGCTCGTAGATTGTATTGTCTTTCATTACAATGATAGGCATTCGTTAGATTTTTCTTCAACTTGGCACGGCCAAAGGATAATATATCGTCTCTAGCTAGTCGTATGCAAGGTTCATCTAGCGCATGGACTTTGCGTAACAATTCATATGATGACCCATGAGTGATCATATCGAGTCCATATAACGCGTGATATGGTGAGCATTTTAAGGACTGAAGCATTGTGTTCCGAAGCGCACAACTGATAAAGGTTAAATTGGTGTCCCATTCCCTGTGATCATCCTTTAAATAGGCTCTAATGGCAGCGATCAATGTACGGTTCATACGTTCTGAAGCATTCGCTTGCGGCGAATAAAGCGCTGTATATACATGTCTAACTCCATACTCCGTGAGAAATGCTTCAAAATCGTTGGATTTGAACTGTGACCCATTGTCACTGACAAGAGTTTCTGGTACTCCATATGTATGAAAAATGTGTTTTTGTAGGAATTCAACTATGGCTGAAGACGTAAATTTTTTTAGCGGACACAGCCAGTGGAATTTGGACATATGATCCAGCACAATTAAGAGTCCGATATGACCTGCTTTGCTACGGGGATAAGGTCCATAAATTCGTTGAAAAGGACGATCAGTACTAACTTGATTTCCCATTGGTGGTCGCAATATAACATTAGGAGCTTTGGTCGATTTGCATACTTCACAGTTGCCTACGTAGGTTTTAACATCTCGAAGTAATCTCGTGAGAAGAAATAATATGGTCGTGAGCACGCGACATGACATCTTTACGAAGTTCACTAGGGATCCACAGCTTCCAAGCGCATTCTTCGGTGACAGGCGTACCATCTGTGCGTATGTAAACAAATTTATCTACAACCCTAATGTCCGGAAACTTCTCTTGGTTTTCCGAAATCTTTGATTTTAAGGCTTGGTATTCTTCACTAGAAAAGTAAACAGAATCCAGATCGATTTCTGATTCAATCTCTAACGAAAACAGCTCTTCGCAATGCATCCTAGACAATGCATCGGGAACTATATTATCCTTTCCTTTTCTATGGTTAACGGAAAATGTATAACTCTGCAGCTTAAGCGCCCACCTTGCCAAGCGGCCATTTAACTTTGGTTGCCTCATAAGCTACACGAGACTAGAGTGGTCTGTAATAATTTCAAATTCTTGCATTTCTATGTAACACCTAAAACGTTCTATTGCTTCTATTGCTGCCAAACACTCACGCTCCGTAACGCTATAGTTCCTTTGAGCAGAGTTTAATTTCTTTGACATAAAGGCTATTGGACGTTCGTTTCCTTCACTATCTAGCTGTATTAAAACGGCACCTATCCCATAATCGCTGGCGTCGCAATGAACATAGAATTTTTTTTGAAAAATCAGGGTTCTGTAAAACCGAAGCATTCATTAAACGTTCTTTAATTTTCTCAAAGGCTGATTGGGCAGCTTCGGTCCACTCAAACTTGCGTTTGGTAGACAAAACCTCAGTTATTGGATAAGCTATGTCCGAAAAGTTTTCTATGAATCTTCTATACCATCCCGCTAAACCTAGAAAACCTCTAACTTGTTTAATATTTTTCGGTGTTGGCCAGTCCTTAATTGACTCGATTTTATCTGGATCTGTCGCAATGCCACCGT
Source organism: Eurosta solidaginis (assembly GCF_040869045.1). Taxonomy (NCBI): domain Eukaryota; kingdom Metazoa; phylum Arthropoda; class Insecta; order Diptera; family Tephritidae; genus Eurosta; species Eurosta solidaginis. Next base: position 206,593,412 of record NC_090319.1, on the reverse strand, counting down.
TACCGATAACATAACCTAGATATTTTACTTTTGTTACACAAAATTGGCTCTTATTGATGTTAATTGTCAAATTCGCTTTTCTAAACTGCTCAGCTTTCCTAACAAGAATAGATAAATGGAATTCAAAGGTGTCTGATACGATACAAAGATCGTCTAAATATCCAAATACACATGTTCGTAGGTCAGCTTGAATAATTTCGTCCATTAAACGAGACATAGTTTGCGCAGCGTTACATAAACCAAAAGGCATCACAACAAATTGATACAAAGGACGTCCAGGCACAGTAAAAGCTGTAATTTCTTTGGCTTCCTCTGCCAAAGGAATCTGCCAAAAGGCATCCTTTAGATCGATTTTAGCTATAATATTTGCCTATGGCAATCTAGAGAATATACCCTCTATTGACGGGAGTGGGTATGCATCTTTCTTTGTTACTTCGTTTATTTTTCTTGCATCTAGACACAATCGAATTTTATTGGGTTTTATAACCATATGCATTGGTGAGCTCCAAGGACTTTGAGACTTTTCAATTACTCCTAACTTCAGCATTCTATCTACCTCTTGATACATTAATTTCTCTACTGCTGGGGAAACTGGATAAAAGCGTTGCTTTATTGCCTTTGCTTCGCCTACGTCAATCTCGTGTCGCAAGAGACTTGTCCTGCCGAGTCATTGTTTTTCGAAATCAGGAAAAATTAACTTAACTGCTTCTAGCTGCTGACGTTGACCCTCGGTCAGCGGATACAAAATAGATTTATAATTTTCACTTATGTTTGGATTATACCTATCTGAACTACTTTCACATTTGTCGTTGGAGGAAATACTACTAATTATGCTTGGAGCCAATTCAAACAATTTCCAAAAATCAATTCCTAAAATTAGGTTATGGCTTATAGATGGAATTATATAAAGGTTTATCCTTTTAATTTTTGCCTTGTATTCTATATTTATATCGAGATACCCAGTTATTGTTTGAGATTTTCCATCTGCTGTCTTGACATTAGATTTAAACTTTCGGAACTCGGATAAGTTTAACAAATCCTCTTTGGCTAAACTAGAACCTATACAACTGATATTCGCACCTGTATCTAGCAATCCGAACATTTCGCGGTCAAGAAGCTTCAATTTTGCATAATACCTAGCATCTTCTTCATTTAAAATGGACGATATTAACATCTTTTTCTTATCTTTAATTGCTTTCCAAAAGCGCCTAAGTCGCAAGGTTGATCTTTTGGTTTTTATTGAAGATTTATTGGGTTCAGGATGATCCTGGAAAATTCTGTTTCTTGCCTCAATATAGTTACGTATACGCTCATGTAATGGTTTGCGTGGGCAAATGAGTTTATCCACTTCTTTCGAATCGATATCTCGTTTTAAAATTTTATGGTTGTGGGAGTTTTCTACACCTAACGTTTTGTCGAATCCTAAATCACTATCGGATTTAATTTGAATTTTTTCACCGTTTAACTCTAATTTTTCGCGTTGCTGGACGTTCGCTTGTGTTCGAACGTCTTCTTCGAGGGGTTTTTGGACTGGATATGCAAGTTTCGCATTGGGGTTTGTATACATTTTTAGCACCACATCCGTAACAAAAAATGTTACGTGCCTTAGTGCACATATCCCATGGGTGACCTTCTTCATCACAGTTCCAACAGATTAGTTGCCGGATGTGACCGGATGGTAATTCCACTGCCGATACTTGTGCTTCCTCAAAATCAGAGCTGATTTCTTCCATTTCACCTGCCTCTAACGATGCAACATTGCGTCTCGGAGCATATGTTGGCGGATTGGTCCGAGGTAGGGGTGTTCGTCGATATGTGGCTTCATTTAACAGATTTTCCCTCATTTGTACTAACTTTCGTAGATGAAGCTCATATCGGATATCGGGACGCAAATTCCTAGTTAGCAACTCTACTAATTGGTGCTCTTCCATTCGTATGGGGAGTCGATCTATCATGGACGTTATTGAGTCATAAAAAGTTACAAAAGTTTCATTTGGAAGTTGCTTTCTGTTTCTTATTTCCTCACGTAGGTCGTATGTCGAACGGTAATCTTTGAATTCATACCTTAACGCAGTACAGAAAGAATTCCAGTCGATGCCGGTACTTGTTTGTGATACCGCCAATACCAGGTTTTGGCTTTGCCAGCAAGCAAAATATGTAAATTTTTGCAAACTGCATTAAAATTGTTGTTTAAACTTTCCGCTGTCAGCGCATGGACGCGATATATAAACTCGTTGCAAGTTAGTCCGTCAGCTGAACCGTCAAATTTTACGTGCCAGTTTTGTATGATGGTAGTTATTTTATCCTGGCGAATGAATGGAACGTTAGCTGGCTGAAAACCTTGCTGATCCTGTCGTATTTGGTTATTATCCGGGTACAGTGTTGTATTCGGGGTATTGGACAGAAGATTTAGGCTGGCTCTCAATCGTTCAATAGCTGCATCGACGATTTGAGATATTTGGCTACTATCAACTAAGTTTGAATTGACGTTTTGCCGGGTATTATCGTTTACTCGAAAACGATTATTTCGATTTTCAGAATTAATATTTATCAAAGGTAAAGAGCGATTTTGATCATCGTTATTAGTTGGTTGTGATACGTTATTACTATTACTCTCGTTATATAGTCGGCGCTTAGAATTGTATCGAAAATTGTATCTGGGTACCGCTCCTCCTCGTCCTTGTGAAGTTTGAGTCGGATTGGAAAATGTCGGATTATTACTTTTACCGATCGTAATCTTTTGCAATTCGCGAAAATAACAAGCCCTTCTACAATATGGACATTCTTGTGAAGTGGATAACCAACTTCTGATACACTCTATGTGATATATATGGTTACATAAAGTTTTACGCACTTCCTGATCTGATTTAAGATCTTGTTGACAGATGGTACAAATATTACCTTCGGCCTCTGGGCCTTCTGGTACCAGTGAAAGATTTTCATTACTATGTACTACTGCCATAGCGCTTTGTTTTAAAAATTTCGAAAAATAAAAAATATAACTCTTAAGGTGGTAACTTCGTGACGGGTAAGTGAACATCGAACGGGAAGAAATTTTAGCTGGCATTTACTTGGGCTATTGCTGACAGATATTTTGTAGTGGTACATTGTTTTGAGTAGAGGATGATTTTGGACTAAATAATGAACTATGTCGATAACTTAGTATTTCCAATCAAATCACTTATACTTGGTAAAATGTTCCTTTATAGACTTTTAGGAATTGTATTCTAAAGGTGATTAAAAAAAGGAAAGAAAAGAGTCAAGAAGAGTCAGGCGGTCCGTTCTACTGGGTCTTAAACACGCCCCATGGTCGATAATCCTGCGAGGATTCACAACATATTTCTTTCTAATATGAACGAAAAAACATTTTTTGATCTAAATAAGATACTTATATAAAGATACATAAGAATGAACATGTAAGTATGATGGAAAGATTAAAAACGTATTACTAAAATGAAACCAGTGCACTTTGGAGTTCGCGACCTTTCCTCACAGCACCAGACCCCATTACATTTTATTTCAGAGTCCCTGTTTATTTATCACAAAAAAATTTATTTGGTGCACTAATTTCCCACTAACGAACAAAAAAAAAAATTAAAATCTGCTGTTAATAAAGGCGATACTATCTCATGGCTAAACAATTCCTTCCCCTAAAAATGAGCTGCCTAGATATCGGGGCGCTCGTGCTTCTATACCCTCCCTACCTTGACATTCAAATCTGCACAAAACTTCTTATTCACTTACCCTTTTACTTGGTTACCACCACGATTAAATTTACTCGATCATATTGGATTTCACTTCATTCACATAATCAATACATTTTATTTAAATCATAAAAATTTGTATGTAGTGGTAACTTATACGTCCTAAATTTTACATGTATATGTTTAACCTAATCGCAATTTCACACAGACAGCTTGCGACGTCATAAATCAGCTTTTCTATATCAAGGCGCTTATTGAGCTTAATTCCTCACACAAAAATATAGATTTCTGATGATTTAATCAGCGCAATATTGAATGCCTAATGGAATACCAAATCTAGTCAACTTAGATTGGTGCTTAGAGCTTTAATGTTTTTTCTAACAAAAAATTAAAGTTAAAGATTTATTATTTTCAATATTTAATAAAAAGCTGAAAAAGTAAATATCTGCAGTTGAACTCCTGCAGCATTGGCAGCACAAGATAAAACGACTTTTGAATAAAACCAGTACCTTTACGCTCAGGTGTGATGTCTATACATAACTACACCTGCGTTCTATTCAAATTGTTCACAAAGTCCAAAAAAAGACAATTTTCCATTTGACTTATTTTTTGTATGTAAAAAAGGAAATATGAAATTTTGCCGTATAGCAGCTGATGAAGCTAATGGTTGTGTGTAAAATGATAGAAAATTTAATTGTTTCATAAAAAAATTTTTATGATTTACTAAAGCTTCTGTGTGGAATTCGCATAACCTTAAAATTGAAAGGATTGAAACCTCCTCTTTTTTCAAAGCTTATCTGCACAGTTTTATGCTACTAATGTTGTTTTATAGGAGACGTAAAAATATTTGTACAAACACTGTTATCGTGCGTTAACGATATCAAAAAAATGTACAAAATTAAAGCTTTACTTGCAACGATGTTAAAGGTGCACCACGTAATCTATGTGCATGTTCATGTAACACCACGGTCACCACCTTCTCATACATAAATTTTTACAGAGATGACCAATGTAAAATCCATCTTAAATTCGGGAAATAAATTATAATGCATGTGTGGTTGTTATTTCACATTAGCAGAGAGCAATAATGTTAGTGATATCGCAACATTGGTACTTCAACTTCGAACATTTTTTTTTTCTTCAAACTCTATCCAACCAAAATGTTAAAATCTAACTTTTTGATCAAACTAACTCACACCTATAGCCATGCTAACATAACGCACTCTCTGAGTAATGAAATACCAAACACAATCAAAGAGAAAAAATTAATTTACTAAAGGTTGACTTACATTTTGAATTACTGCTACAGCTCACGATGAAAGCGCTTCCATGTATGTGTGTTGATCTGCATTTATTTTTGAGAAACCATGTATGTATGTATATAAGTATGATGAGTGGTAAGAAACCGCGTCAGTAATATTAGGATGTCTGAAATTTTGCCGCAACTAAATTTTTATTAACTCCCTTTTTTTTTTTTTGTTTTATGACCGATATGACATTAATCCTTCGTAAATATGTGTATTTTTTTTTTTTTGTAGTGAATTAACCGCACCTTTTTAAACTTTTTCCTTTGGTTTCGTGTCGCCTGTTTATTATATAAAACAACATTTAATATCATTTACTATTTTCAGCTTCAAATATTAATACACTTATTTTTGCATCAAGAGACCGTTCTTCTCGCACATAAACTAATATTTCCTCATTTCTTTACAATGGATTTTGTATTATTGTATATAAATAATTTTTTACTTTACTCTAAAAAAAACTGTACCGTTGGTATATTCGCATTGTATACAATTATTTATGTACAAATTTAGTCTGATTTTGTTATTTCTTTTATCTTTTTTATATTTGCGTCGTAATGTATGTTGTTGCCAAGTTTGCAAGTATTTACATACGTGATGACTTCAACTAATTTTCATATATTTTTTTTTTTTTGTCTCATATATATATATATATACATTTTTTATTTTTTTTTTTCATTGAATCAGCGAGACATATTTTTTGTTTTTTTATGAACTTTCTATTTTTGTTTCTACACTTAGAACAATTTAATTGAGTCGCTAAATACTTTTAAAACTTTCTTTTTTTTTTGTTTGATACAAAATTTACTTCCGAATTTCTATTTATTTAATTTTTTTATATAGTTAGCCTTGTCGTGAATGATGGCTACACCACTCTTACACTTCAAAATTTCTAGATTATTTAATTAACTACACATTTTATTATTTTCCGCACTAAATATATTTTTTCTTCAACACTTTGTGTGCTCTGCTGCCATGTTTCCGTCCGCGTGGTTTATATCGTTTGACCGCTTTGTTGGTCTCCTTCATTACCTCAACCACCTCATGAAAAACGTTGTAAATTGTGGTGAGAGAGTAACACTGTACCCGATCGGTGTATCTCCCACTAAATGCGTTGATTACCAAGTTTATAATCTATGATTTTTAGAAAATTCTTTGTTATAGTTTAATGAATATATTTTTTATTAGCGTTAATAAAACTAATTGAAACCTATACTCGGATATACCTTTCGATAAATTGGGTGAAAGGATTTAGTTTGAATTTATAGATTTGGCCTAGTTTAACATTTTTTTGTCAACTAGTGGAGGAATTTAATTGAAGATGGATGTGCTACATATTTCAATGCAATTATAACAAAGCATTTATATTTAATCTTTGTTTTTTTTTTTTTATGTATACACAGAATGGTATATAAAAAAACTTTACTTTTATATTTAGTAAATTCTTACTTACCAATTATGGTCCAAAGGCTTATGTTTTTTAAAGACGTCCGACTTAGGTGAGAAATGAATCCAAAAGAAGGATTGTCGGTCTGCAAAACTAAAGCCAAGCCGGTTTTCGTTCGGTTTTCTGGCATAACATATGACTTCCGCCTAATGGAAATACAATTGAACGAAACTCTACTCTATTACAATTGGAAACTAAGATGATCTTGCGTTAATACGCTGGAAATTAATTGTTTGAAAAATTTAAAATTCTGAAATCGCACATTACATTGACTGCTCTGAAATCAACGTACATACGATAAGACTTTTGGCCTCCTGATCGAAATACTCGCAATAAGATCGATCACGTTGTGATAGACGGACGGCATGCCCCCAGTGTTTTGGATGTGCGCACAATCCGAGGACATAACATTGACTCGGACCATTATCTCGCTGCAGCCAAAATACGTACACGCCTCAGCGCGGCTAAAACCAAGGAACAAAAAACACAAGGAAAGCTAGACGTCGGAAAGCTTCAATCATAACAGACTGCCAATGATATCGAAACTCAACTCTCACACCTGCTCTCTGAGAGCACAACTCAGCCAGAAGGAATACAGAAGCAGTGGGAGCATATCTCCAAAGCACTTCGTATTGCCGCCGAGGAAAAAATTGCTTACCGGCAGCCACGAAAAAACAACTGGTACGATGAAGAATGGCGCGTTGCAACCGAAAGAAAAGACGCTGCCTACAGCCTACGTTAAAAGCGAGCGCAACAAGAGGAGTGTGTGAACGCTATCGTGAGTTGAAAAGGGAAGCGAGGCGCCGTGAAAGCAGAAAGGCGTGAAAGCGAGGAGCTTGAGCTGCTAGCCAACAGAAATAACGTGAGAAAATTTCACCCAAAAATACGGCGACAGACGGAAGGTTTTAAAACCCGGGCAAACTACTGTAGGGACGAAAACGGCGACCTTGTAACTGATGTCCAGAGAGTGCTTAGATTATGCAGGGAACACTTCTCTGCTCTCCTAAATGGAGGCAGCGATTCACCGCGCAGAGATGACGAACCTGATCCCTCAATCGATAATGATGGAATATATGTCCCTCTGCCCGATTATGACGAAGTTAGAACAGCAATAACCATATTGAAATACAACAAGGCCGTGGGCGCTGATGGATTGCCTGCACAGCTATTCAAGTACGGCGGCAAGGAGTTGGTAAGGCGCATGCAGCAGCTTATTCGCAAAATATGGGCGGACGAGTGCATGCCCGACGGAATCTAAGTGTTCTTTGCCGAGTCAACAAGAAGGGGATACTGCATAATGCACCAACTATCGTGGAATTAGCCTTTTTAAAATCGCATATAAAGTCCTTTCAAGTGTATTGTGCGAAAGATTGTAGCCCACCGTGAAACGGCTGATTGGACCTTATTAGTGCGGCTTCAGACCTGTTAAATCTACCATCGACCAGATTTTCATAATCTGCAAAATCTTGGAAAAAACCCGTGAAAAGAGAATCGACACACATCACCTCTTCCTCGACTTCAAAGCCGCCTTCGGCAGCACGAAAAGAAGCTGCCTATATGTCTGAATTTGGTTTCCCCGCAAAACTTATACAGCTGTGCAAAATTACGTCGAGCAACGCCATCACCTCAGTAAGAATTGGGAAGGACCTCTCCGAGCCGTTCGAAACTAAACAAGGTTTCAGACAGTGTGAAGGTATACCAGCTGCAGAACTTAGCCACATCGGAACAATGTTCTATAAAAGCGTGCAATTACTGGCATATGCCCATGACATTGATATCATCGGCCTAAACACTATTGAAAGGTGAAGACCTCTCTCCGCGAACGAAAATCATACAAGTCACTTATCGCACCCGTCCTGCTATATGGGCAGAAACATGGACCATGATAACAGCAGATGAAGCGGCTTTGGGAGTGTTCGAGAGAAAAGTTCTTCGAAAGATTTATGGACCTCTACGCGTTGGCGATGGCGAGTACCGAAGAAGATTTAATGATGAGTTGTACGAGCTACACGCAGACATCCACATAGTCCAGCGAATTAAAACGCAGGGGCTGCGCTGGCTAGGCCATGTTATGGGAATGAAAGATGATGCTCCGGCCAAGAAAGTGTTTGTATCGGACCCCGCCTATGGAAGCAGAGGTAGAGGGCGGCCCCCACTCCGTTGGAAGGACCAGGTGGAAAATGACTTAAACTACCTTGTTGTGAACAATTGGCGCCGGTTGGCGGAACGAAGGAGCGACTGGCCGGCCATAACCGTTTAGACGGTTAAGCGCCAATTAAGTAAGTAAGTAAGTTAAATAATTTATGTGGTTGTTTCACAAAAAGTTTTATTTTATTTGAATATTATTAATGAATAATAAAGTTAATAAAATTGGTTTAGTTGAATTACAGTTCAATTAGACTTTAATTGAAAGTACAGTTAATAGTTTTAATAAAAGTTTACGAAAGGTCACGGTGCAACTACTATTCAGCTTGGCGTCAGGTTTACAACTAACTTTTCTGCTGTTTTATTTCAAAGTTGGCATTTTGGCAGGGTTTGCTATAACAGAGCGACACGCCTGCAAGGTTGTATTTTATTTGTATAATTTGGCCTGATTTGTATGTTTAGGGTTTGTTTATGTAAATGGCTAATTAATATTCTCGACCACTTCTAGTCTTAAGACCCAATCCCACAATCGGCCGTCCTGACATTCGTTCGTCCCTGAACGACGGACTCCACATTTTCAAGTACTCCGCTACCGTTGTCGTTCGGCTGGGTCCCTCATGTTCACCTATCTTCTCGACTTCATACCGGCCATGGTTTAATATACGGATGACCTTGTATGGGCCTAGATATTTTCCTTTTAGTTTAAGAGTGGGGCCGAATTGCGTACGTTTGATAGCTACCATGTCGTTTACCTTATAAATTTTTTCTGCCTTCCTTTTTGCGTTATAATTTTTCCGATTTTCTTCTTGAATTTCTTTAATACTACCTTTAGCGCTTTCCCTAACTTTCTCGCGATCTTTATCTAGTTCTCTTATTGTGTCTTCTTCTATAATTTCATTCAAGTCGGCATTGTTATTTAATCTCATATGTAATCCTGTCAACAGATTGAAAGGAGCGGCTTTTGTACTCCTGCTTGGGGAATTGTTCAAAAACTGCTGTACATCTGCCACATGTTGGTACCACTTCTCGGGATTATGTAAGGAGAGCTTTGTTAGCATAGGTACAACTATTCGGTGGATTCGCTCCACTTGACCATTGCCCCTTGGTACACCTGTCGCTATCAAGAGATGTTGTACACCCCGATCACTGCAGTAGTTACTAAAAGCATGTGAGGTGAAGGCAGCACCCCTGTCCGTAACGATTCTCTTCGGGTTTCCGAAGATAGCTGCTTGTCTTTCCAACCTATCAATAACGGCTGCAGCACTTGTATCCTTTGTCGGATACAACCATACAAATTTTGAAAAAGCATCCACTACTGCTAGTATATAATTGTACTGCTTTGATGTAGCTGTCAGTGGTCCTAAATGATCTATGTGGTACGTACTTAATGGTTGCTCGTCTTTTGGAATTGGATTAAGAAATCCCTCCTTTTTTCCTGCTTTTGCGTTAGCTAATATGCATGCAACACAACTATTTACTACCCTAGCAACTTTTCTACTGACTTGCGGTATGAAGTACGTTTTCTCGACGCACTCTTGGGTCTTACGCGCGGCAAAATGACCCTGCTCGTGAACGTACTTGATTATATCATCTTCCATTTGCATCGGAACAACCAAAAGCTCTTTTGACGGATCCTTACACAGAATACCGTGAAGTAAATAAAAATCTTCGTATGAACCTTTCTCCAATATTGTTCTCACTGCTTTTGTCCATTCGTCTTCTAACTGTGCCTTCAGTAGCCTATGACGTATCGAGTCATCTATTTGCAAACAATACATCCTGCTTAATGCATCAACGTGACGCATCTGTGTCCCTGATCTGTGCTGAATATGGTAGTCAAACTCTTGCAACAGCAACGCCCATCTGGCTACCCTAGGTGGTATGTCGTCTTTCCTCATTGTACAGGCAAGCGCGTTACAGTCTGTAATTATGCTAAACTTAATACCCTTTAGGTATATCCGCCACTTTTTTAGAGCTGCTATTATAGCAAGAACTTCTAGCTCGTATGAGGTATAGTTTGCCTCTGCCTTCGTTGTCTTCCTGCTTAAAAATTGTACCGGATGGAATTTTTGGTCTTCACCCCCTTTTTGCAAAAATATCGCCCCATACCCAAACTTGGATGCATCCGTATGGATTTCCGTTTCCGCGTTGATATTATACAATCGTAATACAGGTGAAGTAGTGAGAGCTATTTGCAACTGATTGAAGGCTTTTAGCTGTTCTTCACCCATTACGAACTCACTCTCTTTTTTCAATATATCAGACAAAGGCTTCGCTATTAAAGCATAACTGTTTATAAACCGCCTAAAGTATGACGTTAAGCCCAAAAATCTTTCTAGTCCTTTCTTGTCACGTGGTACGGGATAGTTTTTAATCGCCTCAATCTTTTCTGTCGATGGCCTAATTGTCCCGTTTTCTATCTCGTAGCCTAGAAAATTTATCTTACGTTCCAAAAACTGAAATTTTTTCCATTTAAAGCGTAGTCCGTACTTTGACCCAATCTCTAAAACGCGCTTCAGTTTAGCTATGTTTTCTTCTTCATTCACTGCCGGTATAATTATGTCGTCCATGTATACAGCTATAGTTTCATCTTTGATAAGGTCCCTAAACACGAAATTTATAAAACGACAGAAGACGGCTGGTGAGTTGCATATACCAAAAGGCACGTATTTGAACTCATACTGTCCGTCTGGCGTTACGAATGCAGTATATTTTCTTGATTCTACTTCTACTGGCACATGGAAAAACCCGTCCATCAAATCTAAAGTCGTGAAAACATATGCGCCTTGCAACTTGTCTAAAACGTCGTCGATTCGCGCCATGGGGAAATTGTCTCGTACAATTTTTTTGTTCAGTAATCGGTAATCGCAGCACAAACGTTTAGACTTATCTTTTTTGTTAGCAATTACTATAGGGGACGCATAATTGGTTGAATAATTCCCGCTTCTAACCACTCCTCAACTTGTTTATCCACGAACTCCTTATCCTCTTTAGATAGTCTTCGAGGACGCTGAAAAACTGGACTCTCATCTTGCAAGATTATTTTCATTTCCAGTGGACACTCTTCTACTTTCTTTGCCTGGTAATTATTTACCAGCTCGCTAATTACACTATTTCCACTAAGCTCTTCTACGTTCATACATAAACTGTTAAATTCTTGCAGCAACTCCACTCTATCTACGCTTCCACATCTCACTACTGTCTTGCTATCTGCTCTCTTCATAAACACTACCCCTTCTGGTGTTACACTTATATTAACCTGCTCTAAAACAGATGTACCAATAAACACTGGAAACTCAATTGCCTCCTCGCTAGTGATGTGGAATGTTTGTGGAAACTCTAAACCATCGGCTACAATATTCGCGACAAAACTACCATACGTTGAAAACTGTTTTTTGCATATGCCATACAATGAACGTCGTTCCTTGTTCACTTCCCCATCGAAACTTAATTTATTAAAAGTATCGCGCCTTATTAAGCACAAACAACATCCAGTATCTATCAACGCATTCAATTCTAACCCACCAACGATTAGCTTTTTAAACGTTAAATTGAACACTTTCTTTTGCTCATCTACCAAATTTGCCTTGTCACTTTCTTTTTTAATTTTCGCATTTTCTTTATTAGTACACTCAAAAGATTTATGCCCTATACCTTGACACTTGAAGCATTTTACCTCCTTCACATTGCAATCACGAATGAGATGACTTGGACTTCCACATCTAAAACATATTTTTGCTGTCTTTGGTGTCACTGTGGAGTTCCCTGCATTTTGCTGGCTAACATTTTTTGAAACCTGTGGACTTGCCTTACTATAGACCTTTTCATAAATTTTTATTTGCTCTTTAAGTTCACTAATGGATTTGGCTTGATATAGTACTACTTTGTTTCCCTTGGAATCGGGTATGCCATCAATAAAATAAGATATTATACTCGGTGTGTCTATATTAATGGGTTTCCCTATTTCCATTAATGCATATAAATATTCCCGAAAGGTTTCATTTGACTTTTTTCTACGACTTCTCAATTGATTATGAACATCCGATGCGGATAAATGTGATCCAAACTCGACAACGAGTGCTTCCTTTAACAACTCCCAGCTTATTATTCCACGTTGGCTTCTAACAAATAATTTTGCTGCACCCCTTAGAAGCTGCTTACTGTAAATGAATTTTTGTAAAGCATTCCACCCAACTGCAGAAGCATTTTCCTCAAATTCATCTACCCACTGCCTTACCTCCATGGAGTCATTTCCACTAAACTGCGTTAAACTTCCTTCTATGTCTTTGAATGTGAACACTGATCTGCCAACCGACTCGACAGCGATTGCAGAGCTTCTAATTATACCAGCTGGCGCATCTTCATAAGATGAACCGGCCGTGGAATTGGCATCATCACCTACGTCAACCATATTGTGCCCAAAATGCTCTAATAATCGGTTTTGTAGTTCTGCTTTGCGTCCAGCGGTGGACAAATTTAACTCACGAAGAGAATTTTGCAATTCCTTTACATTTAAATTCAAAATCGACGTCTCGTCCATGTTGCACAGTCACCTCTTTACATTCAAGCAAAACTATAGCAATTTCAATTGTATACCCTCACACAACAAATTTCTTGTTTTCAATTTTTGGAAATTTATGTATATCAAACGTATGCAAATGTTTTCAAATAGATACTTAGATGTTTAGCTGGATGTTCATTTATACATATAAAAATGCGTTTTCTAAACAAACTACTTTTAACTAAAATATACATAAAACAACTTATCTGCTTCTTGCTGCTTCGTTTCGTTTTGTTTTGCTTGCTATTTTCGCGGTTCTTCCTCTTGTTACTCTTCTCTTCTCAGCACTACGTTTCACCTTCGTATCGTTTTCAATTTCTGTTCACTTGCTCTGTTACGATTTTCTATTCAACCACCAAAGAACTTGACCGTTTCATTTGAGTTAATGCGCAAATGAGTTGCTCTGTTTGCGCTGACATCGACGCAGATTTTGCTTTTGTTGCGCAGAACATGTAACTTTCACACTTCTTGCTGTGTTTCTTCTTTACTAATCAGATTCTTTACTTTGAATTCTGATTCTTCACCGAATTGTACAATTCTTGACACTGCGCTTTTTCTACGCTTCTTCTTCACTAATTAGGTTCGTTGCATTGAACTCTAATTCTTCTCCACTAATCAGATTCTTTGCTTTGAACTCTGATTCTTCGCCGAATTGTGAAATTCGTGCAACTCACGATTGTTGCATTCAACTGAGACGTCAAAGATGTTCTGCTTGCGTTGCCGTCGACGCAGACTTTTGCTTTTTATGCGTGGAACTTTCGCGACGCAATTGCTTACTGCGTTGGATACACACATGAATTTTTGCAACTTTTAGCGACACTTTTGGCTTCAATGTTCTTATGCGGTTTAAACAGTCTGAATTTTTGTCATATTTTTGCAACAATTTGTTACGAGCGAGCGCTTAACGACAATTGTCGGATTTTTTGCCACACTGACTTCCTTGGCACGTTTAGCTTCACACAATCCCGGTTGAGCCCCCAATTTTTGTGGTTGTTTCACAAAAAGTTTTATTTTATTTGAATATTATTAATGAATAATAAAGTTAATAAAATTGGTTTAGTTGAATTACAGTTCAATTAGACTTTAATTGAAAGTACAGTTAATAGTTTTAATAAAAGTTTACGAAAGGTCACGGTGCAACTACTATTCAGCTTGGCGTCAGGTTTACAACTAACTTTTCTGCTGTTTTATTTCAAAGTTGGCATTTTGGCAGGGTTTGCTATAACAGAGCGACACGCCTGCAAGGTTGTATTTTATTTGTATAATTTGGCCTGATTTGTATGTTTAGGGTTTGTTTATGTAAATGGCTAATTAATATTCTCGACCACTTCTAGTCTTAAGACCCAATCCCACATTTACTTTACCGCTGTATATATTAGTTTTAAGTTTTGTAGATAGTCGAATTTAGTTCTTTTTATTACCTTCGAAATATTTAGTTTTGAGCAATTTTATTTAGTCTAATATGATTGTTTTTATTTGTTGAATTGAGTTTTTAGAAAAATCTATTATCTCGGCTTTTTTTATTAGAAAACTCTATTTTGTATATTTCAGCATTTTGTTATAATAATTTTGCAGAAAATTGTATTTTATAAATTTTTATTATATTCGAATTTTATTATGAATACGTATATTGTGACTTGCGAAGCGACTATATTTGGCGAGTTCGAATTATGGCGAAACACACCTAAAATTTGCATTGTGAGTGGCGAATGAACTTTTTCGCCTGCCTTGTGATGTTGCCATTCAAACAAATTGAATAAGTGCATCCGAATTTGACGTTTCTGTCACTTACTGCATATGTTTTGACTTGTTTACAATATATCTATTTATATGTGCATAAACAAAAGTGTAAGAAATTAATATAAACGTGATAAATAAAATAAATAAAGCGACGATTTCCAACATTGATCTTTTTTTCGAAGAAAGTTACAATGTCGAACAGCGAGCTAAACTTCTTCGTCAGAGGCGTTTTATAAGGGATTACTCCAATCCCAAAAAAAAACAAAGCGTGCAAAAACTGGCATATGCTGATGACATTGATATCATCGGCCTAAACATCCGTGCTGTTAGTTCTGCTTACTCCAAACTGGAAAAAGAAGCGGTAAAGATGGGTTTGATGGTGAATGAGGACAAAACGAAGTACCTGATGTCATCGACCAAAGAGTCAGCGCATACGCGCCTTGGCAACCACGCTACTGTTGGCAGCCATAATTTCGAAATAGTAAAAGACTTCGTTTATTTGGGAACCAGCATCAACGCTAGCAACAACATCAGCACTGAAATCCAGCGAAGAATCAATCTTGCCAATAAGTGCTACATTGGCCTAGGTAGGCAATTGAAAAGTAAAGCCCTCTCTCGGCGAACGAAAATCATACTCTACAAGTCACTTATCGTACCCGTCCTGCTATATGGCGCAGAAGCATAGACCATGACAACAGCAGATGAAGCGGTTTTGGGAGTGTTCGAGAGAAAATTCTTCGAAAGATTTATGGACCTCTACGCGTTGGCGATGGCGAGTACCGAAGAAGATTTAATGATGAGCTGTACGAGCTATACGCAGACATCAACATAGTCCAGCGAATTAAAATGCAGCGGCTGCGCTGGCTTGGCCATGTTATGCGAATGAATGATTATGCTCCGGCCAAGAAAGTGTTTCTATCGGAACCCGCCTATGGAAGCAGAGGTAGAGGGCGGCCCCCACTCCGTTGGAAGGACCAGGTGGAAAACGATTTAAACTCCATTGGTGTGACCAATTGGCGCCGGTTGGCGGAGCGACTGGCGCGCCTTGTTGGACGGCCATAACCGTTTAGACGGTTAAGCGCCTATTAAGTACATAAGTACTCCAATCCCATGGAACTTCAGCCAACAGTGTAAGTTTGGCGCAGTTTGGTTCTTGAAGTATATATGGGAAATTGTAATTCAATCTAAATGTGTTTATAGATTCATTGCGAATTTTCGGCTTAGCAAGGATGCATTCATGTATGTCCTGGACAAAATTAAGGTAAATTTTCACTGCCGCCTGTCGTCGTCTGTAACCCCTATGCTAAAACCCTGTTGCGCACTTCGTTTTTTTGTTATCAGCAAGCCATAGGAAATGAGTTCCAGTTCGGACTTGCTCAACCCACAGTTTTCCTCGTTTTAAAGGATATGCTGCCTATTTTAGAGAGAGTTATTTGTACGGCGGCAATAAATATAGAAATGAGTGAATTAGAGAAGCAGGAGGCAAAAATGAAGTTCTTCATCAAATCAGGAATACCGAACGTGATTGGTTGTGTTGATGGCATACATATTGGCACATATGCTCCAAGTAAAAAAAAAAATCTAAATTTGGTTGAAAATCGACACCTTTGTCTGAATAGGAAAGGGTTTTACAGCATTAATGCGATGATTGTAAGTTTTAAAGTTTTCAATACTTCGTTGATAATAAATTATATAAACATTCCAGGCCTGCGACAATAACAAGACCATTCGGTATGTGGATGCCAGATATGCTGGCTCCACACATGATTCATTTGTGTGGAACAATAGCGCATTAAAAACTTATTTAGAGGATAATCAGCTAAGCGCCGATAACTTTACTTACTTAGGCAAGTTTATCTACTTTTGCTGGATAGAGGGGTAACTATCGATTTTCAATTTTCAAGCTGAGATTACTACAGTTTAACCGCCTAACTTTGGTGAGTTAACCTCTAGTTAACTAGCAAAGGTTACTTTTAGTGTATTTGACAGTAAAAATTTTGCTAAATATCTGAAGCAGAAATTTTTATTGATGCCCTTTTTTCTTCGGAGCCAAGTAATGAAGATGGCGACGGTACAGCAGGAGAGCGTCGTAGAAGACAATTTTCAACTTTTTTGACAGAATTTTCAATTTTGTTTTGGCAAGGGTGTTGAGTGTTTTCTTCCATACAAAAGTAAATTAAGTTTATGAGTTATATGGAAGAAAAAACTCAACACCCTCCAAAAAAAATTGTGAAAGTTCAGGGAAAATGTGAGTCCATAGTTAACTGTGGCGTTATAATATAATAATAATAAGCAAAACATAATTGTACTTATAATTTGTAGGTGATTCCGGATACCCGCTGAGTTCATGCTTACTTACACCCTTTCGCATTGCACATTCTGGAACTAGGGAATCACTTTTTAATAAGAAACATGCCAAAGGTAGGCCATTACTGAACGTACCATCGGAATTTTGAAATGCCGTTTCAGATGCCTTCTTAGAGATAATAAAATGCGCTACGATCCGGATAAAGTTAAAGCAATTATTAACATATGTTGTGCTTTGCACAATATTTGCAAGCAATTTAGAATTAGTGACCCAGACGAAGCAGAAATTTTTATTGATGCCGTTTTTTCTTCGGAGCCAAGTAATGAAGATGGCGACGGTACAGCAGGAGAGCGTCGTAGAAGACAAATTGCTGATGCTTTGGTGTAAAAGGCAACACTTTTTCGATAATAGAAAAGGCCATATACAGATAAAATAAAAGGGACAAAACTGAAGATGGATATACTTATTGAGGTGTGCTTACTTATTTTCGTTTAAAATATAGCTAATTCTATAACAGAAACCAAATTAATACAATTTTCAGTGATAAATAAAATAAATAAACAATTTTTTTGTTATATCGGCCTACTGATTTTAAGATCGCGGGTTCGAATCGAGCTCAAGGCCTAACAATAATTTTTTATCATTATTATTGTTATGATAAATTTTTTCTTAATTGAAAAACTTTTTTAAATTAGAATAGAAGAAAGAAAAAATTTTAGACAACTGCCAAAGCTCGTTGTATAGATCCATTTCGGGCACTGCTAAATTCCTTCATCGGCAACGTTTAGGCGCCGCTGCTATAACCATTCAGCCACCACAGCGGTTTTTTTGTTGTTTGTTGTGGAATTTAGCAGTTCCCGAAATGGATCTATACAACGAGCTTTGGCAGTTGTCTAAAATTTTTTCTTTCTTCTATTCTAATTTAAAAAATTTTTTCAATTAAGAAAAAATGTATCAACAATTTTTGTTGTTATATCGGCCCGCGATCGAAAAAATTTATCATAACAATAATAATGATAAAAAATTACTGTTAGGCCTTGAGCTCGATTCGAACCCGCGATCTTAAAATAAATAAAGCGATGATTTCCAACATTGATCTTTTTTTCGAAGAAAGTTACAATGTCGAACAGCGAGCTAACCTTCTTCGTCAGAGGCGTTTTATAAGGGATTACTCCAATCCCATGGAACTTCCGCCAACAGTGTAAGTTTAGTGCAGTTTGGTTCTTGAAGTATATATGGGAAATTGTATTTCAATCTAAATGTGTTTATAGATTCATTGCGAATTTTCGGCTTAGCAAGGATGCATTCATGTATGTCCTGTACAAAATTAAGATCAATTTTCACTGCCGCCTGTCGTCGTCTGTAACCCCTATGCTAAAACTTTGTTGCGCACTTCGTTTTTTGTTATCAGCAAGCCATAGGAAATGAGTTCCAATTGGGACTTTCTCAACCCACAGTTTTCCCTCGTTTTAAAGGAGATGCTGCCTATTTTAGAGATAGTTATTTGTACGGCGGCAATAAATATAGAAATGAGTGAAGAAGAGAAGCAGGAGGCAAAAAGGAAGTTCTTCATCAAATCAGGAATACCGAACGTGATTGTGTGTGTTGATGGCACAAATATTGGCTCGTATGCTCCCAGTGAAAAAAAAAAATCTAAATTTGGTTGAAAATCGACACCTTTATCTGAATAGGAAAGGGTTTTATAGCATTAATGCGATGATTGTAAGTTTTAAAGTTGCCAATACTTCAATATCGTTGATAATAAATTATCTATACATTCCAGGCCTGCGACCATAACATGACTATCCGGTATGTGGATGACAGATATGCTGGCTCCACACATGATTCCTTTGTGCGGAACAATAGCGCATTAAAAACTTATTTAAAGGATAATCAGCTAAGCGCCGATAACTCAATTTACTTACTCAAGTTTATATACTTTTGCTGGATAAAGGGTTAACTATCGATTTTCAATTTTCAAGCTGAGATTACTACAGTTTAACCGTCTAACTTTGGTGAGTTAACCTCTAGTTAACTAGCAAAGGTTACTTTTAGTGTATTTGACAGTAAAAATATTGCTAAATATCTGAAATAGAATTGTGAGTCCATAGTTAACTGTGGCATTATAATATAATAATAATAAGCAAAACATAATTGTACTTATAATTTGTAGGTGATTCCGGATACCCGCTGAGTTCATGCTTACTTACACCCTTTCGCATTGCACAGTCTGGAACTAGGGAATCACTTTTTAATAAGAAACATGCCAAAGGTAGAACATTACTGAACGTACCATCAGGGTTTTGAAATGCCGTTTCGGATGCCTCCTTAGCGATAATAAAATGCGCTACGATCCGGATAAAGTTAAAGCAATTATTAACATATGTTGTGCTTTGCACAATATTTGCAAGCAATTTGGAATTAGTGACCCAGACGAAGCAGAAATTTTTATTGATGCCGTTTTTTCTTCGGAGCCAAGTAATGAAGATGGCGACGGTATAGCAGGAGAGCGTCGTAGAAGACAAATTGCTGATGCTTTGGTGTAAAAGGCAACACTTTTTCGATAATAGAAAAGGCCATATACAGAAAAAATAAAAGGGACAAAATTGAAGATGCATACACTTATTGAGGTGTGCGTACTTATTTTTGTTTAAAATTTAGCTTATTCTATACCAGAAACCAAATTAATACAATTTTCAAAGTTTCCACGAAGTTCAGAATAATTGGTCAAACTTTCAGAAACGGACACCACAATTTTCAGCTTTTTTGGCAGAACAATTTGCAAGTTAGAACTCTCAAAAAATGTTCCCTGAATTTCTAGAATTTTTTTTGGCAAAAGTGAATTCTAAAAATTCAGGGAAAATGTTTTGAGAGTTCTAACTTGCAAATTGTTAGAATAAAATTGAATGGGCTACAAAACTGCATACTCAAAAATTATCTGAAAACTCTGCCAAAAAATTTAAAAATTGTGGTGTGCGTTTCTGAATGTTTGACCAATTATTCTTGGCTTTGTGTAAACTTTGAAAATTGTATTAATGTGGTTTCTGTTATTGAATAAGCTATATTTTGAACGAAAATTAGTAAGCATACCTCAATAAATATATCAATCATCAATTTTGTCCCTATTATTTTTACCGCCACTGTATCTTTTGGAAAGTAATGCGAGTGAGCTAAAATTGTTCTGAAGTTACTTTTATTATTAATTTAAAAAAAAGCTCAAATATAATAACTCAAAAGTAACTTATTTTATAAGTTAACAGGGCTGCAAGCCGGTTTTGGAACAGAAAGAAGTTTTAATTTTATGCCCTTGAATCTACTTTCTAAACCTTTTTAGTTAGTGTTTTTACAAAGTTTAGAAAGTAAATTCGAGGGGCATTAAACTAGTGCTACTACTACTTACATATATATTATTATTAAAAGTAAATAAATTAAAATCACATATTCAATTCAGACTTCATATTTTTGTTAAAAGTAAATAAATAATAAAGACTTCTTAAAATTAAATTAATTTTCTTGGTGCACTAAGTGTAATTATTATATATTATTATTATTAAAAGTATATAAATAAAAATCATATAAGAAAGAAAATAAAAATTAGGTATTCAATTCATATTTTTCTTAAAAGTAAATAAATAAAAACGAAGTATTTAATTCAGACTTTTTAAAATGTTTGGTCAAAAGCAATATGATATACATACAGTCAGTCACAAAAATAAGTATACACCCCTTTATGAGTAGCTATCACCAATTTCAACCATACCATAAAAGGGTGTATACTTATTGTTGACTGACTGTACACTTGAAAACAAACTTTTAAAAAAATTCATTTTCATTTCCTTAAATTGTATTTAAGGGTTTTTAACTCCAACTCCCTAAGTTTCGTTTCCATTTTATCTTTGTGTTGTCTTTTCTTTTCTATATTTCTACCTTCTTCCTTCTCTTTTAATAATGTTAGTTCCTGCTTTTTTTTGTTAATAGAGTTTTCGTGAATATCTGGCGATATCGCCTAATGTTTTCCCCATTTTCAAAACACCTTGGCAAAGGGCATCTTGAACTTCTGTTTGCTTTTGCAGTGCCTTTAACCGAATTTTTTCACGATCGTCAACGGTAAGCCTAGGACGGGGAGTTGTTGTTGGTGTCATTGTTGATGGACGTGTTGGTTGAGTATGACCCTCACCCTCGGATTCTTGGGCCTGAGATTCATTATCTCTATCAGTAGTTCTTTGCCTCGGAGTGCCATATATATTCCATGTGGCATTGGCGGCTTGTTGGAGGTGAAGAAGGTCATCCACCTCTCGCTCTAGAGCAGACAAGCTTTGCTGAACATACGGTCCTCCTCCAGTGGCTGTAGTTTCCGCGCGGTTTGTGGAAATTTTTTTTAAGCTTCAATTTGTAATCTAGCCAAATCTAGTATACATATATAAATAATTATCTACTCTCACGGAGAGTACGGTCTTTTTTGAGCTTCAATAACTGCCCCAGTACGAGATTCAGGCGGCAACCATATACTCAGTATTGACTCCTACTGACTACTACAGTGACACTATCACCATACAATTTTCAGTAGAAATCAATACTGGCTATGGTCGCCAAACGAAGCTATTACCAAAGGGGTCTGTTTTATTCCTAATAGTCCAATTAGCCACATCTTGGGTACACCTGCAGTACAGCGGCAGTGATTGAAGGTACCATCCCTATATATTAGTGGACGCCTGCACGGATACGTACGATGCTGGGATACCACGGTTGCGCGTGCAGCACCAGATTCCTTTGCATTACTCGTGCAGGCCTCTGGGTCTTGCCTTATTCCACTCGGGACCGTTATGGATTGGAGGACCAAAGGCGTTGATTTGAATCGCGAAATGCTCCCATAATTCCGCTCTTTGGCTCTAGGTGGATCCAAAATTCCCCTGACCCCTTGCGACGTCTGGATTATTCTGCATAAGCGTAACCAGCTTTCGGAACTTCTGTGGTGCTGTGCATTTCATCCTAAAGCGGTATTTTTGTTTTTTTTTTAATTACACACTCACTTTTGTTTTCTTTTGATAATTTTTACAAATGGATTTTTAACAGAAATAAATGCAAGCGCGTGCAAAAGCGAAGAAATTAGTTATTCGGCAAATTTTTACAGCTCTAGCGAAGCGAAGTTAATTTTTTCGCTACCGGAAATTCGAAAAATTATTTCCCTCACTCATTCGAAATTTGTCGGCGAATTCGCAGCAGATTCGCATCCCAAAATTCGAGACCGCGAAATTCGTCCAAATTTTCATTCGCTTCGCAAGTGACAATATGCGTAGTAATTTGTCGAAAATTGTATTGTAGAAAATTATATTTGGTAAGAAAGTATTTATCTCCGCATTTGATTATGTTAATTTTTGTTAACTTTATTGTGTTGATTATGTTAAATTTTTTGTTAACTTTGTTATTACCACACGCACTCACCGACGTTGGGACTCCGTTCTCCTGCACCACCACCAAAAACCGTCACGGTCGCCATGTTGGATTAGAGGTTAGGTTACCTGCCACAGTGGGTTTTTTATGCTTATTGTGTATTGGATTTCACCATGTGGCAGCTCCTTTGGCCGCCACAATATTCTTATTATATTGCCCTCAGTGGTTGCTACTGGTGGCCGCCGCCACACCTTACAATATATATATTCTGAACAGTCAATTTGTATAAAATAAACACTTTTTTATTAAAGGACACATCCGTCCACTTTAAGTTGCAAATTTATTCTGTATCTATCTATTTTATTTGTGATGTGGGCTGCAGTTGCATTTCACTTGACATGCGCGTTGCCAACTGCCTGCGCCTGTCAAATGTACTTAAGCCCCACCCACATAGACTACCTTATATTACTGGATGTGAGGTTTTACTTTATCCTTACATGCTAAAGTAACGCCGGATACCATTCAACGCAATTTATGAGCCCTTAACTGATGAGTGAGATGTCAGGTGAGCTGTGGCAATTACCTGCAATTCTTGTGGGGCATCGCCATTTATCGTGCAGAAAGTCGTTACTCTGGGAGTCAGAGATTGGTCAAGGCGCCTTGAAGGATATAGGATTTGTCGAGTTTGCTCTCTGATTGCTTCTGGAGTATCTGGTGCCGATGAGTTGGTACAAGTGTTTTGTCAACGAGGTGCAACGAATGTATCTGCATTGGACCGATATCGCGATCGTAAATATTCTAAGCTGGCATACGGAACACACGGTGTGGGGGACAAGAAGTTGATGACTCCTTCTTACGCGAGTGCGCGTGTCGGAAAAAGAGGGGAGAACAGGGATAAAATCTGGTGTTCGGCATTGCTTCTGTCTATGCTACGTAGATTGTAGTGAGAAGTTGCAGCGGCCGCGTTAGGGGGAGACACCATTTGGCGTGAGCAGCAGCGGAAAGTTGATGTGGCCTGCTGGGCAGCGTCGCTGCCAGAAGGTTAGGGAGGTACGTTTAAGAGTGAACCACGGGACGTCCTTGCACGTGAACATCAGATAGCCACAAAGGTTTTATAGAAATTTTGGGGGCGACGAACGTTGGGTTCTAACCCTGAACAGCCCAAACGATGCCACCATATTTACACGTGACCCACTAGAAAGAGTATGACCGTCTCAGATAAGTCCTTTTCCGATATATGCAGCAGAACCTGGAACCGGGGTTAGGTTCAATACCTTTTCCGTGGTAGGGATGCAACAAATTAAATGGGGTTCACTGAAATGACAGCACTTGGGAAAAAATCCCTAGCCGCTCCGGTACATAGAACCGGCTGCCGTGGGAAGCGTCCATCAGGCGTGTCATGACTATAACCTCGGCGAGGTTGTAATTCACGTATACCGTGGCGACGCATAGGGCGCATCCCTTTCGATTGCCTCTTTGGGCACGGACTTTGTGGCACCCGAAGTGGAAGCGGAGACCTCCGATGCCGAATGCCTGGTTTCCGCCACGTCAAATTGCGCGGGAGCTCTGTCGAATTTGTCGGTGGACGATGCTCTGCTGGATAGCGACAGGGAGGATCACAACGTCACGGTGATGGAGACAGGGGAGTCTGAGCAAGCTCATGCTGAGGTTGCTCCAGATAAACCTGCACAAATGTAAGGCGGTATCGGCTGGACGTCGACCTGGTCCTTATCCAAGAACTCTGGGTGAATAACTCAAGGATTTGCGGATTGGGGGCCATTGGCTTTAAGCTCATCCGAGCTGCAGATGAAGGTAAAGATAGAGCCTGTATTTTAGAAAATTCTGAGCGAAACAACTTTCTCTTACCTAACTATAGCAATGGCGACGTTACAGCTTGGCAAGCGGAGGCACACAGTTAACGCTAGCTTCCGTATATATGCCGTACGATTCAGAGGAACCTCCTCCGCAAAAGGCGGTAAAGGATTTTGTGGCCGACTTATGTAAATGCCATCTGCTCATAGGGAGAGTCGCAAACGCCCACTACGTACAGTGGGGAAGTTCCGGCAAAAAAAAACTCCTGGTGAGTCACTTTTTAATTACCTTTTAGCAACTAACCCGATAGTTTGCAATATAGGTATTGAACCAACTTTTATTACTAAAAAATATAAATAGGTTGTGACCTCACTATTTGTAGCGAAAGCGTTTATGGGTGGGTAAAAAATGGCGTGTTCTTGAAGAACATTACTTCTCGGACCACCGGTATATTGAAGCAATGTTAGAGTTCTTCGTTGATCAGCCGATTGCGAGACGTAACCCACGTAATATAAACTGGGACCTACACAATGAGCTGTTAGCAAGAGAACTACCAGCACTGCTCTCACAAAGTCCCTCATCAATGGAGGAGCTGGAGGGTTTGGAAGAAACCTTCTCATCGGCATTCTCAAATGCCCTAGAACAGGTTTGTCCAATGTCAAAACCACGGGGTAAGGGTAAACCACACTGGTGGCCCCATGCCCGAAGCCAAATTCCTTGATAATGGGTCAAAATGGCTATAATACAAGGGAAAACTCAGGACCTACAAAAAAGGCCTGAGACAAGCGAAGAGAACTTTGTTGTGAAATTTCTGCACTGGAGTAGAAAGTGTCGCTGACACATCAAGGCTACGGTGAGCGCTTTCTAAGACGCAAACAGCTATTAGCTTTCTGCGGAGATCAAATGATACCTGGACCAGCACAGAAAGGGAAACCCTAAAGCTACTCTTAGACACACTGTTCCCGGGAAACATGGCCCACGCACCTGAAGTACCTGCAGTAAACCAAGCTGTAAATATTCCCATCACTGAGGAGAGGCTTAGGTGGGCCGTTAAAAGTTTTAAATCTTTTAAGGCTGCTGGACCAGACGGTATTGTCCCCGCTCGACTTATCTACCCCTTGGAGTTATCAGCCAACTGGCTGCCGCACATATATACCACTTGTTTGCCTCTAAACAATATTCCGTGTACATGGAGGAGCGCCACGGTCGTATTCATTCCTAAGGCAGGCAAAGCCTCTCACTACAAGCCGAAAGACTACAGACATATCAGTCTTTCATCCTTCGTACTCAAGACCCAGAGAGAATAATTCGCGATTTTCTCACTACCAACATTAATAGGAACCTCATTTCTGGCTATCAACACGCGTACACTAAAGGGAAATCTGCGGAGACTCGCTACACGGCCTAGTCTCTACTATCGAGGCAAGGATTATTGTCTTGTGGCCTTCCTATACATTGAAGGATTATTAAACAATATAAGTCAAGACACCGTCAACAATGCTTTAACGGTTATGGATGTAAACAGACCCCTAGTGGGACTGATTGATCAACTGATGAAGGGAAGGAAAGTGCTTTCCTCACTGGGGAGGATTGATATAACAAGCTTTGTTGTACGGGGCACCCCCCAG
Organism: Eurosta solidaginis; assembly: GCF_040869045.1. NCBI lineage: Eukaryota > Metazoa > Arthropoda > Insecta > Diptera > Tephritidae > Eurosta > Eurosta solidaginis. The sequence goes on along the minus strand of NC_090319.1, from coordinate 206,567,372 downwards.
GGTGTTGTCCTTTCCCTCTACTATAGAACATAATGGAAACTAGCTATTAAGAGTTACTAGTTCGTGGAGTGGGAAGATTGTGGCATATTCTGATGACCTAGCGATTGCTTACAGAGGCAAGTTCCCTCAAACTTTATGCCACTTGATGCAGGTAACATTTCCCTATGGGCCTCCCGATGTAAACTCAGCGTAAACTCTGATAAAGTTGAGCTTGTCTTTTATACCAATGGTTACCATCGTTAAATCTACCAGAACTAAATGGTGGGCGCCTAAGCACGGTAGATAAGGCTGAATTTCTGGGCGTAGTTCTGGACAAAAAGCTGAACTATAGGGACAACGTTATTCGGCGACAAAGGAATCGTACATTGCATTACATACGTGTAAAAGAAATGGCTCTTTTTGCAAAAAATGGGGATTCACCCCCAACATATGCAGATGGATTTGTACCGCGATTATTCGACCCATACCGCTGTACGGGATCGTATGATGAACAGCCTTAAGCAAAGAGTCAAACCGAAACTTGTTAGATAAAGTCCACAGATTCAGCATAATTAGCTTAAGCGGTGCTCTAAGAATAATGTCTATCGAAGCTCTTCAAGTCATTCTTGACATCCTTCCAATGGATTTAGCTGGTTATCAGGCGGCGGCAACGTCAGCCCTACGTTTGAGGGAGTTGTCGTGTTGGAACAACAAGACAACAACCTCCTAGCACGCATCGCTGTACGACCACAGCAGTTAGACAGAAAACAAGATAAACATTCCCAGTAGGGATGATTGGATGGAGTCGGATAGGTGTTTTGCTATTGACCGCTCAGAGCGAAAGGTTTGGAGTGTAGATGAGAAAGAGAAAGTGATAAGCGGTGTAAAATAGGCGGATAATTTAAAGTCTCCTTATAACCAGATAAAGTTGTTAAAAATTGTGAATACTATATAATATAACACAAAAAGGTAACTTTGACAAGGGGACAATAAAGTTCAGCAGCTTTATTAAACCGAAAGCTGTGAATCGTATTTTATAAATGCGTTGTCGTTCATGTTGACAGTGAAATAAAAAAAAAATCCGAAAAGTGCAAAGGCACAATACTTGGAGTAGTAACGAAAATTAGATGTGAAGGTGTTTGGGGTAAATATTACCATTTAACAACAAAATATTCTGGTTTGGATCAATATAGCGTTAATAAGCTTGAAGAATGTGAGGTACTGAAGTTTATGTGCACCGATTGTGTGCAATATGTGCAGAATGTGAAAGACATCCTAAAAGACATGTAGTTGGTGGTAAAGCAAAATGGTCAACATCTAGCTGAGTATAGAAGTGAGTTTGATAACGCGCTTAAAAAATGAGCGTGAAATAAAACAAGTGTTGAAAGCGGTGGAAATTGCATTTAGTGAAAGAATTCAAGCTATGCAGAAAGCTCAGGAGTGGTATGAAAGAAGTGTACAGGAAGTAAACAAATTACGCGAAATAGCTGAAAGCCTCAAGCGCAGCAGCGATCACGTGTGCGATGAGTTGAAAAACAGTAAAGATGACAACAAAAAAATAATAGAAGCAATTAATAAGGAGAATACAAAAATGTGTATAAAACTAAAGAGAAACGTCAATGTTGAAGTGAAGCAATCATATGCAGTAGCAATAAAAGGAGGAAATCCAAGAAAAGAAGCGTTTCCAGAAATCCGAAAAGATGTCCCTTTAATAGTTAAGCCAAATACTAAGCAAGATATTAAAATAACTAAAAGTGACCTAAATTCGAAAGTCGACCCTAAGAAGCTACAAATTAAAAATATAGTAGCAAGACGAGGCGGAGTTGTAATTGTTGAGAGTGCAAATATTCAAGAAAGGGAGAAAATAAGAAATGCTATCGAAAATAATTACGAGATGAAAAAGTGCAAAAAAAAAAGTATGCACAAAATGCTTGGGAGAATACAAATATGCTTTATGCAATAAAGAAGCTATAAACAAATGCATTAATTGTATCAGAGAAAATAAAGGATTAAATTTGGGACTAGATGAAAAACATGATTCTCTGGATAGAATGTGTCCTGTTTATCAACAAAAGCTAACGGCAAGGAAGAGGAAGATTCGATACTAGCAACCAACGAAGGCAATTGTAAACACTAAGTCAAAAACTCACACAAATTTCGAAAACAACTTGGAATGTATATATCACTGTAAAGGAATCAGAAAATAATATAATGATGGGGGATTTGAACATAAATATGAATGTATCGTCAAAATACTCAAACAAGCTAACAAGTTTATTTGCGAAAATGGCTATGTTGCAGAGGATCACTTTCAATACGAGAATAACTGATTACTCAGCTACAAAAGCAGTAACCGAAAATTTGAGTGATCATAGAATTTCAGATCAAGAGACAATACATTTCAAGATACCAGCAACAATATTTGTCAAAATGAGGAAACTCGACACCGTTACTAGCTGAGAGTTATATAGTACGGAATATCGGATGTCTGCTGCGAGCAAGCGATATCATATCATATCATACATAAACGTATACGGAGAGCAGGTTCTATGAAAATAAAGTAAAATCATATACATGGGTTTTAAACTCAAATCAACATTTTATTTATAATAATACTAAGTGTTGATGCATTTTAGATTTCTTAGAATTTCCATAGTCAATTGACATGATATTTGTAAAAACAGTTATCTGGGTGCAATCCAAAATTGCATTTCGTGCATACAAATTTTGTACATAAAGTTTTTGCATCGACGCTGAGTTTTTGAGTAATTCACGTAGTGCTCGACTCCATCGTATCTAGTCTCGTTTTCTCGTTTCCCCTTTCGTGCAGAAACTGGATGAAGTTCTATTGGTTTTGAAAGTATGCCTCTTGTTAGACGTCTTATGAATGCGAGAAGAGTTACTTGTGGATTTGCTTTACGAAATAACATCCATAAGCTTACAATTGCACCATTTAGGCAAAATCTGAAAATGGCCCAATACCACTTCCTTGACCTAATTTGAGTTCGGTAAGCTGCCCTTTGCTAGTCGAAGATATCGACGCCACCAATTCCGGAATTATACTCCTTGATGATTAGTGGTTGCATTACGTCTTGTCTGCGTTTTTGCTGCCGGTCATATCTTTTGCATAGTCCGGTTGTAGTCGTTATGTTGTCGTTTTTGCAGTTTGTTGCTATAGTGACGTTATTGTTATCATTCCACCTAACTAAGGTAATATTTTTTTACTTAACTGATTCGCAAGCACCACGGATTTCACCTTTCATATTGCTCAAAGGAGCATTTTCTATACGGTCCGAGCGGATTGTTCCCACTACTGTTATATTTTTAGAATCAAACTCTTCTAATAATTTGAAACTATTAAAATAGTTGTCTACAAATACAGTGCTGTTTTCGGAAGCTATTCCATAGCATAAACTCTTTGTTACAGATAAACCTAATGGCACTTTAGATCGAGTAGCGCTTTTCCGGTGTACAAATCGAAGTTCAACAAATACCCTTCTGAAGTAGTCAGACACCAAATTATGTATCCATATCGAATAGGTTTTCCTCGTATGAATTGCTTGAAAGAATGCTTACCGAAATAAGGCTCCATCGATTCGTCTACAGAAAATGATGTTCCAAAGGGTTTTCCAAGCTCTTTAAATTTTGTATCTATTTTGTGAGGACCCAAATCCACCGGCTCTGGAGCCCACACGTTTGAACCTATAAATACTTGTCACAACTTATTTGAGCATTTATAAATCATATTTGATTTACAAATTATACATCATTTTTCGAAACACCCTAGTGTATATGACAATGAATTTATATCAGTGCATATAGCATGTAAAACATATAAACCTAAATTATAATTATATTATTATAAATTGAATTTACAAACATAAAATAATAATTTTTCTGAAACACCCTAATATACAGTTATATATTTATTATTTCGCAAAAACATAATTTTCTCTGCCCGCATACGGCAAATATTTTGGTTGGATATTATATTTTGCATAGAGATCAAACGAGAAAGGGTTTGGCTTGGCATTGAGATCAATGAACCTGCTGGAATTCTAAACAACGATGGGAATACAGCAACGCAATAAACAACACATATAAGCTCCCACTGCAAGAGTATCAAAAATGTACAAACATACGTATACAAAGAAATTGCGACCAAGCACAGCAGGCATTGAAGCGAACCGTCAAGGCGGACATCGCACAAAGAGGAATGCAATGTATTAGAAAGACGCCACCTCAGCACACCAACAACAGAGCGTGTGTACTAGGCAGCCATAAACATTACACTGGCAAGTTACTTACGAAGGGCAACCAACTCGTTGACAACAAAAAGGCACAATAAGCAGGCAGCAGAGGGAAATTGAAAGTAACTATGCTAACTGGTGATGCGTACCAATGAACTCGCATGCTAGGGGCAGTCCAAGGGGAATTACTACCCTGCTAACCATGACTACCCACTTTTAACCACTTTAACCTGAAATTCCAACACCATCAAAAATTTCGGTGTCAAAAAATTCAAGTTTTTGGGATATTTTTCAGGGTGCAAAAAATTTCCCATAAATAGAATGAGTGCGAATGAAACGACGTGAGTGTCTTGTTTACAAAAAACCCAAAAATGGGAAATAAACAAAAATTATTTGACGCGCTCGTTTGACAATTTGAAAATCTAAACGTGAATTTTAAATTTTCGGGAAAACATTTAAATTTTCAACAATTAAATCGCGAAAAAATGAAAGTTATATAAATTGAACGTTCTGCAATTAAATTGCAAAAAGACAAAGCGATATAAATTGAACGTTCTGCAATTAAATTGCCAAAAAGTGTGAGCGAAAGCTGGAGGCGGTCATCTTATACAAAAACTAAAGTTTTCATCATCAAAGGATTTGGTAAGTACTCCAAAGAAGTGTCACCATAATATAGAGATGCATATTCGCTGAATCACCTATATATTACGGTGTACACCAAAACAAGTAGATTGCTAAGTCCCTGACAAATTTCAGGAAGATTTTATGGTGTTATCATAAAATATATCTGTACATGCGCTGGGATATATATGTGCATAATGGTGTATATCAAAACGGGTTCAGTGCGAGGCCCCTGACAAAGTTCTAGAAGATTTTGTGTTGTTATCATAAAATATATAAATGCATGCGCCTGCACATATATGCATAATAGTGTATGTCAAAACGGGTTCAGTGCAAGGCCCCTGACAAAGTTCTGGAAGATTTTATGTTGTTATCATAAAATATATAAATACATGCGCCTGTACATATATGCATAATAAGGTATATCAAAATGGGTTCAGTGCAAGGCCCCTGACAAAGTTCTGGAAGATTTTATGTTGTTATCATAAAATATATAAATACATGCGCCTGTACATATATGCATAATAGTGTATGTCAAAACGGGTTCAGTGCAAGGTCCTTGACAAAGTTCTAGAAGATTTTATGTTGTTATCATAAAATATATAAATGCATGCGCCTGTACATATATGCATAATAGTGTATGTCAAAACGGGTTCAGTTCAAGGCCCCTGACAAATTTCAGAAAGATTTTATGATGTTATCATAAAATATATAAATGCATGCGCCTGTACATATATGCATAATAGTGCATGTCAAAATGGGTTCAGTGCAAGGCCCGTGACAAAGTTGTGGAAGATTTTATGTTGTTATCATAAAATATATAAATATATGCGCCTGTACATATATGCATAATAGTGTATGTCAAACCGGGTTCATTACAAGGCCCTTGACAAAGTTCTAGAAGATTTTATGTTGTTATCATAAAATATATAAATGCATGCGTCTGTGCATATATGCATAATAGCGTACATCAAAACCAGTTCAGTGCTAGGTCCCTGGCAAAGTTCTAGAAGATTTTATGTTGTCACCATAAAATATGTATATGCATGCGCCTGTACATATATCCATAATAGTGTACATCAAAACCAGTTCAGTGCTAAGTCCCTGACAAAGTTCTAAAGATTTTATGGTGTCATCATCTTAATCTTAATATATCTAATCTAATATATATATTATAAATGGGAATGTTTGTATGTTTGTCCAGACGTTTGTCTTTGTGACTCAATTACGCAAGAACGGTTGGGCGGATTTGGATGAAATTTGGCACACATATAGCCAATAGTCTAGCAGGATCTACTAGCTATATTTTTTTGAAAACGGGGCGGTCCCTGCTCCCTTGGGACAGTTATAATTTAATTATTGTATTTTTTCGTCTTTGTGACTGAATCACCCCAGAACGGCTCCACGGATTTTGATGAAATTTGGGACAGAGACAATAGTCTACTGCGAAATTTTTTTGGAACATGGAAAGGGGGAGGGGTTCCCACGACCCCTTCGAATAATAACTTTTTAAAAATGTTTACACATAACTTTACGTATACTGGCCTTCTCCAATATTACAGACTCAATGGGTCAAATAAGTCGAGGGCTTACAAAGTGAGCAGTGAGCAGTTGTAGCGATAAGGTTGCTCCCCGAAGGCTTTGGGGAGTGTTATCGATGTGATGGTCCTTTTCCGGATGCAGATCCGGTATGCTCCGGTACCACAGCACCATTAAGGTGCTAGCCCGACCATCTCGGGAACGATTTATGTGACCACATTAAACCTTCAGGCCATCCCCTCCCTCCCCACCTCCAAGATCCATGAAGAGCTTGGGGTCGCCAGAGCCTCGTCTGTTAGTGAAAGAGGATTCGCCGCGGATAGGTGAGGTTGACAATTGGATTTGGAGAAGCTATATATTGCGCTGGCAACCTGGAGGGTTGCGCTACACACCCTTTGAATCTGGTATTTTAGTCGCCTCTTACGACAGGCATACCTACCGCGGGTATATTCTGACCCCCTTAGCCGCTAGGGTGACCCCCTTCTCTCCCCCTCTGGTGTAAAAACTATAAATTGTTATAAATAAATAAAATAAATGTAAGGCGCGATAACCTCCGAAGAGATCTAAGGCCGAGCTTCTCTTCCAATTTGCGTCGTGCTCCTCTTGATTTTCCCTACAAATTGGCCGGACGGGACCTACATGCTCTATGCCGACTCCGAACGGCATCTGAAAGGCAGATGAGTTTTCACTGAGAGCTTTTCATGGCAGAAATACAATCGGAGCGCTTGCCAGACACTGCCGAGGGGCGACCGCGCTTAGAAAAATGTTCTTCTAATTGGAAAGTCTTATTTCTAAAATTTTGGTGTTGCTTTGCCCTGGGTTTGAACCCAGGGCATACGGTGTGGTAGGCGGAGCACGCTACCATCACACCACGGTGGTTGTTATAACTCAATATAAATTTTCTCCCAAATCAATAGTTTTTGGTATCTGGCACATAGAGATCGAGATATAAATAATTTTGGACAAACGATCAGTGGTCCTCTTCTTCTCCTCCCGCCATCCTCCCTCCTTCTATTGCTTTTATCAGCACGCTTTTATTAGCTTTACCTGTATGTTTGTTTGTAACTCTTCATTCGCTTCAACGCGCCTTCTGCCTTATTAACATGCTTTTATAATTAGCTTCACCTTATTTGTAATCCCTTTCGGGATCCTTTCTGGATGGTTTTCGGATCCCGTCGGGGTTATTTGGGACTTTTTCTGGACTATGTCAGGGTCATTTCAGGACTTTTACGGGATAATTTCTGTGTAGTTTTCGGGATCCCTTCGCCATAAAAATATTTAAGTTTTAGGAACATCGTTCTCTTTAGATGCGACTAAATAAGTCGGTGCTTTAAATGTGCCCATTGTATTTTCAATGGCACTCATGTATGTTGATATATTAGTTTTTAACATTTTTTTTAACTTTTTATTTCCAGTTCTTTTGAGGAACACACTGCAGAACAGCACAACAAAACAGGATAACACCTTCAAAATTTTTTATAATTATCATCATCATCAACACCATCATCATCAATATTACTAATGTTTATACTCAGTTGAGCAGAGCTCACAGAGTATATTAACTTTGATTGGATAACGGTTGGTTGTACAGGTATAAAGGAATCGAGATAGATATAGACTTCCATATATCAAAATCATCAGTATCGAAAAAAAATTCGATTGAGCCATGTCCGTCCGTCCGTCCGTCTGTCCGTTAACACGATAACTTGAGTAAATTTTGAGGTATCTTGATGAAATTTGGTACGTAGGTTCCTGGGCACTCATCTCAGATCGCTATTTAAAATGAACGATATCGGACAATAACCACGCCCACTTTTTCGATATCGAAAATTTCGAAAAATCGAAAAAGTGCGATAATTCATTACCAAATACGGATTAAGCGATGAAACTTGGTAGGTGAGTTGAACTTATGACGCAGAATAGAAAACTGGTAAAATTTTGGACAATGGGCGTGGCACCGCCGACTTTTAAAAGAAGGTAATTTAGAAGTTTTGCAAGCTGTAATTTGGCAGTCGTTGAAGATATCATGATGAAATTTGGCAGGAACGTTACTCTTATTACTATATGTCTGCTTAATAAAAATTAGCAAAATCGGGGAACGACCACGCCCACTTTTTAAAAAAAAAATTTTTTGTAATTCAAATTTTAAAAGAAAAGTTAATATATTTACAGTATATAAGTAAATTATGTCACCATTCAACTCCAGTAATGATATGTTGCAACAAAATACAAAAATAAAAGAAAATTTCAAAATGGGCGTGGCCCCGCCCTTTTTCATTTAATTTGTCTAGGATAGTTTTAATGCCATAAGTCGAACAAAAATTTACCAATCCTTGTGAAATTTGGTACAGGCTTAGATTCTAGGACGATAACTGTTTTCTGTGAAAAAGGGCGAAATCGGTTGAAGCCACGCGCAGTTTTTATACACAGTCGGCCGTCTGTCCTTCCGCTCGGCCGTTAACACGATAACTTGAGCAAAAATCGATATATCTTTACTAAACTCAGTTCACGTACTTATCTGAACTCACTTTGTATTGGTGTAAAAAATGGCCTAAATCTGACTATGACCACGCCCAGTTTTTCGATATCGAAAATTACGAAAAATGAAAAAAAAAATGCCATAATTATATACCAAATACGAAAAAAGGGATGAAACATGGTAATTGTACTGGTCTATTGACGCAAAATATAACTTTAGAAAAAAACTTGGTAAAATGGGTGTGACACCTACCATATTAAGTAGAAGAAAATGAAAAAGTTTTGCAGGGCGAAATCAAAAGCCCTTGGAATCTTGGAAGGAATACTGTTCGTCGTATTACATATATAAATAAATTAGCGGTACCCGACAGATGATGTTCTGGATCACCCTGGTCCACATTTTGGTCGATATCTCGAAAACGCCTTCACATATACTACTAAGGGCCACTTCCTTTTAAAACTCTCATTAATACCTTTAATTTGATACCCATATCGTACAAACACATTCTAGAGTCACCCCTGGTCCACGTTTATGGCGATATGTCGAAAAGGCGTCCACATATAGAACTAAGGCCCACTCCTTTTTAAAATACTCATTAACACCTTTCATTTGATACCCATATCGTACAAAAAAATTTTAGAGTCACCCCTGGCCCACCTTTATGGCGATATCTCGAAAAGGCATCCACCTATAGAACTAAGGCCCACTCCCTTTTAAAGTACTCATTAACACCTTTCATTTGATACCCATATCGTACAAACAAAAAACAAATTCTAGAGTCACCCCTGGTTCACCTTTATGGCGACATCTCAAAAAGGCGCCCACCTATAGAACTAAGGCCCACGCCCTTTTAAAAAACTCATTAACACCTTTCATTTGATACCCATATTGTACAAACGCATTCTAGAGTCACCCCTGGTCCACGTTTATGGCGATATTCCGAAAAGGCGTCCACCTATAGAACTAAGGCCCACTCCCTTTTAAAATACTCATTAACACCTTTCATTTGATACCCATATAGCACAAACAAATTCTAGAGTCAGGCCTGGTCGACCTTAATGGCGATATCCCTAAACGTCCATCTTTAGAACTATGGCCCACTTCCTCTTAAAATACTCTTTAATACCTTCCGTTTGATACACATGTCATACAAACACATTCCAGGGTTACCCTAAGTTCTTTTTTCAAAATGGTGATTTTCCCTGACTTTGTCTCCACAGCTCTCAACTGAGTATGTAATGTTCGGTTACACCCGAACTTAGCCTTCCTTAAATAAAAATAAATGTAAGGCGCGATAACCTCCGAAGAGATCTAAGGCCGAGCTTCTCTTCCAATTTGCGTCGTGCTCCTCTTGATTTTTCCCTACAAATTGGCCGGACGGGACCTACATGTTTTATGCCGACTCCGAACGGCATCTGCAAGACAGATGAGTTTTCACTGAGAGCTTTTCATGGCAGAAATACAATCGGAGCGCTTGCCAGACACTGCCGAGGGGCGACCCCGCTTAGAAAAATTTTCTTCTAATTGAAAAATCTTATTTCTAAAATTTTGATGTTGCTTTTGCCCGGGAGTTGAACCCAGGGCATACGGTGTGATAGGCGGAGCACGCTACCATCACACCACGGTGGCCGCCATTAGCCTTCCTTACTTGTTTTATTATTATTATTATTATTTATATTGTAACGATGAACAAGAGAACGTTCTCAAATTTAATAAGCAAAGAAAAGGCATATTTTGAGGAATTTAAAGAAACACTTAGGAAATTAAATGAATCATCTGGGCAAGATACAGATAATATACCATCAAACAGCAGGGGGGCAATTTCTTTAAATAGAGATGAAGTACCATCAACTAGTGTGGGGGTTGATTTGTTTAGATAGTGATGATGTACCATCAACAAGTACAGGGGTAGTGTCTCATATTTCATCTGCCAATGATGCACCGTGCGCTGGTAGGGAACTTCCTTCCTGTTATGACAGCGATAGTGAATATGATAGCGATAGTGAATATGAGAGGTATTTATTTGAAGATAATGAACTAGAGGAGAGTGTAGACAAGGTAAGACCCACGGACATGACGGGAAAAGTACGTTCAGCGTTGAAAGGTTGGGCATTTAGAAATAAAACATCACAGAGCAGTCTTTCTGATCTTTTGCACTCTTTGGAAGGAGCAGGACTTAAGGGATTGCCAGTGGACGCCAGAACAGTTTTTGGTACAAGCAGGGAACTAGTAAGTATTAGGCCCTTTTCAGAGGGCGAGTTTTGTTTTTTGGGATTGAATATAATTTTTACTTTAAAGAATTTGATTTTCTCCAAAGTTTAGAGCGAATTTCAATAGATGTGGGAATAGATGGGTAAAGGGTCATACAGCAAAAAATAGCTGCCCAAAATGTTTGCAAATGGGGCAACATTTAGATCGGGTGTGCCTATCCCAAGAAGTGGGCGAGCTAAGAACAGATTATTCATTTAAAAATAGGCTAGATTTGTCATTCCATAAGCAGAGGGAGATTTTGCTATAATCCGTAAATATTGGCATGGTTTCTCAGTTTCCCTTAGAACCCATGCATTAAGTGGATTTAGGAGTAACAAAAAAACTACTCCAGTTGCTTATTAAAAGAGGGAACGTACCGAGAATGAACGAAAAATTGATGTTTATGAATAATTAAGTTCCCTCTGAGTTTTCTAGACGAAGCCGTGATCTAGACGAATTAAGCAACTGGAAATCGACAGAATACCGGCAGTTTTTACTGTATTCTGGCATTTTCGTTTTGAAAGACTGCATATCGGATAACCTTTATTATCACTTTCTTTTGTTGTATTGTGCTGTTCGACTTATCTCCTGTAAAGTAGAATCTAATGTTGCGAATGAAATGCTAAAAGAGTTTGTTAAATTATTTAGTAATTATTTTGGCGCGAATTTAATTAGTTTCAATGTCCACGGCCTTTTGCATTTAAGCGATTGCGTAAAACAATTTGGTCCGTTAGATTCTTTTTCAGCATATACATTTGAGTATTATATGCAATACATTAAAAAATTTATTCACAATCCATCTAAGATACTGCAGCGATTGTTTTTGAGAATAGAACAAAAAAGAAATTTTAGGGATTGTAGCAAATTTTTAAAAATGATAATCTTATTATAAATTTTAAGAATGATAAGGACAGTTTCTTCTTAAGTAGTACATTGGGGTCTATAAAGATTGTTAACTAAACGAAAATAGTTTCATAGTTCGAGTCTTAACAAAAGTTCGAAACGTTTTTATAGAGCCCCTTGTGTCCTCATCTGGATTAGGTATTTTAGTAGCTCAACTTATAGATGAAGACATACATATTATTAACAAAGAAAATTTAGTCCTTAAGTATTATTCTATACCTGATTTATATACCCTAGATTTAGTTTAATTCCGTTATTACATAATTTATTTTATAAATTTGCATAGGTTATATATAGTTAAGATTGCTATTGTAAATAATAGTTTGTAGGTATATTTCACCATTTCCTTTTACTATTTAAGCCTTTCCGTTTCCTTTTTGATTTTGTACATAATGAACCTGCATTGTTTTTATTATTTATTCCTTTGAATACAATTAGTATTAATATATTTTTAATAAAATAAATATTATATGAATTAACAAAAAAAAATATGCATAATAGTTATTTTAAAAAGTTCTAATTTATTTGTAAAATTATGTATATGTATATTCTACTTTGGAACTAAAATTTTCTAAATTAATTGTTTAATTTGCTTTTGCTTTTCAAAATGGGAAGATGAAGTCTTCTTAAAAAATTATGCTGAATTTTATTACAAACTTAGAATTTCCTTTTCCTTTTTTCCCCAACAATTGACTGGCAAAATTCAAAAAGCTATTGTTTAACCCGAGCTCTAAAAAAAGGGAAAATCAAGTTTTTATACTCGGTGGGGGTTTTACCAACTCCACCGACTGGGAGGAAGTGGGTATTCTCCACCTCCGCTTTCTTTACGAATAGATTGAGATTTTAATTTAAGCGTAGTGCCGGTGGGGTTTTTCCCAACCCCATCGGCGTAGAACCGACGGTGGCTTCCCACCTCCGTCGCCGTAAATTTAAGGGTAGCTTTGCAATTTATTTGAATAAAGTGCTTATTACGTTTAAACAACTAACATGATCTTTCTCTTTAAAAGGAGACGATAGGGATTCTTCTCTATTCCCACAGGGATCCTGGACGGACTGAGCATACCCCGGCGTATGAGGATAATCACGAGAGGAGTCAAATCAGCAAGAGGATAACAGGTGGTAAAATCACAGGAAGATCACAGAGGGGAATTCAGAGTAGACGCACACGACGGGAAAGGTAACCTGGGTATATTACCTCAACCGCGACGAGCTGGTGAAATATACCACGGAGTTTGAAGTGGAGAGCACAGGGACGGTAGAAGAGCTACGAAAATGCATGGCGAACTTTATCCAGGCACAGGGCAACGACTCAGCGTTTGAGACACGTTTTGAAGAGCTAGCTCTTCAGCATACCCGACCGGTCAGGCCACCAACACCAATCAACAACGAATTAGTAGTGCCCGGAGGCAGCGGCCCCGCACCAAAAGCGATAAATCAGATGGCAGATCGAAGAGGAAGTTTGCAAACGCCGATATACGCCACGCACCAACCGGTGTCGCACGCCAACGTAATGGACCGAATACGTAAGTGGGGGTTGAAGTACGACGGCGGTAAGGAGCTACTTAGTTTCATTGAGCGGGTGGAGGAGCTGCCCGACAGTTACGAAGTTGGTCGCGATTCCATCCCACGAGCGTTACCTGAGTTGCTGAAGGACAAGGCCTTGGTGTGGTACCGGAACAACAACAGGCAGTGGCAAGAGTTGGAAGCCTTTAAGAAGGACTTTCTAAAATTTTTCCTGAGCTCGAGGTATTTCGAGCAGCTAGATGATGAGATCCGGCATCGTATGCAACGAGCAGGTGAGCAGTTTAAGGATTACGTTTTATTGTTGCAGGCACTCATGCGTCACGCTGACTACAACGACGAGCAAAATGTGAACCAGATTTACAGAAATTGTCGACGAGAGTACCAGCTTTACATCAAACGGAGCGAGTTCACCAGCCTAGAGGAACTGGTAAGCATGGCCGAGGACTACGAGAGCATCATACCGGAGAAAGAACCGCTGAAGCCAGCGGCGAAACATTTGTGCCGCGACGGCCAGCCGAGCATTATCACTACATGCACGAAGATGAGAGACAAGGAGATCGGAGACAGGAGGCGCAACGACAAGCGAGCACGCCAGAGCATGCGAAGATACCACACCAAGGGCCCATTGATCCACGAAACGCATGCAGGCGATGCGGAGAAAGCGGACACTACGCACATGGGTGTCGCAACGAACGAAGGGATTTCTGCTGGCAATGTGGCCGAGTAGGTATAATAACGCGTGACTGCTTTCGTGGACAGCAGGGAAACAGATACAGAAACGAGTGGTGATGGGCGATGGCAACACAGCATGGATAGCAGTGGACGTAGTGGACGCAGAGGTAAAACTGGAGGATCAAGGGCATCAGAGTGAGTGGTTCGTTCTGCCTGGGTTAGTCGACAGCGTGGTGATCGGGACAGACTATCTGGCAAAGGCTAAATTTGAGCTGAAGTGTGGCAACGAAACAATAACGCTACGAGCAGAAGAGAGAGCGCAGGAGATGGTAACGTGCACAATCATGATGGAGAACAAAGGTAGCGCAAATATCGAGAAAGATGTGAGGAGTGACGTAGCGATGAGTACCTTTCTAAAGCGTGAATTACAGATGCACAAGATAGTGATGCGAGATGACCGTCCAGTCAAACAGACTTTTCACAAGTTGCGCACACACTGACGTCAATGTTGAAGAAGGGAAGTAGGTGGAAATGGTCCGAAGAAGAACAGGCGGCAATCGAAGCGTTGAAGGATGCACTAATATAAGCACCGGCACAGCTTGCCCAGATTTTACTAGAAGATTTCAATTACAGACGGATGCGAGCGATTATGGTCTCGGAGCAGTTCTGACACAGGGGTTGGATGACGAGGGGCGAGTGATAGCGTATGCTAGCCGCCGGTTGAATAAAGCCGAGATGAACTACTTACCAACTGAGAAGGAATGTTTAGCAATCGTGTGGGCAATAAGGAAAATGAGACCGTATTTAGAAGGATACAATTTCACGGTGATCACCGATCACCTGGCTTTGAAATGGTTGAACGCGATCGAAAGTCCGTCAGGCCGGATCGCTAGGTGGGGGCTCGAGTTACAGCAATATTCGTTCGACGTGCAGTATAGGAAGGGTAAGATGAACGTGGTCGCAGATGCACTATCGAGGCAGCCACTGGAGGAACAGCTGGGTAGCCTTACGACACATGAAGACAGCTTGAGTTGCAAGTGGTACACGTCAAAGATGGCTGAAGTAACGAGGGCATCAGAGAAGTTTCCCGAATACGTCATAGAGGAAGGAAGACTATACAGACGAATTGGAAGTCAAATGGATGATGAGGATTCGGTACCATGGAAGTTATACGTGCCGAAATCGGAGAGGCGAAGAGTGCTTAACGAGATTCACGACACACCAATCGCAGGACACATGGGGATACGGATGTTCAGGGACGTACGGAAGTACGTACAACAGTGGCACGCATGCCAAGTCTACAAACCCGGCCAGCAACAAGCTGCAGGTAAGATGCTCACGCAGATTTCAGATGAACCTTTTGCTACCGTTTGTGCAGATTTCGTTGGACCACTTCCTCGTTCGAAGCATGGTAATACAATGGCATTAGTTTTCGTGGATCGATTCTCGAAATGGGTAGAGGTCATAGCAATACTGAAAGCAACGACGGAGAACCGGATCAGAGGAATGAGAAAGAAGATTTTGACACTATTTGGCGCACCAAAAGTTCTAATAACAAACAATGGAGCACAGTTCACGAGCAGGCATTTTAAGAAATTTTTAAAAGTGGCTGGCATAAAGCACCAGCTAACGCCACCGTACACACCGCAAGAAAACCCGACGGATAGAGCGAATCGTAACATCAAGAGGATGATAGCGCAGTTCACTGGAAAGGAGCATAAGACATGGGATGACTTGTTGCCAGAGATGACACTAGCACTGAATACGAGCGTATGCGAGTCAACAGGCTACAGTCCAGCATTCGTGGTACAGGGTAGAGAAACGAGGATCCCCAACGCCCTCTACGACCAGCAAACATTTGGCACAGGCGAGGAGAAGGTGGCTCTCAGTGAAAAGATGGCGAAAATGAAAGATGTATATCTGATGGCAAGTCGTAGATGACAGCAAGCATCAGCGGAGCAGGCAAGGCATTATAATTTACGTAGGAGACAGTGGCAACCGGCGGTGGGTGACTTGGTACTAGTAAAAGAGCATCAGCTGCCCAAGGCAGTGGACAACTTCCCAGCAAAGTTAGCACCAAGATACAGTGGGCCTCATCGTGTAGCGAACTTCGTATACCAGGTGATCGTCGAGTTAGACAAGGTTCATAACGGCAGAAGAAGAACGGCACATATAAGCAAGCTAAAAGCATACCATCAGGCGACAGTCGAAGAAGAAGCAAATCCGGAACAGAAAGAAGAATACGTTCCCCCCGCGAGCGTGGTATGTCAAAAGCGCGCCGCCAAGCCCCGATTGGGGGCTTCACCGAAGTTCCCATCGGGGAACAAACGAGACGGCCGACGACGATAACAACAACACAACACGCACCATCATCAGCATCGTGTAGTAGAACCTCGAACCAACATTTCACCGAGATATCCACCGAGGAACATACACAGCAACTGGCCGTAGTAAGAGCAACGCCACGCGCGTCAACATCGCAAGCAGTCCAGGTCAAGGAAGAAGATCAGACGGATTACAGCACGGTAGCGATATGTGGTTCAGTAGCACTAGCCAATTCAGGTGCAAATGGTTCCAGAATCGAACGCGCACACATAATCAACAATCAACAGGTGGTAGATGGAGACCGGAGTGGGTGGAATACAGCACAAGCGCAAGCCCCAACCCCGGACAAATGGATCCAGGCGGCGATGAAATACGCCAACAACATAGTTAGCCAATACTATAACCTGATGGCCGAATGAATGTATGCAAAAGTGAACACTATCCCTATCCCTACTTAAAGACGAATTGTGTTAAACGCATTTGTTGTTGTTTTTGTTTATAAATTAATTTTTGCTCCAAAAGCAATGGCAATGCTAATAACCTGGTTGATTTCTGTCATATTATAACACTACGTTTTGTGTATGACATAATCTGCAAAATTGATTCTTAAGTGTTCACTTTTGCTCCATAGTGTATATACATATATATACACGCGTATTTAAAAAAAAATCTTTGGTACACACCTTTTGAAAAAAGTTAGAACAAATATTTGTGGAAATTTTGGGGAAATAAATCTTTTATAAAATAATAATTTTTGGAAATTTTGGTAAGCACTTATCCTAAGTGCCTGTCTCCAATAGCAGCCAAGCAGCAGCAACAAAAGCCAGCTAAGCAACAATAAAGCAACAACAAGCGACCAACCAACACACTAGGAAGCAGCATAATACGTACAGGAATCGGTGAGTAGGCAGTTTTTTATTTTTCATAAAAAATATAGAAAATTAGAAAACTTCTTTCCACAAAAGTTATATTATTTTTGTAAACTGCAAAACATATATATGTATTCACATATTTGTATGAATAGTGCGGAAATTTTCTTACCGCTGGTTTTACTGCCGCTATACCAATAGGGAAAATCCGCCAATTATATATATATCTACAAATTTCAAGTGGTATTTAATCAACAAAAATTGCAGTTTTCTTGCCTGCACAAACCCGCTGTGCAAGAAAAACATCAGCAAAATTTCATCTACAGCTGAATTTACCCCGTTTTTCGCACAGAACGTTGAACTTTGCGATACAGTTCAAGTTACTTCCAAGTTCTTTTTCTTGCATGGCAGCATATAAAAAAAAATATAATATTCATACGTACATACCTATATAAATGTACAAATAATTTCAACTTGCTTTTCCAAGATTCTTATTTTTCCAATCAGAGAACATCATATGTTCTTACTCACACGCTCTAGTCGCTCTTCCAGCGACATTCTCCAAGCACGTATAGCAACATTAGCAAACAGAGTTGGTACTCTCACCTTAACAATTTGTTCACCTTTCTTTGCTGTATTCTCCCAACACTGCAATCATGCGCACTCAGTACACTACAAAAACGCGACATTAAAGCGACAAAGAAGCAAATCAAGACAAACTCTGTTTGTAAACAAAAGTGCATACGTTCGCACAACCAAACATATATACATACGTTTGTATATTGCGAATGTACATTACTATGTATTCTAGCATACAAAATTCAGTTTGATATTTTCGTCCCTATAGGAATGAATATGCATATATATAGCAATAACTTACAAATACACGTTATTTACACACGTTTATTTACACGTATATATAAGGGAAAAGTGTTTGTGATTTTTGTTTTATTTATTTTTTTTTTGTCAAACATTATAAAATTTAATTCCGCATTTCGCGTATTTAAATCAATTAAGGAACGTCCCGTTGTCCGCGCTTCACCATATTATAAAAAAAAAAAAAAAAATAACAACACAAACACCGACTCCAATTTAAATTTCTGTTTCACGAAGAGCAACTCCATCTTCGAACTCTGCGAACGTTCCCTGAGCGTACAAATAATTTATTCGGTTTTTTTTTGGTGAGAACCCAAAAGTTTGCTTGAAATGCCTCTGAGTCCCCCAAAAATGTCCGAAACCGGGACAAAACCAAAAGGTGGCCCAAAAGAGGAAACGGCTAAGGAAAGGGCAACATTCCCCCGCCCAAATTCCAAATCAGTCGACCAATTCGCGCAAAAATTCGTCGCAGAAAGTGACAGTCTCATGAGATACTGTGTAAAATTTAACGCGGCATCGATTCAAGATCACATTGGATCGTGTCTCATGATCAAAGACAAATCATTAGATGATTATTAGGCACGGCTTCAATTGGTTTACGATGTGGTATTTTCGAAACCAGACGAAACTTGCCCTGAAGGCTTCAAGTGTTCAAGGCAAACAATGCACTTTTCTCGGTACGTATGAAGTGACCAAAGCAAAGATGTTCACAGCGGTGTACATTAACCATTCGAGTCTCTCCCGTGCTCAGAAGTTGTACCATCTCCGGTACAAAACAGACAGTTGGGATCCGATTCTTTGTCCACCAAAACTCACCGAAACAACCCTGTCACTTTGGGAACAATCCCTCTCTTCGCGAAAAGATTTGCGCTCATGGTCACAAATGAAGGACTTTCTCACCACGAGATATGAAGTCGTTGAAAGAGTCAGTAGGTTTCAACCAAGCCAAAGCCAACTAAAACCAGTCGCTCATCAGAATTTTAAGCAAAACAGGTCCTTCAACAGGGTGCAAACCTTTGTGACAGAATCTAAAAAGAAACTTGCCAATGACGGAACTCCACGCACCTTTTTAGGTTCTGTCCGCAATTCAAACGAGTGTCTGTGCAAAACCGGACACAGTTTGTAAAACAAGCTAAGCTGTGTAGAAACTGCCTTAGCAGCAATCATGTCATCAATGAGTGCACGAGCAAGTGGTCATGTTCGAAATGTCATCAACGCCATCACACGCTGTTGCATGCGAAACCACAAGCACCACGTTCTGCGAACGAATGCATCAAAGGTGCAGCACACAACTGCTGAGTCGACATCTTCCGTTCGACAAACGCAGAATTGCTCCGATTCCAGAGAGCTACCGTGTTGTTCCAAGCACGCACCGGTTCAATCATTGCATGCAGCCTATGATAAACAAATTCTCCTTCTTACTACTATGGTCGCAGTCGAACACGAAGGGGAATTATTTCAGCTGAGGGCCCTTATCGATCAGGGCTCGGTAAGAACTTTCATTTCCTCAAAAGTTCAACAACGGTTGAAACTTCCATTCGAACATTCAAAGTGTGAAATCTCTGGCAATCTCTGACAATCCGTATAAAAGTCCTCCAAGCTTTGTCCTTTGACACTGGTTGCAATAAAGACCATGAAAAGGATAAAGGCTCATGCCATTTTGTTGCCGCAACTTACAAAGAATCTGCCAACATCCACCATCAGACGCAAAATTTGTTAGCAGTTCAAACTCCTTGAGCTCGCTGATCCCAGTTGACACATACCAGGTCAGACTGACATGGTTGCAGGCAGCGACATACTTGCATAAATTCTGCGGCAGCATACTTCTGCAACAAACCATTTTTGGTTGGATTCTCAATGGTATAATAGCTGAAAATGTGGTGTAATTTTCGGTACAAACCCAAAAAGTGTCGATCGAGACGCTCAGTTCTCAATTGAGAAAATTTTGGGAAGAGGAGGATATTCCACAACCTGCACAGATATCCCCCGAAAATCAAGCGTGTGAGCAGATATACGCAACAACCACATCACGTGCACCAAACGGTTGATACATTGTGCGACTTCCATTCAAAGAAGAGTTTCCTGAAAATCACTCTCTCGGCAAATCGCTCCCGGTTGCGCTACAGCAGTTTTTTAGCATGGAGCGAACGCTTCAGAAAAAGGGGGAGTTAGTTACAATGTACAACAAGGTGTTTCAAGAATATTTCGACCTTGGTCACATGGAATCTATCGACCCATGCGAAATAACTTCGAATGGCAAGGTCTTCTCATTTTACTTGCCAAATCATGCGGTTGTCAAACCAGATAAAGTCACCACCAAAGTTCGTGTGGTTTTCAACGCCTCTAAAAAATCTGGGTCACGAACAACCCTGAATGACGTGCTATACACTGTTCCAACTCTCCAACCACATATCATGCTACTAATTATACAGTGGCGTATGTATAAGTATGTGTTCAATGGAGACATTGAAAAAATGTACCGTCAGATGCTCATACACGAGGACGATAAAGATTTTCAACGAATCCTATTTTGCAAATCGGCCTACTCCATTGTTAGTGATTTCAATCTAAAAACGGTTACTCTCGGCGTCAATTGTGCACCATATCTCGCCACTCGTACGTTGCATCAACTATCCGATGACACGAAAGCGATATTCCCCTTGGCTGCAACAATTCTCAAGACGCAGACGTATGTCGACGAAATCCTATCAGGAAGTCACACCATCGACAACACCACTTAATCACTCGTTCAAATGATAAAAGCCCTAAAATCAGCCGCTTTCATATTAAAGAAATTAATGGCTAATCACCCGGCCATATTACAACAGTTTCCGAAGGAGGATCTTCTTGACTCCAACTTCTTAAAATTTGAGAGTACTTTCAATACCAAAACTCTCGACCATTCTGCCGGAAAACACTCAAAATCTGGTCACAAAGCGACAAATTTTATCTCGTGTTGTAAGACTCTTTGACCCGGCAGGATGGCTGTCGCCAGTTATGATCCAAGCCAAGATGCTTCTCCACGAAATCTGGCTGGATGGCAGCAGTTGGGATGAAAGCGCCAAGCCCGCAACATTATCTAAATGGCAACATTTTGGAGAAAACCTGCCCCATCGAAATCTCTCGATGGGTTAGTGTCGTTCCAGGGTAAGATATCCAAATCCACGGGTTCTGTGATGCTTCGGAAAAAGCATATTGCGAAGCGATTTACATCCGCACACATGGTTGCGAAAGGCAAAGTTGTCCCCATAAAAACTGTAAGCTTGACCCGCTTAGAGCTATGTGGTGCAGTCCTTTCAGCTGTTCGAAAATAGCTTCACATAGAAGCATGCAACACCTTCTTATGGTCAGATTCTGAAATTGTACTAGCTTGGTTCGAAAAATCTCTTATGTGGCCAACCGTACCTCTCAAATTCGAGAATATCTTTGAGCGGCACCTGCACCATGTATCTATCCAAGACAACCCTGCTGATTTTGCCATACGTGTTTCCAAGCCACATGATTTGATAGGCTCCTCACTTTGGTGGCACGGACCACAATGGCTTTGTTGCCACATTTCGGCATGACCAAAGCGAAAGCAGGTAGTGCTTCTTCACTCGAGAAACGCAAGTTCTAAGCATATCACGCACTCGAGGAAGAGGACGATATTCTTCAATGTTTCTCCTCATACTCTCGAGCTCTGCGTGTGATACTTGTCCCGCTTTATGAACAACGCCTGCAACAAATCCAAATCGGTGGCAACAACACATAATCCCTATTTGACCCACAACATGTAATATGCGAAAACGCGTCTTGTGGCAATGGCACAATCACGCCATTTCGGGGCGGAAAAGGACGCCCTACAAAACAAAATGCCAATTACCAAAATATTTCCCTTCTGGCTCTTAGTTAGTTAGTTGTTTATTTATTACGGCTTAAAGCCTAATTCAAGATACAATATCTTATAGGTAGAGTTTTACAAAATTCATATAATTTTGTCTTAAAAACTAGGATTTCATTGCAGTTTTTAATTTCCAATGGGAGCTCGTTGTAGCCCTTTTTTCCACTTTTAGGTTAGGATATCTCAAAAACCAGAGCTATTAGGGCAAGGTCAGATTTGCATTCAACGCATCATAAACATTTGGAAATAAATAGTCTGCTTTCTGAGTCTGAATAATGGTTGAATTTTGTCGGCCCGTGTTTCTTTTCGAAATAACTCATAAAAGGAATTATGCTATGAATCAACCTATAACTAGAACTATACATCTGCATAGCCAATAGATTCAGTAGTGTTATTAGTTTTAATAACAGCTTATATAAGTTTAAACGTGAATTGTTTTCTATTTTTAACTAGTCTGTAAGAAAGCATGTAGTATCCCTATCCCTACTTAAAGACGAATTGTGTTAAATGCATTTGTTGTTCTTTTTGTTTATAAATTAATTTTTGCTCCAAAAGCAATGGCAATGCTAATAACCTGGTTGATTTCTGTCATATTATAACACTACGTTTTGTGTATGACATAATCTGCAAAATTGATTCTTAAGTGTTCACTTTTGCTCCATAGTGTATATACATATACACGCGTATTTAAAAAAAAAATCTTTGGTACACACCTTTTGAAAAAAGTTAGAACAAATATTTTTGGAAATTTTGGGGAAATAAATCTTTTATAAAATAATAATTTTTGGAAATTTTGGTAAGCACTTATCCTAAGTGCCTGTCTCCTATAGCAGCCAAGCAGCAGCAACAAAAGCCAGCTAAGCAACAATAAAGCAACAACAAGCGACCAAACAACACAATAAGAAGCAGCATAATACGTACAGGAATCGGTGAGTAGGCAGTTTTTTATTTATCATAAAAAATATAGAAAATTAGAAAAATTTTTTCCACAAAAGTTATATTATTTTTGTAAGCTGCAAAACATATATAACATATATATGTATTCACATATTTGTATGAATAGTGCAGAAATTTTCTTACCGCTGGTTTTACTGCCGCTATACCAATAGGGAAAATCCGCCAATTATATATATATCTACAAATTTCAAGTGGTATTTAACCAACAAAAATTGCAGTTTTCTTGCCTGCACAAACCCACTGTGCAAGAAAAACATCAGCAAAATTTCTTCTACAGATGAATTTACCCCGTTTTTCGCACAGAACGTTGAACTTTGCGATACAGTTCAAGTTAATGCGACATTAAAGCGACGAAGAAGCAAATCAAAACAAACTCTGTTTGTAAACAAAAGTGCATACGTTCGCACAAACAAACATATATACATACGTTTGTATATTGCGCATGTACATTACTAGGTATTCTAGCATACAAAATTAAGTTTGATATATTTTCGTCCCTATAGGAATAAATATGCATATATATAGCAATAACTTACAAATACACGTTATTTACACACGTTTATTTACACGTATATATAAGGGAAGAGTGTTTGTGATTTTTATTTTATTTGTTTTTTTTTTTGTCAAACATTATAAAATTTAATTCCGCATTTCGCGTATTTAAATCAATTAAGGAACGTCCCGTTGTCCGCGCTTCACCATATTACAAAAAAAAAAAAAAAAAAACAACACAAACACCGACTCCAATTTAAATTTCTGTTTCACGAAGAGCAACTCCATCTTCGAACTTTGCGAACGTTCCCTGAGCGTACAAATAATTTATTCGGTTTTTTTTTGGTGAGAACCCAAAAGTTTGCTTGAAATGCCTCTGAGTCCCCCAAAAATGTCCGAAACCGGGACAAAACCAAAAGATGGCCCAAAAGAGGAAACGGCTAAGGAAAGGGCAACATTCCCCCGCCCAAATTCCAAATCAGTCGACCAATTCGCGCAAAAATTCGTCGCAGAAAGTGACAGTCTCATGAGATACTGTGTAAAATTTAACGCGGCATCGATTCAAGATCACATTGGATCGTATCTCATGATCAAAGACAAATCATTAGATGATTATTAGGCACGGCTTCAATTGGTTTACGATGTGGTATTTTCGAAACCAGACGAAACTTGCCCTGAAGGCTTCAAGTGTTCAAGGCAAACAATGCACTTTTATTGGTACGTATGAAGTGACCAAAGCAAAGATGTTCACAATGGTGTACATTAACCATTCGAGTCTCTCCCGTGCTCAGAAGAAGAAAAACAGACAGTTGGGATCCAATTCTTTGTCCACCAAAACTCCCCGAAACAACCCTGTCACTTTGGGAACAATCCCTCTCTTCGCGAAAAGATTTACCCTCATGGTCACAAATGAAGGACTTTCTCACCACGAGATATGAAGTCGTTGAAAGAGTCAGTACGTTTCAACCAAGCCAAAGCCAACTAAAACCAGTCGCTCATCAGAATTCTAAGCAAAACAGGTCCTTCAACAGGACGCAAACCTTTGTGGCAGAATCTAAAAAGGAAACTTGCCAATGACGCAACTCCACGCACCTTTTTAGGTTCTGTCCGCAATTCAAACGAGTGTCTGTGCAAAACCGGATACAGTTCGTAAAACAAGCTAAGCTGTGTACAAACTGCCTTAGCAGCAATCATGTCATCAATGAGTGCATGAGCAAGTGGTCATGTTCGACATGTCATCAACGCCATCACACGCTGTTGCATGCGAAACCACAAGCACCACGTTCTGCGAACGAATGCATCAAAGGTGCAGCACACAACTGCTGAGTCGACATCTTCCGTTCGACAAACGCAGAATTGCTCCGATTCCAGAGAGCTACCGTGTTGTTCAAAGCACGCACCGGTTCAATCATTGCATGCAGCCTATGATAAATAAATTCTCCTTCTTACTGCTATGGTCGCAGTCGAACACGAAGGGGAATTATTTCAGCTGAGGGCCCTTATCGATCAGACCTCGGTAAGAACTTTCATTTCCTCAAAAGTTCAACAATGGTTGAAACTTCCATTCGAACATTCAAAGTGCGAAATCTCTGGCAATCTCTGACAATCCGTATAAAAGTCCTCCAAGCTTTGTCCTTTGACACTGGTTGCAATAAAGACCATGAAAAGGATAAAGGCTCATGCCATTTTGTTGCCGCAACTTACAAAGAATCTGCCAACATCCACCATCAGTCGCAAAATTTGTTAGCAGTTCAAACTCCTTGAGCTCGCTGATCCCAGTTGACACATACCAGGTCAGACTGACATGGTTGCAGGCAGCGACATACTTCCACAAATTCTGCGGCAGCATACTTCTGCAACAAACCATTTTTGGTTGGATTTTCAATGGTATAATAGCTGAAAATGTGGTGTCATTTTCGGCACAAATCCAAAAAGTGTCGATCGAGACGCTCAGTTCTCAATTGAGAAAATTTTGGGAAGAGGAGGATATTCCACAACCTGCACAGATATCCCCCGAAAATCAAGCGTGTGAGCAGATATACGCAACAACCACAACACATGCACCAAACGGTTGATACATTGTGTGACTTCCATTCAAAGAAGAGTTTCCTGAAAATCACTCTCTCGGCAAATCGCTCCCGGTTGCGCTACAGCAGTCTTTTAGCATGGAGCGAACGCTTCAGAAAAAGGGGGAGTTAGTTACAATGTACAACGAGGTGTTTCAAGAATATTTCGACCTTGGTCACATGGAATCTACCGACCCATGCGAAATAACTTCGAATGGCAAGGTCTTCTCATTTTACTTGCCAAATCATGCGGTTGTCAAAACAGATAAAGTCACCACCAAAGTTCGTGTGGTTTTCAACGCCTCTAAAAAATCTGGGTCACGAGCAACCCTGAATGACGTGCTATACACTGTTCCAACTCTCCAACCACATATCATGCTACTAATTATACAGTGGCGTATGTATAAGTATGTTTTCAATGGAGACATTGAAAAAATGTACCGTCAAATGCTCATACACGAGGACGATAAAGATTTTCAACGAATCATATTTTGCAAATCGGCCTACTCCATTGTTAGTGATTTCAATCTAAAAACGGTTACTCTCGGCGTCAATTGTGCACCATATCTCGCCACTCGTACGTTGCATCAACTATCCGATGACACGAAAGCGATATCCCCTTGGCTGCAACAATTCTCAAGACGCAGACGTATGTCGACGAAATCCTATCAGGAAGTCACACCATCGACAACGCCACTTAATCACTCGTTCAAATGATAAAAGCCCTAAAATCAGCCGCTTTCATATTAAAGAAATTAATGGCTAATCACCCGGCCATATTACAACAGTTTCCGAAGGAGGATCTTCTTGACTCCAACTTCTTAAAATTTGAGAGTACTTTCAATACCAAAACTCTCGACCATTCTGCCGGAAAACACTCAAAATCTGGTCACAAAGCGACAAATTTTATCTCGTGTTGTAAGACTCTTTGACCCGGCAGGATGGCTGTCGCCAGTTATGATCCAAGCCAAGATGCTTCTCCAAGAAATCTGGCTGGATGGCAGCAGTTGGGATGAAAGCGCCATGCCCGCAACATTATCTAAATTGCAACATTTTGGAGAAAACCTGCCCCATCGAAATCTCTCGATGGGTTAGTGTCGTTCCAGGGTAAGATATCCAAATCCACGGGTTCTGTGATGCCTCGGAAAAAGCATATTGCGAAGCGATTTACATCCGCACACATGGTTGCGAAAGGCAAAGTTGTCCCCAAAAAACTGTAAGCTTGACCCGCTTAGAGCTATGTGGTGCAGTCCTGCTTGCCAAACTGGCTTCAGCTGTTCGAAAATAGCTTCACATAGAAGCATGCAACACATTCTTATGGTCAGATTCTGAAATTGTACTAGCTTGGTTCGAAAAATCTCTTATGTGGCCAACCGTACCTCTCAAATTCGAGAATATCTTTGAGCGGCACCTGCACCATGTATCGAGCCAAGACAACCCTGCCGATTTTGCCATACGTGTTTCCAAGCCACATGATTTGATAGGCTCCTCACTTTGGTGGCACGGACCACAATGGCTTTCTTGCCACATTTCGGCATGACCAAAGCGAAAGCAGGTAGTGCTTCTTCACTCGAGAAACGCAAGTTCTAAGCATATCATGCACTCGAGGAAGAGGACGATATTCTTCAATGTTTCTCCTCATACTCTCGAGCTCTGCGTGTGATACTTGTCCCGCTTTATGAACAACGCCTGCAACAAATCCAAATCGGTGGCAACAACACATAATCCCTATTTGACCCACAACATGTAATATGCGAAAACGCGTCTTGTGGCAATGGCACAATCACGCCATTTCGGGGCGGAAAAGGACGCCCTACAAAACAAAATGCCAATTACCAAAATAGTTCCCTTCTGGCTCTTAGTTAGTTAGTTGTTTATTTATTACGGCTTAAAGCCTAATTCAAGATACAATATCTTATAGGTAGAGTTTTACAAAATTCATATAATTTTGCCTTAAAAACCAAGATTTCATTGCAGTTTTTAATTTCCAATGGGAGCTCGTTGTAGCCCTTTTTCCACTTTTAGGTTAGGATATCTCAAAAACCAGAGCTATTAGAGCAAGGTCAGATTTGGATTCAACGCATCATAAACATTCGAAAATAAATAGTCTGCTTTCTGAGTCTGAATAATGGTTGAATTTTGTCGGCCCGTGTTTCTTATCGAAATAACTCATAAAAGGAATTATGCTATGAATCAACCTATAACTAGGACTATACATCTGCATAGCAAATATATTCAGTAGTGTTATTAGTTTTAAAAACAGCTTATATAAGTTTAAACGTGAATTGTTTTCTATTTTTAACTAGTCTGTAAGAAAGCATGTAGTTATCGAGATGTACAAATTTAAGTAGATAAAAGTCAGCGCAAAGCATTTATCACACACCAAAGGCATGCCTCAATTGGTTGAATGCAATTTCAAGGGTTTGTGTTCGCAACTCTCTCAAGGGGTTGCCAGCGCAATATATAGCTTCTCCAACTCAATTGTCAACCTCACGTACCCGTGGCGAAACATGTTTCATTGACAACCGAGGCTCTGGCGACCCCAAGTTCCTCATGGAGCTAGGGGGTGGGGCGGGCGGGATGGCCTGGAAGGTTTAATGTGGGCTTATAAATCGTTCCCGAGATGGTCGTGCTAGTACCTTAATAGTGCTTTGTTACCGGAACATACCGGATCTATATCCGGCAAAGGACCATCAACATCGGCCCAAAGCCTTCGTGGAGTGTCTTTATCGTTAATACCACAACAACGACAAAGCATTTACTTTTAGACTGAATGAATTAAATAAGTAAATAAAATGTGCGCACAAAGAAATGACTAGTAATTCAGATTGATATTATTGACTGGTTGACTTAGCACATTTTTTTTGAACAGCAGACGACTTAGCACATTTACACGTCATTGCCCACAGCACGTAAAAATTAAAAATTAAAATATTTTTGTTTTTTGATCGTTGTATTTTGAATTCAGTTTTAAAACTGCATCAAAATACAATTTTTCAAAAAAAGTGACTTAGTACATTTTCATATTAAGCTAACGATATATTCTGTGCTGGCAAACGGTTCAAAGGGAGGTGGGGACTAAGAGTCTGTTTCCCTGACCTACACAATTGCTGCCGGAAAAGAGGGGTGGAGAAGACGGGCGCAGGGGCTGATGTTCGGCATTGTTCCCGACTCTACTACGGAGATTGTAGGTATGAGTGGGAGCAGCCGTAATAGTTGGTGGCGGCGGGGGGCTTTGTGCCTTGCTAAGCAGCGGGACTGCTGGAAGGTAGTCGTGAACAGCAAGGAGCCACAAAAGATTTATTGAAGTTACGTGGACGTCTGGTTTTGGGATCTAGCCCAGAACAACCTGTCCGATGCAACCATCCCTTGCAAGAGACACACTGACAAGAGTATGACCGTCCTAAAAAAGATTCTTTTCCGGCAGATGCAGCAAAACCATTTCTCAGGACCGGGGTCAGGAGACGGACCCGGATTGGGTTCGATACCTTCCCGGAGCAAGAGAATATGGAGCAGTCCCGCTGCAAGGAGATGCTGGGAGGATGACAATTTGTGGGAGGGACGCAATGAATTAAATGAGGTTACACTGAAATGGCAGTCCTTGGTCGGGAAAAATCCCGAGTCGCTCCGGTACATAGAACCGACGGCTTTGGAAGCGTGATTAAGCGCTCAAAAGTGTCGCTGTCGATATTGATTACTTCGATAAGTGGACAAATCCCGTCGTCAATATTGAACAGTTCATGTTTAAATTATCGCTTGCCGCCGTCATGTATGTATCCACATTTCCATGAATGATATTTTCTTAATGAACAACACAAGGTTGCTACTCTTACCACACTTTTCTTTTAAGCCGGAAACACAGTGCGCGCGAACCCATGGGAGCACATTTCAGATCAGTTAGATCCGACAAGCCCGACACGTCGTACGCGATATAGGTAGGTGTCCGACACACCCTACCAACCGCTATGGGTCGGGACCCACAAAAAGATTCGACTTATGAAAAAAAAATTGTACGTTTACAAACGGCGATGGTTACTAGGACATGTTTCTGAATTTCACTTCTTCATCAGCTAGCTTTTCGGGAGCTGAGCACTGAACTCGAACCTCCAACATTCATATCAGTGCAAAGGCATATGCCTTTAGCTGTTCAGCCATATGAATGTCCCGTTGTTTGCTGTACAATTGGCCTCAAAGAGTTGCCTTTTAGTTTATATTCCTTTTAATCACCATGTAGGCACATACACTCTGTATGTAGATTTGTTTTTGGTTTCGGGTTTACAGTCCAATAAATCAGAAAAACGCCGTTTTTATTTTTTCGCCAATGTTTCGACCTTTTATTTTGGTCTTCTTCAGGGCCTAATGACAAAAAACATAAAAATTATTATATAAGGCCTTGCATTGCAAAATAGGGTTAATAATAATTAATTACATATACAAACAAAAATATGGGGTATTCCATCCCATTTCGACCAATTTTGAACCCGACCCCTTTAGAATTGGCTGTAAGTTTTTCTTCTTTTTCTAGCTTACGAAAGACGTTTTTCAGAATTTTTTCAAATTTTTTCATCCATAATAATATATAACACAATTATTGAAATCACAGATTCTTACTCAAAATTACTGCGTTCTTCCTTGTCCAGTTGTTTTGTATAGATATTTTGTTTTCTGCATTGTGCAGAAATGGTCATATATAAAATTTTAAATTATAGGGCCTTGGGATTAGTTTTTTTTATAAATTTGAAGAAAATTGAAAAGAAATAAGTGATAAAATGAACACAATGTAAATTCAAACAACGAATTATATATATACGTATTTCACGTTTCTTGATATTTTGTCAGCCGGTTCGTGCTTGATGGACTATGTAGAGCAGCTGATGATTGTTGACATCGTTAGAAAATACACGTGTATATGTGGCTGATGTTTTTAGCTTCTACGCTTCTTTTATTAACGCAGTTTTTATCAGCTTTAATAAATATTTCTTTTAAGAGGATTCTTTTTCCCCAACTTTTCTCTCTGACCAATACTTTGGTTCCTTCGAAATAAAATCTATGTCCAAAAGCAATAGCGTGGAGGCAGAGTGCACTTTTTTCTGTTTCTTTCTTCTCAACAGTTTTTCTATGTTGATTTAGGCGTTTGTATAAAAGTTGAGATGTAGTGCCTATGTAACTTTTCTTCACTGGCTGTCGATGTAGTCTATTTTGTATACAACGTTCTTTTCTTTCTTTGTTGGTATTTTGTCTTTAATCTTGTTGTACATTTTCCCAACATTGTTTTTATTTTTGTACGCAAAACGGATGTTGGCAGTGAACTCTTTGAATTTGTTTGTAATATATTTGGTAATATACGGGAAATATGAAATTGTCATAATTTTAATTTCTGCTGATTGTTGTTGGGCGTTGGTACTCGTTAATATTGGGACGGTGTTTTTGTTGTTGATGTGCATTTTATAATGATTTATTAATCTTGAAACTAGTTTTGGTGGATAATCATTCGCTTTGAGGATGCCTTTTATAATTAATTTGTTCTTGTTGTGGTATATTTCATCACTTAAGTTAAGAACTCTGTTTATTAACCCTTTTGCGGTGCTGATTTTTTGGGTTAATGGATGTATTTACCTATAATTAAGGATACGACCTGATGAGACTGGTTTACGGTACCAGTCCGTGTTAAAGGTTCCATCCTGTGTGTTTCTGAAAATAACCATATCCAAGAATGGTAGCATATTTTGTTGTTCTTTTTCAAATGTGAACTCGATTCCTGGTTCTATGACATTGAATATTTTTAACATCGATGGAAGGATATGTTCAGACAGTTTGCTGATGTTGAATTATGCTGATGTTGAATTCTAGTTCTTCTTTTACTCTCTGAATGACTCATTCTAAAACGTTGTCCATTAGAATTTTTACTAGAATACAACTGATGGGTGATCCCATTGGGCAACCGAAATTCTGTGCATAGAATTGTTCGTTAAATTGAAAATAGCTGTTTTTTGTGCAAAGAGTAATCATTTCGATAAATTCACTTTGCGAAAGATTTGTGATGGATTCAATTTCCCTCCACCTCTCGTTTAAGATTCTTAAAATTGAATCAACTGAGGCATTTGTAAATAGGCTTTTAACGTCAAATGATACTTGTATTTGGCCCGGTTCGTATGGCGTCGGTGATGAATGTTTTAAATTCAAATGAATTGCGTAAGTGGAACTGCGATTTTGGAAAATCGCTGCTGCATATTTCGACAATGCTGTTGTTGGTCCATCACTGTCGGCGGAGATCGGTCTAAGCGGCATTGGATTTTCGTTTTTGTGGTGTTTTGGTACAAAGTATATCCTTGGTGGGTTTGCGTTGTACGTTGTAAGTTTCCGTTTTGTTAGGGGTATATTTTACCTCTATTGAATAAAGTTTTTACAAGCATATTATTTTTGGTTTGTAGTTTGTTCGTTGGGTCAGTTATAGCGTTGTATGTGTCAGTGTCGCTGAGCATCTCCTCTCCAAGTTTTAATAGGTCGTTTTTGCACATAAGCACAGATTTATTTCCTTTTTCCGATCTAGTGCATACTATTTCAGGGTTGTTTTAAAAAAACTATATGCAACTTTTTTCTTTTTGTAGTAGGAAGTTTTCTAATTTGGGTTTTCTTGCTGTTGATTTGGCTTGTAATATTGTGCGTGTCACCGCTTGTCTGATTTCGTTTCTGTTTTGGAGATCTACGCAATTTGGCATAACGCACTCCACTTCTGCTATTATCTGTTTGGTTAGTAGCTTGTTAGGAGTTGTTGGTAGTCCAAAGTTTGGGCCTAAGCCCATTAACAGCATAACGTCTTTTGTTAAATTTATAGTTGTTGCATTGTGTATAAAGCATGTTGTGTCAGATGTGATGTGGGTTTGTATTTGAGTTGATTCTAGGTTGTTGTACTTTGTGTTCAAGTTATTTATGGTTAATTCGTGTCTATTTTGATAACTAATTTCTTGTTTTCGGAAAACATCATTCGTGTTAGGTAAGCTTCTGGATTGGATAATTGATCTTAGATTATTGATTTGTTGTTCCAGTCGATTGATCTCCCAAAAGGAGATTTTTTTTTCCAAGTTAAGTATTTTCTTTCGTAAATCTGAGATTAACTGGCCAGTCTGTTTGTTGTATGGTGTGTCATCTTCCAAACTTTGGAAGGTGCAGCTTACGTTTTTATACTCAGTTGAGCTGAGAGCTGACAGAGTATATTAACTTTGATTGGATAACGGTTGGTTGTACATATATAAAGGAATCGAAATAGATATAGACTTCCATATATCAAAATAATAAGGATCGAAAAAAAATTTGATTGAGCCATGTCCGTCCGTCCGTCCGTCCGTCCGTTAACACGATAACTTGAGTAAATTTTGAGTTATCTTGATGAAATTTGGTATATAGGTTCCTGAGCACTCATCTCAGATCGCTATTTAAAATGAACTATATCGGACTATAACCACGCCCACTTTTTCGATATCGAAAATTTCGAAAAACCGAAAAAGTGCGATAATTCATTACAAAAGACAGATAAAGCGACGAAACTTGGTAGATGAGTTGAACTTATGACGCAGAATAGAAAATTAGTAAAATGGTGGATAATGGGCGTGGCACCGCCCACTTTTAAAAGAAGGTAATTTAAAAATTTTGCAAGCTGTAATTTGGCAGTCGTTGAAGATATCATGATGAAATTTGGCAGGGACGTTACTCCTATTACTATATGTACGCTTAATAAAAATTAGCAAAATAGGAGAAGGACCACGCCCACTTTAAAAAAAAAAATTTTTTTTTTAAGTAAAATTTTAACAATAAATTTAATATCTTTACAGTATATAAGTAAATTATGTCAACATTCAACTCCAGTAATGATATGGTGCAACAAAATACAAAAAAAAAATAAATTTTCAAAATGGGCGTGGCTCCGCCCTTTTTCATTTAATTTGTCTAGGATACTTTTAACGCCATAAGTCGAACAAAAATTAACCAATCGTTTTGAAATTTGGTAGGGGCATAGATTTTATGACGTTAACTCTTTTCTGTGAAAATGGGCGAAATCGGTTGATGCCACGCCCAGTTTTTATACACAGTCGTCCGTCTGTCCTTCCGCATGGCCGTTAACACGATAACTTGAGCAAAAATCGACATATCTTTAATGAACTTAGTTCACGTGCTTACTTGAACACACTTTATCTTGGTATGAAAAATGAACGAAATCCGACTATGACTACGCCCAATTTTTCGATATCGAAAATTACGAAAAATGAAAAAATGCCATAATTCTATACCAAATACGAAAAAAGGGATGAAACATGGTAAGGTTATTGGATTGTTTTATTGACGCGAAATATAACTTTAGAAAAAACTTTATAAAATGGTTGTGACACCTACCATATTAAGTAGAAGAAAATGAAAAAGTTCTGCAGGGCGAAATAAAAACCCTTAAAATTTTGGCAGGTATTACATATATAAATAAATTAGCGGTATCCAAGAGATGATGTTCTGGATCACCCTGGTCCACATTTTGGTCGATATCTGGAAAACGCCTTCACATATACAACTACCACCACTCCCTTTTAAAACTCTCATTAATACCTTTAATTTGATACCCATATCGTCCAAACTCATTCTAGAGTCACCCCTGGTCCACCTTTATGGCGATATCTCGAAAAGGCATCCACCTATAGAACTAAGCCCCACGCCCTTTTAAAATACTCATTAACACCTTTCATTTGATACCCATACCGTACAAACATATTCTAAAGTCACCCCTGGTCCACCTTTATGGCGATATCTCGAAAAGGCGAACACCTATAGAACGAAGGCCCATTCCCTTTTAAAATACTCATTAACTCCTTTCGTTTGATACCCATATTGCACAAAGGAATTCTAGAGTCACCCCTGGCCCACCTTTAAGGCGATATCTCGAAACGGCGTCCACCTATGGAACTAAAGCCCACTCCCTTTTAAAATACTCATTAACACCTTTCATTTGATACCCATATTGTACAAACGCATTCTAGAGTCACCCCTGGTCCACCTTTATTGCGATACCTCGAAAAGGCGTCCACCTATAGAACTAAGGCCCACTCCCTTTTAAAATACTCATTAACTCCTTTCGTTTGATACCCATATTGCACAAAGGAATTCTAGAGTCACCCCTGGCCCACCTTTAAGGCGATATCTCGAAACGGCGTCCACCTATGGAACTAAAGCCCACTCCCTTTTAAAATACTCATTAACACCTTTCATTTGATACCCATATTGTACAAACGCATTCTAGAGTCACCCCTGGTCCACCTTTATGGCGATATCTCGAAAAGGCGTCCACCTATAGAACTAAGGCCCACTCCCTTTTAAAATACTCATTAACTCCTTTCGTTTGATACCCATATTGCGCAAAGGAATTCTAGAGTCACCCCTGGCCCACCTTTATGGCGATATCTCGAAACGGCGTCCACCTTTGGAACTAAGGCCCACTCCCTTTTAAAATACTCATTAACACCTTTCATTTGATACCCATATCGTACAAACGCATTCTACCCTGATCCACCTTTATGGCTACATCCCTAAATGGCGTCCACCTATAGAACTATGGCCCACTCCCTCATAAAATACTCTTTAATGCCTTTAATTTGATACACATGTCATACAAACACATTCCAGGGTTTCCCTCGGTTCATTTTCCTACATGGTTATTTTCCCTTATGTTGTCACCATAGCTCTCAACTGAGTATGAAATGTTCGGTTACACCCGAACATAACCTTCCTTACTTGTTTATTATATGTTTTGGAGTGATACTGTCTTTCCGACATTTGAGCAAAAAGAATTTCTGCGCCCTAAGTTTTGCTAATTTTATGTTGTTTGTAGCGAAAGCCTTAAATAAAGTTTTGGTTTCTTGGCCATATTGTATGCCAATCTTGTCAAAGAATGGATTTCGCTGTGTACCCGGCGTATTGTTCATATTTTTTTGTACTACCGACTGTTTTCTTTATTTATTGCAAATTTATTTTTGGTTTCGGGTTTACAGTCCAATAAATCAGAAAAACGCCTTTTTTATTTTTCGCCAATATTTCGACCTTTTATTTTGGTCTTCTGCAGGGCCTAATGACAAAAAATATAAAACTTAGTATATAAGGCCTTGCATTGCAAAAGACGGTTAATAATATATAACTACATATACAAACAAAAGTACATATATAACACAATTATTAAAATCACGGATTCTTACTCAAAATTACTGCGTTCTTCCTTGTTCAGTTGTTTTGTATAGATATTTTGTTTTATGCATTGTGCAGAAATGGTCATATATAACATTTTAAATTATAGGGCTTTGGGATTACTTTTTTATAAAGTTGAATAAAATTGAAAAGAAATAAATGATAAAATGAAAACAATGTAAATTCAAACAACGAACTATATATAACAACAATCAACAGAAATTAAAACTATGACAATTTCATATATCCCGTATATTACCAAATGTATTACAAACAAATTCAAAGTGTTCACTGCCAATGTCCGTTTTGCGCACAAAAATAAAAAAAATGTTGGGAAAATGTACAACAAGATTAAAGACAAAGAAAGAAAAGAACGTTGTATACAAAATAGACTGAATCGACTGCCAGCAAAGAAATCTCTTAGAAGAAATATTTATTAAAGCTGATAAAAACTGCGTTAATAAAAGAAGCGTAGAAGCTAAAATCATCAACGACATCTACACGTGTATTTTCTAACGATGTCAACAATCATCAGCTGCTCTACATAGTCCATCAAGCACGAACCCGCTGACAAAATATCAACAAACGTGAAATACATATATATATAGTTCGTTGTTTGAATTTACATTGTGTTCATTTTATCACTTATTTCTTCTAAATTTTATTCAAATTTATAAAAAACTAATCCCAAAGCCCTATAATTTAAAATTTTATATATGACCATTTCTGCACAATGCAGAAAACAAAATATCTATACAAAACAACTGGACAAGGAAGAACGCAGTAATTTTGAGTAAGAATCTGTGATTTCAATAATTGTGTTATATATGTACTTTGTTTGTATATGTAATTAATTATTATTAACCCTATTTTGCAATGCAAAGCCTTATATACTAAGTTTTATGTTTTTATCATTAGGTCCTGAAGCAGACCAAAATAAGAGGTCGATACGTTGGCGAAAAAATAAAAAAGGTTTTTTTCTGATTTATTGGACTAAAAACCCGAAACCAAAAACAAATTTGCAAAAAATAAAGAAAACAGTCGGTAGTACAAAAAACTCTGTACGCAGTTTATTCCAAATAGTTTGGATATGATGAGTAGTGAATATGATTACAAATTTTCTCTAATATCAATTACATAAACCATGGTATAAAGCAATATGAGCAAAGCTCGCTAATTAAATACATATGACAAAAAAATGTTAAAAACGAGCAAAACACTACCTCATTGAAGGGGGAACAAAAAAGGACCCAAATAAAAGGTTTTTTTTTGATTTTTTCAATTGCGTTTTAAGTGTAGAAATGAGAAAAACTGAATTAAGCATGAAAACAAATACCAGCAGGATAGCCTAGAGGTTAAAGGCAACTGAAGTTTCACCATATGATTTACGGTTCGAATCCCGATGAAACCTATGATAACATTAAAAAATTGCCTGATGATGATTACGTTGGCGGTTTTCGAAATGGTTCCATCGAAATATGCCAGTAAATGTTTCTTTCTTTTCAGTTTCTCTTAGAAAACAGAATAATTGCAATTCAATTATTATAAGCCGGTGTTAAGCTAATGAATTCTTAAATATAAGTATAAACTGAACACACCATAAAACAAGCATACATAAAAGGTTTTTTGTTTGATAATTGTGTTTATTTATTCGTTCACAACCTTATTGTATAGAAATATGACAAATATAGATAGACGTAATTCCGCTTAATGCGAGCTATGCTTTCGCTGGCGATGCAACCCCAGCGAGGAAGCCGAGGGGTATCGCTTCCCGCAGCTGCATCTATAGGGTGCGAAACCCATGTGGCTATTGAGGTGGGCCTTCAATGTGGTAAAGCAGCTGAGCGTGTGCTCACGCATTCGGCACACAAACTCTTGCCTGCCAGCAGAGTCAGCGGGCACCCAAAAGACCCCCTCATAGCCCCGATAAAAACAGGTATACCACGAGGGCCTCTCGTCATAATATCGCACCTTCCAGCTTATGCGATTGTAGTTCTGCGGCACATTCAAAAAGTAATTCGGAGCGTAGGACGATGTTCGGAAAAGAATGAAAATGGTAATCGCACATTAGGAAAAAGGATCCAAAACAAAAAGAGGAAACCCCAATCCGCATACTTACATGCTTGTTTGGACAAAACGTGATACACACTCGTCACTGGTCACGCTATAAATACCGTTTTTGCGCACAAACACAGCAAGCACAACAACACGGCACTACAGTGATGCCAGACGGACATCAGCAAAATGTGCAAAACCCAAAGAGCTGTTCAGATGAACAGCTGTCGACGGCACGCTAAATGTGAAAAAATAACGAAACCCCTCAACGTAAAGAAAATTTGCTTCTTAAATATTACGAACAAGGGGGAAAGAAAATTTTTGTAAAATATTACCAAAGATTTATGTCGCGTCAGAACTCAGACGCGTATTTCTTTAATACTTTCGTGAAATAAACATCAGGTAACCATACGTGGCCTTATGGGCAGCACCGCATAACAGTCTCCTCCTTCAAACATGTGGAAGAGCTAACAGCTCACAGTTCCACAAATTACCACACTCGGTAATTCAGGTTATCCCCACCAGGGTTGTAATGAAACCAAAAAACACACCACAACTTTGTGGTTTTCGAACCAATTGCAAAAATATATACCTGAGGGTGACTAGCGTCTCGAGATATAGGCCAAAACGTGGACCCGGATACACCTAGAATGCGTTTTTACATTATGTGTATCAAATTGAAGCTGTTGCTGTATGCTTTAGAACAGAGTAAGTTTTACAACGCTGTGTGACTAGGGTCTCGAGATAGAGACCAAGACATGGAACCGGATAAACCGAGGCCGAAAAAAGACATGAATTAATAATACCCACATACCTATTTACATACGTCCTATTGGATTTGCATGAAATTTGGTATATAAATTTGCCTATATTAGTATTTACGATGCTTTATTCCGGGAAGTAGACTTAAGACGGATTGGGACTGGGGTTGGGACTAGGACTGGGACTGAGACTCGGAACAAGACTGGAACAAAATACATACCACCCTCTGGGACTGGAAATAAGATATGAAGAAAAATGAGAAAAACTTGAGAGAAGCGAAAATAGAGTAGAAGAAACAGACTGTGAAAGAGATAGAATGAGACGAAGATTGAGATAGTTGTAGCTAAAAAGACTGAGGGAAGAGTGAATACAAAGATCTACCAATGGTGTAGAGGGTCGAGGGTCGAGGGCGGAGTTAGATGGAAACAGCTTATTAAAATGTGCAGAACAACGTCTGACGGTTCTGCTAGTGATAGGTAATTATCTCTGCAGATGAACATAAAAAGATTATTCATTCCACATAAGCCTTTCATCCCGAGTACGCCAACTATAATATGGGCCACAATAAAGCCACTAGTCTCCGTCCATAGGCCACCCAACGTGGAACGCCAAAAACAAAAAAAAAACCATCCGTCTCTTGCCGATTATGCCAGAAAAATCACGGCATACGATTATGCCCGATGTACAGGGGAATGTCGGAAGAAGAACGGCTCCGGACCATTCTAATACACCGCCATTGCGGTTGTAAATATGTCCAAGCAACGACCGTTGTCACTGCTGCCAGGAACCACATCATACGTCGCTGCATAAGGAAGAGGAGCAAGCGCGACCACGACCTATACGTTGTGAAGAGCGCGACGGCGACGCAAGCGCCGACGAGGTTCTCTGCACACATATAACCGAGGGCACCCGATCACGGGCCCAACAGGTTGCAGATGATGAGGAAGAGATGGAAGGGATCGCCAGAAGTGCAGCAGCCTTAGCTATCGCCCCAACTACTAGCGCAGAAACACGTCCCTTCCAACCGCTGCTCCAGCATGAAAAGCAGAAAGCAATCCCGGACCGGAAACCCAACCAGGTGCAAAAATAACGCGGGGACACGTTTTTCCGCTCACCTCACCGCAATTCCAATGGGAAACGGGGCGGAGCGGAAACGCGTCCGTTCCGCTCGACCCGACGCTCCACTGACAGAGCGGCCCCGTATCCGCAACGCAAAGAGGGTACCACCACCACTATAGTTCCACGTCAGGCGATCTGTATCGGCTTCAGAACGGGACGATTGCAGGAAACCCACGTAGCGATGACGATCACCCGATTTTTCATAGCTATCGACCTACAGCGATTGTTCGAATAGAGACTGGGGCGCCTCCATTTGGTGCGCGCACTCCTTGATCCCTGCGCGCCAACTTCCGTGATAGACGCACACTTATTCCACGATCTCCGACTCCAACGGCTTAACACGGCAAGACATACAAAGTTTACTTTAGTGTTGCGCGGCGAATATGGAATTACAGATAGAATCACGACCTAGGTTACCGTGGTAGCATGACATACTCGTCTGAACCCAACCGCGACGATTGACTCCTCAGTCGCCACACCATTCCAATTCATGAAATTCGCTGACCCGACGTTTTATCGATTCGCGCCTGTTCTGCTAGCAATTGGTGCCGACGTCTAGGCCAAAATTATGGTAAGTGGCACACCCCCGGCAACGGTCAAAGGGCTTTTCATGCAGCCCACTATCTTCGGACTAGTGATATCCGGAGCATTCCAACAATAATATTCTGGCATCGCTCTAATTTACAATTATTTTTAATTTTTCTACCAATTTCAGAATTACATCTAATTAACCAGGTGCATTAAAAACCAAGAAACCCCACGTACTTGAACTCTAACGGTTTTCTCTTTCATCCACAGTACCGTTCAGAGAGGATGCATAATTGGAGACAGGGATGTTCACCGGAGATCGTACTTAGCATACAGCCATACATACATATCATACTTTCAGCATGTAGTATCTTGTGTCTGGGGATGGTTGCTGGCGTAACCGACGGGTTTTTAGTTGCTCGTCGCAAGGGGGCCGGCAACGTTAGGCCATCAGCCTAAAAATTTCTGACCACCCTAACGCGCACATTAGTTTTACCTTATTATTATCGGCCGAGCGCTAACTCCGAAGGGGGAAAAACTCGACGAAAGTTAGATATCGGCAGGTGCCTCGGACCTTTTTGTGTTTTGACTTTCGCTTCTTTTTTCGAACGTTCGAGCGGCAACAACCATCCAATCAGTTTCCGAATTTTACACTTAATTAATTTGCGATTGTCATTTAATTAATATTTTCAATTAATCATTTTCATAATTTTGAATTTGCCAAGTGCATTGTGAATTGTGCATGTAATTAATTCTTTCCTTTAACCACACAGCAATTACAGTCTATTGTGTTAATATAATGAATAAACTTTGTTACTCGAAACTAATTCCTTTTTATTCGTTTATTTGCCACACACACGCCCGACTTCCCCGGGTCCACACTTCCCCGCAACACAAAGTTTCGCTAATGGTTTTTAGCTTATTCAGGGGTATATAACAATTATTCAATCTGTCCAACAACAAAAATAAATATTTTTGTTAAAATTAAGTTTAATACATTTCGTTAAATTTGATTTTTTAAATTATTAAAATATATAATTAGAAATATTATCAACAAACACACACATATATACTCACAAAATTGCCTTTCTTTAGAAACATAAATAAAATATAAAAAAAATAAATGTAAGGCGCGATAACCTCCGAAGTGATCTAAGGCCGATTTTCTCTTCCAATTTGCGTCGTGCCATGAAAAGCTCTCAGTGAATATAGATGCCGTTCGGAGTTGGCATAAAACATGTAGGTCCCGTCCGGCCAATTTGTAGAAACATAAATATCACAATTAAATATTAAAATATTTAGTGTTAAACTAATTTTACTTTATGTACCATCTAGTGTGGTAGGTGTAATGTGCCCTTAGTATTAGTTCTGCTTTCACTATATTCAAGTCTTAGTTACATATTTATACACATGCAGGCCTCACACGTCAAGAACTATTAATATTGCTAGGTATGCACTTATGCTAGGTATGCACTTATGAATTGGCTGCACATATTTGTTTATATCGGTCAATTCGTCACGGTACACTTTGGCCATATACACACTTATGTACTCAAGTACCGAAATAAGGTCATTCCAATATGCTGGCTTTACATACAGGAAATATGTACATTTTAGATCATAAGTATTAGTGTAAATAGGTATAAAAGAACAAGAATATTTTGTATAAAAAGAGAAGCATTTCCAAAATAAAGAAAATAACTCACAATCACTTCTAATGATCGAACCAATAAACACCATTTTTGCATTAATCATTTTATATGGCGATCCTGCCAGATCACAACAAGCAGTTCGCTAGCTGCTGAGGATTCTAAAGGGAGGACTAAGGGTATTGCCAAGCTAAAAATAAAATATTAATTTATTAATATAAAATTTTGAACCGAACAGGATACAAAAGAAGGTGGTAAAATCTTGCACACTCATTGGAGGCTAGAGGAGATTTGATGGGTCCATTAGTACACCCACTAATAACTTATCATACCCCAGCAAAGATCGGATATTCAAAATATCTGTAATTACTAATTTTTTGAGGATCTACAATGATAACATGGACATATGACTGGCCGCATAAAAACATAAGCGAGGTGGAATAAGGAGATCTTAATTGACAGGGAAAATCAGCAGTAAAACAATATTCAGAAGGACTACACGACTGACAGCATGACTGACAGCAATTAGTTTTAAGTAAATAAGTCCGTATGTTTAGAAAAATGTTGGCAGTCCCACGGACGCCTAACCAACAGCGGAAATTTTCAATTTCTGCTTAGGAATATGAAAAAAGGGTATATTAATGAAAAAAGTAAGGAAAAATAAATAAAAAACCCCTTAGTAAACAAGAAAAAACTAAAAGGATGGCATATAAATGAAATTTTAAAATTCATTAAATAAGGAAAAATAATTTGCAATTTTTTTAAGAAAAATTGTAAATAAAAAAATTTTAACAAAAATTGTTTGAAGAAAAATTTTAGAAATAAATATCTTTTTTTGTTATGCATTCTTTGAGCTTTCCGTGGTTTTTTTCCTCTTAATTAATAATAGTAAATTTTCAGAAGGTTTTTGTTGTCTCTTTTGCTAATTCCGGTTCGATCTTCACATGTTCTTCATTGACTTCTAATTTATTATTTTTTTGTACCAGCGTAAAAATTTGGTGAACCACGACGCCCGCAATCGCGAGTGAATGAGCGCGGCTTCCATCACTAAACTTTTTTGCACCTCACTTAGGCAAACTAGGCTGGTATAGGAATGAACAAATGTATGTTAATTTTCCTCCCAACAGGTTTTCTCTAGCTCGACGGTACCGACGGCGCTGCAGTGACAAGGCGAGTGAACTATATATATTTTTATATGCATATGATCTCCCCTATATACTGTGCTCAAAAAAAAAATCTGTTAGTTAGCATAGGTCAGGGATTAGGGTGGCATAAATACTGATTTTTTTGCGGCACGATTTTTTTGTTCATTTAATCGTTTCGTTATACTTATACACACACCCTTGATTTGTAAACAAAAATAGGGAGAAGATATCAGTTGAAATAAATTATCTTCTAAATGCGGGTAGGTTAGGGTGTACATAGTTTTACTCCATTTTTTTTTATTTTTGTTTCTTTTTTCTCTCGTATCTTAAAATTTTTTTTTTTCTCTTTTATCATTAATCTTCCCAGTTCGTTTATAAATAGGCTTCGAGTCAGATTCGCTCGTGGTGAGAAGATAAATTATTGGAAGTAGTAATAGTTAGTTTTTGAATTAAGTAACATTTGAATTAAGTAACATAATAAGATTAGAAGCGGATTTTGTAGTCGTAGGGTATAACTGTAAGGCAATAAAAGTGATTTGTATAGCTTGTAATGAAATTTCGCGATTGAAATCCTTTTTCTCCGAAATTATGGAAGGGCAGAGTTATAAGTCTTTGGTGTGGGTGTTGACGAGGGGACGTGGCTGTGACGACATGAAGACTGTGGACATTATTTGCCGAACTCTCAGGCTGACGGACGTGAGTCAGGTTTGGGGGCGCTGTAAATTCTAAGGCGTCCAGACAGCGTCCATGGCTTTAGCGCAAGCTACCTCCGTTTACTTTTGTTTCCCCTCTCCTATCTCTAGTTTCTTTTTTACTCTTGGCATGATGCACACTTTTTTTTGGGGTCGTAGCTGTTGGTAAGGCTGGTGAGCAAAAGCTCACCCCATTCGACGAGCTTGCAGGGGCAAGCAACCATGCCATACGCCACCTCGGCCTTACACAAAAAACCAGTTACATTACATTTGAGGTAAATATTTTCCTCAGCCGAGGGTTGTTCCACACGGATTGGTGGACTCAGTGTTGCCAACATTTTGATCAACGAAAGTTGATCGGCAATCTTTGCTTTGGTCATTTCATACGTATTAAGGCAAGTGCATTGTTTGCCTTTTACCGAACTCTTGAAGCCTTCAGGGAAACTTTCGGCTGGTTCCGAAAATACCACATCGTAAACCGATTGAAGCCGTGCCCAATAATCATC
The DNA here is from genome assembly GCF_040869045.1 of Eurosta solidaginis. Taxonomy (NCBI): domain Eukaryota; kingdom Metazoa; phylum Arthropoda; class Insecta; order Diptera; family Tephritidae; genus Eurosta; species Eurosta solidaginis. Next base: position 206,523,016 of record NC_090319.1, on the reverse strand, counting down.
TCGTGATTTGTCTTTGATCACGAGATACGTTTCAGTGTGATCTTGAATCGGTGCCTCATTAAATTTCGCACAGTATCTCATGAGACTGTCACTTTCCGCGATGAAATTTTGTGCGGATGGGTCAAATGATTTGGATTTTGGGAGAGGGATGTTCCCCTTTCCTTTGCCGTTTCTTCCCTTTCCATTTTTTGGTTTTGTCCCGGTTTCAGTCATTTTTGGGAGACTGAGAGGCATTTAAAACAAACTTTTGGGTTTTCACCAAAAACAAACGAATAAATTATTTGTACGCTCAGGGAACGTTCGTAAAATTCGAAGATGGAAATACTCTTCGTGCCACAGAAATTTAAAAAGGCGAATATACCATAAATAAATAAAAATCACACTTTTCACTTATATATACGTGTAAATAAACGTGTATTTGTAAATGACGGGTATATGTGTATGTATATATTCGAAGATAATACTTTTAAGCTTGTATGAATATTTTTTGGAAAGTTCTTATGGGGACGCAAATATCTCAAACTTACACCCCTATTATGAACTCATACGATACACGATAAACGGTTGCAATCTGTTATACCGTATTATGAAATAAATTCTAGCGTGTGAAACCAGATCGTTAGCGTTTATCGTTTATCGTGGTATTGCCGTACGCTAACTATCGCATCAGCTGTTCAATTTTCTACGCTATCTATCGTTGATCAATTTTTACACAATGCATTGGGAACTATTGAAATAAAATTAAATATAAAATTAAAAATCCAAAAGAATCTAACTAAAGCCTCATTCCCAACACTCCGTTCCAACACCCTGGGCAAGAAAACTTAAAGCGGCACAAACCTTCAAAATATTTGGGTTGGATGACCTATTTTTAAGGGCGCGCAAACTGCCTTCTACTTCTGTTAAGACATACTCTGAAATCTATTTTTTTACTTCTAGTATGTCAAGTACAGTGTTGAGTTCATTTTAAGAAGATTGGAAACATCTCTCAATTTTCTTCTTTCTATGGCCTTTTGCGAGTTTCGTCAATTTGTTCATTTGAGTTTTTATAAAAGGCAACAGAGGTTGCAGAAAATATTTTATTATTACAGCTTTTAAAACTGTTGCCACTTTTACGTACAAGACAATTGAATTGTTAGTATTTACGTTTTGTTCTGCTATCTGTTTCGTATAGATTCACAAAAATTTGTAAACAAAACTCTGCTGTCATTCACAATAGTACATCTATCAGGCGTGTGGAAATCGCAATATGAAAGCTGATTTTTTACGATACGCTAGCAAGCGTTTATCGTTTATCGTATGAAAATTCATAATAGGGGTGTTAGTTTTGTACGCTAGAATAAGTACAAATGTACATGCGCAATATACAAACGTTTGTATATATGTTTGTTTGGGCAAACGTATGCACGTGAACCAAAGAAGCTGCCCTATTTTTGTTTAAAAACAGAGTTTGTTTTAATTTGTTTCTTCGTCGCTTTAATTCGCGTTTCTTTTGTGAACTGAGTGCGCTTGATTGTAGTGTTGGGAGAGTGCAGCAAAGAAAGGTGAGAAAATTGCTAATGTGAGAGAGGTTAAGAAATTTGATCAACAATACCAACTCTCTTTGCTAATGCAGCTATACGTGCTTGGAGGATGTCGCTGGAAGAGCGACATGAACGTGTGAGTAAGAACGTATGATGTTCTCATAGTGGAGAAGTAAGACTGCTAACTTGAAAATATTTGTACATGTATGTAGGTATGTACGTATAAATATTATAAATTTTTCTATGCTGCTAAGCAAGAAAAAACGACTTGGAAGTAGGTTGAACTGTTCAACGATCTGTGCGAACAACGGGGTAAATTCAGTTGTAGAAGAATTTTTGTTGATGTTGTTCTTGCACAGTGGGTTTGAGTAATTGGCGGATTTTGCCTATTGGTATAGCGCAATGTTTTCTACCAATTTTTGGATGCAAAAAGGTTGCAGTAAAACCAGCGGGAAGAAAATTTCCGCAATATTCATATATATATGTGAATATATATATATGTTTTGCAGATTACAATAATAATATAATTTTTGTGGAAAAAAGTTTTATAATTTTCCATATTTTTTTTGAAAATAAAAAACTGCCTACTCACCGATTCCTGTAAGTATTATGCTGCTTCTTATAGTGTTGTCTGGTCGTTTGTTGTTGCTTAATTTTTGATTAGCTGGCAGTTATTGCTGGTGCTTGGCTGCTGGTAAAGATGATTTATTTTTATTGGAGACAGGCACTTAGGAAAAGTACTTCCCAAAATTACCAAAAATTATTATTTTATAAAATATTTTTTCCCCCAAACTTTCCAAAAATGTTTTTTCTAACTTTTTTCAAAAGGCGTGTACCAAAGAATTTTTTGCAATTTTTTTGTTTGTTTTTAAATACGAGTGTATATGTGTATATATTGTGTTTTTTTTTTGCTCTTTAACCAAGCACTTTCAAACTCGTTTGTTTGCTTTCGTCACTATTTCGACTGATTTTTGTCCAATAAATTTTTTTTGCGATTTTTTTTGCACTCTGTATGTTTGAGCATTTTATTTAAATTTTAACGAACGTAAATTCGATTTTAATAACTTAATATTTGTTTTGCTTTTGGTTGTACGATCGATTTGTAGCTTTATCCGATCTAATATGTTTTTTAGTGCGAAGAAAAAATGTAAATTCCACTATTTTAACCCAACCTTCGCCAATTTTAATAATTTTTGTTAAAACTAAGTTTAATACATTTCGTGGAATTTGATTTTTTAAATTATTAAAATATATAAAAAAAATATTATCAACAAACACATACATATGTAAACTCATAGAATTGCTATATCTCGAAATCGTTACATTCCTTTACAAACATAAATTTCACAATTTAATATTAAAATATTTAGTGTTAAACTAATTTTACTTTATGTACCATTGTAACATACATATATCTTGCATGCATTCTAAACGTTTTTCACGCTGCAGTGCATTCGACACTCTGCTTGTGTCGTAAGTGTGAATGTGTTTATTTTAAGCAACGCCAACATAATTACTTTCCCACAGGCAAGCAAGCAAGCAAAACGCGTGCGATATATGAGCCACGCTTATGCACCAGCGACCGTGCGAACGGTTGCTATGTACAAACGGTTACATCGCTCATGCAATATATATGTACGTATGTTTAGTATATAGGAACTTTAGTACATAAGAATTTTTTTAGAATATTTTAGTATAAATAAGCCGAAATATTATGAATAAACAGAACTTACTCTTGGTGCCGCATGAATGGCACTTCCTAAATTATTAGCATTCTTATTTTAAATTCTACATGGCGATCCAGCCATTATTATTATTTTGAACTGCTGAAACTAAACCGGCAGTCTCCTTATTATTTTGAGCTGCTGAAACTAAACCGGCAGTCTCCTTTGAGCTGCTGAATTAAATCGGCAGACTCCCTCGTCTGCTGCTTGAAATATATGCAGACTTCCTTTAAAAATCCTTAAACTCTTTAAAGGAACCTGCAATGCCTGCTACAATATCTCAAGCAAGACAACCACCTACTGTATTAATTGATTATCCTGCAAAGTACTACCAGCGGACAGCTATTTGAAGCAGAATGCTAACCTCTTGACCGAACGCACACATCAACTTATTCCCGATGACATATTATTTTCGAAGTATTTAATCCCGAGGACATATTACTTTCGAAGGCACACTCAGGTGATACAACGGACGCCTTCTTTGAAAAAGTCTACAGTCAGAGAAAGAAACAAAGGAAGAAATTCAAGAGGGATGCCAAGCATCATTGTAGGGTGGAATACACAACAATTTGAATGGCAGTAATAAACAAACAATTTGAAAGGCAGTAATAAACAAACAGTTTGAATGGCAGCATAAAGCATATCGAAGTGGAATAAATCCTGGCCTGAAGCAAACACATCAAGGAGACAAAGAGGACAGCAGAATATCTATTTATTATTCAAGTGTTTTTAACATTATATCAAAAACATATGGCAACCTAACGGCTGCCAGTTTAAGGGCAAAAAGTAGATCTCTGCCAATAAATTTAAGAAAGTTTTCTTCTTTCTCTATCCTTTTCAAATGAATAACCTTAATAGTCAAGAAGAATTTGACGCAGTATTCTTGCGTTGTGGTAAATTAATTGAAGAAGAGGAAAAAAAAATTAAAAATAGTGGTAGCAAAATCAGTAGAAATAGAAACAGTAGAAAAAATTAAACAGGGCCCTAAGGCAATTACAATAGAAGAATATAGGCGTAGGATAAAACAAAAAAAGATAGAGGAACCATGGATTCCAAAGCCTTCTAAAAGCAAAAGAAAGAGAGGAGGAAAAAGGTTTAATTTAAGAAAGGCAGTAGCGATTTTGTACCAAAAAATTAACTTGACAACAAGCACGGAAGAAATAATCCGTTTGAATAATGAAATACGAAATTTAAAGGGCATATAAAAAAAAAATATAATAAATATATAAATATTAGAGAGGTAAAAATTTGTAATTTTTACATGGAAAAAGGTAAAAAGTTTGGGACTTATCCAAAAGCCCCAATTGAGGAAATAGAAATCGAAGACGACGAAGGAACTTTAATATGGCTGAACAAATTTTGGAAGGATATTGGTATGACAAGAGAGCCAAATATGGAGGATGTTACTAATCCTACTACTAGAATTGAGGGAATCAGACGCATGTTGATAATGTATAACCTTACAGATCATAAATAAAAATAAATTTAAAAAAGGAACAAAATCCTTGTATATATCTTTTTGACAATGGGAGGCCAAGAATCAAAATTAAAATAGCCTAATGCCAATGTAATCAATTCCATTCAGGTTTCTGACCATAGCGAGGCACTAGACATTATCAAAATCTTGTTGATAATTTTGACAGTCTGCACTTGCCTCAACTTATTCCTAAAATTATACTCAGCTCATAATAAATTTTTAAAGAAAAAATACATGAGCCGAGCAGATGGTCTAGACAAGGTCTAAATCCCAGGGAAAAATATAGAAAAAAAATGTTTTTTCTTCACCTCAATGGGCAAATGGGAAACTACTCTCAACGCACTTGAGGAAGAAAAGATTTTGGCACAAAAATCTTATAAATGTATTAATAAAAATACAAGCCTACCAAGAGTAACTGTTTCAAAGCATCTCACGACAATATTACAGTCGTTGAATAATATAGGCAAGGCTATACAAGAAGTATATAGCAAATTGACTGCCAGTCATCAACTAGAAGCACAATATATTTTTTCCGCTGTTAGAGATAAATTGATGTACTCATTGGGTAGATATAACATTGAGGCGTAAGAACCAACGACACCTGAAGGGAATCCCCAAAAATTGAAATTCTTGATAAAAACTCACAAACTGAAAACGACAAAATGCCACAAACAATAGTCCAATTTCTAAAGACTGCTTCGTCATTCCTGCCAGAATTCGATGGTAAAGTCGAGAACTTGAATAGCTTCCTGGATGCTCTGAATATCCTAGAACAAATTAAGGATACCCATGAAGCTGTAGCGGCTTCGGTGATAAAAACCAAGCTGAAAGGAACAGCCAGAAACCTGTTAAGCACTGAAAGAACAATTGAAGCGATAAAACAAAAATTAAAAACACCAATTAAAGGTGAATCAGTTGGAGTTTTGACAGCACTCCTGAATATCCAACAGCGCAGTAAAACTGCAAACCAATATACTGCGGAAATAGAAAAACTTACGAACTCGTTGGAAGAAGCATACATATCAGATGGACTAACACCAGAGTTAGCAACAAAGTATGCTACACAATCAGCTGCAAAAGCTATGTGCAAAAATTGCTCCAACGACAGGGTAAAAACTATCATGCAAGCTGGAACGTTCACAGCAATGAGCGAAGCTATATCAAAATTTACTAACAGTTGCACAGAAGTAACTGGAAATACAAATTCGCTTTTACATATTCGCCAACAATATCACTTCCGAGGTAACTCCCGCAGGAGTTATCAGAACAATAATTATAGAGGTAATCAGAGACGTACTTTCAATAATTATAACAATAATAACAACAGACCAAATAACCAAAAATCTGGTCGAAATTTCGTAACGCGATGATCTAACCGTAATAACACCAGAAATGTCCGAAATGTTACACAACAGGAAAACGAACAACCTCCACCTCAGTAAATAAGAAATTATATATTTTCATTTTACACCTTAATAGCTACATATCTTCCAGAACAACTCTGAATGATTCCATATCAACCCTAACAATCGATACAGGGGCGGTTATTTCAATAATAAAAAGGGTCAAATTGACATTAATGTCACGATAAATAAATCCCCAAAAAAAGAGAGGAATTGGTCAGGGTATAACAAGCGCTATTGGAACGGTTAAAGCAGATTTAAAAAACGATTATCTATTAATTAGACACAAATTTTACGTAGTAGAAGTCAATTTCCCAATCCCATACGATGGAATATTGGGATTAGATTTCATTAAAAAATATAATTGCATCCTGGATTTTCAAACAGAAGGGGACACTCTAATACTAAGACCATATGACTACCCAGAAAACATAATAATTCAGATGACTAACAAGCCAACAATCAATAGTATTTCAATTCCCGCAAGATCAGAAGTAGTTCGACAAATTCAAATTAAAAATAAAAATTCAGATTTATTTATTCCACAACAAGAATTGTCTGAAGGCATTTTTATTGCAAACACCTTAGCAGATTCACAACAAACATTTGTCATAATTATAAATACAACAGATAAAAATGCAATACTCCATGATTTAAATATATAAACAGAAAATTTGAATAATTATACAATAGTTAAAAGGAATAAACTCGAAAATGATGCCAACAGTAAAGAAAAATTAGAAAGATTAAATAAAAATTTTCAAAACTTTGCAAATAAATCACTTAACGCATTATGTGCAGAAGTCATTGACATTTTTTCATTGGAAACAGAACCTATTACCACTAATAATTTTTACAAAAAAAAAATTCATATGAAAGACAATAACCCGGTCTACGCAAAAATAATAGAATACCAGAAGCTCATAAGAGTGAAATTAATAAACAAGTAAATTAATTAATTAAAGATGACATAGTAGAACCTCCAATTTCAGAATTTAATAGTCCAATTTTATTAGTACCAAAGAAAACACCCCCAAATAAAAAAAGATGGAGAATGGTTGCAGATTACATTCGGGTAAATAAAAAAACTAACTATTGCGCTCAGAAAGTGATATATAAAGGTATGATTGGATTGTTCTTGGTAGACCATTCTTCTCCGACCATGCGTATATCAGTTTCAGCATCCCCCTAAAGAGGGTAGATAAGCTAGGAACCTTTAGAAACCCTATGTCAACGAACTGGACTAAACTCCACAAGCAGGTAGAAGCAAAATTGGGACAACCCAAAGAGGTTGTCAATGTGGAAGAACTGGGGGGTCTAATGAATTCCTAACAAGGACGCTTATGACTGCGTATAACAAAGCTTGCCCTCTAAGAAGATTCAGAGGAAAAGCATAACCGCCATGGTGGAGCAATCAGCGGAGTCTTCTAAGAAGACAGTTAAATGTTTAACCTAGCAAACACCACGGAAAGCGAGGCATGTCGGGACGAGTACAGGGATCTACTGAGGATCTACAAGCGTGAAACTTCAAGGCCGAAGATAATCTCATGAAAAGTTTCTGTACGGACATAGAGTGCTCCAGCGAAACAGCTCCGTGGATGAAGTCCTAGAAAGGGGAAACATAGACCAGGGACTAATAAAGAAAGAGAACGGGGATTGGTTACGTAATAGTGAGGAATCCTTTGATGTGCTTTTCGATACACATTTCCCATCGGGTGATGATTTAAAAGAGCCAGCACAGCGAACTCACACTTCGACCACGGAGCGAGTAGTGCGAGCTTGGTGACCGATACCAAGATCGAATGGGCGGTGAAGACGTTTTTTACGTTTAAACCGCCAGGCCCAGATGGTATATTCACGACCATGCGGTCGTGGAATGGCTTAAAATAATATTCGAAGGGGCAAATGACTGAATCTTGTACCGCTATCATGGAGAACTGCTCATGTAGCTTTCCTACCAAGGGCGGGGAAGATCGGTCACGTGTATCCCAAACTATAAACCCATTAGCTTAACATCATTTCTGGTCAAAACTTTTGAGAGGCTGATAGATGTGTATATAAAGTCCAACGTGGATGAAAAGCTGCTCTACACAACACATCATGCGTACACCAAAGGCAATCCGGTAGCAAAGAACATAGCGTTAACAATTCCAACCAGGCTCGGTGCCTCGGGGCAGCTTGAGCGCCGATCATACAGCCATAGTAGTATAGCGTCATCAATCACAAGACGAACAGACTACCTGATTCCCTATCTGCGCTTCGAGAGGGATCTTAAGGCCACAATAGAGGTGGACGGTTGTCGTAAGGGTGCTGAAATGGCAGACGAGGCGATACGTGTGTGTACAGATGGTTCGAAATTAGTGGAAGGATTAGGGTCTGCGGTATACTGCGCTGATCCGGAAATCAACAGATCCTACAGGCTGTCGAATTACTGTAGCGTTTTCCAAGCGGAAATATTAGCCACCACCAAAGCAGTAGAAACCCTGTAAGAGAATAGCTTAAGCTGCAACCATGTTAACTTTTATATTGAAAGTCAAGCAGCAATTAAGGCAATGATCTCGCATAGCACAGCATCTAAATGCATGAGTGTAAGCATCTGGAGAGAATCAGGACGGGGAGAAGTATACATCAATATTGGGCCCCAGGGCATATGGGAATAGATGGGAATGAAAAAGCGGATGAACTAGCTAAAAAGGGCAGATCCCTTGAAGCTTTCTCCGTAGACGTTCAAATCATACTGGGCGAAATTAACCGAAGGCGAGAGGTGCACATGATTGGCCAAGCGAGAAAGGCGTGGGTTCAAGCGCGGAGCTGTAAAGTGTCGAAGGTTATGTGTAGGTCTTACAACCTTAGACTAACAAAATTGCTTCTATCATTAAAAACAGAGGACTGTAGACTCATGACGGGTATTCTGACTGGACACTGCCTTCTGGCATCACATGCCTTTAAATTAGGCTTGGTCAGTGATAACAGTTGTAGAAAGTGCCGTTTTGAGGAGGACCCGATCGAGCACTTTCTGTGCTCGTGCCCTGCGCTTGCCAGGCTAAGAATCCAGCTATTAGGAGTTATACGGCTGTCGGATCTAGAAGGAGCAAGTGGATTAAGTCCTAGGAAGCTTCTAATATTTGCCAAGAGGGCGGATTTATTTTATAACATAGGTCCTGGTTTTTGATAGGGATTTTCAGTTTGGTCGTTAAAACAAACTTCTGGTAACAGGTCCTCCTGAACCGGCTAGTTCAACCTTACCTAACCTAGCCTACATAATTAGATACAAGTAATTCCTAAAAACCGATCGTACAACCAAAAGCAAAAAATATAAAATTATAAAAATCGAATTTACGTTAATTTTAATAAAATTTAAAACAAAACACACAAAATTGTTAAACAGTGGGTGCTCAAAAATTCATTTACCTTTATATATAAAAAAAAATATATAGAAATATATATAACAAATGAAAACTGAGTGAAGGAAGTGATTGCGGAAAATAAATATAAATTGAGTGCGAAAAAAAAATTGCAAAAAAATATATTGGAATAAAATAAGTCGAAATAATGACGAAAAACAACAAAAAGTAAACGAGTTTGAAAGTGCTTGGTTAAAAAGCAAAAAACCACATATACACTCGTATTTAAAAACAAAAAAATTGCAAAAAATTGTTTGGTTCACACGTTTTTTAAAAAGTTAGAAAAACATTTTTGGAAATTTTGGTTGAAAAAATCTATATATAAAAAGAAGTGTACCATTTGTTTGTCACTCCATAACTCGAGAACGGATAGAAAGATTACCATGAAATTTTTAGGAAATATACAGGAATTTCAAAATCAACTAACAATCATCTCTCCGGTTAGTTGATTTTGAAATCCCATTCTTGAGTTATAATTTTTTTTTAGAAAAAATTCAAAATTTGAAAATTTGGTATATAAATTTGCCTATATTAGTATTTACGATCCTTTTTTCCGGGAAGTTAACCAGAGACGGACTGGGACTGGGATTTGAACTAGGACCGGGACTGAGACTGGGACTGGAACAAAATACATACCACCCTCTGGGACAGGCAATAAGGGATGAAGAAGAATGAGAAGAAGGTGAGAGAAGAGAAAAGACAGAAGTAGAAGGAAACTGAGAAAGAAATAGAATGAGACGAATATGGAGATAGCTGAAGCGAAAAAGACGGAAGGAGAAGTGAATAAAGGGATCAGGAAAAAATGAAGAGGGGTGGGGGAGGGCAGAGTTAGACGGAAAAAGCTTATTAAAAAATGCAGATAGGCCAAATTTAGGGCAGAACAACGTCTGCCAGGTCTGCTAGTATTTTATAACATAATAATTTTGGGAAAGTTTGGGAAGCACTTATCCTAATAATCCAATAAAAAAAAAAATAATTTTTACCAGCAGCCAAGCAGCAGCAACAACAGCCAGCTAAGCAACAATCAAGCAACAACAAGCGACCAGACCGACCAGCGGGCTAGGGGGTCAGAATATACATGCGGTAGGTATGCCTGTCGTAAGAGGCGACTAAAATACCAGATTCAAGGGGCTGTGTAGCGCAACCCTTCAGATTGCCAGCGCAATATATAGCTTTTCCAAACCCAATTGTCAACCTCACCTATCCGCGGCGAATCCTGTTTCACTAACAGACGAGGTTCTAGCGACCCCAAGCTCATCATGAAACTTGGAAGTGAGGAGGGAGTTATGGCCTAAAGGTTTAATGTGGCCATATAAATCGTTCCCGAGATGATCGGGCTAGCGCTTTAATGGTGGTGTGTTACCGGAGCGTACCGGATCTACAATCGCACAATCACGAATCGCCTATCAGTCCTTCACTCCCAAGGAGTTAAGACAGACAGTTCGGATCCGATTCTGTTGCATATGTTCATCAAACCTCCCCGAAACAAACCTGTCACTTTGGGAACAATCTCTCTCTTCGCGAAGAGGTTTTCCTTCATTGTCACAAATGAATAACTTCCCTTCCATTAGCGCACGCGGATTTGGCATTTACTACGCGCATACGGAAGGACGGGTGCGAGCTGTAGTAATGGTAAGGAAACAGCTGCCTTCATATGTGCTGCCTAATTACACTACTGAGGACCTCGTAGTGGTGGCCGTTGAGCAAAAGAATAAGTAGGCATTTATCCTGGCATCCTGCTACATGGCCCATGCTGCGGAGGTTCCACCGCTGAAGTGAAAGAGGCTAGTACAGGACGAAGGGAGCAAAGGGCGGTTGGTCATAGGCGGGGATGCAAATGGGCACCACAATTCGTGGGGAGGAGCAGATACGAACGAGAGAGGCGAATCTCTATTTTGTTAAATCCTGCAAACCAATTTGCAGATAGCCAAGAGGGCAAATGTCCCTACATACAATGGTCCAACATCCAGCAAGGTTTTGGATACTATTACATTGAGCTCCGAACGTGATGTATCAAGGTAAAATTGGCATCAAGGCAAGATTAAATGAAGGGGAGAGGTGCACATGATCGACCAAGCGGGAAAAGCGTGGGTTCAAGCACGGGGCTGTTAAGTGTCGAAGATTATGTGTAGGTCTTACAACCATAGACTAATAAAGTTGCTTCTATCATTAAAAAGAGAGGACTATAGTTTAATGATGGGTATTCTGACTGGACACTGCCTTCTAGCGTCACAAGCCTTTAAATTAGGCTTGGTCAGTTATAACAGATGTAGGAAGTGCGGGTTGGAGGAGGACCCGATCGCGCACGTTCTGTGCTCGTGCCCTGGACTTGCCAGGCTAAGACTCCAACTATTAAGAGTGATACAGCTGTCAGATCTAGAAGCAGCAAGTGGCTTAAGTCCTAAGAAGCTTTTAGTATTTGCCAAGAGAACGGAGTTATTTTATAACATAGGTCCTGTTTTTTTATAAGGTTTTTCAGTTTGGTCGTTAAAACATACTTCTGGTAACACTACGGACTCATTCATCTATGTGAGGTCCTCATGGAACGGCCAGTCCAACCTAATCTAACATAGCCTACATAGTTTGATACAAATAATTCCTAAAGAACCGATCGTACAACCAAAAATTAAAAAAATATTAAATTATTAAAATCGAATTTAAATAAAATTTAAAACAAAACTACACAAAAGTGTAAAACAGTGGGTGCTCAAAAATACATTTACCTTTATATATACAAAAAAAATATATATATATAAATATATAACAAATGAAAACTGAGTGAAGGAAGTGATTACGGAAAAAAATATAAATTGAGTGCAAAAGAAAAATTGCAAAAAAAAATATATTGGAATAAAATCAGTCGAAATAATGACGAAAAACAAAAAAAGCAAACGAGTTTGAAAGTTCTTGGTTAAAAATCAAACAAAAAAAAAAATATATATATATACATATACACGCGTATTTAAAAAAAATCTTTGGTACACACCTTTTGAAAAAAGTTAGGAAAAACATTTTTGTAAAATTTGGGGAAAGAAATCTTTTATAAAATAATAATTTTTGGAAATTTTGGTAAGCACTTATCCTAAGTGCCTGTCTCCAATAGCAGCCAAGCAGCAGCAACAATAGCAAGCTAAGCAACAATCAAGCAACAACAAGCGACCAAACAACACAAGAAGAAGCACATAATACGTGCCGGAATCGGTGAGTAGGCAGTTTTTTATTTTTCATAAAAAATATAGAAAATTATAAAACTTTTTTCCACAAAAGTTATATTATTTTTGTAAACTGCAAAACATATATATATATTCACATATATGTATGAATAGTGCGGAAATTTTCTTACCGCTGGTTTTAATGTAAAAAAAAAAAACAAAAAAAAAAAAATATTCCGCTGTACCAATAGGCAAAATTCGCCAATTACATATATATATCTACAAATTTCAAGTGGTATATAACCAACAAAAATTGCATTTTACTTGCCTACACAAACCCACTGTGCAAGAAAAACATTAGCAAAATTTCTTCTACAGCTGAAGTTACCCTGTTCTTCGCACAGATCATTGAACTTTGCGATACAGTTCAAGTTACTTCCAAATCCTTTTTTCTTGCTTGGCAGCATATAAAAAAAATTATAGTATTCATATGTACATACATGTACAAATAATTTCAAGTTGTTTTTCCAGCATTCTTATTTCTCCACTCATATATAGATACATTAGCAAACAGAGTTGGTACTGTTGATCAAATTTCTCAACCTCTCTCACCTTAACAATTTTTCACCTTTCTTTGCTGCATTCTCCCAACACTACAATCAAGCGCACTTAGTACACTACAAAAACGCGACATTAAAGCGACGAAGAAGCAAATCAAAACAAACTCTGTTTGTAAACAAAAGTGCATACATTCGCACAAACAAACATATAGACATACGCTTGTATATTGCGCATGTACATTAGTAGGTATTCTATCATACAAAACTAATTTTGAGATATTTTCGTCCCTATAGGAATGAACATACATATATATAGCAATAATTTACAAATACACGTTTATTTACACACGTTTATTTACTAAGAGAAAAGTGTTTGTGATTTTTATTTTATTTATTTATTTTTTTTTTTTGTCAAACATAAAATTTAATTCCGCTTTGGCGGATTTAAATCAATTAAGGAACGTCACGTTGTCCGCGCTTCATCATATTACAAAAAAAAAAAAAAAAACAACACAAATACCGACTCCATGTACAAATGCGTGGTGGCAACGGCGCGAACCGACGTATTTGTTAAAGATTAGTTAAGGCGAGAAAAGAGGAAGAAAATAAAAACACCAAAAGGGTTTCGTATTAATAAAAAGGAATTCACAGTGTGCTTTTATTTATATAAATACAACAAGTGTTAAGAAATGGTTTAACAAATGTTGTGGAAAATGATATATATGTAATAATAATTATGAAAATTTGCACTTACGTGAACGTGTGATTACGTGTACCTTTGCTGGCTGCTGGATTCAAAGAGGTTTAGCAGTAAAATAGAATAGGTCAGAATGCGCGTTCCACTTAATGCCGAGTGCTTTTACCATGCTGGTGTCTTCAAACTCAAGAAAATCCTCGCTTAATAAGTGTTGCTTCGGTATACCCTGTAAAATTTTCTTGCAGTTGGACGTCCATTTTCGCAATGGGAAACCTGCCGATTGCAATGCCGATGATATTTTGTCCCTTGCCTATGCAATTCCGCAGGATATCTGCTGCCATTGGATGCGATGTCTCCACGTCATCAGCCAGTTGGTGTAGTGTTCGAATCGCAAGGTAGGGAACGCAGTTCACTCCAAATGTACTGTTGATTGGATCCTTAGGGCAGTTGCGAAATACGATTCGCTGGAATTCGATTTGATTTTCATTAACCCATATTTGGCGGTACATTTTTTCTATGTCGCTGTTAAATACGTATTTGAACAGCCGCCAACGTAGTATAAGAATTGTTAGGTCGGATTGAAGAATCGGGCCTGGATATAAAGCATCATTTAGACTTTTGCCATTAGTGGTACGACAAGATGCATTAAATACGACTCTGACTTTTGTCGTTGTACTTCCCTCCTTTATAACAGCATGGTGAGGTAGGAAGTAATAGTCATTTGAGTCTGGCGGAATATTGCCTATTTGTTTCATGTGCCCTAAGGTTTCATATTCGGATACAACTATATTGTATTCCGTTTGAAGGACTGGGTTTTTCGCAAGTCGTGTCTCGTTGCGATAGAATTGAGAACACGCACTTCTTAATGAGGGGCCTAGGCTAAATTCTTTCCTAAAGGGTAAGGACACTACGTATTTGCCATCGTTGTTCCGAACTGTTGTGGATTTGTATAGCTCCTCGCAGTAGGTGTCATCTTTATTGATGCTCCTCTTCTTTGGAATTTCCTCTATCGCCCAAAAAGCCGCCAGTTGTTGGTCAAAAGTTACCTCGCTAAAATATGAAACTAGGGTCTTATTTATATCAACCGCATCTGTCCGGCCTGTCAAAATCCAGCCGAACACCGTTTCCTGTGCTATTAATGTGTTTAGCACATCTTTCCTAATGCCGCCTAACATAATTTGGGGTATATGTCTCCACCCATAATTAGATCGACTGGCTCATTGACAAAGAATCTTTTGTCAGCCAGTACTAAGTCAGGGAATGCTTGCCTAGTCATTGCGTTTATTTGGCAAGTTGGAAGATTCCCTGTTAATTGTGGTAAAACCAGCATGATCGTATTGATCTTGATTAATGGGTCGGTTGGTGACCGCAGTTGTGTGTTGCACGCTTCTTTTACTTGTGCAGATATTGTATTATTGATGCTCGAAACTTGGGCATGCAGGTGTTTGGATGGCAGATTAATTCTGCGCTTTAGTTTCTCGGTAATGAATGAACATTCAGATCCCGAGTCTATTAGGGCTCTCGCCGAATAGTCAACACCATTAAAATGAATATTAACCTGAGCTGACCCTAGTAATACCCCTTTATTTGTATTAGCAAAACATGAGTTCACATTATTAATCGGAGCATTTTCTCTTTCAGCATTGCGTCGTATTTGAGCTTCCCGTGAGGTAGATGCTCCGAAAGTGTTAGAAGTATTTGTTGGTTTTGGCTGATTCGAAATATGAAGCAGCGTATGGTGTCTTAAATGACATGTGGCACAGTTCATTTGACTGGTGCACTTTGTTACCGAATGGCCATCAGAAAGGCAGTTTATACATCCACGGCTGCTCTTAATTTGTTCAAACCGTTTATTGGATGTTAAACGTAAGAACTTTTCACACTTTGAAATTCGATGTGCAGGACTTTTGCACATCTTACACGTAGGTTTGGCTACACTTGCACTTGCCTGGTAGGACCCTAATCGCTTCGATGATGTGTCTGCCGAGGAACGAGAAGCATGTGACTTAGAGGGTTTTGAAACCGTATCCCCTCTTATATCTACGACAGTTTCCAACGTTTGGAATCTGCTGGATAAAAATTTATCCATGTCTGCCCATTTTGAAATTTCTGTTTTATTTTCTATGGTTTGTTCCCATAGAGCCAGTGTGGTTTCTGGCAGTTTTGTGGAGCACAAATACGTTAGAATTGCATCCCAGTTTGATATGTCAATCTTGTGACATTGAAGCCCTGAGATACAATTGTTTATTTCACGTTGCAGTTTTTTAATGGAGCTACCGCATTCACTCTCAACTGCTTTTAAACTAAAAAGAATTTTTAATTGGGCACTGACCAAGATACGTTTGTTTTCGTATCGGTCACATAAATTTTTCCACGCTGTATCGAAACCGTCTGTCGTTAAGGAACACCGTTCCACTATTTCTTTGGCCTCCCCTTGGGTTTTTTGCCTTAAATAGTATAGTTTTTGTACTGCATGGAGTTTGCTATTATTAATATATATAGCAGTGAACATGTCCCTAAAAGACGGCCATGAAATATAGTCACCTTTGAAAATATCCGTATCTCATGCTGGCAGGCGAACATGATATTCCATATTATCTGAGACATCTACTTTCTTATCTTTCTATTCAAAATTTTCCAAAAGCTCAGCTATTGCCGCCTGACACTTTAGGAAGCTGAAATAGCACATTTTATGCTTCTTTTTGATAGCTGATAGGTCCTTTGACTCAAGCTCTGATGAACCTACGAGCTTTTCGTATGTCCCCTTCGTAGCTTCCCACAGAGTTTTTAGCTCATCCCTTTGGTATATTAGGGAGTGTTTACTGTGTTGTGAAGGTGACATGTCGTTGAAGTCATTTTCATACTCCGTCACTGCATCTGCTTGGCGTGTATAGGTCTCCATTGTGTATAAAAATGAAAACCGATAAATTTATAAAAAACTAAGAAGAAATTGCCTTTGCAGTGTGTAGTGAGTGAAAATGTTGCCAAAGGACCGAACTTGGAAGTGATAATGTGATTAGTGAAAAGATTTGGTGTATGCGTATGTATTCACAAATTTACCAATTGATGGTGTAGGCCGATAAGTTATGGCTAACGTGAAAAAAGGACTGTATAGAGGCTTATGTGCTAAGTTGGATAAGTACAATTTCGTCGTGGCAACGGCGCGCACCCACGTAAATGTGAAGGAATGTGCTAATGCAGTTTTGCTATTGCATTGTCTAAGCCAATGAGTAATGGCTAGTGAAAAATGGTGTTAGTGAAAGAATAAACAAATCACACGTTATGGACTTTAAATAGCTTAATAAAGGACTTTATTCAACTTTGATCTTGTCCAGTGATCTTTTATATCTCACCAAAAAATAGATCAGTCTTAACTGATATTTGTATTGCCGCAAGTGGAGATAATAAATTCTTCAATTTTTTGTTTCTTCTTTTTAAAAAAAAATTATATGAGAAATAAGCCTATTGGCCACCCAAACAAGAACAACTATATATGTGTGTAAACTAAGTGCACTTTGTATTATAGCACCAAGATAAAATGCGATCGTATTGCCCGTGTAAATAAGCGCAAGTGATTTTTATGTGGAAAAATTTGTTTGATTGAATGTGCGCGCAAATTAAATACAATTTTTTGGTTAAATAACCCTAACAAATCAAAATTTAATTATGTGAATTTTATTTATTTATTTTTTTTTTTCTATGAAAGTTATGTAAAGGCGAAAGTAAAACATTGGCGTTAAGCGGTGTTTAGGTTATGTTAACCTTTTGGAGCAGTGTTGTGCTACCTTGAGCTGTGTCCGGAAAATCTTACCGCGGATGGGGGATTATTCCGGATAGTCACAAGGCGTGATGCACAAACTTTAAGTAACTGCGTTAAGCGCTTTTTTTTCTCTATTTTTGCACCAAATATAAATTTCTCACTTAACACTCACTTGCACTTTTTGATGGGAAAGAACCAATTTATAATTTATTTTGATATATTTATTCACAACAAAAAAAAACACTACCTCGCACGGAATAAACTACGTACCTTAATTCGTTGATCCGGAGTAGTAGATTGATTTTTTGTGGATGTCGGAGTTGTTGATGTTGGTGTTGCCAAAAGGGTCGTTGTGTGCAAACGCTGCCGATTATATTATCACGATTGTAAATATCTTCCTTGAACTTTTGACTACTTCTTATTAATTGCCTAGGGAGTGGAGTGGACTATAATTATGTGACTGGTTCTCTTTACCGGCGTGGTAAAATTTCTGTTCCACGAAGAGGAATTCCATCTTCGAACTTTGCGAACGTTCCATGAGCTTACAAATAATTTATTCGGTTTTCTTTGGTGAGAACCCAAAAGTTTGCTTGAAATGCCTCTTAATCCCCCAAAAATGTCCGAAACCGGGACAAAACCAAAAGATGGCCCAAAAGAAGAAACGGATAAGGAAAGGGCAACATTCCCCCGCCAAAAATCCAAATCAGTCGACCAATTCGCGAAAAATTCGTCGCAGAAAGTGACAGTCTCATGAGATACTGTGTAACATTTAACGAGGCACCGATTCAAGATCACACTGAATCGTATCTCATGATCAAAGACAAATCATTAGATGATTGTTGGGCACGGCTTCAATCGGTTTACGATGTGGTATTTTCGAATCAAAACGAAAGTTGACCTGAAGGCTTCACGAGTTCAAGGCAAACAATACACTTTTTTCGGTACGTATGAAGTGACCAAAGCAAAGATGTTCACAGCGGTGTACAATAGGGCGGGTCGATTTAAAAATCGCTCATTTCTCTGTGAAAATTGTACTCTAGGGATCAAAATAGGAAACTTTGCCGAAGGAACCATACATCTAAAACGAATTCTGATGTCCCCCCTTTGGGTCGAACTTTTGGGTAGGCGCAATTTCAATTCTACCTGCTGTGTCTTGTGGTGGCTTAAAACAAACAGCACAAGCAATTTTACGATCTGCAATTGTGTCACAGCAATACCTTCATTTTTTAAAACGGTTGAATGAAAAACCCACACAACTATGTTTACGACATGCAAATGCATCACAGTGATGCCTTGGTTTTAAAAGGGGATTGTAAAAACGCTAATTTCTAATAATTTTTTTTAATTTCTTTTCTATTACTAAGTTAAATTCATTTTTTCATTTACATATGTTCTGACTAAATAAATTTCTAAAGAGAAAAATAAACTCCAAAAAGAAAAAACATAGGCATTTCAAAGTGGGATTTTCAAAATTTGGCCATACAACCCAAAGGGTGGGACATCAGAATTCGTTTTAGAGGTATGGTTCCTTCGGCAAAGTTTCTTATTTTGATCCCTAGAATATGATTTTCACAGAGCAATGGGCGATTTTTTTGCCTCCCCACAAATCGACCCGGCCTAGTGTACATTAACCATCCAAGGCTCTCCCGTGCTCAAAAATTGTACCATCTCCGGTACAAAACGCAAGCAAAGCCAGCTCTATCGTCAAAAATTATCCGTTGAGCGATGATAACTTTGTCCTTGCCTGGGAAGCTTTATGGTTAGATACGAAAACAAGCGTATCCTGGTTGAAAACCAGATCAAATCCTTACTGACTTTTGCCACTATTCCATCCGAAAGCAGTGAGCAACTTCAGAGATTGCAAAATACAATCAACAATTGCCTATCAGTCGTTCACTCCCGAGGAGTTACGACAGACAGTTGGGATCCGATTCTTTGTTCACCAAAACTCCCCGAAACAACCCTGTCACTTTGGGAACAATCGCTCTCTTCGCGAAGAGATTTACCCTCATGGTCACAAATGAAGGACTTTCTCACCACCAGATATGAAGTCGTTGAAAGAGTCAGTAGGCTTCAACCAAGCCAAAGCAAACTAAAACCAGTCGCTCATCAGAATTCTAAGCAAAACAGGTCCTTCAACAGGACGCAAACCTTTGTGGCAGAATCTAAAAAGGAAACTTGCCAATGACGCAACTCCACGCACCTTTTTAGGTTCTGTCCGCAATTCAAACGAGTGTCTGTGCAAAACCGGATACAGTTCGTAAAACAAGCTAAGCTGTGTACAAACTGCCTTAGCAGCAATCATGTCATCAATGAGTGCATGAGCAAGTGGTCATGTTCGACATGTCATCAACGCCATCACACGCTGTTGCATGCGAAACCACAAGCACCACGTTCTGCGAACGAATGCATCAAAGGTGCAGCACACAACTGCTGAGTCGACATCTTCCGTTCGACAAACGCAGAATTGCTCCGATTCCAGAGAGCTACCGTGTTGTTCAAAGCACGCACCGGTTCAATCATTGCATGCAGCCTATGATAAATAAATTCTCCTTCTTACTGCTATGGTCGCAGTCGAACACGAAGGGGAATTATTTCAGCTGAGGGCCCTTATCGATCAGACCTCGGTAAGAACTTTCATTTCCTCAAAAGTTCAACAATGGTTGAAACTTCCATTCGAACATTCAAAGTGCGAAATCTCTGGCAATCTCTGACAATCGATATAAAAGTCCTCCAAGCTTTGTCCTTTGACACTGGGTGCATTCAAGGCCATGAAAAGGATAAAGGTTCGTGCCATTGTGTTGCCGCAACGTACAAAGAATCTGCCAACATCCACCATCAGTCGCAAAATCTGTTAGCAGTTCAATCTCCTTGAGCTCCTGATCTCAGTTGACACATACCAGGTCAGACTGACATGGTCACAGGCAGCGACATACTTCCACAAATTCTGCAGGAAGGTATAAAAAAGGTGTGCGGCAGCATACTTCTGCAACGAACCATTTTTGGTTGGGTTCTCAATGGTATAATAGCTGAAAATGTGGTGTAATTTTCGGCACAAACCCAAAAAGTGTCGATCGAGACGCTCAGTTCTCAATTAAGAAAATTTTGGGAAGAGGAGGATATTCCACAACCTGCACAGATATCCCCCGAAAATCAAGCGTGTGAGCAGATATACGCAACAACCACAACACGTGCACCAAACGGTCGATACATTGTGCGACTTCCATTCAAAGAAGAGTTTCCTGAAAAGCACTCTCTCGGCAAATTCCGCCCGTTTGCGCTACACCAGTTTTTCAGCATGGAGCGAACGCTTCAGAAAAAGGGGGAGTTAGGTACAGTGTACAACAAGGTGTTGCAAGAATATCTCGACCTTGATCACATGGAATCTACCGATCTTCTCATTTTACTTGCCAAATCATGCGGTTGTCAAACCAGATAAAGTCACCACCAAAGTTCGTGTGGATTTCAACGCCTCTAAAAAATCTGGGTCACGAACATCCCTGAGTGACGTGCTATACACTGGTCCAACTCTCCAATCACATCTCATGCTACTAATTATACAGTGGCGTATGCATAAGTATGTGTTCAATGGAGACCTTGAAAAAATGTACCGTCAGATCCTCATACACGAGGACGATAAAGATTTTCAGCGAATCCTATTTTGCAAATCGGCCAATTCCATTGTTAGTGATTTCAATCTAAAAACGGTTACTTTCGGCGTCAATTGTGCACCATATCTCGCTATTCGTACGTTGCATCAACTATCCGATGACACGAAAACGATATTCCCCTTGGCTGCAACAATTCTCAAGACGCAGACGTATGTCAACGAGATCCTATCAGGAAGTCACACCATCGATAACGCCACTAAATCACTCGTTCAAATGACAAAAGCCCTAAAATCAGCCGGTTTCATATTCAAGAAATTAATGGCTAATTACCCGGCCATATTAGAACAGTTTCCGAAGGAGGATCTTCTTGACTACATCTTCTTAAAATTTGAGAGCACTTTCAATACCAAAACTCTCGACCATTCTGCCGGAAAACACCCAAAATCTGGTCACAAATCGACAAATTTTATCTTGTGTTGCAAAACTCTTTGACCCGGCAGGATGGCTGTCGCCAATTATGATCCAAGCCAAGATGCTTCTCCGAGAAATCTGGCTGGTTGGCAGCAGTTGGGATGAAAGCGCCAAGCCCGCAACATTATCTAAATGGCAACATTTTGGAGAAAACCTGCCCCATCGAAATCTCTCGATGGGTTAGTGTCGTTCCAGGGTAAGATATCCAAATCCGCGGGTTCTGTGATGCCTCGGAAAAAGCATATTGCGAAGCGATTTACATCCGCACACATGGCTGCGAAAGGCAAAGTTGTCCCCATAAAAACTGTAAGCCTGACCCGCTTAGAGCTATGTGGTGCAGTCCTGCTCGCCAAACTGGCTTCAACTGTTCGAAAACAGCTTGACATAGAAGCATGAAACTCATTCTTATGGTCAGATTCTGAAATTGTATTAGCTTGGTTAGAAAAATCTCTTATGTAGCCAACCGTACCTCTCAAATTCGAGAATATCTTCCTAGCGGCACCTGCGTCATGTATCTATCCAAGACAACCCTGCTGATTTTGCCACACGTGTTTGCAAGCCGCATGATTTGATATGCTCCTCACTTTGGTGGCACGGACCACAATGGCCTTCTTGCCACATTTCGGCATGACCAAAGCCGAAAGCAGGTAGTGCTTCTCCACCCGAGAAGCGCAAGTTTTAAGCATATCACACACTCGAGGAAGAGGACGATATTCTTCAATGTTTCTCCTCATACTCTCGAGCTCTCCGTGTGATACTTGTCCCGCTTTATGAACAACGCCTGCAACAAATCCAAATCGGTGGCAACAACACATAATCCCTATTTGACCCACAACATGTAATATGCGAAAACGCGTCTTGTGGCAATGGCACAATCTCGCCATTTCGGGGCGGAAAAGGACGCCCTATAAAACAAAGTGCCAATTAGCAAATTAGTTCCCTTCTGGCTCTTAGTTAGTTAGTTGTTTATTTATTACGGCTTAAAGCCTAATTCAAGATACAAATAGTACTATTCTATCTTATAGGTAGAGTTTTACAAAATTCATATAATTTTGCCTTAAAAACTAAGATTTCATTGCAGTATTTAATTTCCAATGGGAGCTCATTGTAGCCTTTTAGGCCTTTGTAAAAAATGTTTTGCTTAATTATTTCTGTTCGAAACAATGGCAATTAAAATCATGTATATTTCTAGTATTTATATTGTGTGTTTGCTCCACTAGAACTACGTTACTACTTATATATTCAGGTACATTTCCATGTTTTATATTAAATATCAATTTCATAGTATGAAAATAAATTTTTTGTTTGACACTCAACCAGTTCAACTTTTTTAACATATCAGCCGTTCTAGCATCTTTACGTTTTTTAAGAATAAACCTCATACATATATTTTGAAGCTTTTGTAGCTTATCAATTTCTTTGTCGGCCATTATGGATAATATCGATGGGCAATACGCAAAGTGTGGCTCAATAATAGATTTATAAATAACTATTTTATATTTTTCTGGTATATACTTGGTAGATCTCTGCACAACACCAATCTTTTTCGCGATTTTCGCAACTGCGTAGTTTATATGTTCTTCAAATTTAAGTTTGTTATCAATTATAATCCCTAAATATTTTATGCTATTAACTTTTTGTATGCTTTCATTATTTATTTTTAGCCCACTTAAGTCCTCATCATTAATATTGTTTCTTGTTATGACCATATATTTGGTTTTGTTTATATTGTGTATAAGTTGTTGAGATCATTTTGCATTTTTAATACCGCAGTAGTAATATAATTATCACTGATCATAAGTGATGCATCATCCGCAAATAGTTTGATATCACAGCCTTGTATCGCATTAACTATATCATTTATATATATTAGGAACAATATTGGTGCTAGGACCGAGCCTTGTGGTAAGCCTATGGGCACTTCCAATACATCAGCTATCGCTGTTTTTATAACTGTTCGCTGTTTCTTATGTTTTAAATAACTGCGGAACCAAGCAAGCTCTATGTCTTTAATACCAATTTGTTGAAGTTTCTTGATAAGGATTTCCCTACCTACCGTTTCGAATGCTCTTTTAAGGTCAAGAAAGACAGCAACCACCACCTTCTAATTATTTAGACCATCTTTCCACTCCGATATCACAAAGTTAAGAACTGTTTCACACGAATGTTTTTTCCTAAAACCCGACTGTTGATTGACAAGTATTTTGTTTGAGTCTAGATATTTTACCAATTGATTCTTAACATAAACTTCAAGGATTTTAGCGTCACTTGGTATAGTTTTTATGGGTCTAAGCTCTTCTGGCTGTATTGTCTTTTTAATTTTTTCAACTGGAATCACCGTTGGCATTTTCCACTTTTCTGGTACAATATCATCTTCCAAACTGCTATTAATTATTTGGGCATAGAAAAACCATGTATACACTATATAGTCCTTCATTACGCCATCCGACACAGTGTTCCTGCGCCTATTTTGTATTTAAACTCTTGCAGGATTTTTATAACTTCATCAGTCATTATTTTAGGAAACTTAAATTCAGAATTGGCTTGACTACCACTGAGTGCTATATCGAAATATTCTATATTGTTATTTATTTCTATCACACTATTTATAAAAAATTTGTTAAGGCCATTTGCCAAGGCAAGTTCATCTTCTACCAATATACCAACGGTTACCGCTTTATTAATACCATCGTTATCCCGCGCCCAGCAGACCGTCGATTTAAGGTACTTCCACATATCTTTGGCGTTGTTTTCATTCATTATAACTTTATTTTCCATGTATTTAATTTTCTTTATTTTAAGTAGGTTTTTATACATTTTATTAATATTTTTGTATTCTTCCCACAGTCCTGTCTGTATAGCACATGTATACAAATAAAATTCAAGTTTATTTATTTGTGCAAGTCCTCCATCGTACCACTTATTCATTAGTTTTATATGTACTCCTATTTCATAGGGTTAATTTTACATCGCTTGCGTTAAAATGTGGTTCACTAGTTCAACTTTATCATCTATTAATAAATTTTCATTGAAAGTAAAATTAAAGGACCTAAGTAGGTTTAATAAACTGTCATTACTATATTTATCCCAAGCATTTATTTTCTTAGACACTCTCATCTTATATTGTTTCATGATCAGAAATTCTGTATGCTTGCAAAGATTTAGACTTTATTTCTTGAGAATTTGAATATATGAGATCAATTTTAGATTCAGTTGTATCCGTTATTGGTGTATTAAAATCCACCTTTTGAACCATACCCATCACGGAAAATATTTCATTCAGCTTTGTACTGTATGTTGATATGTGATTCATGTTGATATTAAAATCACCAACTAGTATATTGCGGTTACTTTTTTCATATTTATCAATTAATATTTCAATTTTATTGTAATGCACCACAAATTCATGTTTACACAACCATTATATATTATATTAAAATTTATTTCTCTATGTACATATATTAGTACTCTGCCAGTATGCCTACTGTGGGAATCACATCTTATCATGTTAAAAGATGCTATTTCTAATTCACTATCTTCAATATCTTTTGTTGTACACGTTCCAGAGCATATTATTGTTACGAATTTTAGCAACACTAAGAGGTACTGTCATCTCTAAGCGATGCTAAGCACTGACTTGTACGCACATCAATAGATCAATCATTATGTCTACACATATGTTCGTACAGGCAGTGGAAAAGAGACAAACACATGCTGATATCTTATCTGAGATGCTCCCAAAAGTATGCAATTATAATTGTGGAAGTATCGCACACAAATACACGCGCATATGAGAAGCTATACACGTGCATCTGTAGTTATAATGTTATAGTTCATAACTAAGTAGTAAGTTGTGGAAATGGAAGGGCCTAGAAATATGTGAACGAGAAAACCGCACAGTATAAAAGCAGCAACAGTAGAGGTGCGACAACCAGTTTCATTTAAGCAAGCTATTGGTTGTGGAGTATCAGTGTTATTGTGAAGTGCTTTAATAAAGGCCATTTTGCATTAATAAATATTGGAGTTATTTATTCAACAGTTTAGCGATACGAACGTTAGTAGGAGGTTGCGAATAAGAGGATTTGCAGTAAATTCGTAACAATTGGTGTCAGAAGAGGAATTGTTGAATAAATTCCGAAGACTTCGAATACAACTTGGACATGGCAAAATTAAGCGAATTAAAGATACAGCAACTTAAAAAGGAGTTGGAAGCCCGTGGATTGAATACAACCGGCAATAAGATCGAACTTCAAGCACGGTTAGGTGACGCTATGGAATCGGAAGGAATTAATGTGGACGATGATGTCTTTCATACTGATGGCGACGAGACAACAACAAAAATTTAAGGGAAAAATGAAACATCTCAGGCAGTTACCAGCACAGACTTGAACGTGATATTGGCTGCAATATCTGCACAAACGTCGACAGTAACACCGAAGATTGAAGCACAAGAAACACGTATTTCAGAAATGTCGACACAGATAACATCCAAAATGGAAACTCAACTGGAAGAACAGAAAACATATATGGCATCCCAACTGGAATCGCAAGAGACACGCATAACATCCAAGATGGAATCACAAGAGGAACGCTTATCATTGCAAGTAGCACAATTATCTTCGCAGTTGGAAGCACAGGAAGCAAGGGTAACATCAAAGCTGGAAGCACAGGATACAAAAATTGTACAGCTCGAGGACAAAATTGATGCCGAGATAGAAGGTGTGAGAGGTCGTATACAGGAGTTGCAAATAAATCGCCCTGCAGTTTCAGCAAGCAATCCAAAGCAATCCTTTGACGGTTCAGTTCATTTCCAGGTCTTTAGGCTACAGTTTGAGAAGACGTCAGTAGTGAACAACTGGAATGCTGAAGATAAGATTGCTGCACTGTTCGTGGCATTGAAAGGTCCTGCAGCTGAAATCTTGCAGACTATTCCAAAGTACGAACGGAATAGTTATGAAGCATTGATGGTCGCTGTCGAGAGACGTTATGGAAGCGAGCATAGAAAACAGATATACCAAATTAAGTTGCAAAACCGCTACCAAAAAGTGAATGAGAGAGGAATTTGCGTCGGATGTCGAAAGATTGGCTCATCTCGAAAATGCTGGCGCACCCATGGAATACACCGAGGGTTAAAATTCAGAGCTTTATAAATGGAATACGGGATGTCGAAACGAAACGTGCTACATATGCGAACCCAAAGCCAACATTTTCTGAAACGGTATCACATGCATTGACTCAGGAAACTGCCTCCCTATTGAGTAAAACAGCATATAAGGCTCCTCGTGTGGAAGTAGAAAGACCAGAGTGGGTAGAACCAATTTTGGAAGCATTGAAGGGTAAGCAGAAGAAGAATAATGATGCAGTCAAATGCTTTAAGTGTGGAAAGCCAGGGCACATTGCGCGTTATTGCAACACTAAACCTAACAGTTCCAACAATGTGGGTGGTCGTAAACGCAGAGCTGAAGGAGATGAGCAGATCTCCAAGACCAATCAATCGTTAAACTAACGCGAGTCAGCCGCAAGGGGCGACAGCTGGCTCCCTCAACTGAATGCCCCATAATCCCTTTCTCACAAATTGGAAGAAGGTCAAGAAATCTTACTGTCCGAGGACATATGGATGGAAAGGAACGTTTACTGACTGCAGATACGGGTGCATCTCATTCCATCATTCGAGCGGGTTTAGTCAACAAGAAAATAAGACCATTGCATGGAGCAAGATTGCGCAAGACACCACGGTTCTAGGAGAAGTATCATGTGAAGTCGCGATTGGGAATTTCACGGTAGAATGCAATTTTATAGCGGCAGAGATTGTTGATGAAATCATAATTGGAGTGGACTTCTTAATCGACCAAGGCATCAAGATCGACATGCAAAGCAAGACGATGCGATATGAGAACATGGATGTGCCACTTAATTTCGGCTACGAGAGAGACTACAGCAGAAAGCGAGTGCCGGTGGAAGAAAGTCAGCAAATACCACCAAAATCCGTAGCAGTCATCTGGGTAAAGGTTGATGCAGATTGTGGGACAAAGAAATTCTGGGTTGTCGAAGCAGCAAACAAATCAACACTGAACGTACTTGTAGGAAAACCCCTGGTTATGGCAAAACAAGAATGACGTATTCCGGTAAGAGTACTTAATGAGTTCAAGTCACCACTCAAACTGAAAAAAGGAGCTATATTGAGAAGATGCCAAAAGGCTGAAATAGTTATTAACTGTAAATAGCTCCAGGAACAAGTTTCAACTAGCAAGAGTGATCTTTCAAATGGCATCACGACATGGATGAGGGGCTAGAGGAAGATTATCAGAGTATGTCAAAGCAACTGGTCCTAAAGTACGTAAACATATTTGACCAGGATGGTTCGAAACCAGGCCGCACCTATGTTGTGAAATATCAAATTGACACTGGAGACGAGAGGCATATACGTCAAGCTCCTCGTAGTGTTGCACTGGCGAAACGGGGAGTTGTGAGTCAAATCGTACGAGAAATGAGCAACAGTGGCGGCATCGAAACATCAGCTAGTCCACGGAGCTCACCTGTGGTACTTGTGAAGAAGAAGGATGGGAAAATGAGGTTTTGCGTAGACTACCGCAAGTTGAACGACGTCACGAAAAAGGAAAATTACTCACTGCTAAGAATTGACGACACTCTGGACTCGCTCTCTGGTACGGAATGTTTTTCCACACTTGACTTGAAAAGTGGCTACTAGCAAGTGGACGTGAAGGAGGAAGACAAACAGGAAATAGACTTCAGCGTCGGAGATGGTCTTTGGCAATTTACTGTAATGCCTTTGGACTATGTAATGCACCAGCTACTTACGACAGACTCATGGATCAGGTACTGAAAGGAATGCATTGGAAAACATGCTTGGTGTACCTGGACGACATCACCGTATTGGGCAAGAACTTTTATGAGCATCTTAAAAACTTAGAGGAAGTTTTCCAGAGAATAGCTGGAGCTGGTCTGAAACTAAGTCCCAAAAAGTGTTCGCTTTTAAAAAAGAAGTAAATTATTTAGGTCACAAGGTAACGACAGAAGGCATCTGTACTTCGAATGAAAAGATAGAGGCAGTAAAGGATTTGCCAAGACCACTGAACCTGCATGAATTGAGAAGTTTCCTTGGGCTGTGCACATATTACCGCCCATTTGTACCAAACTTTTCCAACATATCCCATAGCCTCCATGAGCTTACAAGAAAAAATAAAGCTTTTGAATGGAAGAAGGAGCACTTCCAAACATTGAAGGAGCGTTTGTGCACTGCCCCAATGTTGGCATATCCGATTCCAGGTGCAACATTTATTCTAGATACAGATGCGAGTGGATATGCTATAGGAGCGCTTTATCACAACTGGTCGATGGACAGGAGAAGGTAATTGTATATTACAGCCGTTCGATTGGAAAACCAGAGAGGAACTATTGCGTTACACGGAGAGAGCTGTTTGGTAAAGAGCATTAAGCATTTTCACAAATACCTCTACGGCCAGCGATTCCGCGTCAGAACAGATCACGCAGCGTTGAAATGGCTTCAGCAGTTCCTTAATCCGGAAGAACAATTGGCACGGTGGATCGAGCGACTACAAAGCTAGAGCAGCGAAAAGGTAGTACCCATGGAAATGCTGATGCAATGTCACGAAGACCATGTAGTTTGGAATGCAAGCACTGTTCAAAGGCCGAGGCTAAAGAAGACATTATAGATGTCCGGCTAATGGCTATGACGTGTACGGATGAATGGGAGAAGGAACAACTAAGGAAGTGTCAGCTAGAAGATACAGATCTGTCACCTATTATGCAAGGGCTCGAACGAAACGAAAGACCAAACAGAGAGGATATGTCAGCAGATAGTCCCATAGCGAAGTCATATTGGGCACAGTGGAACAGTATAGAATTGATATCCGGTTGCTTGCCTCGAGTATGGGAGAGTGAGGATGGTCAATGCAAGAAGAAACTGATAGTTGTTCCCAGAAAGAGGATTCCTGACGTGCTCAGCGAGCTGCATAACCGTCCAAGCGGAGGTCATCTAGGAATCACGCAGCCGCTCGAGAAGATTAAACAGAGATTCTATTGGGTTGGTTGCTGTCAGTCGGTCACTGAGTGGATCGCGAACTGCGAGGTTTACAGCAGAGCGAAAGGGCCCAAAACCCGAAGTCATGGGCAGATGAAGCAATATAACTCAGGTGCGCCATTTGAAAGAATCGCTATGGATGTCGCAGGTCTGTTTCCTACTAGCAACTGCGGAAACAAATATGTACTGGTGGTTATGGTTTATTTCAGCAAATGACCAGAGGTATACCCAATCCCAAATCAAGAAGCGGAAATAGTAGCAGAAGTGTTTATAAACAGTTTGGTTGCAAGTTATGGTGTACCAATGGAGTTATATTTTGGCCAAGGCAGGAATTTCGAATCAGCTGTGTTCCAGGAAATGTGTAAATCATTGGGCATTCGAAAAAAACGGACAACTGCATTACATCCTCAGTCCGATGGTATGGTGGAACGTTTCAATAGAACATCGAACATTGAACACGCGCGTATGAGAAGCTGTAAAGGTGCATTTGTAGTTATAATTTTATAGTTGATAACTAACTAGTAAGTTCTGGAAATGGAAGCGCCTAGAAATATGTGAACGAGGAAACCGCACAGTATAAAAGCACCAACAGTAGAGGCGCGACAATCAGTTTCATTTAAGCAAGCTATTGGTTGTGAAGTATCAGTGTTATTGTGAAGTGCTTTAATAAAGTCCATTTTGCATTATTAAATATTGGAGTTATTTATTCAATAGTTTAGCGATACGAGCGTTAGTAGAAGGTTGCGAATAAGAGGATTTGCAGTAAATTCGTTACAATATGATTGCCGGCTTGAGAACTTCCGCCGTCACTTCCAATTCACTTTTGTTCGAAACTATACTATTAATGTTTATGTAAATACATTTTAATACATTGTTATCAGCTTTTGCAGACTTGCTTTTTCGATTAACTTTTGCGGGAATATAATCCTAAAGTTGATCTGCAACTTCTGAGTAATGCGTTAGTTGTAATACCCAAGCCTATGTTTTTTGCACTTAAGTGCTTTAAATAAACCGGACATTGTCGGCTATTAGACAAGTGATTTACATCTAGCCCCAAGTTAAATTTTTCATTGGCCTTTATGCAATTTATACACTTCTTTATAGGTGTTTCATTACAATTGCATTACAATTGCATTATAGTAGTTTTTGTTGTTTTTTTTAAAATTGTATTGTTTAATAATTTTTATTTCGCCCTGCTCTAGGCATTTGTTTTGGTTCTTTAAACATCCTATTAATTCAATATTATTTTTTTCAAAGTGAAAACCAGTTATAAATATTCTTGGTTTATAGTCCCGTGGGATCTTTGTTTCATATTCATCACTTATTTGTTGGTCCATAATTTCAATCACCATAACACCATTTTGTCCTGCTTTGATATCAGTGATTTTTAGCTCTTTAGGGTTAATTTTATTGTTTAAATCTTTTTTTTCCCCTAGTTTTTTTGTCTTCGGCTTCACAATGATATGAGTGCGTTTCTTAAATTCCGGCACGTCCCTATTTATATGCATATTATCACTGATTTTCAATGCATTTGCATATGATTTTTGCTGTTGCGTCACACTGCCTTTATCTTTCACTATTGTTTTTATTTCGCTACATAATTTTTTATTTTCATTTCCCACTACTTCCACTTGTTTTATCATTTGCTCCGCTACCTCCTGCACTTTCTTTATTTCTGCTGCATTTTCCAACTACATTTCTTGGTGCATTTTTAGGGTTGCTAATCTTTCTTTCTTTGTGGCCACCGTGGTGTGATGGTAGCGTGCTCCGCCTACCACACCGTATGCCCTGGGTTCACACCCCGGGCAAAGCACCATCAAAATTTTAGAAATAAGGTTTTTCAATTAGAAGAAAATTGTTCTAAGCGCGGTGGCCCCTCGGCAGTGTTTGGCAAGCGCTCCGGGTGTATTTCTGCCATGAAAAGCTCTCAGTGAAAACTCATCTGCCTTGCAGATGCCGTTCGGAGTCGGCATAAAACATGTAGGTCCCGTCCGGCCGATTTGTAGGGAAAATCAATAGGAGCACGACGCAAATTGGAAGAGAAGCTCGGCCTTAGATCTCTTCGGAGGTTATCGCGCCTTACATTTATTTATTTTTATTTTTAATCTTTCATTATATTTATCATCCATCGCTTTCATTACATCTTTTAGCTCTCTATTGCTTTGTATTGCCCGTTTAAATTCATTTTTACATTCTTTTAAGTATATACTATTTTTGTTAACACTCCCTTGTATGTATCTTACAACTAAGCCAACATTATGTATATACGTAATGCACTCATCACAAATAAACTTCACCATTGGATGCGATCCTATTACATTGACTTTGTAGCTATCCAACCCAGAACATTTTGGTGCAGAGTGGTATACCTTTCCACATACACCCACACACCTGACACCTGTCTCTCCACTTATTGCAATTTTGCATTTATCACATTTGGTGGTTTCGGACATTTCGTCTTTGAAACCTCGCGCTTTTCACTATTTTATATTATTTGTATATATGTATCTCGTTAGACGAACATGCATACATACATATGTATGTGTTTTATTAGTTAATTTGAGTCACTTTCTCACAATATTTTATAGTAGACACAGTATATTGATATTTATAATCATAAGATTTTAAATATAACCTCCTCGTTAGCTTCCTGAGTCTCTATCTCACATTAATGATGATATTTAGACGATTTTTATATTGGTTTTGACCGTGTTTTAAAACAAACTCCAAGAGCAAAGTTAAACACGTCCGACCCGCTAGAATAACTCCTTTCTCGATGGAGGCGGACTCTTACGCATCGATGGCCGATTGGAATATTCTACATTAGGATACAACGAGAAGCATCCAGTAATCCTTCCTCCGGTTTCAAGACTATGCTAGTTGTATCTAGAGTTTTTACACCGC
This sequence comes from Eurosta solidaginis, assembly GCF_040869045.1. Lineage (NCBI taxonomy): Eukaryota > Metazoa > Arthropoda > Insecta > Diptera > Tephritidae > Eurosta > Eurosta solidaginis. Next base: position 206,490,268 of record NC_090319.1, on the reverse strand, counting down.
CTGCTTCTTCATGTAGAAATACCGTCAATGCTCCAAATGGTGAGGCAATAATATTACGTACCAAGTTTACGTTTATTAAGAAATGCATTTCTCAATGCAAATCGGAGTAGACTTTGCAGGTCCACTTCAAATGAAAGCATCGGTTCTGAGGTCACCCGCGATCATAAAAGGGTACGTGGCTGTATTCGTTTGTTTTTCCACAAAGCCCCAGGGAATAAACTGGCAGTATATTCCACCCAGTGCCCCACATATGGGCGGCCTGTGGGAATCCGCAGTAAAAACTTTTAAAACCCACTTCAAACAACCGCTGCATCCCACGAGTTTACATCCGAAGAAAACAGCGACAATCCCCAAACTTGTAAGGACAGCCAAGCGCACGATCGCGCGCACCCCACAAGGTTTGCAAACGACGCAAATGCCAACGGCGTAAATGCCAAGGGCGCAAAACCGCCAGTCGCGCCTAAAATACCACCATCCGTGCCTTGCAGGACCTGCAGAATGTGCTTACATGCACCTCGCTGCAGGGCGGTCCGGATGTTTAAGCTGCCTCCTCCGGTATTTAGACGGCGGCGAAATTCTAACACGCATACACTACTGTGGCATTACCACAATACAAGATATTTGTTCTTATGTACATGCCAGAAAAGGTCTAGCTTGAAATGCAGCAAGCACAGGAGGCCCGTCCCACGCCCGTACCGGGCACCTCTTGTCAACAGGTGGCTGGTAACAGCACTAAATCCTCCACGGACAAAAGTACTGCCTCCATCGCTACACAGCTACCTCGGAAGCCGGCTGAACCCCCTGAGGGTTCCAAGGCAAATAAGCGAACCCCGACTTCAGTCCGCAACCAGCGGATTATTCGCAATGCCGTCAAAATCGTTGAGAAACTTGGCAACTCTCCCAGCGACAAGTTGACGGCAGAGAAAAAAAAGTTCTCTGGCCTGGGCCAGGAAGATTATTGCTGCCAAGAAGAGCAGCAACAACAACCCCATCCCCTCTTCCTCTTCTGCCTCCAAACTACCTTCTAACCCGAAGATGCCGGCCCTTAAGAAACAAAGATCTATGGGAAATGCCTCGAGCGATCCCAAAAGGCACCGGCCTTCGACCTCTACTCCCCCTGCCCTGACCAAGACCGTCAGCGAGGTAGCTAAGGCCAACTTTACGCTGGAGGTCTTGAATCGCGGTCACCCGAATGGGAACATGGCCCCGGATAACTGGAAGGATGTCCTTAACGGCCTTCTCAAGATCTTTAAGGACATCATGACCAAGTATCCGGGGCCGGCTCCCACTATCCGTGATGCCGGCTGGTACCAGGGTAGGGTCAAGCTTGTTTCCTGCGCCGATGAATGCTCGTGCAAGCTCTACAAACTCGCCATAGCTTCGCTAGGACAGCTGTGGCCTGGGGCCAGGTTGCATGCGGTCGGTGTGGAGGAAATTCCGAACAGACCGAGAGCCTGGGCCTGGGTCACAGACGGCATAGCGGATCCTGGCGAGATCCTGGATATCATCGCGGAGTCGAATTATGGGCTACCTTCGAGCGATTGGAGGATAGTCCGGGTCGGCGAGACAAGGGCGAAGCAGCGTTATGTTGGCCTCATCATAAGGGGGCTTCTCTCCCTTTGCTTGACGAAAGTGGTGGAGTATTAAGCTACGGCTTCTACTCCATCACGTTGAAAATTCGACGGGATGGTGCGAAGGAGGAAACACCGGACGAGGGTGAGCCTGTACCTCAGGGCGAGGGGCCAGACAGAAACACCCCGAGTGGATCTGCTCCCCTTGGCACTGGGGAAGGGACCGCCACCGCGCCGGAGGATCTGGTGATTGGGGATACCGCCTCGAGCGAACCCGCAACCGCCACAACGAATCTCACGGACCCATGGGGCCGATATCGAACTGGCACGCAGCACTCCGGATGCCGCGAGCGAAACACTCTCGGTATCTAAGTTTGCGGGCCAGTTCTTTACGGGCATGGACGAGCATTTTCTACTGGAATCCGACCCATCGGATGCCGAATTCGACGATACTATCGTAGAGGAGGCACCCGACGATGCGGATCAGCAGAGGATGAACGTCGATGCCGCAAACGAACCGTAACGGGCGCGCAGGTACTGCAGATAAACCTGCACCACTCTAAGGCATCCTCGGCTGCCCTAATCTTACGCCTCAGCACAACGTGTGAGGACGATGTTCTAGTCCAGAAGCCTTGGGTCGTTGGCAGCAAGGTCTGTGGACTGTTTTCTAAGAACTTCCGGCTGGTGACAACGGCCGTGACAAGTAGAATCAGATCTTGTATTCTAGTAAAGAAAAATCTTTTATTTATTTTACTATCTCTTTTTAGCGACGAGGAATTTACCCCTATTAGCATCGAGTTACAGGGTCAAACAATCTGGCTGATGTCCGCATATCTCTCGCACGATCGCCCAACTTCTGTGCAGGACCGGCTCTGCAAAGCGGTACGGGAGGCCCACAGTAAAGGGTTCCCGATAATAATTGAGGCCGATGCCAATGCACATCACACTGCTTGGGGCTCTAGCGATATTAACAGTAGGGGTGAGTCTATTTTTGATTTTATTATAAGTAACAATCTAAATATATGCAACTCTGGAGACAAACCAACTTTCATCACCTCAAACAGGAAGGAGGTTCTAGATGTTACTCTAGTTTCTGGGGCATTCTCTGACCTTGTCAAAAATTGGAAAGTTTCCAACGAAAACTCCTACTCTGATCATATGTATATCATTTTCACTCTGCTCTTGCGTACACCGCCTAGGGTGGCTTACAGGAATAGGAGACGTACGGACTGGAACCTTTATAAAAAAGTCCTATCCTCTACTCTCCTAAAGAACGCTTCTCACGGTAGGCCGAGCCTACCGCTAACAACCGATGAAGCGCCTCCTTTAGACACAACATTTTCTTCTCTCGGTGAGCAAGACTCGTCGTCAAAAATAGAAGAAGCAGTAGATCTTATCACCAAATCTTGTAACGCTGCCTTCACAGTAGCCTGCCCGGAGATTAAGGTGAGGGGTAAAAAGAAACCCTATTTGTGGAATTAAGAAATCTTCGAGCAGAGGAAAAACAGCAGAAAACTCTTTAACGAGGCTAAGTGCACGGGAATTTGGTACCATTATAGGGATGCCTTAAAATCTTTTAAGAAGTTAATCCAGAAGGACAAAAGGGACTCCTGGAAGAACTTCACCAATGACATCGAAGAAGTCTCAGAGTCCAATCGCCTACGAAAGGTCCTCTCCAAAAACTCCATACGTCCAAGCTGAATTCGCACAACGAGCGGAGAATGGGCCAATTCTAGTACGGAAATTTTGGAAACCCTGATCAGCACTCCCTTTCCAGGCTGCAAATCTCAACCATACATCTTAAACACGCAATCTACCCCAGGGCCATTTCAACCCCTGGACCACATTGTAAACGAAAAAGGAGTTATCTGGGCAATCGAGTCCTTTAAACCCTTCAAATGTTCGGGAACGGATGGAATATTTCCCGCTGAATTGCAAGCTGCAAGCGGTCTTAAAATCTACAAGTCTTGCCTCAACCTGGTCTATATCCCCACGGAATGGACCAAGGCAAAGGTAGTCTTCATACCCAAAGGAGGCAGGATATCGGGCAACAGTCCAAAGGATTTCAGACCAATAAGTCTGACCTCCTTCCTCTTAAAAGTTCTGGAACGATTGCTGGACGCCTACATTAGACGATCGGCAAATAAGGCACTAATCCCCAACAACCAACAAGCCTACTCTAAGGGCAAATCCGTAGAGACAGCTCTACATGGTATGACTATTAAGATAGAGAATTTAAAGAATTTACGCTGGGTATCTTTCTCGACATAGAAGGAGCCTTCAACAACATTCTCCCAGCAGCGGTCACAAAATCTCTACGTTCACTACGGGTGGAAGAGCCTCTTGTGAAATTCGTCGATCTCCTTCTAAACAAGAGAATCATAACCTCTGAGCTGGGCAGCTCATCGTTAAAAAGGTATACCAACAGAGGAACCCCCCAGGGGGCGTTCTTTCTCCTCTACTATGGAACCTGATGGTGAACGCTCTGTTATCTATACTACAGCCCACCGGATGCCAGGTCATTGCATATGCCGAGTACATAGCATTGACAGTTACCGGCAAACACCTTCCGGTGCTTGGCGAACTCTAGCAAAATGCTCTTAATCTAACAAACACTTGGTCTATGGAATGCGGACTCAGCATCAGCAGTGAAAAAACTGAGATGGTGCTTTTTACCCGCAAACGCAGTATACCGGAATTTACCCTCCCGTCCCTAAACGGGAAGGAAATCAAACTATCTACCGAGGTTAAATATCTCGGAGTTATTCTAGACAGGAAGCTTGACTGGAAGCGAAATGTGGAGGAACGATCCAGGAAAGCCACAATGGCTCTCTACGCTTGTAAGTCGAAAATCGGAAAAAGGTGGGGTCTCCAGCCACGCATAGTCCATTGGATCTTTACGGCGGTGGTGAGACCCATACTCTTCTACGGCGTCACCGTATGGTGGACGGCACTCGATATCGAATCTAACAAGGGTAAAGTAACGAGAGTGCAGAGGATGGCGGCAATGCTCACCAGCGGTGCCCTTCCCTCCACTCCCACCAAAGCTCTTGAAACCATATTATTCCTTCTCCCAACTGATCTTTATGGTAGATACTGTGCCTCCTGCAACGGTTGTGCAAAACACATTTGAAATTCTGATGTGTAAAATCAAATGTCAATAACACTTGATGCAAAACATCATTCATAATGACAAGCACTTAACCATACAAATATACATATATATATTATACTTCAAAAAAAAAAAAAAACATGTACAAACAAAAGAACAATAGAAATAAAAAAAATGTGTCAACACAAAAAATCAAACATGGCAAGCAAATGTAAACGGATATAAAAACAAGTAAACAAACTCTTCACGCCCAATATCAAATTATCGCAAGACAATAAATTACAAAAGCAAACTAAAAAACCAATTAAAATTTAGTAAACTCTAAATGGTCATTAAATTACTTTAAGAATCAGATACAATTGTTCTCAAGTATATGCGATTCTTCTTAAAGGTGGATGATGTGGCATTACCACAATACATGATATTTGTACTTATGTACATGCCAGAATAGGTCTGGCTTGAAATGCATAAGCAAATGAATTTCACTTTCGACCACACACAAATTACTCATAGTGACACAGTCATAGCGGCATAATTAAGTTACATTGAACCCAGCGGGGAGCCATATCAATTTACAGTTGCTTAACTCATAAACTTCACACACACCAGCTCACGTGTTGATCAGCATAACTGACCGACAGCGTCGGTTTGTCGGTGCGACCGACCAAACATTATTGCATAGTTAGGTAATACAAATATTGTACTGAATAGGTATATAGAAATAGAATGTAGTTATTTTTAGTGTGTAAGTATTGTACAAAAATGTTGTAATAGTATTGTAAGTAGAATTCCTATAAAAGGGAAAGCATTTGTTAATAAAGAAGGAATCATTAATCTGATGTCTGCGCTGAACATTAGCGCCAACAAAATGTATTTTGTTTTAATTTAACTGGCTTACACTACATGGCGATTCTTCCATCACAATAAACTATATTAAATATTACACTACCATCGTCATCAACAATCTTTTGCAACGGACTAGTCTAGCATTATTAGCTGGCAACCGCGGACGCGCTCCTTTTGTATAAACATGTATGTAAAATACTTGTACATATATTTATTTTGAATTCTTTGAGCTTGTGAAGAGTGAATATATTAATTTCAATTTCAAATTGTTAAATAATAAATAACATAAGTGAATACAACAATAAAGTTTAAACGTTTAACAAAAAAAAACTATAAACCTTTTTATTTAGTCAAGTAGATTGTAGCGAAGAAAGGCCAGTTTGTTCACCACTTGCTGGTTCTAGATCTGACAGCTATATCACTCATAATAGCTGGAGTCTTAGCCTGCAAGCGCACGGCACGAGCAAAAAACGTGCTCGATCCTTTCCTCTTCTAATCCGCACTTCCTACATCTGCTAGCACTGACCAAGCCTAATTTAAAGGAATGTGACGCCAGAAGGTAGTGCCCAGTCAGAATAGCCATCATGAGTCTAGAGTCCTCTCTATTTAATGATAGAAGCAACTTTGTTAGTCTAAGGTTGTAAGACCTACACATAATCTTCTACACTTTAAAGACCCGCGCTTGAACCCACGCCTTTCCCGCTTGACGTCTACCGAGCAAGCTTCAAGGAATGCGCTATTTTGAGCTAGTTCATCTGCTTTTTCATTCCCATCTATTCCCATATGCCCTGGGACCCAATATAGATGTATGCTTCTCAATGCCTCGATTATTTCCAGAGACTGTTTACACTCTAACATAATTTTAGATGCTGTGATATGCAAGATTATTGCATAAATTACGGCTTGGCTGTCAGTATAAAAGTTAACACGGTTGCAGTTTAAGCTATTCTCTTCCATTGTTTCTACCGCTTTGGTTACGGCTAATATTTCCGCTTGAAAACGCTACAGTAATCTTGCAGCTTTTAGTATATGTTTATTTCGGGATCAGCACAGTATTCCGCATACCATACTCATTCCACTACTTTTGAACCATCTGTGTATACATGTGTCACCTCGTACTCCATTTGAGCATCTTTTCGCCAACCATCCACCTCTATTGTGGCATTAAGGTCTCCCTCGAAGTGCAGATAGGGAAGCGAGTAGTGTGTCCGTCCTGTAATTGATGACGCTATACTAAATGGTCGGCGGTCAAGCCTCCACGAGACACTGAGCATGGTTGCAGTTGTCAACACTAGGTGCTTTGCTACCAGGTCTACATGTGGAACGTGCAGAATGGCATAAAGTGCAGCCGTAGGGTTTGTTTTCAGGGCTCCCGGATTGCTAAGCATTGATAGTCTGCATACCCCCTCTAATTTTTTGAGTTAGATTGTTTATTTGTGTGGCTTTCCACCAAACAAGAACTCCATAGTATAGGATAGGGTTTACAATCGCTGCAAAAACCCAATAACAAAAAAGATAGGGCGATATACCCCACGTAGACCCCAGCTTTCTTTTACATGCATAAAGTGCCGTTGAGGCCTTCTTCACCCTTTCCTCCACATTGAGCTTCCATGACAGCTTACTGTCTAAGATTATTCCTAGATATTTTGTGCAAGGTTTCTCCTGTAGGTTCACCCCTCCTAACTTAGGCCTGGTCCAATTTGGGGCCTTGAACCTCTTTGTAAACAAGACCTTATCCATCTTCTTCGCGTTGATTTTCAACCCAACATCATCTGCGTAAGCCGTAAGTTTTATGGGTCCCTCATCGAATCGCCTGAGCAGTTGGTTGATGACCAGCGTCCACAGGGGGGTGATAGCACTCCTCCCTGCGTCGTTCCCGTGTCAAATGATTTCGTAGCCTCGTACAATCCCCATTGTAATGTAATCTTCCTGCAATTTAACATGCAGCCGATCCGTCGTTAAGGCTAGATGTACTTTAATGTAATTAATACCATCCATAATCGCCCATTTTGCTACATTGTTGAAACACCCGGAAACATCTAAGAAGACTCCTAGAGCAGATTCCTTATATTCCAGGGCTTTCTCTATGCTTATTATCTCCCTATGAAATGCGGTATCTACCGACTTGCCTTTGGTGTACGCATGTTCAAATTACTTTCAGGCCTACCACAAATTTTTTTTTTGATGTTACGAGTAATTTGAGCAAACTCTTGCGCTCCTACGAACATGCACTTCTTTATTTAAAAAAAAAAATATTATGTGGATATTTCGAAATTTTTACACATTATGGCCACAAGCTGTTGGTCAGCTCCTCCATTTGAAGCAACTTATTTAAAAAAACTTAATAAGGACTTCATTTATATCTGCAACTAAAAAAACTTGTATGGTATCAATAAAAAATAATTCTTTTAGAAATTAGCAAAGATGCTAATAGCCTGCCACCTTTATGCGGCTATGCCATTTATGGCTTATTGATAGCGTCTGCCATCCTGCTTCCAACTTCCTGTCTCGGTGCAATTGAATTCCTGGATCGCACACCATAATAAGTTGCTGAGTCACACACAAGTTGGCACTCACTCCTAATAGCTGGAGTCTTAGCCTGCAAGCGCACGGCACGAGCAAAAAACGTGCTCGATCCTTTCCTCTTCTAATCCGCACTTCCTACATCTGCTAGCACTGACCAAGCCTAATTTAAAGGAATGTGACGCCAGAAGGTAGTGCCCAGTCAGAATACCCATCATGAGTCTAGAGTCCTCTCTTTTTAATGATAGAAGCAACTTTGTTAGTCTAAGGTTGTAAGGCCTACACATAATCTTCTACACTTTAAAGACCCGCGCTTGAACCCACGCCTTTCCCGCTTGACGTCTACCGAGCAAGCTTCAAGGAATGCGCTATTTTGAGCTAGTTCATCTGCTTTTTCATTCCCATCTATTCCCATATGCCCTGGGACCCAATATAGATGTATGATTCTCAATGCCTCGATTCTTTCCACAGACTGTTTACACTCTAACATAATTTTAGATGATGTGATATGCAAGATTATTGCATAAATTACTGCTTGGCTGTCAGTATAAAAGTTAACACGGTTGCAGTTTAAGCTATTCTCTTCCGTTGTTTCTACCGCTTTGGTTACGGCTAATATTTCCGCTTGGAAAACGCTACAGTAATCTTGCAGCTTTTAGTATGTGTTTATTTCGGGATCAGCACAGTATTCCGCATACCATACTCCTCCCACTACTTTTGAACCATCTGTGTATACAAGTGTCGCCTCGTCCTCCATTTGAGCATCTTTTCGCCAACCATCCACCTCTATTGTGGCATTAAGGTCTCCCTCGAAGTGCAGATAGGGAAGCGGGTAGTGTGTCCGTCCTGTAATTGATGACGCTATACTAAATGGTCGGCGGTCAAGCCTCCACGAGACACTGAGCATGGTTGCAGTTGTTAACACTAGGTGCTTTGCTACCAGGTCTACATGTGGAACGTGCAGAATGGCATAAAGTGCAGCCGTAGGGTTTGTTTTCAGGGCTCCCGGATTGCTAAGCATTGATAGTCTGCATACCCCCTCTAATTTTTTGAGGTATGTTGTTTTTTGTGTGGCTTTCCACCAAACAAGAACTCCATAGCATAGAATAGGGCTTACAATCGCTGTAAAAACCCAACGAGAAAGAGAGGCTGATAAGCCCCATGTACCCCCCAGCATTCTTTTACATGCATAAAGTGCCGTTGAGGCCTTCTTCACCCTTTCCTCCACATTGAGCTTCCATGACAGCTTACTGTCTAAGATTATTCCTAGATATTTTGTGCAAGGTTTCTCCTGTAGGTTCACCCCTCCTAACTTAGGCCTGGTCCAATTTGGGGCCTTGAACCTCTTTGTAAACAAGACCTTATCCATCTTCTTCGCGTTGATTTTCAACCCAACATCATCTGCGTAAACCGTAAGTTTTATGGGTCCCTCATCGAATCGCCTGAGCAGTTGGTTGATAACCAGCGTCCACAGCAGGGGTGATAGCACTCCTCCCTGCATCGTGCCCGTGTCATATGATTTCGTAGCCTCGTACAATCCCCATTGTAATGTAATCTTCCTGCAATTTAACATGCAGCCGATCCATCTGGTTAAGGCTAGATGTACTTTAATGTAATTAATACCATCCATAATCGCCCATTTTGCTACATTGTTGAAACACCCGGAAATACCTAAGAAGACTCCTAGAGCAGATTCCTTATATTCCAGGGCTTTCTTTATGCTTATTATCTCCCTATGCAATGCGGTATCTACCGACTTGCCTTTGGTGTACGCATGTTCAAATTACTTTCAGGCCTACCAAAAATTTTTTTTTTGATGTTAGGAGTAATTTGAGCAAACTCTTGCGCTCCTACGAGCATGCACTTCTGTATTTAAAAAAAAAATAGTATGTGGATATTTCGAAATTTTTACACATTATGGCCACAAGCTGTTGGTCAGCTCCTCCATTTGAAGCAACTTATTTAAAAAAACTTAATAAGGAATTCATTTATATCTGCAACTAAAAAAACTAGTATTGTATCAATAAAAAATAATCCTTTTAGAAATTAGCAAAGATGCTAATAGCCTGCCACCTTTATGCGGCTATGCCATTTATGGCTTATTGATAGCGTTTGCCATTCTGCTTCCAACTTCCTGTCTCGGTGCAATTGAATTCCTGGATCGCACACCATAACAAGTTACCGAGTCAGGATGATAGCCGCATATGGCCACACCCGTTAATTAGATGATTGTATACGCCAAAATGTATATGGGGTATTCCATCCCATTTCGACCAATTTTGAACCCGACCCCTTTAGAATTGGCTGAAAGTTTTTCTTCTTTTTCTAGCTTACGAAAGACGTTTTTCAGAATTTTTTCAAACTTTTTCATCCAACTCAAAAAAAGGTATCAATTTAAAAAAAAACCGTGTTTTTTGAAAATGCTATAACTTTTTCAAAAATTGACCGTGTGGGATCTTTTTTTTTTTAAATGTACTTTTCGGAAAAAATACAAAAAAATTTTAAAAGTTTTTTTTTTGTTGTAATTTTTCAGTTTTTCGAGATTTTTCGAATTTCGCCATTTTTTTTTTTCTCATAAAAAACTTCAATCAATTCTGCAATCATCCCCACTAATCCCGTAGTGGGCCGATTATTTTTTTTATTTAATTGAAAAAAAAACTTTAAAAATTTTTTTGTATTTTTTCCGAAAAGTACATTTAAAAACAAATTAAAAAAAAAAAGATCTCAAACGGTCAATTTTTGAAAAAGTTATAGCATTTTGAAAGCAATTAAATAAAAAAAAAAATCGGCCCACTCCGGGATTAGTGGGGATGATTGCAGAATTGATTGAAGTTTTTTATTAGAAAAAAAAAAATGGCGAAATTCGAAAAATCTCGAAAAACTGAAAAATTACAACAAAAAAAACTTTAAACATTTTTTTGTATCTTTTCCGAAAAGTACATATAAAAACAAATTAAAAAAAGAGATCCCAAACGGTCAATTTTTGAAAAAGTTTTAGCATTTTGAAAAAACCACCGTTTTTTTTTTTAAATTCATAACTTTTTTTGAGTTGGATGAAAAAATTTGAAAAAATTCTGAAAAACGTCTTCGTAAGCTAGAAAAATAACAAAAACTTTCAGCCAATTCTAAAGGGGTCGGGTTCAAAATTGGTCGAAATGGGATGGAATACCCCATATATGCTAACGATTGAAATGTATTTATATGAAATGAGCTTTGGCTATTAATGACGAATTAGATGTTAATTTCGAATGAAAAATGTATTCATTGGTGGGCACTAATTTCAATATACGGCGCTGCTGTTAAATCCTCACGATTTTACTTAAGTACCATATAAATATTGTACTCTAAATTTCCATTGTTTGGGAGCTTTAATAAATGTAGCGACCTCTCTGTATGCTTTCCATTGGTTGCCACAATTAACATAGCCCATTATAAAAGTGGATCCGCCCCTCTATCGAGGTGGAATGCCCCCAGCTAGCTCAGTATGAGAGGTCGTGGTTGTTAACCCTTGTCCATGAATAGCCTATTTAATTACCATAATGTCATCTTCCCCTTCCTAACCGATTTAATTAGTACGCCTTTATTTTTTTCTATTTAATTCGCTTTAATATTTTATTATTAAAATATCTTGATCCTATACAAAAAACGAAAAGCAGTTTTGCGATTAAGTTAGAAATACTCAAATAAAAAAGTGGATTTATCAGAACAAAAACTTCAATAGTTTCTGACAAAACAAAAAAAAAATTATATGTAAGATTGATCAAAACAAAATTGCCTTATGACGAAATTATATCGTACTAGGATCAATATATATATATACATATAAACATCAGATTTAACGAAAACCAACTAATAAAATGAAGGCATTATAAAGTTAAATTTTGTTCAGGCATTTTTTTATATCAAATGCTAAAAGGTATATATATGTATGACCTGGAATCATGAAACGACCCTATTGTGCGAAAATACCGTTCTTCACTTTTTGAGTGATTCTTATAGGAAACTTAAACTTAATGCTCTTTCTAATGGAACAACCCACAGTTTTCTATCTCTCTTAGTTTTTTCACAAATGGCATTTAAACCCAAATCGGACCACATATAAGATTTTTTGAAATATTTCGATCCATGTACTACCTATCGGAGGTTTTTTCTTATTATTCCATTGTCATCGCGTTCTGAACTATATTCCAAGCTTCAAGCTTGTAGCTAATCGGAAGTTACTTAAATTTTAATTACAAAATTGGTTCACAACGGCCGGCCGCTACACAGAGTCAAGCTAAATAAAATCTTTAAACGCCTTTTCTCGAAAACTTGTTTTCGCACAAAAAGGTCGTTTCATGATTCCAGGTCACATATTGATTCACACACATAACAATCTTAAAAATATGTATATTATAACAAATTTTGTTGTATGATATTGTAATTACATGTAAAGAAAAAATGAATCTATTGAGTATTCTCGAATCTTGCCGGAAAATTATTCATAATACACACATATAACTTAAACAAAAATAGTATTTCTCTATGTTACAAAAAGTCTTATTACATGAGATATCATTACAAATGTGTTAAAATCAAAAATTTTCAATTTATTCACGGACTTTTTGGTCATTAAAAGTTCACACAAACGCTTATACGCTCAATTGGAGCCAACTTCAAAATAATCAACCAAACACCATAATGCCTACCTTAAGGAGCGCTCTTTGGGGGTTTAGGGTTTTTTTTGGGGTCAGGGTTGACTGACGTATTTGCCACCTAAATTACCCGTTTGTGCCCTACAGGCGCCGCTAAAATTTCGATTGGATTTTTACTTTTAAATTAATTTAGAAATATACACATAAAAAGACATAAAATGGCTTATTGTACATGAAAAGGCTTTGCTTATATTATTTCCGCTCATCGTAGATTTTGGGTGCACTGCTGTAAAATCGTGTATGGGTTGCAGTCTCAACTGCTCGAATTCACGTTGGTGATCATATGATAGACAAACGAAATTGTGACTGACCCAAAAATTTCCCTGGCGCTCACAGAGCTTTTGGTCATTAAAGGTGACCAGATGGCATTCCCACAAGAGGAATAAAAATTGTAATCAGCGCGACTTAAATTGGCTAATGAGGTATTTCACGTCAATTTCACATTCACTCATCTTAGACCATACATATATCAAGGATATGTTGGCCACATACACTTATTAGGGTGTTCTTAACACACAAAAAAAGAGAATTACTTAAAAAGAGAATTACTTTTAAGAAATATTACAAATATAAGTATGGATTTGGCCTTATGAAAACCGGTACCCGCATACGCACAATACAGGGTTCGTAGTTTTCGGAAAAGCTAGTGACCGAAGTCGACACTGGGGTTGCGTCAGCACCGAAATGGGGAAAAAAAAAGTCAAAAAATGTTTACACAAAAACTTTCTTTTATCCTTGCACTTACCGATAAAAAAAAAATACTCTACATCTATGTGCTGCGTGATTGAGGTTTCCTTAACCCGGCGTACCACACTCTTCAGTTAATTTATCGACTGAAACCAAATGTGTTTTAAAGGCCAAAGGCTCACAAAAATTCAAATTCAACTTCAAAATAATTCCGGTTTTATTACAAATTAAAAGTATATATGTATTTATTTTGGGACAGCGGACCGCGCACTGCAACGAAATTGATTCAATATCATTAGCAACTAATGTTTTTTGCAACGGTTACCCCCTTTTTATAGAGAAGACCCAAAAGAGACACCGTTTGCCTATGGCGTTTTGCATTGTCTTCCTTAATACTGAACCGCAACTATTAAAACCCTATATCAATCCCTGTCGCCACACTATTGACGCCCATCTGTCAACCTCGCACTTAGAGCTTTTCAAAATTTCCCCTATTGAGATTTTTGTTACTTTGCTTTAATTTGATGTTTCCCTTTTGTTAAAATTTTTTTTGAGTGCATATGTAATATCTCGTTTGTGTAATGTTTTACTTTTTCGTGCAATTCTTTCTATTTAAAGGCGGTGGTGAGGTGAATATTGCTTTAAAAAAACAAACAGGGTTATTTGCTGCTATTTGCACCAGGTAATACATATGTATCAGGGGTTCACTTCCCTAACTGTGAAAAACTGAAAAATGTACACTTTTGAAAACTCATTTGCACACAAAATTTATACTTTAAATTTTCAGGCGATTCTATAAAGTATTGTGCACATTGTTTTGCGGAATGAGTGCTTAATGTAAGCCATATGTCAGTGAGACAATGTTTATCAAAAATCATGAAGATAAAAAAGTTATTCTGCAACAGTGCGTATGAGTTTTGAATGTCACAATCGTATACACTGGCTGTCAAAAAAACTCACGAAGTTTTTATCCGTGAGTTTTGCTTTACAGAACCAGAACTTCAAATTTTACATAGTGTACACTTTAAAACTCACAGACCGCCTGGACTAGCTGTGTAAGAAGCTTCTTCCACGTATATGGTACAAGACGCAAGGACCCACAATATTTGTAAACAAATTAGAAATTTTGAGCAGTGGTCGACAGCTAATCCATAATGGGGAAGATGTCAAACGGCGCGTATCAACCTCACGAAAAATGCTCAGAAGGTAAAGAAATATAAATTCTTGACTATCCATAAATATTTGCAATCGAAGTTGATACGTGTTACGCAGTTATTGGAATTTTATTCAACATACTTAGGAAACATTTTTGTGGACCAATGGATGTGACCACTGGTGTACCGGACCATATGGTGTTGGTGAGTATCACCAATTTGGACATCCACGCTTGACTTCACATCATTGTGCCACAGGTTATATGGCAAGTAATTAAGTTTCTTCTTTTACTTGTCTTTCCTTATAGTGCAGAAATTAGGAGGCTTTGGCTTTGGGCTCTTGCTACACTCCTGCCACACTCGATCGGGACGAGGTGCACTCAGAGCCCAACGCGGGCAACAGCCACAACCTGACGAACTCTCACTTTGTTTTATTGCGTGAAAAAACCCCAAAATTCACAGAATAAGATTGAAAGCGTTGAAAAGAAACGTGAAAAAGCGTTTTCGTTATACTCAAAAAACTAAAACGATTTTGACCCCATTAAAGGACTTATTTCCGAATTATAATGTTTTTCAATCAGAGAAATATCCCATAATATGAGAAATAGGGCAAAATGCAGATTTTCAAATTACCGAAATAAGGGACAACTAATTTGTCTAAAATTTGATGTAATATTAAAGACTTATAAATTCCAGATCATATTTGTTTAAACAATCAACAAATCGGCAAGTTTATAGCAAATTTTGTAAAATGACATAGCGACATTAAGCATACCGATACTATATAGAACATCAATCAAAAATTTGATAAATGAAACCCGCACGTGTATTCGTATGAAAATTGTATAGAAAAAACATACTTGCTGATATTAAAGCTATATCGACCCTGCCAAAGATCTCTTCAGATATCTTTGTATTTTTAAATTAGAAATTATATTCTCACCGAGTGAGATTCGAGTCGTAAAATTTGTAACAACGCAGACCTACTATTAGGCTATGACTGCGGCTTAACTTCAGTTTGTCCCGTTTGTTCTTTTATATACTTATTTATTTTTATATTTCATTTAATTTGCTTCATGCAGTAGAGCTGAATCATTCTGATTCTTTGTGGTACTCTGTGCACAAAAACCCCGGGCCCTGGATTTCTGAGGGGGCCTGCGATTTAGAGGTTAGGTTAGGTTGAACTGGCTTGTCCATGAGGAACTCACATATACTGATTGAGTCGGTAGTGTTACCAGAAATTTGTTTCAACGACCAAACTGAAAAACCCTATCAAAAACCAGGACTTATAATATAAAATAACTCCGTCCTCTTGGCAAATACTAGAAGCTTCCTAGGACTTAAGCCACTTGCTGCTTCTAGACCTGACAGCTGTATCACTCCTAATAGCTGGAGTCTTAGCCTGGCAAGTGCAGGGCACGAGCACAGAACGTGCTCGATCGTTTCCTCCTCCAACCCAACCCGCAATTCTTACATCTGCTATAACTGACCAAGACTAATTTAAAGGCATGTGACACCAGAAGGCAGTGTCCAGTCAGAATACCCGTGATGAGTTTACAGTCCTCTCTTTTTAATGATAGAAACAACTTTGTTAGTCTAAGGTTGTAAGACCTACGCATAACCTTCGACACTTTACAGCCCCGCGCTTGATCCCACGTCTTTCCCGCTTGGTCGATCATGTGCACCTCTCGCCTTCGCTTAATCTCGCCCAGTCTAATTGGGACGTCTACGGAGCAAGCTTCAAGGGATGCGTCCTTTTTAGCTAGTTCGTCCGCTTTTTCATTTCCATCTATTCCCATATGCCCTGGGACCCAATATAGATGTATGCTTCTCGCTGTCCCGATTCTCTCCAGAGACTGCTTATACTCTAACACGCATTCAGATGCTGTGCTATGCGAGATTATTGCCTTAATAGCTGCTTGACTGTCAATATAAAAGTTAACACTGTTGCAGATTAAGCTATTCTTTTGCAGCGTTTCTACTGCTTTGGTTACGGCTAATATTTCCGCTTGGAAAATGCTACAGTAATCCGGCAGCCTGTAGGATCTGCTTATTTCCCTATCAGCACAGTATAACGCAGACCCTACCCCTTCCACTACTTTGGAACCATCTGTGTACACATGTATCGCCTCGTCCGCCATTTGCGCACGCTTGCGCCAACCATCCACCTCTATTGTGGCCTTAAGATCTCCCTCGACGCTGATAGGTAATCAGGTAGTATTTTCGTCCTGTGATTGATGACGCTACACTACTATGGCCATATGGTCGGCGCTCAAGCTGCCCCGAGGCACCGAGCCTGGTTTCGGTTGTTAATGCTTCGTTCTTTGCTACCAGGTCTACTGGTGGAATGTGCAGAATGGCATACAGTGCAGCCGACGCAGCATACTCCCTCTAATTTTTTGAGGTATGTTGTTTTTTGTGTGGCTTTCCACCAAACAAGAACTCCATAGCATAGAATAGGGCTTACAATCGCTGTAAAAACCCAACGAGAAAGAGAGGCTGATAAGCCCCACGTACCCCCCAGCATTCTTTTATATGCGTAGAGTGCCGTTGAGGCCTGCTTGACCCTCCTCCACGTTGAGCTTCCATGGCAGCTTACTGTCTAGGATGATTCCTAGATATTTAGTGCAAGGTTTTTCCTGTAAGGTCACCCCTCCTAACTTAGGCCGGGTTCAATTTGGGACCTTGCACCTCTTTGGAGACAAGACCATATCCGTCTTCTCCGCATTTACTTTCAACCCACATTAGATGCCCAGGTATGAATATCCCGAAGCGCCTGCTCCATCAAAGAACTAATCGTTGGAAGGCACTTTCAACTTATGACAATTTCAACGTCATCTGCGTAAGCTGTAAGTTTTACGGGTCCCTCTTCAAATCGCCTGAGAAGTTGGTTGATGACCAGCGTCCACAGCAGAGGTGATAGCACCCCTCCCTGCGGCGTACCCCTGTCCACTGATTTCGTGGCCTCGTACAATCCCAATTGTGATATAATCTGTCTGCAATTTAACATACAGCCGATCCATCTGATTAAGGCAGGATGTACTTTAATGTAATTAAGACCATCCATAATCGTCCATTTTGCAACATTATTGAAAGCCCCGGCAATGTCCAAGAAAACTCCTAGAGAATACTACTTATATTCCAGGGATTTCTCTATGCTTATTACCACCCTATGCAATGCGGTATCTACCGACTTGCCTTTGGTGTACGCATGCTGTGGTGTGAAGAGCAGCTTTTCATGCACGTTGGACTTTATGTACACATCTATCAGCCTCTCAAAGGTTTTGAGCAAAAATGATGTTAAGCTAATGGGTCTATAGTCTTTGGGATACACGTGACCGATCTTCCCCGCCTTTGGTAGGAAAGCTACACGAGCAGTTTTCCAAGAGTGCGGTACATGCTTCAGCCTTATGCAACCATCGAATATTATTTTAAGCCATTCCACGACCGCCATACTTGAAACTTGTAGCATGGCCGGGAACGTCTAGGCACGGCGATTTAAACTTAGAAAACGTTTTCACTGCCCATTCTATCTTGGTATCGGTCACCAAGCCCGGCACTACTAGCTCCGTGATCGAAGTGTGAGTGATGTCTGCTGGCTCTTCTAAACCGTCTCCCGATGGGAAATGTGTGTCGAGAAGCCCCTCAAGGGATTCCTCACTATTACGTGACCATTCCCTGGACTATGTTTCCCTTTGCTATGACTTTTTTCAGCCGTCCTGTTTCGCTGGAGCACTCTATGTCCGTACAGAAACTTATCCATGGGTTTCTCTTTATTTATATTTATTCAATACTGTCTATGAAAGAACATTTCTTACAGACTAATAACAATGGTGTAGGTTACAAAATGAAACATACCTACTTAAATCAAGAGAGTAAGATATCCAAAAAAAGCTTGTTTTCCCAAGGAAAAATCAAGGGAAATACTCTGAGATAGAATATTAAATTCGCGCATAGATCTTGCAAGAGGAGCATTACTGGCAAATTTAGTTTTGAATTTTTTCCAATAAAAAGGATAGGTGACGCGAAGATTTCGCCTTGGAATGTTAAAAGTAATCCTTTCAAGAAGATAAGGACAATCTATGGTACCATGAATAACATTAAACATGAAAGTCAAAGATAAGATTGACCTACGGGTTTCGAGAGATTGTAGGTAAAGTAGCATAATACGGGATGCATAGGGTGGAATGGGAGTATCAAATTTGAGGGACCGTAAAGCGAACTTAATGAACACCTTTTGAATACGTTCTATTCTTTTTATTGATACCTGGTTATACGGCCTCCAGACAAAAACTGCATATTCAAGGTGTGAGCGAACAAAAGTTATATACAACATTTTAAGAGTATAAGGGTCTGAAAACTTAGTGCAGTTCCGACGAATAAAGCCTAGAACAGAGTAGGCCTTCGCAATGATGAAATCAACATGTTTGTTAAAAGACAGTTTCGGGTCAAAAAAACTCCTAGGTCCTTTACTTCGACAACATTCTGAAGGACAGTTTTAGAAATGTGGTAGGACGTACTTCGAAAATGCAAAATTTTAGCAAATGTCATTTTAAAACATTTCTTTATCTTTAAAGGGAGACGAGAACGAAGACACCATGAATGAACAGCGTTGATATCGCATTGAAGCTTTGCTTCATCAGAGGCATCTTGGACTTTGGCGTATATTTTGAGGTCATCGGCATAAAGTAAAAAATTTGCGAAGGAAAAGCAGCTACTAATATTAGAGCTAAGAAATATTAAAAATATAAGTATGGATTTGGCCTTATGAAAACCGGTACCCGCATACGCACAATGCCGGGTTCGCAGTTTTCGGAAAAGCTAGTGACCGAAGTCGACACTGGGGTTGCGTCAACACCGAAATGGGGCAAAAAATGTTTACACAAAAAATTTCTTTTATCCTTGACCTTACCGATAAAAAAAAATACTCTACATCTATATGCTGCGTGATTGAAACCAAATGTGTTTTGAAGGCCAAAGGCTCACAAAAATTCAAATTCAACTTCAAAATAATTCCGGTTTTATTACAAATTAAAGGTATATATGTATCTATTTTCGGACAGCGGACCGCGCACTGCAACGAAATTGATTCAATATCATTAACAACTAATGGTTTTTGCAACAGTTACCCCCTTTTTATAGAGAGGGCCCAAAAGAGCCACCGTTTGCCTATGGCGTTTTGCATTGTCTTCCTTAATACTGAACCGCAACTATTAAAACCCTATATCCATCCCTGTCGCCACACTATTGACGCCCATCTGTCAACCTCGCACTTAGAGCTTTTCAAAATTTCCCCCTATTGAGATTTTTGTTACTTTGCTTTAATTTAATTTTTCCCTTTTGTTAAAATTTTTTTGAAGACATATGTAATATCTCGTTTGTTTAATGTTTTACTTTTTCGTGTAATTCTTTCTATTTAAAGGCGGTGGTGAGGTGAATATTGCTTAAAAAAAACAGGGTTATTTGCTGCAGGTAATACATATGTATCAGGGGTTCACTTCCCTAACTGTGAAAAACTGAAAAATGTACACTTTTGAAAACTCATTTGCACACAAAATTTATACTTTAAATTTTCAGGCGATTCTATAAAGTATTGTGCACATTGTTTTGCGGAATGAGTGCTGAATGTAAGCCATATGTCAGTGAGAAAATGTTTATCAAAAATCATGAAAATAAAAAAGTTATTCTGCAACAGTGCGTATGAGTTTTGAATGTCACAATGAAACTCACGAAGTTTTTATCAGTGAGTTTTGTTTTACAGAACCAGAATTTCAAATTTTACATAATTAACACTTTAAAACCCACAGACCGCCTGTACTAGCTGTGGAAGAAGCTACTTCCACGCATACGGTACAAGACGCAGCGACCCAAATTTTTTGTAAACAAATTAGAAATTTGGAGCAGTGGTCGACAGCTAATCCATAATGGGGAAGGTGTCAAACGGCGCGTATCAACCTCAGGAACAATGCTCAGAAAGTAAAGAAATATAAATTCTTGACTATCCATAAATATTTGCAATCGGAGTTGATACTTGTTACGCAGTTATTGCAATTTTATTCAACATACTTAGGAAAATTTTTTGTAGACCAATGGATGTGACCACTGGTGTACCGGACCATATCGTGTTGGTGTGTATCACCAATTTGGACATCCACGCTTGACTTCACATCATTGTGCCACAGGTTATATGGCAAGTAATTATGTTTCTTCTTTTACTTGTCTTTCCTTATAGTGCGGAAACTAGGCGGCTTTGGCTTTGGGCTCTTGCTACACTCCTGCCACACTCGATCCGGACGAGGTGCACTCAGAGCCCAACGCGGAGAACAGCCACAACCTGACGAACTCTCACTTTGTTTTATTGCGTGAAAACCCCCAAAATTCACAGAATACGATTGAAAGGGTTGAAAAGAAACGTGAAAAAGCGTTTTCGTTATACTCAAGAAACTCCAACGATTTTGACCCCACTAAAGGACTTATTTCGGAATTATAATGTTTTTCAATCAGAGAAATATCCCATAATACGAGAAATAGGGCAAAATTCAGATTTTCAAATTACCGAAATAAGGGACAACTAATTTGTCTAAAATTTGATGTAATATTAAAAACTTATAAATTCCAAATCATATTTGTTTAAACAATCAACAAATTCGCAAGTTTATAGCAAATTTTGTAAAATGACATATCGACATTAAGCATACCGACACTATATAGAAAATCAATCAAAAACTTGATAAATGAAACCCGCACGTGTATTCGTATGAAAGTTGTATAGAAAAAACATACTTGCTGATATAAAAGCTATATCGACCCTGTCAAAAAATCTCTTCAGATATCTTTGTATTTTTAAATTAGAAATTATATTCTCACCGAATGAGATTCGAGTCGTAAAATTTGTAACAACGCAGACCTACCATTAGGCTATGACTGCGGCTTAACTTCAGTTTTTCCCGTTTGTTCTTTTATTTACTTATTTATTTTTATATTTCATTTAATTTGCTTCATGCAGTAGAGATGAATCATTCTGATTCTTCGTGGTACTCTGTGCACAAAAACCCCGGGCCCTGGGTTTCTGAGGGGGCCCGCGATTTAGAGGTTAGGTAAGGTTGAACTGGCTGGTCCATGAGGACCTCACATAGACTGATTGAGTCGGTAGTGTTACCAGAAATTTGTTTCAACGACAAAACTGAAAAACCCTATCAAAAACCAGGACCTATAATATAAAATAACTCCGTCCTCTTGGCAAATACTAGAAGCTTCCTAGGACTTAAGCCACTTGCTGCTTCTAGTCCTGACAACTGTATCACTCCTAATAGCTGGAGTCTTAGCCTGGCAAGTGCAGGGCACGAGCACAGAACGTGCTCGATCGTTTCCTCCTCCAACCCGCAATTCTTACATCTGCTATCACTGAGCCTAGCCTAATTTAAAAGCCTAATTTAAAAGCATGTGACACCAGAAGGCAGTGTCCAGTCAGAATACCCGTCATGAGTCTACAGTCCTCTCTTTTTAATGATAGAAGCAACTTTGTTAGTCTAAGGTTGTAATACCTACGCACAACCTTCGACACTTTACAGCACCGCGCTTGATCCCATGCCTTTCCCGCTTGGTCGATCATGTGCACCTCTCGCCTTCGCTTAATCCCGCCCAGTCTAATTGGTCCGTCTACGGAGCAAGCTTCAAGGGATGCGTCCTTTTTAGCTAGTTCGTCCGCTTTTTCATTTCCATCTATTCCCATTTTCCCTGGGACCCAATATATGTGTATGCTTCTCGCTGTCCCGATTGTCTCCAGAGACTGCTTACACTCTAACATGCATTCAGATGCTGTGCTATGCGATATTATATTATTAATAGCTGCTTGACTGTCAATATAAAATTTAACACTGTTGCAGATTAAGCTATTCTTTTCCAGCGTTTCTACTGCTTTGGTTACGGCTAATATGGCAAATAAGCGACTTGGGTGCTAAGAACAATTTGTTTTATCCATGGTAATTTCACGCATGTAGATTCTCAGTAGATCCCTGTACTCGTCCCGACACGCTTCGCTTTCCGCGGTCTTTGCGAGCTTAAACATTTATTTTACCTGTCTTCTTAGAAGACTCAGCTCATTGCTCCACCATGGCGGCTTTACTTTTCCTCTTCTTAGGGGGCAAGCTTTGTTATACGCAGTCGTAGCGTCCTTGTTAGGAATTCATTAGACCCCCCAGTTCTTCCACATTGACAACCTCTTTGGGTTGTCCCAGTTTTGTTTCTACATGTTTCTGGAATTTAGTCCAGTTCGTTGACCTAGGGTTTCGAAAGTTTCCTCCCTTTTCTACCCTCTTTAGGGGGATGTTGAAGCTGATATACCCATGGTCGGAGAAGGATGGTCTATCAAGAACCATCCAATCATACCTTGATATATCACGCTCGGAGCTCAATGTAATATCCAGAACATTGCTGGATGTTGGACCAATGTATGTAGGGACATTTCCCCTGTTGACTTTCTGCAAATTGGTTTTCAGGATGTAACAAAATAGAGATTCGCCTCTCTCGTTGGTATTTTCTCCTCCCCACGCATTATGGTGCGCATTTGCATCTGCGCCTATGACCAACCGCCCTTTGCGCCCTTCCTTCTGTACTAGCGTTTTGCAATCCATCGGTGGAACCTCCGCAGCATGGGCCATGTAGCATGACGCCAGGATAAATGCCTGCTTATTCTCTCGCTCAACGGCCACCGCTACGAGATCATCAGTGGTGTAATTAAGCAACATATATGAATGCAGCTGTTTCCTTACCATAACTACAGCTCGCACCCGTCCTTCCGTTTGCGCGTAGTAAATGCCAAACCCGCGCGCGCTAAGTCCAGAAACCTTTCCTCCCGATGAGAGCCACGCCTCCTGGATCAGCGCCACGTCAAACGAACCCTCTTCAAGGGTTAGGACGAGTTCGCTCGACGCCACTTTACTGTTGTGGAGATTTATCTGGAGGACTCGCAGCACCATTGGGCTGTTTGTTCCCCTCCTGCACCTTCGTCTTGATGCCGTCGTCCTCGCCTTGCCCTTTTGGTTTAGATTATTCGAGGCCCCCTTCAGTCTCTCATGACTGCTGTGCCGGGTGTTCCTCTGTGCGAGTCACAGCACCATTTGGCAGTTGGTCCTCTTCTAACTCCTTCGTGGTGACGTCGGGGACCTCCACTTGTATTTTTTCCCTTAGGCTTTTAATGTCCTTTTCGACTTCGCCCACCTCTAGCGTGTTAGGGTTTTCATCCTCGGGACTTCTTTTCCTGAGTCGCATGTAAATTTTGCCAGTGCCAAAGAACATTTTGCCAAGCTTCGTGTACAAAACATCCTCCGCCTGCTTGTTTATTTGGAAGATGTAGAACTGACCATCCTTGGTAGGCCGAGATACAGTAAGTACCTTCCAATCCTGTGTTGGTATGTTCGGATTCTGATTCTGCAGAAGTCGCAGTGTATCCTCCGACTTCATCACGCATGGTATCCATACATTAACCTTTAGTACCGTGAGGATTGGCGCTGCATCCACCACCTCAAACCGCGCGTTCGTGCCTTACCTTTGGAGGTTTGGAGCCACTTCCTCCAGCCAGCGCAAGATCGCGATGTTGTTGCACGCTATCATCTTCACACCACTCTAGCATCCCCCCGAATCAAAGGTTGGAAGGGGCTTACTTGGTTGTGCCCGCATCATCTTAAGCATTAAGCTAATAAGTATCCTTTCCACAGATCGCCACCTTTAAGTAGTAAATTGTGCGAAAGGACTGCTACGATCAACCAGCGCTACAGTCAGTTACTGCTTTGCCACATCACTCATCTTCTCTGGAAAAGCCGGAGTCTTAGTTTTATCTCCCTTTGGCACCTCCGAGAAAGCCGGAGTCTTAGGGTTAACTCCCTTTAGCACCTTCGAGAAAGCCGCAGTCTTAGCGTTATCTCCCTTTGGCTTATCTCCTACTTCCGTAGTTGGAACTTCTCTCTGACTCGCAGCTTTCGAAGTAGTTGCTACCTCGCTATTAGAGTCCATCTCTCCTACAACTTTGGGCCTACTTGTCTTGTCTATGCGACTGCCCTGCCTCGGACTCTAGGAATGGGTTCTTTCTGCCTCTTGAAAGCAGGCTTTTCGCCTTCCGCCGAACGTTGCTTCTTCATTCGACGCTTCTTCCTCCTCGCACCTGTTGCAGGACCGAGGGTTTCTCGCAACAAACTTTTTGAGCTGCCTTCGACCTATTTCTACCGCTTCAGGGGCCCATTCCAAGCGCTCGATCTCCACTTCTGTTGGGTCGACCACTGCTCTCAAGCGTTGTGCAATTCTTAGTGCTGCACGGTACTGCGAGAGAGCTCTTTTACTTCCTCTGCTCCGTACCCTTCTCCACTCTTCTACTCCGTTTTCATTTGTGTGCTTCTCCAACACGGAGTTCATTGAATCAGCACCACTCTCGCTCCCCGAGTCCGACGCATCGCTTAATTCGTATTTGTCGTCCTTGTATTGCGGCTCAGTCCTCCTTTTTACATCGTCCTTATTACAATCAGGTAATAAGTCGTTCATCTTGGCCATACGACCACCTGCCCGACTAGGCGGGCTCAGCGGTCCAGTTTTATATACGGGGAAAGAACCGTCCGACACAGCAGCGCCCCTTACCATAAATACCTCACGAGGTGGCCCGGTATCGGGAAGGCTCCGTTCGAATACAGGCGATCCGATTTATCCCCTGGCTGCAAATCGTCCAATAGGCACGGTCCGCATAACATCCTGGATTAGGGGGTTGGCAGTTCTTGGTCACCGACATCCCGCCGACCACCTTAGAGGCGAAACGGCGTAGATGTCAGTCCTAAACAGCTCCGCCTCATAGTCCGGCGCTATGGCGTTCGGCTAAGCCCTCACACCAGCGACAAGGTGCCTACCCTAGTGAGGGCGATTTAGAGGTACTAAGACATTTTTTTAATTCAGGAGTCTTTAGTTGTTCTATGTGCAATTTTTAAACTGCATTTCAAAAGCAACGAGCAAAAGCATTTCGTTTTAATATTATAGTGAAATGTGAAAAATAATTAGAAAATTCCTTTTCCTTAAAATTTAAGAATAAATATTTCATTTGGCAGCTGGATCAAAACCATTCAGGTTCCGCATCCGATTCGACTATTGATAATGAGTTTTTGCCTGGGCCTTCGAACAGCGAGGAGGCAATAAAAACATCAAACAAAAATGTATGTTTACATGAATCCGAAATCGTAAAGTTTCGTGACACTAATGAAGGTTCATCTTCAAAAAGTCTTCCAACAATACCACCAACTCTGTATCAAAGTCCAGATTATTTAAACGACTTCGACAACGGTGCCGTGAATAATGAGTTTTTGATCTGAAGAAGTCAACGAAATAATTCGTCGAGGTCATCAAAAATGTCCACGTGATCATCATGACGAGGCATTTCCTACCTCGTTGTTAACCAGAATCTTGCCAGATGGAGAGAAAGTGGAGCGTGACGGGTTGGTGTGGAATGCCAATAGCAATGCTTTTTATTGCCTAACATATCGTCTGTTAAGCACCAATACTTTAAATAGACTTAAAATTTGTTGAACTGCAGGTGGGAAGAAGCTATACGACAGAAGCCCACGAAAATAATCAAGATCACATTAAATGTTATATTCAATGGCGATCTTTACAAAATCTAATTCAAAAGGAGGCTACAATTGATACACTTATTAATGAACAGCTAATCACTGAAACTAAAAAGTGGAAAGAAATTTTATATAGAATTTTGGACACTATTTTATTTTTGGGTGAAAGGGGCCTAGCTTTCAAGAGCGAAAGTATATAGCTTGGCGAATGAAACAATTGAAATTTTTTGGGCATCTTAGAACTCATAAGCCATTATGATCCGATACTAAGGGTTCATTTGGAGAAAGTTAGAATTTCACAACAGCAGCACAAACGTTTACAAGTTCCCCAGACATTCAAAACGAGTTTATAGAAATTTATGCAAAGCACGTGAGTGAAACTATATTAGATCAAGGCAAGAAAGCCAAGTATTTTGCTATTATCGTTGATGCTAGTCACCTTGAACAGACTACGTTTATTTTGCGCTACCACCATTTCAATTCGAAAACAAACAAATTTTGCAATTTAAGAACGGTTTTTGGCTTTCGAACAGCTAATCACTGAAACTAAAAAGTGCAAAGAAATTTTATATAGAATTTTGGACACTATTTTATTTTTGGGTGAAAGGGGCCTAGCTTTCAAGAGCGAAAGTATATAGCTTGGCGAATGAAACAATTGAAATTTTTTGGGCATCTTAGAACTCATAAGCCATTATGATCCGATACTAAGGGATCATTTGGAGAAAGTTAGAATTTCACAACAGCAGCACAAACGTTTACAAGTTTCCCCAGACATTCAAAACGAGTTTATAGAAATTTATGCAAAGCACGTGAGTGAAACTATATTAGATCAAGGCAAGAAAGCCAAGTATTTTGCTATTATCGTTGATGCTAGTCACCTTGAACAGACTACGTTTATTTTGCGCTACCACCATTTCAATTCGAAAACAAACAAATTTTGCAATTTAAGAACGGTTTTTGGCTTTCGAGGATTGTAGCCAAAAAACTGGTCAGGAAATCGTTGATTTAGTTTGCTATACTCTAGGTAAACATGAAATCCCATTAAAAGATTACTCGCCTTTTGCAACCCATAGTCTGAATTTATGTGGTGTTGATGATGCAGAATGTTATACGGCAGAATTTTCTTTCTTCGGCGTTATACCAAAATGTTTTATTATTTTCAGCAGCAGTCCACAACATCGGGGCATCCTCAAAAAAAAATGTACCGAGCTCTCTTCACAGGCTTTCAGACACTAGGTGGTCGGTGGTTGGATTTGAGGCAATCGGACCATTCGCAAACCATATTCCAGGATTAACAAAAGCACTAAACGCATTACTTAAGCTAAATGTGACTGCACAAGCATACGGAGATATTATCGGCATTCTCAAGTACATCAACAAGATCAAATGTATCTTGCTGTCCTAAATTTGGTTCAAAATACTGACTACCATTAATGAAAGAAACATCGTACTCCAAGCTAGAGAGGCCAGCTAAGATGTTGAGGTCCGACATCTGGTTCCCCCCATAAATTCAGAAAACAAAAATTCAGAAATCAATATTCAGAAGTCAAATTTCAGAAGTCAAAATTGAGAAGTCAAATTTCAGAAGTCAAAATTGAGAAGTCAAATTTCAGAAGTCAAAACTCAGAACGTAATCAGACAGGAAAAAAACGTAAAATTTTTTTCAGCCTGGAACACAGCAACGCCGAAAGAAGGCATTATATCCAATCGAATTATGGAATATGTATAATATCACCAAATTGGGTGAAATAATTTTATCGAAAGGTGGCACAACGTCATTCGAATTGCGTTGCAATAACAGAAACAACACTGTAGCAATTTTCAGATGAAGGCGAGCCATATCGGAAACGCAAGATAAAATATAAAGACTTCATTTTTTTAATATTGTAAATTCATTTGAAAAAGATAAATGCGAAAAGATTTAATTAATTACATGCTTGCTATTGCACACAATTAAAAGTTTTAGATTTTACTACTTTTTCTTTATACATAATTCCTTCCAAATAAATGAAAGTTTCGGAATTTTGAGGAAAATTTAATGTTTCTTCTGTCATCTGATTATTTTTTGAGTTTTGACTTCTAAATTTTCATTTCTGAAATTTGACTTCTGAGATTTTACTTCTGAATTTTGTCTTTCTGATAAAAGGGTTCTGACAAATGTTTTCTGAAAAAATGCGTTTCTGAAATTTTGTTTTCTGAATTTATGGGTGGCACCCTGACATCTATCTGCCTTATCAGCTGATTTGAAGTTGATCAGGAACCAATGGGAAACAATTTTAAATGAATGCAAAACAGTTGCTATTCAATTGAATATCTCGCCAATGTTTCCGGACATTCAAAAGAGGAAGCCCAAAAGACGTTTTAAAGATAATCGAAATGAGATGATTACGGATGATCCAGAGTCTGATTTTAAAAACAGTACATTCTTGGTGATCGTCGATTCGGTAATCACTGGCATTACTAAACGATTTTCAGCCATGAGAAATTTGAACGAGACGTTTTCCATTTTATGGCAATTTGAAGACATGGATGAAACTACAGTTCGGGCGAGCGCAGCAAAATTTGTCGAAAAATACAAGTCCGACGTTTCTCAAATCTAAGAATGTGAAATAATTCACTTGAAACACATTTACGAAGCATATTTTGATAAAGGTCTGTCACCATTGGGATTGCTAAATGCCATCTATGTTCAAAATCTGTATACAATTTTCCCCAACATTGGTGCTGCTTTACGTATCTTTTGCTCTATACCTGTCACTGTAGCTAGTGCAGAACGTTCTTTCAGCGTCCTTGCAAGAATCAAAAACTTTCATAAATCGAGTTCATCTCAAGAGCGAGTTTCAGGACTTGCCACGCTTTGTGTTGAATCCGTTTTGGCAAGAGAAATTTTGATATTATTATAAAAAATGTTGCAGCGAAAAAAGCAAGAAAATCCACTCTTTTATATCCGAACCTTCTCTATTGAATAATTAAAATTTATAATCATCACTATTTATCAGAAATGTACTAAAATGTTACCAAATAACTAAAAAAGTTTATTTGAAACAATATGTGGCTGTTAAAAAAGAATTTTATTTCTACGTTACTTAACATATTTTAAGAACTAATGAGCTCAACACCGATAAATGATAATTGTTATTCAATTATTATTTTTTGTTTTATTGGGAAAAACTGAAAAGAAGGAAACATTAACTGGCACATTGCGATGGTACCATTTCGAAAACCGGCGCGTCATCATCGTCAGACAATTTCGTAATGTTTATTTATTTAAACAGGTTTTACCGGTAATCGAACCGCGGTCAAATTGCTGAAATCACAAACGCCTAACCATTGGACTATTGTGTGGTATTTGCTTTCTTGGCTTATTTCAGTATTATCCCATTTTCACGCTCTCACACAATTTCAGACATTCTGTCTCTATATTAATTTGTACAAGGCGTGCTTTTTGTTATTGGCATTGTACCACTCCTCTTCACTGCAGAAGATTGTTTGTGTACTATATTTAAACTCGTGCTCAGTTTATATAGTCATATGCTTGTATGTTTAATGGTGTGTTCAATTTTACTTAAGATTTTTTAAGAACTAATGAGCGTAACACCGATAAATGATAATTGTTATTCAATTATTTACTGGCATATTGCGATGGTACCATTTCGAAAACCGCCTAGTCAGGCAATTTCGTAATGCTTATTTATTCCAACAGGTTTTACCGGGAAGCGAACCGCGGTCAAACTGCTGAAATCGCAATCGCCTAACCCATGGGCTATTGTGTGGTATTTGTTTTCTTGGCTTATATCAGTTTTATCCCATTTTCACGCTCTAGCACAATTTCAGACATTCTGTCTCTATATTAATTTGTACTAGGCGTGCTTTTTGTTATTGGCATTGTACCACTCCTCTCTACTGCAGAAGATTGTTTGTGTACTATCTTTAAACTCGTGCTCAGTTTATATAGTTATATGTTTATATGTTTAATGGTGTGTTCAATTTTACTTCAGATTTTTTAAAAATTAATGAGCTTAACACCGATAAATGATAATTGTTATTCAATTATTATTTTTGGCTTTATTGGGAAAAACTGAAAAGAAGGAGACTTTTACTGCCATACTGCGATGGAACCATTTCGAAAACCGCCACGTCGTCATCGTCAGGCAATTTCGTAATGTTTATTTATTTCAACAGGTTTCACCGGGAATCGAACCGCGGTTAAACTACTGAAATCACAATCGCCTAACCATTAGGCTATTGTGTGGTATTTGCTTTCTTGGCTTATATAAGTTTTATCCCATTTTCACGCTTTCGCACATTCTCAGACTACAGTCTCTATATTAATTTGTATTAGGCGTGCACTTCACTGCAGAAAATTGTTTTTGTATGGTTGTGTACTATATTTAAACTCGTGCTCAGTTTATATATTTATTTATATGTTTGTATGTTTAATGGTGTGTTCAATTTACTTAAGAGTTTTTAAGAATTAATGAGCTTTACACCGATAGATGATAATTGTTATTCAATTATTATTTTTGGATTTATTGGGAAACACTGAAAGAAGGAAACATTTACTGGCATATTGCTATGGTACCATTTGGAAAATCCCCACGTCATCATCGTCAGGCAATTTCGTAATGTTTATTTATTTTAACAGGTTTTACCGGGAATCGAACCGCGGTCAAACTGCTGAAATCACAATCGCCTAACCATTGGGCTTTTGTGTGGTATTTGCTTTCTTGGCTTATATAAGTTTTATCCCATTTTCACGCTCTCGCACAATTTCAGACATTCTGTCTCTATATTATTTTGTACTAGGCGTGCTTTTTGTTATTGGTATTGTACCACTCCTCTTCACTGCAAAATATTGTTTGTGTACTATATTTAAACTCGTGCTCAATTTATATAGTTATATGTTTGTTTGTTTAATGGTGTGTTCAATTTTACTTAAGCTTTTTTAAGAATTAATGAATTTACCACGGATAAATGATAATTGTTATTCAATTATTATTTTTGGTTTTATTGGGAAAAACTGAAAAGAAGGAAACATTTACTGGCATATTTCGATGGTACCATTTCCAAACCTACCACGTCACCATCCTCAGGAAATTTCGTAATGTTTCTTTATTTCAACAGGTTTTACCGGGAATCGAACGGCGGTCAAATCGCTGAAATCACAATCGTCTAACCATTGGGCTATTGTGTGGTATTTGCTTTCTTGGCTTATATCAGTTTTATCCCATTTTCACTGTGACCACCCTGGGTACCTCAATGCCCGCAAGTCGATGTACAAACAGATGTCGTCGTGGAGGGCGCCCTTCCACACCGTGGCTGGTTTACCTTTACCTATGTGCAGGGTCTTAGCGTGGCAGTCTTCCTCGCCACGTTATCGTTTTTAAAAACAAAACACCAAACCGATAAGTACTACGAATTAATACTTTTATTAAATTTAAATGGAATGCTCAAACATCCTGAGTCTTAGGTGCACAAATATGGTGGTGAATTATGGAAATGGCGAGGACACTATTGCCAATCGTCATTTTCATATTTCAACCCACATATTTATCTTATTATCTCTTAATTGCAGCTTTAAAATAGCTGAAAATATATCTATATATAATATTTCTTACTCTTTCTTGACATATTAACATTGTGAGCAACGATGTTGCCAGATGTGTCTATCGGAAGATGACTTGGGAAGAATGTTTACCCTTACATCACCCTTTTGGGGAAAAGAAGAATTGACAAAGTGATCAGTTTTGTCACATTCTGCTTGCCCGTAAACTTATAAAAATTGTCTCGAACGAACGAATATGTTTACAATACATTAGGGTGTTCCTCCCCTTTTGGATTCGTTAGTTCGGAACCATTTTTATAATTAACTAAAAAAAAACTAAGAAGTTAAATACTCGAACTTTAGTTACCTTTTTTTTAGTTTCTTAGAAGTAGCTTGAATTAAATCTAGCAATATTAATATTTAATTTAGTACAATATATTGTTTGTGGTTTTTCTCTTCTTGTAAATATTTACATTTTAATATATATTCAACTTAAATTTTGTTAAAGTTTTACATTTTTATTACATACCAAATATGTCTTTTTTTTTATTTTATAAATTAAGAAATACAATTTTTATCAGGTATAAACAGTTTTTATGAAATACGTTTTTCTTCTCTCTTTGAATATATAAAATTTTGTGCTATTTTTCTTTTTATTTTTTTGTTTCAATAATTTTTAAGTCTTCGTGGCTGCTTAAATGCTAGTACTAAAAAAATTGTTTGGGTTTTTTCAATAAAATTTAAGGTTTAATCCAGGTGTTAAAGTAATGTTAATTTACATTACTTAAGTGATTTTTATGTGCTACATTTTCTTTGTTTTTAACTTCATCGAAAATAGTTACATTAGGTTCGTTAATCGGATTTTGATAAATATTTTCCCGTTTATGATGTGGTTCTTTCCGTAAAAGTTCTTTATTTCCGATTTTGACAATTAACGGACTAGCCGTTTTATCATAGAGATTTTTGCTTTGTAACTTATTTTTATTTATTAGGTTTAGTGCCATTTTGTGTGCTTTCTGCATTCTAAACTTAACTTCTTTAGCATAGTTTTCGACATTATAAATAGGGTAAATTTTTTCTTTTCTTAATTCATTAGGCAAAGTTGCCTTTTTTCCAAAAACTAACTCGAAAGGAGAAAGTTGGTTGTCAAAAACTGTGCTTATGGTAGTATTGTGTAAAAATGTGAAATATTTTAAATATACATCCCAGTCTGAAAAGGATTCGTTTAAATATGTAGATAAGTATTCATTAAAGACTCTATGATTACGTTCAATTGTACCAACAGTTGCGTGATGGTCCGCAGTTGAAAAATTATGTTTAATATTTAAAAGTTCAGCTAATTCTTCAAATAATTCATTTTTAAATTCTGTACCTAAATCTGATTTTATGGTATTCATTGTGCCGTGTGTTAAAATGAATCCTTCAAAAAGTGCAGATGCAATTGTTTTTGCTGATTTATCTGGTACAGCTATTGTTACCAAATATTTAGTCATGTCACAAATCATGATAAGTGCGAACTTGTTACCATATTTGGACTCAGGTAGGGGTCCTATTGTATCAATTACTAATATTTCAAAGGGTTTACAAGGTGTTGGGGTTATAACAAGGTTTTCTTTATTTTTATGCTCAGTTGAGCAGAGTTCACAGAGTATATTAACTTTGATTGGATAACGTTTGGTTGTACAGGTATAAAGGAATTGAGATAGATTTAGACTTCCATATATCAAAATCATCAGTATCGAAAAAAAATTTGTTTGAGCCATGTCCGTCCCTCCGTCCGTCTGTCTGTTAACACGATAACTTGAGTAAATTTTGAGGTATCTTGATGAAATTTGGTATGTGGGTTCCTGGGTACTCATCTCAGATCGCTATTTAAAATGAACGATATCGGACTATAACCACGCCCACTTTTTCGATATCGAAAATTTCAAAAAACCGAAAAAGTGCGATAATTCATTACCAAAGACGGATAAAGCGATGAAACTTGGTAGGTGAGTTGAACTTATGACGCAGAATAGAAAATTAGTAAAATTTATGACAATGGGCGTGGCACCGCCCACTTTTAAAAGAAGGTAACTTAAAAGTTTTGCAAGCTGTAATTTGGCAGTCGTTGAAGATATCATGATGAAATTTGGCAGGAAAGTTACCCCTATTACTATATGTATGCTTAATAAAAATGTGCAAAATCGGAGAACGATCACGCCCACTTAAAAACAAATTTTTTTTTTAAGTCAAATTTTAACAAAAAAATTAGTATATTTACAGTATATAAGTAAATTATGTCAACATTCGACTCCAGTAATGATATGGTGCAATAAAATACAAAAATAAAAGAAACTTTCAGAATGGGCGTGTCTCCGCCCTTTTTCATTTAATTTGTCTAGGATACTTTTAATTCCATAAGTCGAACAAAAATTTACTAATCCTTGTGAAATTTGGTAGTGGGCTTAGCTTCTAGGACGATAACTGTTTTCTGTGAAAAAGGACGAAATCGGTTGAAGTGACGCCGAGTTTTTACACACAGTCGACCGTCTGTCCTTCCGCTCGGCCGTTAACACGATAACTTGATCAAAAATCGATATATCTTTACTAAACTCAGTTCACGTACTTATCTGAACTCACTTCGTATTGGTGTAAAAAATGGCCGAAATCCGACTATGACCACGCCCAATTTTTCGATATCGAAATTTATGAAAAATGAAACAAATGCCATATTTCTATACCAAATACGAAAAAAGGGATGAAAAATGGTAATTGGATTGGTTTATTGACGCAAAATATAACTTTAGAAAAAAACTTTGCAAAATGGGTGTGACACCTACCAGAAGAGAATGAAAAAGTTCTGCAGGGCGAAATCAAAAGCCCTTGGAATCTTCGCAGGAATACTGTTCTTGGTATTAGATATATAAATAAATTAGCGGTACCCGACGGATGATGTTCTGGGTCACCCTGGTCCACATTTTGGTCAATATCTCGGAAACGCCTTCACATATCCAACTACCACCACTCCCTTTTAAAATACTCATTAAGACCTTTCATTTGATACCCATATCGTACAAACAAATTCTAGAGTCACCTCAGGTCCACGTTTATGGCGATATCTCAAAAAGGCGTCCACCTGTAGAACTAAGGCCCACCCCTTTTCAGATACTCATTAATACCTTTCATTTGATACCATATCGTACAAACAAATTCTAAAGTCACCCCAGGTCCACCTTTATGGCGATATCTCGAAAAGGCGTCCCCCTATAGAACTAAGCCCACGTCCTTTTAAAATACTCATTAACACCTTTCATTAGACACCCATATCTTACAAACAAATTCTAGAGTCACCCTTGGTCCACCTTTATGGCGATATCTCGAAAAGGCGTCCACCTATAGAACTAAGGCCTACGCCCTTTTAAAATACTCATTAACACCTTTCATTTGATACTAATATCGTAGAAACAAATTCTAGAGTCTCGCTGGTCCACCTTTATAGCAATATCTCGAAAAGGCGTACAAATATAGAACAAAGGCCCACTCCCTTTTAAAATACTCATTAACACTTGTCATTTGATACCCATATCATGCAAAAAAATTCTAGAGTCACCCCTGGTCCACCTTTATGGCTATATCTCGAAAAGGCGTCCACCTATAGAACTAAGGCCCACGCCCTTTTAAAATACTCATTAACACCTTTCATTTGATACCCATATCGTACAAACAAATTCTAGACTCACCCCTTGTCCACCTTTATGGCGATATCTCGAAAAGGCGTCCACCTATAGAACTAAGACCAAGCCCTTTTAAAATACTCATTAACACCCTTCATTTGATACCCATATCGTACAAACAAATTCTTGAGTCATTCCTTGTCCACCTTTATAGCGACATCCCACCCATAGAACTATGGCCTACTCCCTCTTAAAATACTTTTTAATACCTTCCATTTGATACACATTTCATACAAACACATTCCACAGTTACCCTAGGTTCATTTTCCTTCATGGTGATTTCCCTTATTTTGTCGCCATAGCTCTCAGCTGAGTATGTAATGTTCGGTTACACCCGAACTCAGCCTTCCTTACTTGTTTGGTTTAACTTTGTTCAAAAGATATTTGTTACAACTTTTAGCATATTTTGTTATATCACGAGTCATGTTTTTCCAATAAAATTTTGTTTTTTTTTTGCGTAAAGTTTTTTCATACCACAATGTCCTCCTGAAATGGGTCGTCGTGGCAGGTAGTCATTAACTTAAGTTTTTTGTCAATGTCTGTTACAGTCTCTACTGGATCTGTTAGAATAATTTCTAGGTATTTTAAAATTTTATTTCTGCGGTCTTTTAAATTTGTAATTGAAAAATTATTGAAAAAATATCATCTTCAGGCCATTATATTTGCTTAATTTTTCGTTTGCTGGCTTCTGATTCAAGCCTCGAAAGTAATTATTTCGTTAACAAGGTCAAAACTAAGTAACGCGAGTTTTTTATGTTTAATGTGCGCAAAAATTCTCAAATGTGTTCTTTTATTATTTTTATCGTAAGTAATTTCAGATCTTATTCGCGGAATCTTTTTTGAAAAATTAAATGAAAATTTGTCGTAGGCATGTAAAGTGAGTTGTTTTTCTTCGTTTTTGTCTATTTTTCTAGGAAGGTTTTCATCGTTATGCCGTTTTGTCATTGATCTTGTCTGTACTGTTATGTTGGCAGATCCCGTGATTTTTGAGGAACAATATTATCTGTGATTGTGACCTTTCAGTCACAGCGGCTTTTAACCGTGACTGTGACTGTGATATAGGAAGAGGAAGAGCTACCCTTCAAGACGGTGGTGACTAGTTCACGCACATATTCAAAGCTTTTTTTGCTCTCAACTAACACATGTAACATTTGATACTGCCATCGAAATGACAGTGTCATATTTAATGACAGGTGGAAAAAATTAATCATTGTCGACTAAAAAATCCAAAAGGATTGGTTGTGGATTTAATTGATCGTTTCGGTCGATTGGGTGGTTTTGATAATCTTTTGGAACTGTACGTTGTGGTCTGCAACCAAGAGCAAACAAAAGGCGGCACGTCCGACGAGAGCGTCCCTCCCACAAATTGTCATCCTCCCAGCAGCTCCTTGCAGCGAGACTGCTCCATATTCTCTTGCACCGGGAAGGTATCCAACCCAATCCGGGTCTGATTCCTGCCCCCGATCCTGAAAAATGGTTTTGGTGCACCTGCCGGAAAAGAATCTTTTTAGGACGGCCTACTCTTGTCAGTGTGTCTCGTGTAAGGGATGGTTGCATCGGACAGGTTATTCTGGGCTAGATCCCAAAACCAGACGTCCATGTAACTTCTATAAATCTTTTGTGGCTCCTTGCTGTTCACGCCCTAGGACGTCCCGTAGTCTGCGCCTTAGCGCCCCGCTACCTTCCAGCAGCCCCGCTGCACAGCAAGCCAAGTAACCGCTGCTGATCGCGCCCCACGGCGCCACCAACTCAAGCGGCTGCTCCCACTCATACCTAAAATCTCCGTAGTAGAGTCGGGAGCAATGCCGACCATCAGCCCCTATGTCCGTCTTCTCCCCCCTCTTTTCCGGCAGCAATTGTGTAGGTCAGGGAAACAGACTCTTAGTCCCTACCTCCATTTGCACCGTTTGCCAGTACAGAATATATACGTTTGGTTTGCGACATCCGCCCAATGCACCTCCTGCCATGGACGGTGCCACATTCCTAGATGTGCTGGTCTCCGCGATGGCACCCCCCCCCCCCCCTCCCCAACGGTTTTCATCCAGGCCGCACACCCAAATACACCGGGTACCCCAATGCTTCCCAGACGTCCAGTCCCAGGGCCACAACAACAATCGCGTCCTGCCTTCCACAACCCAGGCGTAGTCACCCGTCATCTATGCACTTAAGAATTCTGCCGTTAAACTGTAATGGATTAACTGGGAAGATCACGTAGATAGTCGATTTCATGAAGCGGCACGTCCCCTATATGATCGCCGAGCCTGAAAATTACCCACTGGAATA
Organism: Eurosta solidaginis; assembly: GCF_040869045.1. Taxonomy (NCBI): domain Eukaryota; kingdom Metazoa; phylum Arthropoda; class Insecta; order Diptera; family Tephritidae; genus Eurosta; species Eurosta solidaginis. The sequence goes on along the minus strand of NC_090319.1, from coordinate 206,452,537 downwards.
AGCTACAGGCCTCCCAAAATACTGCGCTCAGAACCGCCACGGGCTGTCTTCTTATGCCCCCACAACACCATCTACATAAAGGGGCGAGAATACTCCCCATCAGGGAGAGAAATGAGATGCTAACCAAACAGTTCCTGTTGAATACCCAGAAACCTGGGCATCCCACAGACATCTGATTGATGAGCCAACAAGGAGTCATCTCCGTAAGCATTTTGAGGAAATACGGCACCTGAGAACCCAGCCGTATGAAGCAAAAAACAGCAGCAGGTCCTTGGTGAACTCCACAAACAGGCGTCGGCCCTTTATGCCAGAAATTGCCCGGTGAATCCAGTACTTAAAAAATAGTACCCAAAACTTGCGGAAGAGGAACGCATACTCCCCAGGGAAACGCGAGTCACTCTGGCTCAACTTCAAACTGGATACTGTAACAGGTTATACTCTTATACGTGATCTGGAAATGTTCGCCTCAAAATGATATTGCGCTTATTACAAGTACCTAGCTTCAATGGTAAAATGAATGCACTAAATGAAATCAATAAAGTGCTAAGCTCATATTCACATCGTACACAACAACAACAACATTGTTTGCCCGATGATGAGATGTATTGGTTGACGGCAGATGGAGAGTTCACGTAAACAATTTATTATAAATATATTGGCTTTTTCATTGTGATTTTATTGTGATTTTATTTGGTAGTTCTACTATATCAAACTTTCTGATGTTTTGTGCTCGAAACGCCTTGCTCAGCTACAATATGTTGAAAAGCTGGAGAAAATTATACAATTTCTTATGAAAGAAACACTTGCAGATTTGGATACAGTATGGCGTGCACAGGCTGGTAAACATGAAGCAATTGTTAAGAATGTGCATGACTTTTGGCGAAATTAGCTAGGGGATTTTACACCCGATAGATACAAACTTTCAACATATATGAATACAAAATTAATATTAATTGATATTTAGGCTAGTATGACCACCGCCAATAAGCGTCAGCGTGAACGGCTTCTCGAACTAATAAGGCGCCTTGCCGAGGACGATAAGAATGGTTTAATGGCTAAAAAAGTGTTAAAGCTTTTTGAACGCTTGCCCATAGCCAGGAAATACCGACAGAAGTATTAGGTCAAGCATTACCAGCGTCTAATACAAGAAATTCGTTGCTTGAATGTTTAATCGCCGAGTCATGCTCCGCGTACTCAAAAAACACTTAATCGCCAACAATTACTTGAACGTTTGCAAAATGATCATACTTTCGTCATACTTGCTACGAACAGTTTAACTGCATATATGGATAAAATTCGTAACATGTTTTCTGATATCACGAATGTTGAGCGGAACATTTTATGTATTGATCAACGTTATCCGCATAATATGCAAATACAGGAGCGTTTGGATTTTCTCAAGTTGTTGTTAAGGGATGGACAGCTGTGGTTGTGCGCCGAACAAGTAAGGGATTATTGCAATTGTTTTACACCTATTAATAAAGGGGTTATCAGTTATTAATTTTAAGATTTGGGTTGGTGTTTTTGTAGCAGGTTGTTGTTGTTGTAGAGTACTCTTTATATTGAATTCACAATCCGTATGCATATAATGTGAGAAAAAGAGTGAGATAATAAACACAAAATAAATATTTCATCCTGCTATTTCATTTTCTGAACTCTATGCTCCGAATTTTCACATGTATACTCGGTGTATTTGTGGCTGTCAAAAAACTCAAGCGAATGTGTCCATTTTTGGTCGCACGATTTTTGCAGAGTAATTAGTCGCAGCACGAATCACAGATTCATTGACTCATGTGATTGAGATGATATGTAAACATGATTGTGAACGAAGTGCAGATGCTATCACAGTCAGTCAGTCACGGCGATTCCTCAGAAGCAGTCACAACGTTCAGCTGTGATCATTCAGTACCTGTGACAAAATCACAGGTATACGGATATTTGCCAACTCTACTGTACTTCTAAAATTTGTTTGTTCGGTTCCTTAATCTCATCGATTGTAATACGAGATAGTGCATCAGCACCAACGTTTCATTTACCCTTAATATAAACTATAGTAAAGTTATATTCCGCCAATTCTAGCCTAATTCTCGCAAGTTTTGAAGACGGTCTTTCATGTTGAATAGGTATACCAGTGGTCTGATTTAACAATGAAATGTGTGCCATAAACACATGGTCGAAATTGCTTTATTGCCAAGTAAATAGCTAAGAGTTCCAATTCTGTAATTGGTTTTTCCTCTCTGATTTATTTAATGCTTTAGAAGCGAAACAAATAGGTAAATCACTGGCTTGCTCTTCTTGACTCAAAATAGCGCCACATCCAGTTGTGGAAGCATCAACGGTAATAATGAATTGTTTAGTAAAACCTGGGTATTTAAGTAATTTTGGTGAAAGTAATGCTGCTTTCAAGGATAAAAATGCCTCTTCGCACTCAACATCCCAAATGAATTCAAATCTTTTTCAACTTATTCGATTTAGAGGCGCTGCCAGAGACGCAAAATTTGGTATAAACCGTCTGTAATAGTTTGCAAACGCGACGAATCGGCGTACCGCGTCTTTGTCAGTCGGTTTTGCATACTTTTTGGGAGTCGTCTGGCAGCAAACCTTTGGCTGAACATTTGTGACCTAAAAATGTAACTTCTGGTCGTAAAAAGTTGCATTTATTTGGGTTAAGTTTGAGATGTAAAGACCTACAAGTATTGAAAACTTTTGAGAGATTTTTAATATGGTGTGCTTCACTACAACCTATGACGATAATATCGTCGACGTATAAAAATGCGACAAAAAAGCGATTGTCATCATTCGTGAGAATGAATTTGGTGCTATATTTAAGCCGAATGGAAGAACTTTCCATCTAAATGAACTTCGGTCAGTGCTGAAAGAAGTAATGTCACGTGAGTCAGGATGCAAGGGGATTTGATGAAATCCCGAAAAAAGATCTAATGCCGAAAAATACTTTGCCCTAGCGAGATTGTCTAAAATATCGTCAGCTCTAGCTAGTGGAAATTTATCAGCAATGAGTTTTTTGTTTACTGCGCGAAAAACTACGCACATACTATAAGCTTTTTGACCATTAGTATCTTTCTTTGGAACTGCAATCAAAGAACTATTGTAATTAGAGTAACTGGTTTCAATTTCCTCCGAGTTCACGAAAAATGGCTCGTGTGAATCTCCTAAATCAAAAAGTCTGAAGATTTCACATCTGGGAGGAATAATACAACTGTCGCTTTCTGTTCCGTGCAGGATTGGTATCGCGAATTTTTCATTACCTTCCCAAAAGGAAATAATATTTCTTTCATAATTAATAATGCATTTGTTACTTTTCAGGAAATCTTTACCCAGTATGCCATCGGACGGAATATTAAAGTCTTCATTTACTACATGTAAAGTATATTTAATAGAAGTAGAAACTGAATTGGAAGTGACACCGGTAATGTTAATAATTTCGTTTGTATTTAAAGAAATATTACTGTCTATGCATGATTTTTTTACTAAGGAAATGTCTGCCTGAGTGTCTACTAAGAAAGAACAAAATTTGTGTGACTCCTTAAGTTGTAATTCTATGAAATCTGGGTAATTTAAATTTAAATAAATATGCCTATTTATGAGGGAAGTTCGCTTACTCGCTTAGTTCGTCCTCCCCCAGTATTCGATCCTGAGGGGCACTCGCGTTTAAAGCACGGACGTTTGCGTTTCTGCCTCTACCGCTTGACGATCTTGAATTGTTACCTCTTTTGTTTTTATTATTTGTATTCGAATTCGAACGTGTACTACTATTGTGCTACATTGGTATCTATTTATGTTAGGATTTCGATATCTTTGATTATTGTTACCGCTACGGTTGCTGTTGTATGAGAATGAGCTTTATTTCTGTAATCAGTATAGTTGCGATTTGGGTAAAAACCACGATAACTACCACGTGAATTTCTAAATGTATTGTTACCACGCGATCGAAAAGCTAAAATCTGACGCTCTGTTACTTCGTTCAAAAATTGACCGTTTGGGATCTTTTTTTTTAAATGTACTTTTCGGAAAAAATACAAAAAAATTTTAAAAGTTTTTTTTTTGTTGTAATTTTTCAGTTTTTCGAGATTTTTCGAATTTCGCCATTTTTTTTTCTCATAAAAAACTTCAATCAATTCTGCAATCATCCCCACTAATCCCGTAGTGGGCCGATTATTTTTTTTTATTTAATTGAAAAAAAAACTTTAAAAATTTTTTTGTATTTTTTCCGAAAAGTACATTTAAAAACAAATTAAAAAAAAAAGATCTCAAACGGTCAATTTTTGAAAAAGTTATAGCATTTTGAAAGCAATTAAATAAAAAAAAAAAATCGGCCCACTCCGGGATTAGTGGGGATGATTGCAGAATTGATTGAAGTTTTTTATTAGAAAAAAAAATGGCGAAATTCGAAAAATCTCGAAAAACTGAAAAATTACAACAAAAAAAACTTTAAACATTTTTTTGTATCTTTTCCGAAAAGTACATATAAAAACAAATTAAAAAAAGAGATCCCAAACGGTCAATTTTTGAAAAAGTTATAGCATTTTGAAAAAAACACCGTTTTTTTTTTTTAAATTCATAACTTTTTTTGAGTTGGATGAAAAAATTTGAAAAAATTCTGAAAAACGTCTTCGTAAGCTAGAAAAATAAGAAAAACTTTCAGCCAATTCTAAAGGGGTCGGGTTCAAAATTGGTCGAAATGGGATGGAATACCCCATATATGCTAACGATTGAAATGTATTTATATGAAATGAGCTTTGGCTATTAATGACGAATTAGATGTTAATTTCGAATGAAAAATGTATTCATTGGTGGGCACTAATTTCAATATACGGCGCTGCTGTTAAATCCTCACGATTTTACTTAAGTACCATATAAATATTGTACTCTAAATTTCCATTGTTTGGGAGCTTTAATAAATGTAGCGTCCTCTCTGTATGCTTTCCATTGGTTGCCACAATTAACATAGCCCATTATAAAAGTGGATCCGCCCCTCTATCGAGGTGGAATGCCCCCAGCTAGCTCAGTATGAGAGGTCGTGGTTGTTAACCCTTGTCCATGAACAGCCTATTTAATTACCATAATGTCATCTTCCCCTTCCCTAACCGATTTAATTAGTACGCCTTTATTTTTTTCTATTTAATTCGCTTTAACATTTTATTATTAAAATATCTTGATCCTATACAAAAAACGAAAAGCAGTTTTGCGATTAAGTTAGAAATACTCAAATAAAAAAGTGGATTTATCAGAACAAAAACTTCAATAGTTTCTGACAAAACAAAAAAAAAATTATATGTAAGATTGATCAAAACAAAATTGCCTTATGACGAAATTATATCGTACTAGGATCAATATATATATATACATATAAACATCAGATTTAACGAAAACCAACTAATAAAATGAAGGCATTATAAAGTAAAATTTTGTTCAGGCATTTTTTTATATCAAATGCTAAAAGGTATATATATATATGACCTGGAATCATGAAACGACCCTATTGTGCGAAAATACCGTTCTTCACTTTTTGAGTGATTCTTATAGGAAACTTAAACTTAATGCTCTTTCTAATGGAACAACCCACAGTTTTCTATCTCTCTTAGTTTTTTCACAAATCGCATTTAAACCCAAATCGGACCACATATAAGATTTTTTGAAATATTTCGATCCATGTACTACCTATCGGAGGTTTTTTCTTATTATTGCATTGTCATCGCGTTCTGAACTATATTCCAAGCTTCAAGCTTGTAGCTAATCGGAAGTTACTTAAATTTTAATTACAAAATTGGTTCACAACGGCCGGCCGCTACACAGAGTCAAGCTAAATAAAATCTTTAAACGCCTTTTTCTCGAAAACTTGTTTTCGCACAAAAAGGTCGTTTCATGATTCCAGGTCACATATTGATTCACACACATTACAATCTTAAAAATATGTATATTATAACAAATTTTGTTGTATGATATTGTAATTACATGTAAAGAAAAAATGAATCTATTGAGTATTCTCGAATCTTGCCGGAAAATTATTCATAATACACACATATAACTTAAACAAAAATAGTATTTCTCTATGTTACAAAAAGTCTTATTACATGAGATATCATTACAAATGTGTTAAAATCAAAAATTTTCAATTTATTCACGGACTTTTTGGTCATTAAAAGTTCACACAAACGCTTAAACGCTCAATTGGAGCCAACTTCAAAATAATCAACCAAACACCATAATGCCTACCTTAAGGAGCGCTCTTTGGGCGTTTAGGGTTTTTTTGGGGTCAGGGTTGACTGACGTATTTGCAACCTAAATTACCCGTTTGTGCCCTACAGGCGCCGCTAAAATTTCGATTGGATTTTTACATTTAAATTAATTTAGAAATATACACATAAAAAGACATAAAATGGCTTATTGTACATGAAAAGGCTTTGCTTATATTATTTCCGCTCATCGTAGATTTTGGGTGCACTGCTGTAAAATCGTGTATGGGTTGCAGTCTCAACTGCTCGAATTCACGTTGGTGATCATATGATAGACAAAGGAAATTGTATATAGGTGACTGACCCAAAAATTTCCCTGGCACTCACAGAGCTTTTGGTCATTAAAGGTGACCAGATGGCATTCCCACAAGAGGAATAAAAATTGTAATAAGCGCGACTTAAATTGGCTAATGAGGTATTTCACGTCAATTTCACATTCACTCATCTTAGACCATACATATATCAAGGATATGTTGGCCACATACACTTATTAGGGTGTTCTTAACACACAAAAAAAGAGAATTACTTTTAAGAAATATTAAAAATATAAGTATGGATTTGGCCTTATGAAAACCGGTACCCGCATACGCACAATACAGGGTTCGTAGTTTTCGGAAAAGCTAGTGACCGAAGTCGACACTGGGGTTGCGTCAGCACCGAAATGGGGAAAAAAAAAGTCAAAAAATGTTTACACAAAAACTTTCTTTTATCCTTGCACTTACCGATAAAAAAAAATACTCTACATCTATATGCTGCGTGATTGAGGTTTCCTTAACCCGGCGTACCACACTCTTCAGTTAATTTATCGACTGAAACCAAATGTGTTTTGAAGGCCAAAGGCTCACAAAAATTCAAATTCAACTTCAAAATAATTCCGGTTTTATTACAAATTAAAAGTATATATGTATTTATTTTGGGACAGCGGACCGCGCACTGCAACGAAATTGATTCAATATCATTAGCAACTAATGTTTTTTGCAACGGTTACCCCCTTTTTATAGAGAGGACCCAAAAGAGACACCGTTTGCCTATGGCGTTTTGCATTGTCTTCCTTAATACTGAACCGCAACTATTAAAACCCTATATCCATCCCTGTCGCCACACTATTGACGCCCATCTGTCAACCTCGCACTTAGAGCTTTTCAAAATTTCCCCCTATTGAGATTTATGTTACTTTGCTTTAATTTGATGTTTCCCTTTTGTTAAAATTTTTTTTGAGTGCATATGTAATATCTCGTTTGTGTAATGTTTTACTTTTTCGTGCAATTCTTTCTATTTAAAGGCGGTGGTGAGGTGAATATTGCTTTAAAAAAACAAACAGGGTTATTTGCTGCTATTTGCACCAGGTAATACATATGTATCAGGGGTTCACTTCCCTAACTGTGAAAAACTGAAAAATGTACACTTTTGAAAACTCATTTGCACACAAAATTTATACTTTAAATTTTCAGGCGATTCTATAAAGTATTGTGCACATTGTTTTGCGGAATGAGTGCTTAATGTAAGCCATATGTCAGTGAGACAATGTTTATCAAAAATCATGAAGATAAAAAAGTTATTCTGCAACAGTGCGTATGAGTTTTGAATGTCACAATCGTATACACTGGCTGTCAAAAAAACTCACGAAGTTTTTATCCGTGAGTTTTGCTTTACAGAACCAGAACTTCAAATTTTACATAGTGTACACTTTAAAACTCACAGACCGCCTGGACTAGCTGTGTAAGAAGCTTCTTCCACGTATATGGTACAAGACGCAAGGACCCACAATATTTGTAAACAAATTAGAAATTTTGAGCAGTGGTCGACAGCTAATCCATAATGGGGAAGATGTCAAACGGCGCGTATCAACCTCAGGAACAATGCTCAGAAGGTAAAGAAATATAAATTCTTGACTATCCATAAATATTTGCAATCGAAGTTGATACGTGTTACGCAGTTATTGGAATTTTATTCAACATACTTAGGAAACATTTTTGTGGACCAATGGATGTGACCACTGGTGTACCGGACCATATGGTGTTGGTGAGTATCACCAATTTGGACATCCACGCTTGACTTCACATCATTGTGCCACAGGTTATATGGCAAGTAATTAAGTTTCTTCTTTTACTTGTCTTTCCTTATAGTGCAGAAATTAGGAGGCTTTGGCTTTGGGCTCTTGCTACACTCCTGCCACACTCGATCGGGACGAGGTGCACTCAGAGCCCAACGCGGGCAACAGCCACAACCTGACGAACTCTCACTTTGTTTTATTGCGTGAAAAAACCCCAAAATTCACAGAATAAGATTGAAAGCGTTGAAAAGAAACGTGAAAAAGCGTTTTCGTTATACTCAAAAAACTCCAACGATTTTGACCCCATTAAAGGACTTATTTCCGAATTATAATGTTTTTCAATCAGAGAAATATCCCATAATATGAGAAATAGGGCAAAATTCAGATTTTCAAATTACCGAAATAAGGGACAACTAATTTGTCTAAAATTTGATGTAATATTAAAGACTTATAAATTCCAGATCATATTTGTTTAAACAATCAACAAATCGGCAAGTTTATAGCAAATTTTGTAAAATGACATAGCGACATTAAGCATACCGATACTATATAGAACATCAATCAAAAATTTGATAAATGAAACCCGCACGTGTATTCGTATGAAAATTGTATAGAAAAAACATACTTGCTGATATTAAAGCTATATCGACCCTGCCAAAGATCTCTTCAGATATCTTTGTATTTTTAAATTAGAAATTATATTCTCACCGAGTGAGATTCGAGTCGTAAAATTTGTAACAACGCAGACCTACCATTAGGCTATGACTGCGGCTTAACTTCAGTTTGTCCCGTTTGTTCTTTTATTTACTTATTTATTTTTATATTTCATTTAATTTGCTTCATGCAGTAGAGCTGAATCATTCTGATTCTTTGTGGTACTCTGTGCACAAAAAGCCCTGGGTTTCTGAGGGGGCCTGCGATTTAGAGGTTAGGTTAGGTTGAACTGGCCGGTCCATGAGGAACTCACATAGACTGATTGAGTCGGTAGTGTTACCAGAAATTTGTTTCAACGACCAAACTGAAAAACCCTATCAAAAACCAGGACTTATAATATAAAATAACTCCGTCCTCTTGGCAAATACTAGAAGCTTCCTAGGACTTAAGCCACTTGCTGCTTCTAGACCTGACAGCTGTATCACTCCTAATAGCTGGAGTCTTAGCCTGGCAAGTGCAGGGCACGAGCACAGAACGTGCTCGATCGTTTCCTCCTCCAACCCAACCCGCAATTCTTACATCTGCTATCACTGACCAAGACTAATTTAAAGGCATGTGACACCAGAAGGCAGTGTCCAGTCAGAATACCCGTGATGAGTCTACAGTCCTCTCTTTTTAATGATAGAAACAACTTTGTTAGTCTAAGGTTGTAAGACCTACGCATAACCTTCGACACTTTACAGCCCCGCGCTTGATCCCACGTCTTTCCCGCTTGGTCGATCATGTGCACCTCTCGCCTTCGCTTAATCTCGCCCAGTCTAATTGGGACGTCTACGGAGCAAGCTTCAAGGGATGCGTCCTTTTTAGCTAGTTCGTCCGCTTTTTCATTTCCATCTATTCCCATATGCCCTGGGACCCAATATAGATGTATGCTTCTCGCTGTCCCGATTCTCTCCAGAGACTGCTTATACTCTAACACGCATTCAGATGCTGTGCTATGCGAGATTATTGCCTTAATAGCTGCTTGACTGTCAATATAAAAGTTAACACTGTTGCAGATTAAGCTATTCTTTTGCAGCGTTTCTACTGCTTTGGTTACGGCTAAGATTTCCGCTTGGAAAATGCTACAGTAATCCGGCAGCCTGTAGGATCTGCTTATTTCCCTATCAGCACAGTATAACGCAGACCCTACCCCTTCCACTACTTTGGAACCATCTGTGTACACATGTATCGCCTCGTCCGCCATTTGCGCACGCTTGCGCCAACCATCCACCTCTATTGAGGCCTTAAGATCTCCCTCGACGCTGATAGGTAATCAGGTAGTCTTTTCGTCCTGTGATTGATGACGCTACACTACTTTGGCCATATGGTCGGCGCTCAAGCTGCCCCGAGGCACCGAGCCTGGTTTCGGTTGTTAATGCTTCGTTCTTTGCTACCAGGTCTACTGGTGGAATGTGCAGAATGGCATACAGTGCAGCCGACGGGGTCGTTTTCAGGGCTCCCGTAATGCTAAGCATAGATAATCTGCATACTCCCTCTAATTTTTTGAGGTATGTTGTTTTTTGTGTGGCTTTCCACCAAACAAGAACTCCATAGCATAGAATAGGGCTTACAATCGCTGTAAAAACCCAACGAGAAAGAGAGGCTGATAAGCCCCACGTACCCCCCAGCATTCTTTTATATGCGTAGAGTGCCGTTGAGGCCTGCTTGACCCTCCTCCACGTTGAGCTTCCATGGCAGCTTACTGTCTAGGATGATTCCTAGATATTTTGTGCAAGGTTTTTCCTGTAAGGTCACCCCTCCTAACTTAGGCCGGGTTCAATTTGGGACCTTGCACCTCTTTGGAAACATAACCATATCCGTCTTTAAACTTTAAACATTTTTTTGTATCTTTTCCGAAAAGTACATATAAAAACAAATTAAAAAAAGAGATCCCAAACGGTCAATTTTTGAAAAAGTTATAGCATTTTGAAAAAAACACCGTTTTTTTTTTTAAATTCATAACTTTTTTTGAGTTGGATGAAAAAATTTGAAAAAATTCTGAAAAACGTCTTCGTAAGCTAGAAAAATAAGAAAAACTTTCAGCCAATTCTAAAGGGGTCGGGTTCAAAATTGGTCGAAATGGGATGGAATACCCCATATATGCTAACGATTGAAATGTATTTATATGAAATGAGCTTTGGCTATTAATGACGAATTAGATGTTAATTTCGAATGAAAAATGTATTCATTGGTGGGCACTAATTTCAATATACGGCGCTGCTGTTAAATCCTCACGATTTTACTTAAGTACCATATAAATATTGTACTCTAAATTTCCATTGTTTGGGAGCTTTAATAAATGTAGCGTCCTCTCTGTATGCTTTCCATTGGTTGCCACAATTAACATAGCCCATTATAAAAGTGGATCCGCCCCTCTATCGAGGTGGAATGCCCCCAGCTAGCTCAGTATGAGAGGTCGTGGTTGTTAACCCTTGTCCATGAACAGCCTATTTAATTACCATAATGTCATCTTCCCCTTCCCTAACCGATTTAATTAGTACGCCTTTATTTTTTTCTATTTAATTCGCTTTAACATTTTATTATTAAAATATCTTGATCCTATACAAAAAACGAAAAGCAGTTTTGCGATTAAGTTAGAAATACTCAAATAAAAAAGTGGATTTATCAGAACAAAAACTTCAATAGTTTCTGACAAAACAAAAAAAAAATTATATGTAAGATTGATCAAAACAAAATTGCCTTATGACGAAATTATATCGTACTAGGATCAATATATATATATACATATAAACATCAGATTTAACGAAAACCAACTAATAAAATGAAGGCATTATAAAGTAAAATTTTGTTCAGGCATTTTTTTATATCAAATGCTAAAAGGTATATATATATATGACCTGGAATCATGAAACGACCCTATTGTGCGAAAATACCGTTCTTCACTTTTTGAGTGATTCTTATAGGAAACTTAAACTTAATGCTCTTTCTAATGGAACAACCCACAGTTTTCTATCTCTCTTAGTTTTTTCACAAATCGCATTTAAACCCAAATCGGACCACATATAAGATTTTTTGAAATATTTCGATCCATGTACTACCTATCGGAGGTTTTTTCTTATTATTGCATTGTCATCGCGTTCTGAACTATATTCCAAGCTTCAAGCTTGTAGCTAATCGGAAGTTACTTAAATTTTAATTACAAAATTGGTTCACAACGGCCGGCCGCTACACAGAGTCAAGCTAAATAAAATCTTTAAACGCCTTTTTCTCGAAAACTTGTTTTCGCACAAAAAGGTCGTTTCATGATTCCAGGTCACATATTGATTCACACACATTACAATCTTAAAAATATGTATATTATAACAAATTTTGTTGTATGATATTGTAATTACATGTAAAGAAAAAATGAATCTATTGAGTATTCTTGAATCTTGCCGGAAAATTATTCATAATACACACATATAACTTAAACAAAAATAGTATTTCTCTATGTTACAAAAAGTCTTATTACATGAGATATCATTACAAATGTGTTAAAATCAAAAATTTTCAATTTATTCACGGACTTTTTGGTCATTAAAAGTTCACACAAACGCTTAAACGCTCAATTGGAGCCAACTTCAAAATAATCAACCAAACACCATAATGCCTACCTTAAGGAGCGCTCTTTGGGCGTTTAGGGTTTTTTTGGGGTCAGGGTTGACTGACGTATTTGCAACCTAAATTACCCGTTTGTGCCCTACAGGCGCCGCTAAAATTTCGATTGGATTTTTACATTTAAATTAATTTAGAAATATACACATAAAAAGACATAAAATGGCTTATTGTACATGAAAAGGCTTTGCTTATATTATTTCCGGTCATCGTAGATTTTGGGTGCACTGCTGTAAAATCGTGTATGGGTTGCAGTCTCAACTGCTCGAATTCACGTTGGTGATCATATGATAGACAAAGGAAATTGTATATAGGTGACTGACCCAAAAATTTCCCTGGCACTCACAGAGCTTTTGGTCATTAAAGGTGACCAGATGGCATTCCCACAAGAGGAATAAAAATTGTAATAAGCGCGACTTAAATTGGCTAATGAGGTATTTCACGTCAATTTCACATTCACTCATCTTAGACCATACATATATCAAGGATATGTTGGCCACATACACTTATTAGGGTGTTCTTAACACACAAAAAAAGAGAATTACTTTTAAGAAATATTAAAAATATAAGTATGGATTTGGCCTTATGAAAACCGGTACCCGCATACGCACAATACAGGGTTCGTAGTTTTCGGAAAAGCTAGTGACCGAAGTCGACACTGGGGTTGCGTCAGCACCGAAATGGGGAAAAAAAAAGTCAAAAAATGTTTACACAAAAACTTTCTTTTATCCTTGCACTTACCGATAAAAAAAAATACTCTACATCTATATGCTGCGTGATTGAGGTTTCCTTAACCCGGCGTACCACACTCTTCAGTTAATTTATCGACTGAAACCAAATGTGTTTTGAAGGCCAAAGGCTCACAAAAATTCAAATTCAACTTCAAAATAATTCCGGTTTTATTACAAATTAAAAGTATATATGTATTTATTTTGGGACAGCGGACCGCGCACTGCAACGAAATTGATTCAATATCATTAGCAACTAATGTTTTTTGCAACGGTTACCCCCTTTTTATAGAGAGGACCCAAAAGAGACACCGTTTGCCTATGGCGTTTTGCATTGTCTTCCTTAATACTGAACCGCAACTATTAAAACCCTATATCCATCCCTGTCGCCACACTATTGACGCCCATCTGTCAACCTCGCACTTAGAGCTTTTCAAAATTTCCCCCTATTGAGATTTATGTTACTTTGCTTTAATTTGATGTTTCCCTTTTGTTAAAATTTTTTTTGAGTGCATATGTAATATCTCGTTTGTGTAATGTTTTACTTTTTCGTGCAATTCTTTCTATTTAAAGGCGGTGGTGAGGTGAATATTGCTTTAAAAAAACAAACAGGGTTATTTGCTGCTATTTGCACCAGGTAATACATATGTATCAGGGGTTCACTTCCCTAACTGTGAAAAACTGAAAAATGTACACTTTTGAAAACTCATTTGCACACAAAATTTATACTTTAAATTTTCAGGCGATTCTATAAAGTATTGTGCACATTGTTTTGCGGAATGAGTGCTTAATGTAAGCCATATGTCAGTGAGACAATGTTTATCAAAAATCATGAAGATAAAAAAGTTATTCTGCAACAGTGCGTATGAGTTTTGAATGTCACAATCGTATACACTGGCTGTCAAAAAAACTCACGAAGTTTTTATCCGTGAGTTTTGCTTTACAGAACCAGAACTTCAAATTTTACATAGTGTACACTTTAAAACTCACAGACCGCCTGGACTAGCTGTGTAAGAAGCTTCTTCCACGTATATGGTACAAGACGCAAGGACCCACAATATTTGTAAACAAATTAGAAATTTTGAGCAGTGGTCGACAGCTAATCCATAATGGGGAAGATGTCAAACGGCGCGTATCAACCTCAGGAACAATGCTCAGAAGGTAAAGAAATATAAATTCTTGACTATCCATAAATATTTGCAATCGAAGTTGATACGTGTTACGCAGTTATTGGAATTTTATTCAACATACTTAGGAAACATTTTTGTGGACCAATGGATGTGACCACTGGTGTACCGGACCATATGGTGTTGGTGAGTATCACCAATTTGGACATCCACGCTTGACTTCACATCATTGTGCCACAGGTTATATGGCAAGTAATTAAGTTTCTTCTTTTACTTGTCTTTCCTTATAGTGCAGAAATTAGGAGGCTTTGGCTTTGGGCTCTTGCTACACTCCTGCCACACTCGATCGGGACGAGGTGCACTCAGAGCCCAACGCGGGCAACAGCCACAACCTGACGAACTCTCACTTTGTTTTATTGCGTGAAAAAACCCCAAAATTCACAGAATAAGATTGAAAGCGTTGAAAAGAAACGTGAAAAAGCGTTTTCGTTATACTCAAAAAACTCCAACGATTTTGACCCCATTAAAGGACTTATTTCCGAATTATAATGTTTTTCAATCAGAGAAATATCCCATAATATGAGAAATAGGGCAAAATTCAGATTTTCAAATTACCGAAATAAGGGACAACTAATTTGTCTAAAATTTGATGTAATATTAAAGACTTATAAATTCCAGATCATATTTGTTTAAACAATCAACAAATCGGCAAGTTTATAGCAAATTTTGTAAAATGACATAGCGACATTAAGCATACCGATACTATATAGAACATCAATCAAAAATTTGATAAATGAAACCCGCACGTGTATTCGTATGAAAATTGTATAGAAAAAACATACTTGCTGATATTAAAGCTATATCGACCCTGCCAAAGATCTCTTCAGATATCTTTGTATTTTTAAATTAGAAATTATATTCTCACCGAGTGAGATTCGAGTCGTAAAATTTGTAACAACGCAGACCTACCATTAGGCTATGACTGCGGCTTAACTTCAGTTTGTCCCGTTTGTTCTTTTATTTACTTATTTATTTTTATATTTCATTTAATTTGCTTCATGCAGTAGAGCTGAATCATTCTGATTCTTTGTGGTACTCTGTGCACAAAAAGCCCTGGGTTTCTGAGGGGGCCTGCGATTTAGAGGTTAGGTTAGGTTGAACTGGCCGGTCCATGAGGAACTCACATAGACTGATTGAGTCGGTAGTGTTACCAGAAATTTGTTTTCAACGACCAAACTGAAAAACCCTATCAAAAACCAGGACTTATAATATAAAATAACTCCGTCCTCTTGGCAAATACTAGAAGCTTCCTAGGACTTAAGCCACTTGCTGCTTCTAGACCTGACAGCTGTATCACTCCTAATAGCTGGAGTCTTAGCCTGGCAAGTGCAGGGCACGAGCACAGAACGTGCTCGATCGTTTCCTCCTCCAACCCAACCCGCAATTCTTACATCTGCTATCACTGACCAAGACTAATTTAAAGGCATGTGACACCAGAAGGCAGTGTCCAGTCAGAATACCCGTGATGAGTCTACAGTCCTCTCTTTTTAATGATAGAAACAACTTTGTTAGTCTAAGGTTGTAAGACCTACGCATAACCTTCGACACTTTACAGCCCCCGCGCTTGATCCCACGTCTTTCCCGCTTGGTCGATCATGTGCACCTCTCGCCTTCGCTTAATCTCGCCCAGTCTAATTGGGACGTCTACGGAGCAAGCTTCAAGGGATGCGTCCCTTTTTAGCTAGTTCGTCCACTTTTTCATTTCCATCTATTCCCATATGCCCTGGGACCCAATATAGATGTATGCTTCTCGCTGTCCCGATTCTCTCCAGAGACTGCTTATACTCTAACACGCATTCAGATGCTGTGCTATGCGAGATTATTGCCTTAATAGCTGCTTGACTGTCAATATAAAAGTTAACACTGTTGCAGATTAAGCTATTCTTTTGCAGCGTTTTCTACTGCTTTGGTTACGGCTAAGATTTCCGCTTGGAAAATGCTACAGTAATCCGGCAGCCTGTAGGATCTGCTTATTTCCCTATCAGCACAGTATAACGCAGACCCTACCCCTTCCACTACTTTGGAACCATCTGTGTACACATGTATCGCCTCGTCCGCCATTTGCGCACGCTTGCGCCAACCATCCACCTCTATTGAGGCCTTAAGATCTCCCTCGACGCTGATAGGTAATCAGGTAGTCTTTTCGTCCTGTGATTGATGACGCTACACTACTTTGGCCATATGGTCGGCGCTCAAGCTGCCCCGAGGCACCGAGCCTGGTTTCGGTTGTTAATGCTTCGTTCTTTGCTACCAGGTCTACTGGTGGAATGTGCAGAATGGCATACAGTGCAGCCGACGGGGTCGTTTTCAGGGCTCCCGTAATGCTAAGCATAGATAATCTGCATACTCCCTCTAATTTTTTGAGGTATGTTGTTTTTTGTGTGGCTTTCCACCAAACAAGAACTCCATAGCATAGAATAGGGCTTACAATCGCTGTAAAAACCCAACGAGAAAGAGAGGCTGATAAGCCCCACGTACCCCCCAGCATTCTTTTATATGCGTAGAGTGCCGTTGAGGCCTGCTTGACCCTCCTCCACGTTGAGCTTCCATGGCAGCTTACTGTCTAGGATGATTCCTAGATATTTTGTGCAAGGTTTTTCCTGTAAGGTCACCCCTCCTAACTTAGGCCGGGTTCAATTTGGGACCTTGCACCTCTTTGGAAACATAACCATATCCGTCTTCTCCGCATTTACTTTCAACCCGACATTAGATGCCCAGGTATGAATATCCCGAAGCGCCTGCTCCATCAAAGAACTAATCGTTGGAAGGCACTTTCAACTTATGACAATTTCAACGTCATCTGCGTAAGCTGTAAGTTTTACGGGTCCCTCTTCAAATCGCCTGAGAAGTTGGTTGATGACCAGCGTCCACAGCAGAGGTGATAGCACCCCTCCCTGCGGCGTACCCCTGTCCACTGATTTCGTGGCCTCGTACAATCCCAATTGTGATATAATCTGTCTGCAATTTAACATACAGCCGATCCATCTGATTAAGGCAGGATGTACTTTAATGTAATTAAGACCATCCATAATCGCCCATTTTGCAACATTATTGAAAGCCCCGGCAATGTTCAAGAAAACTCCTAGAGCATACTACTTATATTCCAGGGATTTCTCTATGCTTATTACCACCCTATGCAATGCGGTATCTACCGACTTGCCTTTGGTGTACGCATGCTGTGGTGTGAAGAGCAGCTTTTCATGCACGTTGGACTTTATGTACACATCTATCAGCCTCTCAAAGGTTTTGAGCAAAAATGATGTTAAGCTAATGGGTCTATAGTCTTTGGGATACACGTGACCGATCTTCCCCGCCTTTGGTAGGAAAGCTACACGAGCAGTTTTCCAAGAGTGCGGTACATGCTTCAGCCTTATGCAACCATCGAATATTATTTTAAGCCATTCCACGACCGCCATACTTGAAACTTGTAGCATGGCCGGGAACGTCTAGGCACGGCGATTTAAACTTAGAAAACGTTTTCACTGCCCATTCTATCTTGGTATCGGTCACCAAGCCCGGCACTACTAGCTCCGTGATCGAAGTGTGAGTGATGTCTGCTGGCTCTTCTAAACCGTCTCCCGATGGGAAATGTGTGTCGAGAAGCCCCTCAAGGGATTCCTCACTATTACGTGACCATTCCCTGGACTATGTTTCCCTTTGCTAGGACTTTTTTCAGCCGTCCTGTTTCGCTGGAGCACTCTATGTCCGTACAGAAACTTATCCATGAGTTTCTCTTTATTTATATTTATTCAATACTGTCTATGAAAGAACATTTATTACAGACTAATAACAATGGTGTAGGTTACAAAATGAAACATACCTACTTAAATCAAGAGAGTAAGATATCCAAAAAAAGCTTGTTTTCCCAAGGAAAAATCAAGGGAAATTCTCTGAGATAGAATATTAAATTCGCGCATAGATCTTGCAAGAGGAGCATTACTGGCAAATTTAGTTTTGAATTTTTTCCAATAAAAAGGATAGGTGACGCGAAGATTTCGCCTTGGAATGTTAAAAGTAATCCTTTCCAGAAGATAAGGACAATCTATGGTACCATGAATAACATTAAACATGAAAGTCAAAGATAAGATTGACCTACGGGTTTCGAGAGATTGTAGGTAAAGTAGCATAATACGGGATGCATAGGGTGGAATGGGAGTATCAAATTTGAGGGACCGTAAAGCGAACTTAATGAACACCTTTTGAATACGTTCTATTCTTTTTATTGATACCTGGTTATACGGCCTCCAGACAAAACCTGCATATTCAAGGTGTGAGCGAACAAAAGTTATATACAACATTTTAAGAGTATAAGGGTCTGAAAACTTGGTGCAGTTCCGACGAATAAAGCCTAGAACAGAGTAGGCCTTCGCAATGATGAAATCAACATGTTTGTTAAAAGACAGTTTCGGGTCAAAAAAACTCCTAGGTCCTTTACTTCGACAACATTCTGAAGGACAGTTTTAGAAATGTGGTAGGACGTACTTCGAAAATGCAAAATTTTAGCAAATGTCATTTTAAAACATTTCTTTATCTTTAAAGGGAGACGAGAACGAAGACACTATGAATGAACAGCGTTGATATCGCATTGAAGCTTTGCTTCATCAGAGGCATCTTGGACTTTGGCATATATTTTGAGGTCATTGGCATAAAGTAAAAAATTTGCGAAGGAAAAGCAGCTACTAATATTAGAGCTAAGAAATATTAAAAATATAAGTATGGATTTGGCCTTATGAAAACCGGTACCCGCATACGCACAATGCCGGGTTCGTAGTTTTCGGAAAAGCTAGTGACCGAAGTCGACACTGGGGTTGCATCAACACCGAAATGGGGCAAAAAATGTTTACACAAAAAATTTCCGATAAAAAAAAATACTCTACATCTATATGCTGCGTGATTGAGGTTTCCTTAACCCGGCGTACCAAACTCTTCAATTAATTTATCGACTGAAACCAAATGTGTTTTGAAGGCCAAAGGCTCACAAAAATTCAAATTCAACTTCAAAATAATTCCGGTTTTATTACAAATTAAAGGTATATATGTATCTATTTTCGGACAGCGGACCGCGAACTGCAACGAAATTGATTCAATATCATTAACAACTAATGTTTTTTGCAACAGTTACCCCCTTTTTATAGAGAGGGCCCAAAAGAGCCACCGTTTGCCTATGGCGTTTTGCATTGTCTTCCTTAATACTGAACCGCAACTATTAAAACCCTATATCCATCCCTGTCGCCACACTATTGACGCCCATCTGTCAACCTCGCACTTAGAGCTTTTCAAAATTTCCCCCTATTGAGATTTTTGTTACTTTGCTTTAATTTAATGTTTCCCTTTTGTTAAAATTTTTTTGAAGACATATGTAATATCTCGTTTGTTTAATGTTTTACTTTTTCGTGTAATTCTTTCTATTTAAAGGCGGTGGTGAGGTGAATATTGCTTAAAAAAAACAGGGTTATTTGCTGCAGGTAATACATATGTATCAGGGGTTCACTTCCCTAACTGTGAAAAACTGAAAAATGTACACTTTTGAAAACTCATTTGCACACAAAATTTATACTTTAAATTTTCAGGCGATTCTATAAAGTATTGTGCACATTGTTTTGCGGAATGAGTGCTGAATGTAAGCCATATGTCAGTGAGAAAATGTTTATCAAAAATCATGAAAATAAAAAAGTTATTCTGCAACAGTGCGTATGAGTTTTGAATGTCACAATGAAACTCACGAAGCTTTTATCAGTGAGTTTTGCTTTACAGAACCAGAATTTCAAATTTTACATAATGTACACTTTAAAACCCACAGACCGCCTGTACTAGCTGTGGAAGAAGCTACTTCCACGCATACGGTACAAGACGCAGCGACCCAAATTTTTTGTAAACAAATTAGAAATTTGGAGCAGTGGTCGACAGCTAATCCAAAATGGGGAAGGTGTCAAACGGCGCGTATCAACCTCAGGAACAATGCTCAGAAAGTAAAGAAATATAAATTCTTGACTATCCATAAATATTTGCAATCGGAGTTGATACTTGTTACGCAGTTATTGGAATTTTATTCAACATACTTAGGAAAATTTTTTGTAGACCAATGGATGTGACCACTGGTGTACCGGACCATATCGTGTTGGTGTGTATCACCAATTTGGACATCCACGCTTTACTTCACATCATTGTGCCACAGGTTATATGGCAAGTAATTAGGTTTCTTCTTTTACTTGTCTTTCCTTATAGTGCAGAAACTAGGCGGCTTTGGCTTTGGGCTCTTGCTACACTCCTGCCACACTCGATCCGGACGAGGTGCACTCAGAGCCCAACGCGGGGAACAGCCACAACCTGACGAACTCTCACTTTGTTTTATTGCGTGAAAACCCCCAAAATTCACAGAATACGATTGAAAGGGTTGAAAAGAAACGTGAAAAAGCGTTTTCGTTATACTCAAGAAACTCCAACGATTTTGACCCCACTAAAGGACTTATTTCGGAATTATAATGTTTTTCAATCAGAGAAATATCCCATAATACGAGAAATAGGGCAAAATTCAGATTTTCAAATTACCGAAATAAGGGACAACTAATTTGTCTAAAATTTGATGTAATATTAAAAACTTATAAATTCCAAATCATATTTGTTTAAACAATCAACAAATTCGCAAGTTTATAGCAAATTTTGTAAAATGACATATCGACATTAAGCATACCGACACTATATCGAAAATCAATCAAAAACTTGATAAATGAAACCCGCACGTGTATTCGTATGAAAGTTGTATAGAAAAAACATACTTGCTGATATAAAAGCTATATCGACCCTGCCAAAAAATCTCTTCAGATATCTTTGTATTTTTAAATTAGAAATTATATTCTCACCTAATGAGATTCGAGTCGTAAAATTTGTAACAACGCAGACCTACCATTAGGCTATGACTGCGGCTTAACTTCAGTTTTTCCCGTTTGTTCTTTTATTTACTTATTTATTTTTATATTTCATTTAATTTGCTTCATGCAGTAGAGATGAATCATTCTGATTCTTCGTGGTACTCTGTGCACAAAAACCCCGGGCCCTGGGTTTCTGAGGGGGCCCGCGATTTAGAGGTTAGGTATGGTTGAACTGGCTGGTCCATGAGGACCTCACATAGACTGATTGAGTCGGTAGTGTTACCAGAAATTTGTTTCAACGACAAAACTGAAAAACCCTATCAAAAACCAGGACCTATAATATAAAATAACTCCGTCCTCTTGGCAAATACTAGAAGCTTCCTAGGACTTAAGCCACTTGCTGCTTCTAGTCCTGACAACTGTATCACTCCTAATAGCTGGAGTCTTAGCCTGGCAAGTGCAGGGCACGAGCACAGAACGTGCTCGATCGTTTCCTCCTCCAACCCGCAATTCTTACATCTGCTATCACTGAGCCTAGCCTAATTTAAAAGCCTAATTTAAAAGCATGTGACACCAGAAGGCAGTGTCCAGTCAGAATACCCGTCATGAGTCTACAGTCCTCTCTTTTTAATGATAGAAGCAACTTTGTTAGTCTAAGGTTGTAATACCTACGCACAACCTTCGACACTTTACAGCACCGCGCTTGATCCCATGCCTTTCCCGCTTGGTCGATCATGTGCACCTCTCGCCTTCGCTTAATCTCGCCCAGTCTAATTGGTCCGTCCACGGAGCAAGCTTCAAGGGATGCGTCCTTTTTAGCTAGTTCGTCCGCTTTTTCATTTCCATCTATTCCCATTTTCCCTGGGACCCAATATATGTGTATGCTTCTCGCTGTCCCGATTGTCTCCAGAGACTGCTTACACTCTAACATGCATTCAGATGCTGTGCTATGCGATATTATATTATTAATAGCTGCTTGACTGTCAATGTAAAATTTAACACTGTTGCAGATTAAGCTATTCTTTTCCAGCGTTTCTACTGCTTTGGTTACGGCTAATATGGCAAATAAGCGACTTGGTTGCAAAGAACAATTTGGTTTATCCATGGTAATTTCACGCATGTAGATCCTCAGTAGATCCCTGTACTCGTCCCGACACGCTTCGCTTTCCGCGGTCTTTGCGAGCTTAAACATTTCTTTTACCTGTCTTCTTAGAAGACTCAGCTCATTGCTCCACCATGGCGGCTTTACTTTTCCTCTTCTTAGGGGGCAAGCTTTGTTATACGCAGTCGTAAGCGTCCTTGTTAGGAATTCATTAGACCCCCCAGTTCTTCCACATTGACAACCTCTTTGGGTTGTCCCAGTTTTTTTTCTACATGTTTCTGGAATTTAGTCCAGTTCGTTGACCTAGGGTTTCGAAAGTTTCCTCCCTTTTCTACCCTCTTTAGGGGGATGCTGAAGCTGATATACCCTTGGTCGGAGAAGGATGGTCTATCAAGAACCATCCAATCATACATTGATATATCACGCTCGGAGCTCAACGTAATATCCAGAACATTGCTGGATGTTGGACCAATGTATGTAGGGACATTTCCCCTGTTGACTTTCTGCAAATTGGTTTTCAGGATGTAACAAAATAGAGATTCGCCTCTCTCGTTGGTATTTTCTCCTCCCCACGCATTATGGTGCGCATTTGCATCTGCGCCTATGACCAACCGCCCTTTGCGCCCTTCCTTCTGTACTAGCGTTTTGCAATCCATCGGTGGAACCTCCGCAGCATGGGCCATGTAGCATGACGCCAGGATAAATGCCTGCTTATTCTCTCGCTCAACGGCCACCGCTACGAGATCATCAGTGGTGTAATTAAGCAACATATATGAATGCAGCTGTTTCCTTACCATAACTACAGCTCGCACCCGTCCTTCCGTTTGCGCGTAGTAAATGCCAAACCCGCGCGCGCTAAGTCCAGAAACCTTTCCTCCCGATGAGAGCCACGCCTCCTGGATCAGCGCCACGTCAAACGAACCCTCTTCAAGGGTTAGGACGAGTTCGCTCGACGCCACTTTACTGTTGTGGAGATTTATCTGGAGGATTCGCAGCACCATTGGGCTGTTTGTTCCCCTCCTGCACCTTCGTCTTGATGCCGTCGTCCTCGCCTTGCCCTTTTGGTTTAGATTATTCGAGGCCCCCTTCAGTCTCTCATGACTGCTGTGCCGGGTGTTCCTCTGTGCGAGTCACAGCACCATTTGGCAGTTGGTCCTCTTCTAACTCCTTCGTGGTGATGTCGGGGACCTCCAATTGTCTTTTTTGCCTTAGGCTTTTGATGTCCTTTTCGACTTCGCCCACCTCTAGCGTGTTAGGGTTTTCATCCTCGGGACTTCTTTTCCTGAGTCGCATGTAAATTTTGCCAGTGCCAAAGAACATTTTGCCAAGCTTCGTGTACAAAACATCCTCCGCCTGCTTGTTTATTTGGAAGATGTAGAACTGACCATCCTTGGTAGGCCGAGATACAGTAAGTACCTTCCAATCCTGTGTTGGTATGTTCGGATTCTGATTCTGCAGAAATCGCAGTGTATCCTCCGACTTCATCACGCATGGTATCCATACATTAACCTTTAGTACCGTGAGGATTGGCGCTTCATCCACCACCTCAAACCGCGCGTTCGTGCCTTACCTTTGGAGGTTTGGAGCCACTTCCTCCAGCCAGCGCAAGATCGCGATGTTGTTGCACGCTATCATCTTCACTCTAGCATCCCCCCGAATCAAAGGTTGGAAGGGGCTTACTTGGTTGTGCCCGCATCATCTTAAGCATTAAGCTAATAAGTTTCCTTTCCACAGATCTCCACCTTTAAGTAGTCAATTGTGCGAAAGGGCTGCTACGATCAACCAGCGCCACAGTCAGTTACTGCTTTGCCACATCACTCATCTTCTCGGGAAAAGCCGGAGTCTTAGTTTTATCTCCTTTTGGCACCTCCGAGAAAGCCGGAGTCTTAGGGTTAACTCCCTTTAGCACCTTCGAGAAAGCCGGAGTCTTAGCGTTATCTCCCTTTGGCTTATCTCCTACTTCCGTAGTTGGAACTTCTCTCTGACTCGCAGCTTTCGAAGTAGTTGCTACCTCGCTATTAGGGTCCATCTCTCCAACAACTTTGGGCCTACTTGTCTTGTCTATGCGACTGCCCTGCCTCGGACTCTAGGACTGGGTTCTTTCTGCCTCTTGAAAGCAGGCTTTTCGCCTTCCGCCGAACGTTGCTTCTTCATTCGACGCTTCTTCCTCCTCGCACCTGTTGCAGGACCGAGGGTTTCTCGCAACAAACTTTTTGAGCTGCCTTCGACCTATTTCTACCGCTTCATGGACCCATTCCAAGCGCTCGATCTCCACTTCTGTTGGGCCGACCACTGCTCTCAAGCGTTGTGCAATTCTTAATGCTGCACGGTACTGCGAGTGAGCTCTTTTACTTCCTCTGCTCCGTACCCTTCTCCACTCTTCTACTCCGTTTTCATTTGTGTGCTTCTCCAACACGGAGTTCATTGAATCAGCACCACTCTCGCTCCCCGAGTCCGACGCATCGCTTAATTCGTATTTGTCGTCCTTGTATTGCGGCTCAGTCCTCCTTTTTACATCGTCCTTATTACAATCAGGTAATAAGTCGTTCATCTTGGCCATACGACCACCTGCCCGACTAGGCGGGCTCATCGGTCCAGTTTTATATACGGGGAAAGAACCGTCCGACACAGCAGCGCCCCTTACCATAAATACCTCACGAGGTGGCCCGGTATCGGGAAGGCTCCGTTCGAATACAGGCGATCCGATTTATCCCCTGGCTGCAAATCGTCCAATAGGCACGGTCCGCATAACATCCTGGATTAGGGGGTTGGCAGTTCTTGGTCACCGACATCCCGCCGACCACCTATGAGGCGAAACGGCGTAGATGTCAGTCCTAAACAGCTCCGCCTCATAGTCCGGCGCTATGGCGTTCGGCTAAGCCCTCACACCAGCGACAAGGTGCCTACCCTAGTGAGGGCGATTTAGAGGTACTAAGACATTTTTTTAATTCAGGAGTCTTTAGTTGTTCTATGTGCAATTTTTAAACTGCATTTCAAAAGCAACGAGCAAAAGCATTTCGTTTTAATATTATAGTGAAATGTGAAAAATAATTAGAAAAGTCCTTTTCCTTAAAATTTAAGAATAAATATTTCATTTGGCAGCTGGATCAAAACCATTCAGGTTCCGCATCCGATTCGACTATTGATAATGAGTTTTTGCCTGGGCCTTCGAACAGCGAGGAGGCAATAAAAACATCAAACAAAAATGTTTTCCAAGAGTGCGGTACATGCTTCAGCCTTATGCAACCATCGAATATTATTTTAAGCCATTCCACGACCGCCATACTTGAAACTTGTAGCATGGCCGGGAACGTCTAGGCACGGCGATTTAAACTTAGAAAACGTTTCCACTGCCCATTCTATCTTGGTATCGGTCACCAAGCCCGGCACTACTAGCTCCGTGATCGAAGTGTGAGTGATGTCTGCTGGCTCTTCTAAACCGTCTCCCGATGGGAAATGTGTGTCGAGAAGCCCCTCAAGGGATTCTTCACTATTACGTGACCATTCCCTGGACTATGTTTCCCTTTGCTAGGACTTTTTTCAGCCGTCCTGTTTCGCTGGAGCACTCTATGTCCGTACAGAAACTTATCCATGAGTTTCTCTTTATTTATATTTATTCAATACTGTCTATGAAAGAACATTTCTTACAGACTAATAACAATGGTGTAGGTTACAAAATGAAACATACCTACTTAAATCAAGAGAGTAAGATATCCAAAAAAAGCTTGTTTTCCCAAGGAAAAATCAAGGGAAATACTCTGAGATAGAATATTAAATTCGCGCATAGATCTTGCAAGAAGAGCATTACTGGCAAATTTAGTTTTGAATTTTTTCCAATAAAAAGGATAGGTGACGCGAAGATTTCGCCTTGGAATGTTAAAAGTAATCCTTTCCAGAAGATAAGGACAATCTATGGTACCATGAATAACATTAAACATGAAAGTCAAAGATAAGATTGACCTACGGGTTTCGAGAGATTGTAGGTAAAGTAGCATAATACGGGATGCATAGGGTGGAATGGGAGTATCAAATTTGAGGGACCGTAAAGCGAACTTAATGAACACCTTTTGAATACGTTCTATTCTTTTTATTGATACCTGGTTATACGGCCTCCAGACAAAACCTGCATATTCAAGGTGTGAGCGAACAAAAGTTATATACAACATTTTAAGAGTATAAGGGTCTGAAAACTTGGTGCAGTTCCGACGAATAAAGCCTAGAACAGAGTAGGCGTTCGCAATGATGAAATCAACATGTTTGTTAAAAGACAGTTTCGGGTCAAAAAAACTCCTAGGTCCTTTACTTCGACAACATTCTGAAGGACAGTTTTAGAAATGTGGTAGGACGTACTTCGAAAATGCAAAATTTTAGCAAATGTCATTTTAAAACATTTCTTTATCTTTAAAGGGAGACGAGAACGAAGACACCATGAATGAACAGCGTTGATATCGCATTGAAGCTTTGCTTCATCAGAGGCATCTTGGACTTTGGCGTATATTTTGAGGTCATTGGCATAAAGTAAAAAATTTGCGAAGGAAAAGCAGCTACTAATATTAGAGCTAAGAAATATTAAAAATATAAGTATGGATTTGGCCTTATGAAAACCGGTACCCGCATACGCACATTGCCGGGTTCGTAGTTTTCGGAAAAGCTAGTGACCGAAGTCGACACTGAGGTTGCATCAACACCGAAATGGAGCAAAAAATGTTTACACAAAAAATTTCCGATAAAAAAAATACTCTACATCTATATGCTGCGTGATTGAGGTTTCCTTAACCCGGCGTACCAAACTCTTCAATTAATTTATCGACTGAAACCAAATGTGTTTTGAAGGCCAAAGGCTCACAAAAATTCAAATTCAACTTCAAAATAATTCCGGTTTTATTACAAATTAAAGGTATATATGTATCTATTTTCGGACAGCGGGCCGCGCACTGCAACGAAATTGATTCAATATCATTAACAACTAATGTTTTTTGCAACAGTTACCCCCTTTTTATAGAGAGGGCCCAAAAGAGCCACCGTTTGCCTATGGCGTTTTGCATTGTCTTCCTTAATACTGAACCGCAACTATTAAAACCCTATATCCATCCCTGTCGCCACACTATTGACGCCCATCTGTCAACCTCGCACTTAGAGCTTTTCAAAATTTCCCCCTATTGAGATTTTTGTTACTTTGCTTTAATTTAATGTTTCCCTTTTGTTAAAATTTTTTTGAAGACATATGTAATATCTCGTTTGTTTAATGTTTTACTTTTTCGTGTAATTCTTTCTATTTAAAGGCGGTGGTGAGGTGAATATTGCTTAAAAAAAACAGGGTTATTTGCTGCAGGTAATACATATGTATCAGGGGTTCACTTCCCTAACTGTGAAAAACTGAAAAATGTACACTTTTAAAAACTCATTTGCACACAAAATTTATACTTTAAATTTTCAGGCGATTCTATAAAGTATTGTGCACATTGTTTTGCGGAATGAGTGCTGAATGTAAGCCATATGTCAGTGAGAAAATGTTTATCAAAAATCATGAAAATAAAAAAGTTATTCTGCAACAGTGCGTATGAGTTTTGAATGTCACAATGAAACTCACGAAGTTTTTATCAGTGAGTTTTGCTTTACAGAACCAGAATTTCAAATTTTACATAATGTACACTTTAAAACCCACAGACCGCCTGTACTAGCTGTGGAAGAAGCTACTTCCACGCATACGGTACAAGACGCAGCGACCCAAATTTTTTGTAAACAAATTAGAAATTTGGAGCAGTGGTCGACAGCTAATCCAAAATGGGGAAGGTGTCAAACGGCGCGTATCAACCTCAGGAACAATGCTCAGAAAGTAAAGAAATATAAATTCTTGACTATCCATAAATATTTGCAATCGGAGTTGATACTTGTTACGCAGTTATTGGAATTTTATTCAACATACTTAGGAAAATTTTTGTAGACCAATGGATGTGACCACTGGTGTACCGGACCATATCGTGTTGGTGTGTATCACCAATTTGGACATCCACGCTTGACTTCACATCATTGTGCCACAGGTTATATGGCAAGTAATTAGGTTTCTTCTTTTACTTGTCTTTCCTTATAGTGCGGAAACTAGGCGGCTTTGGCTTTGGGCTCTTGCTACACTCCTGCCACACTCGATCCGGACGAGGTGCACTCAGAGCCCAACGCGGGGAACAGCCACAACCTGACGAACTCTCACTTTGTTTTATTGCGTGAAAACCCCCAAAATTCACAGAATACGATTGAAAGGGTTGAAAAGAAACGTGAAAAAGCGTTTTCGTTATACTCAAGAAACTCCAACGATTTTGACCCCACTAAAGGACTTATTTCGGAATTATAATGTTTTTCAATCAGAGAAATATCCCATAATACGAGAAATAGGGCAAAATTCAGATTTTCAAATTACCGAAATAAGGGACAACTAATTTGTCTAAAATTTGATGTAATATTAAAAACTTATAAATTCCAAATCATATTTGTTTAAACAATCAACAAATTCGCAAGTTTATAGCAAATTTTGTAAAATGACATATCGACATTAAGCATACCGACACTATATAGAAAATCAATCAAAAACTTGATAAATGAAACCCGCACGTGTATTCGTATGAAAGTTGTATAGAAAAAACATACTTGCTGATATAAAAGCTATATCGACCCTGCCAAAAAATCTCTTCAGATATCTTTGTATTTTTAAATTAGAAATTATATTCTCACCGAATGAGATTCGAGTCGTAAAATTTGTAACAACGCAGACCTACCATTAGGCTATGACTGCGGCTTAACTTCAGTTTTTCCCGTTTGTTCTTTTATTTACTTATTTATTTTTATATTTCATTTAATTTGCTTCATGCAGTAGAGATGAATCATTCTGATTCTTCGTGGTACTCTGTGCACAAAAACCCCGGGCCCTGGGTTTCTGAGGGGGCCCGCGATTTAGAGGTTAGGTAAGGTTGAACTGGCTGGTCCATG
The DNA here is from genome assembly GCF_040869045.1 of Eurosta solidaginis. Classification (NCBI taxonomy): domain Eukaryota; kingdom Metazoa; phylum Arthropoda; class Insecta; order Diptera; family Tephritidae; genus Eurosta; species Eurosta solidaginis. Next base: position 206,423,052 of record NC_090319.1, on the reverse strand, counting down.
AGGACCTCACATAGACTGATTGAGTCGGTAGTGTTACCAGAAATTTGTTTCAACGACAAAACTGAAAAACCCTATCAAAAACCAGGACCTATAATATAAAATAACTCCGTCCTCTTGGCAAATACTAGAAGCTTCCTAGGACTTAAGCCACTTGCTGCTTCTAGTCCTGACAACTGTATCACTCCTTATAGCTGGAGTCTTAGCCTGGCAAGTGCAGGCCACGAGCACAGAACGTGCTCGATCGTTTCCTCCTCCAACCCGCAATTCTTACATCTGCTATCACTGAGCCTAGCCTAATTTAAAAGCATGTGACACCAGAAGGCAGTGTCCAGTCAGAATACCCGTCATGAGTCTACAGTCCTCTCTTTTTAATGATAGAAGCAACTTTGTTAGTCTAGGGTTGTAATACCTACGCACAACCTTCGACACTTTACAGCACCGCGCTTGATCCCATGCCTTTCCCGCTTGGTCGATCATGTGCACCTCTCGCCTTCGCTTAATCTCGCCCAGTCTAATTGGTCCGTCTACGGAGCAAGCTTCAAGGGATGCGTCCTTTTTAGCTAGTTCGTCCGCTTTTTCATTTCCATCTATTCCCATTTTCCCTGGGACCCAATATATGTGTATGCTTCTCGCTGTCCCGATTGTCTCCAGAGACTGCTTACACTCTAACATGCATTCAGATGCTGCGCTATGCGATATTATATTATTAATAGCTGCTTGACTGTCAATATAAAATTTAACACTGTTGCAGATTAAGCTATTCTTTTCCAGCGTTTCTACTGCTTTGGTTACGGCTAATATGGCAAATAAGCGACTTGGTTGCAAAGAACAATTTGGTTTATCCATGGTAATTTCACGCATGTAGATCCTCAGTAGATCCCTGTACTCGTCCCGACATGCTTCGCTTTCCGCGGTCTTTGCGAGCTTAAACATTTCTTTTACCTGTCTTCTTAGAAGACTCAGCTCATTGCTCCACCATGGCGGCTTTACTGTTCCTCTTCTTAGGGGGCAAGCTTTGTTATACGCAGTCGTAAGCGTCCTTGTTAGGAATTCATTAGACCCCCCGTTCTTCCACATTGACAACCTCTTTGGGTTGTCCCAGTTTTGTTTCTACATGTTTCTGGAATTTAGTCCAGTTTGTTGACCTAGGGTTTCGAAAGTTTCCTCCCTTTTCTACCCTCTTTAGGGGGATGCTGAAGCTGATATACCCATGGTCGGAGAAGGATGGTCTATCAAGAACCATCCAATCATACCTTGATATATCACGCTCGGAGCTCAACGTAATATCCAGAACATTGCTGGATGTTGGACCAATGTATGTAGGGACATTTCCCCTGTTGACTTTCTGCAAATTGGTTTTCAGGATGTAACAAAATAGAGATTCGCCTCTCTCGTTGGTATTTTCTCCTCCCCACGCATTATGGTGCGCATTTGCATCTGCGCCTATGACCAACCGCCCTTTGCGCCCTTCCTTCTGTACTAGCGTTTTGCAATCCATCGGTGGAACCTCCGCAGCATGGGCCATGTAGCATGACGCCAGGATAAATGCCTGCTTATTCTCTCGCTCATCGGCCACCGCTACGAGATCATCAGTGGTGTAATTAAGCAACATATATGAATGCAGCTGTTTCCTTACCATAACTACAGCTCGCACCCGTCCTTCCGTTTGCGCGTAGTAAATGCCAAACCCGCGCGCGCTAAGTCCAGAAACCTTTCCTCCCGATGAGAGCCACGCCTCCTGGATCAGCGCCACGTCAAACGAACCCTCTTCAAGGGTTAGGACGGGTTCGCTCGACGCCACTTTACTGTTGTGGAGATTTATCTGGAGGACTCGCAGCACCATTGGGCTGTTTGTTCCCCTCCTGCACCTTCGTCTTGATGCCGTCGTCCTCGCATTGCCCTTTTGGTTTAGATTATTCGAGGCCCCCTTCAGTCTCTCATGACTGCTGTGCCGGGTGTTCCTCTGTGCGAGTCACAGCACCATTTGGCAGTTGGTCCTCTTCTAACTCCTTCGTGGTGATGTCGGGGACCTCCAATTGTCTTTTTTCCCTTAGGCTTTTGATGTCCTTTTCGACTTCGCCCACCTCTAGCGTGTTAGGGTTTTCATCCTCGGGACTTCTTTTCCTGAGTCGCATGTAAATTTTGCCAGTGCCAAAGAACATTTTGCCAAGCTTCGTGTACAAAACATCCTCCGCCTGCTTGTTTATTTCGAAGATGTAGAACTGACCATCCTTGGTAGGCTGAGATACAGTAAGTACCTTCCAATCCTGTGTTGGTATGTTCGGATTCTGATTCTGCAGAAATCGCAGTGTATCCTCCGACTTCATCACGCATGGTATCCATACATTAACCTTTAGTACCGTGAGGATTGGCGCTTCATCCACCACCTCAAACCGCGCGTTCGTGCCTTACCTTTGGAGGTTTGGAGCCACTTCCTCCAGCCAGCGCAAGATCGTGATGTTGTTGCACGCTATCATCTTCACACCACTCTAGCATCCCCCCGAATCAAAGGTTGGAAGGGGCTTACTTGGTTGTGCCCGCATCATCTTAAGCATTAAGCTAATAAGTTTCCTTTCCACAGATCTCCACCTTTAAGTAGTCAATTGTGCGAAAGGACTGCTACGATCAACCAGCGCCACAGTCAGTTACTGCTTTGCCACATCACTCATCTTCTCGGGAAAAGCCGGAGTCTTAGTTTTACCTCCCTTTGGCACCTCCGAGAAAGCCGGAGTCTTAGGGTTAACTCCCTTTAGCACCTTCGAGAAAGCCGGAGTCTTAGCGTTATCTCCCTTTGGCTTATCTCCTACTTCCGTAGTTGGAACTTCTCTCTGACTCGCAGCTTTCGAAGTAGTTGCTACCTCGCTATTAGGGTCCATCTCTCCAACAACTTTGGGCCTACTTGTCTTGTCTATGCGACTGCGCTGCCTCGGACTCTAGGACTGGGTTCTTTCTGCCTCTTGAAAGCAGGCTTTTCGCCTTCCGCCGAACGTTGCTTCTTCATTCGACGCTTCTTCCTCCTCGCACCTGTTGCAGGACCGAGGGTTTCTCGCAACAAACTTTTTGAGCTGCCTTCGACCTATTTCTACCGCTTCATGGACCCATTCCAAGCGCTCGATCTCCACTTCTGTTGGGTCGACCACTGCTCTCAAGCGTTGTGCAATTCTTAATGCTGCACGGTACTGCGAGAGAGCTCTTTTACTTCCTCTGCTCCGTACCCTTCTCCACTCTTCTACTCCGTTTTCATTTGTGTGCTTCTCCAACACGGAGTTCATTGAATCAGCACCACTCTCGCTCCCCGAGTCCGACGCATCGCTTAATTCGTATTTGTCGTCCTTGTATTGCGGCTCAGTCCTCCTTTTTACATCGTCCTTATTACAATCAGGTAATAAGTCGTTCATCTTGGCCATACGACCACCTGCCCGACTAGGCGGGCTCAGCGGTCCAGTTTTATATACGGGGAAAGAACCGTCCGACACAGCAGCGCCCCTTACCATAAATACCTCACGAGGTGGCCCGGTATCGGGAAGGCTCCGTTCGAATACAGGCGATCCGATTTATCCCCTGGCTGCAAATCGTCCAATAGGCACGGTCCGCAAAACATCCTGGATTAGGGGGTTGACAGTTCTTGGTCACCGACATCCCGCCGACCACCTATGAGGCGAAACGGCGTAGATGTCAGTCCTAAACAGCTCCGCCTCATAGTCCGGCGCTATGGCGTTCGGCTAAGCCCTCACACCAGCGACAAGGTGCCTACCCTAGTGAGGGCGATTTAGAGGTACTAAGACATTTTTTTAATTCAGGAGTCTTTAGTTGTTCTATGTGCAATTTTTAAACTGCATTTCAAAAGCAACGAGCAAAAGCATTTCGTTTTAATATTATAGTGAAATGTGAAAAATAATTAGAAAAGTCCTCTTCCTTAAAATTTAAGAATAAATATTTCATTTGGCAGCTGGATCAAAACCATTCAGGTTCCGCATCCGATTCGACTATTGATCATTTTTTTTTTTTAGATAGATAAAATAATAATAGAAATCGTAAAGTTTCGTGACACTAATGAAGGTTCATCTTCAAAAAGTCTTCCAACAATACCACCAACTCTGTATCAAAGTCCAGATTATTTAAACGACTTCGACAACGGTGCCGTGAATAATGAGTTTTTGATCTGAAGAAGTCAACGAAATAATTCGTCGAGGTCATCAAAAATGTCCACGTGATCATCATGACGAGGCATTTCCTACCTCGTTGTTAACCAGAATCTTGCCAGATGGAGAGAAAGTGGAGCGTGACGGGTTGGTGTGGAATGCCAATAGCAATGTTTTTTATTGCCTAACATATCGTCTGTTAAGCACCAATACTTTAAATCGACTTAAAATTTGTTGAACTGGCGGATATTCGAAATTGCAGGTGGGAAGAAGCTATACGACAGAAGCCCACGAAAATAATCAAGATCACATTAAATGTTATATTCAATGGCGATCTTTACAAAATCTAATTCAAAAGGAGGCTACAATTGATACACTTATTAATGAACAGCTAATCACTGAAACTAAAAAGTGGAAAGAAATTTTATATAGAATTTTGGACACTATTTTATTTTTGGGTGAAAGGGGCCTAGCTTTCAAGAGCGAAAGTATATAGCTTGGCGAATGAAACAATTGAAATTTTTAGGGCATCTTAGAACTCATAAGCCATTATGATCCGATACTAAGGGATCATTTGGAGAAAGTTAGAATTTCACAAAAGCAGCACAAACGTTTACAAGTTCACTATCTTTCCCCAGACATTCAAAACGAGTTTATAGAAATTTATGCAAAGCACGTGAGTGAAACTATATCAGATCAAGGCAAGAAAGCCAAGTATTTTGCTATTATCGTTGATGCTAGTCACCTTGAACAGACTACGTTTATTTTGCGCTACCACCATTTCAATTCGAAAACAAACAAATTTTGCAATTTAAGAACGGTTTTTGGCTTTCGAGGATTGTAGCCAAAAAACTGGTCAGGAAATCGTTGATTTAGTTTGCTATACTCTAGGTAAACATGAAATCCCATTAAAAGATTACTCGCCTTTTGCAACCCATAGTCTGAATTTATGTGGTGTTGATGATGCAGAATGTTGTACGGCAGAATTTTCTTTCTTCGGCGTTATACCAAAATGTTTTATTATTTTCAGCAGCAGTCCACAACATCGGGGCATCCTCAAAAAAAAAAAAAATGTACCGAGCTCTCTTCACAGGCTTTCAGACACTAGGTGGTCGGCTAGATTTGAGGCAATCGGACCATTCGCAAACCATATTCCAGGATTAACAAAAGCACTAAACGCATTACTTAAGCTAAATGTGACTGCACAAGCATACGGAGATATTATCGGCATTCTCAAGTACATCAACAAGATCAAATGTATCTTGCTGTCCTAAATTTGGTTCAAAATACTGACTACCATTAATGAAAGAAACATCGTACTCCAAGCTAGAGAGGCCACCTAAGATGTTGAGGTCCGACATCTGGTTCCCCCCATAAATTCAGAAAACAAAAATTCAGAAATCAATATTCAGAAGTCAAATTTCAGAAGTCAAAATTGAGAAGTTAAATTTCAGAAGTCAAAATTGAGAAGTCAAATTTCAGAAGTCAAAACTCAGAACGTAATCAGACAGGAAAAAAACGTAAAATTTTTTTCAGCCTGGAACACAGCAACGCCGAAAGAAGGCATTATATCCAATCGAATTATGGAATATGTATAATATCACCAAATTGGGTGAAATAATTTTATCGAAAGGTGGCACAACGTCATTCGAATTGCGTTGCAATAACAGAAACAACACTGTAGCAATTTTCAGATGAAGGCGAGCCATATCGGAAACGCAAGATAAAATATAAAGACTTCATTTTTTTAATATTGTAAATTCATTTGAAAAAGATAAATGCGAAAAGATTTAATTAATTACATGCTTGCTATTGCACCCAATTAAAAGTTTTAGATTTTACTACTTTTTCTTTATACATAATTCCTTCCAAATAAATGAAAGTTTCGGGATTTTGAGGAAAATTTAATGTTTCTTCTGTCATCTGATTACTTTTTGAGTTTTGACTTCTAAATTTTCATTTCTGAAATTTGACTTCTGAGATTTTACTTCTGAATTTTGTCTTTCTGATAAAAGGGTTCTGACAAATGTTTTCTGAAAAAATGCGTTTCTGAAATTTTGTTTTCTGAATTTATGGGTGGCACCCTGACATCTAGGTGCCTTATCAGCTGATTTGAAGTTGATCAGGAACCAATGGGAAACAATTTTAAATGAATGCAAAACAGTTGCTATTCAATTGAATATCTCGCCAATGTTTCCGGACATTCAAAAGAGGAAGCCCAAAAGACGTTTTAAAGATAATCGAAATGAGATGATTACGGATGATCCAGAGTCTGATTTTAAAAACAGTACATTCTTGGTGATCGTCGATTCGGTAATCACTGGCATTACTAAACGATTTTCAGCCATGAGAAATTTGAACGAGACGTTTTCCATTTTATGGCAATTTGAAGACATGGATGAAACTACAGTTCGGGCGAGCGCAGCAAAATTTGTCGAAAAATACAAGTCCGACGTTTCTCAAATCTAAGAATGTGAAATAATTCACTTGAAACACATTTACGAAGCATATTTTGATAAAGGTCTGTCACCATTGGGATTGCTAAATGCCATCTATGTTCAAAATCTGTATACAATTTTCCCCAACATTGGTGCTGCTTTACGTATCTTTTGCTCTATACCTGTCACTGTAGCTAGTGCAGAACGTTCTTTCAGCGTCCTTGCAAGAATCAAAAACTTTCATAAATCGAGTTCATCTCAAGAGCGAGTTTCAGGACTCGCCACGCTTTGTGTTGAATCCGTTTTGGCAAGAGAAATTTTGATATTATTATAAAAAATGTTGCAGCGAAAAAAGCAAGAAAATCCACTCTTTTATATCTATTGAATAATTAAAATTTATAATCATCACTATTTATCAGAAATGTACTAAAATGTTACCAAATAACTAAAAAAGGTTATTTGAAACAATATGTGGCTGTTAAAAAAGAATTTTATTTCTACGTTACTTAACATTTTTTAAGAACTAATGAGCTCAACACCGATAAATGATAATTGTTATTCAATTATTATTTTTTGTTTTATTGGGAAAAACTGAAAAGAAGGAAACATTAACTGGCATATTGCGATGGTGCTATTTCGAAAACCGGCGCGTCATCATCGTCAGACAATTTCGTAATGTTTATTTATTTAAACAGGTTTTACCGGTAATCGAACCGCGGTACAATTGCTGAAATCACAAACGCCTAACCATTGGGCTATTGTGTGGTATTTGCTTTCTTGGCTTATTTCAGTATTATCCCATTTTCACGCTCTAACACAATTTCAGACATTCTGTCTCTATATTAATTTGTACAAGGCGTGCTTTTTGTTATTGGCATTGTACCACTCCTCTTCACTGCAGAAGATTGTTTGTGTACTATATTTAAACTCGTGCTCAGTTTATATAGTTATATGCTTGTATGTTTAATGGTGTGTTCAATTTTACTTAAGATTTTTTAAGAACTAATGAGCGTAACACCGATAAATGATAATTGTTATTCAATTATTTACTGGCATATTGCGATGGTACCATCTCGAAAACCGCCCGGTCAGGCAATTTCGTAATGGTTATTTATTCCAACAGGTTTTACCGGGAAGCGAATCGCGGTCAAACTGCTGAAATCGCAATCGCCTAACCAATGGGCTATTGTGTGGTATTTGTTTTCTTGGCTTATATCAGTTTTATCCCATTTTCACGCTCTAGCACAATTTCAGACATTCTGTCTCTATATTAATTTGTACAAGGCGTGCTTTTTGTTATTGGCATTGTACCACTCCTCTCTACTGCAGAATATTGTTTGTGTACTATCTTTAAACTCGTGCTCAGTTTATATAGTTATATGTTTATATGTTTAATGGTGTGTTCAATTTTACTTCAGATTTTTTAAAAATTAATGAGCTTTACACCGATAGATGATAATTGTTATTCAATTATTATTTTTGGTTTTATTGGGAAACACTGAAAGAAGGAAACATTTACTGGCATATTGCTATGGTACCATTTGGAAAATCCCCACGTCGTCATCGTCAGGCAATTTCGTAATGTTTATTTATTTTAACAGGTTTTACCGGGAATCGAACCGCGGTCAAACTGCTGAAATCACAATCGCCTAACCATTGGGCTTTTGTGTGGTATTTGCTTTCTTGGCTTATATAAGTTTTATCCCATTTTCACGCTCTCGCACAATTTCAGACATTCTGTCTCTATATTATTTTGTACTAGGCGTGCTTTTTGTTATTGGTATTGTACCACTCCTCTTCACTGCAAAATATTGTTTGTGTACTATATTTAAACTCGTGCTCAATTTATATAGTTATATGTTTGTTTGTTTAATGGTGTGTTCAATTTTACTTAAGCTTTTTTAAGAATTAATGAATTTACCACGGATAAATGATAATTGTTATTCAATTATTATTTTTGGTTTTATTGGGAAAAACTGAAAAGAAGGAAACATTTACTGGCATATTTCGATGGTACCATTTCCAAACCTACCACGTCACCATCCTCACGAAATTTCGTAATGTTTATTTATTTCAACAGGTTTTACCGGGAATCGAACGGCGGTCAAATCGCTGAAATCACAATCGTCTAACCATTGGGCTATTGTGTGGTATTTGCTTTCTTGGCTTATATCAGTTTTATCCCATTTTCACTGTGACCACCCTGGGTACCTCAATGCCCGCAAGTCGATGTACAAACAGATGTCGTCGTGGAGGGCGCCCTTCCACACCGTGGCTGGTTTACCTTTACCTATGTGCAGGGTCTTAGCGTGGCAGTCTTCCTCGCCACGTTATCGTTTTTAAAAACAAAACACCAAACCGATAAGTACTACGAATTAATAATTTTATTAAATTTAAATGGAATGCTCAAACATCCTGAGTCTTAGGTGCACAAATATGGTGGTGAAATATGGAAATGGCGAGGACACTATTGCCAATCGTCATTTTCATATTTCACCCCACATATTTATCTTATTATCTCTTAATTGCAGCTTTAAAATAGCTGAAAATATATCTATATATAATATTTCTTACTCTTTCTTGACATATTAACATTGTGAGCAACGATGTTGCCAGATGTGTCTATCGGAAGATGACTTGGGAAGAATGTTTACCCTTACATCACCCTTTTGGGGAAAAGAAGAATTGACAAAGTGATCAGTTTTCTGCTTGCCCGTAAACTTATAAAAATTGTCTCGAACGAACGAATATGTTTACAATACATTAGGGTGTTCCTCCCCTTTTGGATTCGTTAGTTCGGAACCATTTTTATAATTAACTAAAAAAAAACTAAGAAGTTAAATACTCGAACTTTAATTACCTTTTTTTTAGTTTCTTAGAAGTAGCTTGAATTAAATCTAGCAATATTAATTTGAATTTAATTTAGCACAATATATTGTTTGTGGTTTTTCTCTTCTTGTAAATATTTACATTTTAATATATATTCAACTTAAATTTTGTTAAAGTTTTACATTTTTATTACATACCAAATATGTCTTTTTTTTTTGTTTTATAAATTAAGAAATACAATTTTTATCAGGTATGAACAGTTTTTATGAAATACGTTTTTCTTCTCTCTTTGAATATATAAAATTTTGTGCTATTTTTCTTTTTTTTTTTTTTTTGTTTCAATAATTTTTAAGTCTTCGCGGCTTCTTAAATGCTAGTACTAAAAAAATTGTTTGGGTTTTTTCAATAAAATTTAAGGTTTAATCAAGGTGTTAAAGTAATGTTAATTTACATTACTTAAGTGATTTTTATGTGCTACATTTTCTTTGTTTTCAACTTCATCGAAAATAGTTACATTAGGTTCGTTAATCGGATTTTGATAAATATTTTCCCGTTTATGATGTGGTTCTTTCCGTAAAAGTTCTTTATTTCCGATTTTGACAATTAACGGACTAGCCGTTTTATCATAGAGATTTTTGCTTTGTAACTTATTTTTATTTATTAGGTTTTGTGCCATTTTGTGTGCTTTCTGCATTCTAAACTTAACTTCTTTAGCATAGTTTTCGACATTATAAATAGGGTAAATTTTTTCTTTTCTTAATTCATTAGGCAAAGTTGCCTTTTTTCCAAAAACTAACTCGAAAGGATAAAGTTGGATGTCAAAAACTGTGCTTATGGTAGTATTGTGTAAAAATGTGAAATATTTTAAATATACATCCCAGTCTGAAAAGGATTCGTTTAAATATGTAGATAAGTATTCATTAAAGACTCTATGATTACGTTCAATTGTACCAACAGTTGCGTGATGGTCCGCAGTTGAAAAATTATGTTTAATATTTAAAAGTTCAGCTAATTCTTCAAATAATTCATTTTTAAATTCTGTACCTAAATCTGATTTTATGGTATTCATTGTGCCGTATGTTAAAATGAATCCTTCAAAAAGTGCAGATGCAATTGTTTTTGCTGATTTATCTGGTACAGCTATTGTTACCAAATATTTAGTCATGTCACAAATCATGATAAGTGCGAACTTGTTACCATATTTGGACTCAGGTAGGGGTCCTATTGTATCAATTACTAATATTTCAAAAGGTTTACAAGGTGTTGGGGTTATAACAAGGTTTTCTTTATTTTTATGCTCAGTTGAGCAGAGTTCACAGAGTATATTAACTTTGATTGGATAACGTTTGGTTGTACAGGTATAAAGGAATTGAGATAGATTTAGACTTCCATATATCAAAATCATCAGTATCGAAAAAAAATTTGTTTGAGCCATGTCCGTCCCTCCGTCCGTCTGTCTGTTAACACGATAACTTGAGTAAATTTTGAGGTATCTTGATGAAATTTGGTATGTGGGTTCCTGGGTACTCATCTCAGATCGCTATTTAAAATGAACGATATCGGACTATAACCACGCCCACTTTTTCGATATCGAAAATTTCGAAAAACCGAAAAAGTGCGATAATTCATTACCAAAGACGGATAAAGCGATGAAACTTGGTAGGTGAGTTGAACTTATGACGCAGAATAGAAAATTAGTAAAATTTATGACAATGGGCGTGGCACCGCCCACTTTTAAAAGAAGGTAACTTAAAAGTTTTGCAAGCTGTAATTTGGCAGTCGTTGAAGATATCATGATGAAATTTGGCAGGAAAGTTACCCCTATTACTATATGTATGCTTAATAAAAATGTGCAAAATCGGAGAACGATCACGCCCACTTAAAAACAAATTTTTTTTTAAGTCAAATTTTAACAAAAAATTTAATATATTTACAGTATATAAGTAAATTATGTCAACATTCGACTCCAGTAATGATATGGTGCAATAAAATACAAAAATAAAAGAAACTTTCAGAATGGGCGTGGCTCCGCCCTTTTTCATTTAATTCGTCTAGGATACTTTTAATTCTATAAGTCGAACAAAAATTTACTAATCCTTGTGAAATTTGGTAGTGGGCTTAGCTTCTAGGACGATAACTGTTTTCTGTGAAAAAGGACGAAATCGGTTGAAGTGACGCCGAGTTTTTACACACAGTCGACCGTCTGTCCTTCCGCTCGGCCGTTAACACGATAACTTGATCAAAAATCGATATATCTTTACTAAACTCAGTTCACGTACTTATCTGAACTCACTTCGTATTGGTGTAAAAAATGGCCGAAATCCGACTATGACTACGCCCAATTTTACGATATCGAAAGTTACGAAAAATGAAACAAATGCCATATTTCTATACCAAATACGAAAAAAGGGATGAAAAATGGTAATTGGATTGGTTTATTGACGCAAAATATAACTTTAGAAAAAAACTTTGCAAAATGGGTGTGACACCTCCCAGAAAAGAATGAAAAAGTTCTGCAGGGCGAAATCAAAAGCCCTTGGAATCTTCGCAGGAATACTGTTCTTGGTATTAGATATATAAATAAATTAGCGGTACCCGACGGATGATGTTCTGGGTCACCCTGGTCCACATTTTGGTCAATATCTCGGAAACGCCTTCACATATACAACTACCACCACTCCCTTTTAAAATACTCATTAAGACCTTTCATTTGATACCCATATCGTACAAACTAATTCTAGAGTCACCCCAGGTCCACGTTTATGGCGATATCTCAAAAAGGCGTCCACCTGTAGAACTAAGGCCCACTCCCTTTTCAGATACTCATTAATACCTTTCATTTGATACCCATATCGTACAAACAAATTCTAAAGTCACCCCAGGTCCACCTTTATGGCGATATCTCGAAAAGGCGTCCCCCTACAGAACTAAGGCCCACGTCCTTTTAAAATTCTCATTAACACCTTTCATTAGACACCCATATCTTACAAACAAATTCTAGAGTCACCCTTGGTCCACCTTTATGGCGATATCTCGAAAAGGCGTCCACCTATAGAACTAAGGCCTACGCCCTTTTAAAATACTCATTAACACCTTTCATTTGATACCCATATCGTAGAAACAAATTCTAGAGTCTCGCTGGTCCACCTTTATGGCAATATCTCGAAAAGGCGTACAAATATAGAACAAAGGCCCACTCCTTTTAAAATACTCATTAACACTTGTCATTTGATACCCATATCATGCAAAAAAAATTCTAGAGTCACCCCTGGTCCACCTTTATGGCGATATCTCGAAAAGGCGTCCACCTATAGAACTAAGGCCCACGCCCTTTTAAAATACTCATTAACACCTTTCATTTGATACTCATATCGTACAAACAAATTCTAGACTCACCCCTTGTCCACCTTTATGGCGATATCTCGAAAAGGCATCCACCTATAGAACTAAGACCACGCCCTTTTAAAATACTCATTAACACCCTTCATTTGATACCCATATCGTACAAACAAATTCTTGAGTCATTCCTTGTCCACCTTTATAGCGACATCCCACCCATAGAACTATGGCCTACTCCCTCTTAAAATACTTTTTAATACCTTCCATTTGATACACATTTCATACAAACACATTCCACAGTTACCCTAGGTTCATTTTCCTACATGGTGATTTTCCCTTATTTTGTCTCCATAGCTCTCAGCTGAGTATGTAATGTTCGGTTACACCCGAACTCAGCCTTCCTTACTTGTTTGGTTTAACTTTGTTCAAAAGATATTTGTTACAACTTTTAGCATATTTTGTTATATCACGAGTCATGTTTTTCCAATAAAATTTTGTTTTTTTTTTGCGTAAAGTTTTTTCATACCACAATGTCCTCCTGAAATGGGTCGTCGTGGCAGGTAGTCATTAACTTAAGTTTTTTGTCAATGTCTGTTACAGTCTCTACTGGATCTGTTAGAATAATTTCTAGGTATTTTAAAATTTTATTTCTGCGGTCTTTTAAATTTGTAATTGAAAAATTATTGAAAAAATATCATCTTCAGGCCATTATATTTGCTTAATTTTTCGTTTGCTGGCTTCTGATTCAAGCCTCGAAAGTAATTATTTCGTTAACAAGGTCAAAACTAAGTAACTCGAGTTTTTTATGTTTAATGTGCGCAAAAATTCTCAAATGTGTTCTTTTATTATTTTTATCGTAAGTAATTTCAGATCTTATTCGCGGAATCTTTTTTGAAAAATTAAATGAAAATTTGTCGTAGGCATGTATAGTGAGTTGTTTTTCTTCGTTTTTGTCTATTTTTCTAGGAAGGTTTTCATCGTTATGCCGTTTTGTCATTGATCTTGTCTGTACTGTAATGTTGGCAGATCCCGTGATTTTTGAGGAACAATATTATCTGTTATTGTGACCTTTCAGTCACAGCGGCTTTTAACCGTGACTGTGACTGTGATATAGGAAGACGGTGGTGACTAGTTCACGCACATATTCAAAGCTTTTTTTGCTCTCAACTAACACATGTAACATTTGATACTGCCATCGAAATGACAGTGTCATATTTAATGACAGGTGGAAAAAATTAATCATTGTCGACTAAAAAATCCAAAAGGATTGGTTGTGGATTTAATTGATCGTTTCGGTCGATTGGGTGGTTTTGGTAATCTTTTGGAACTGTACGTTGTGGTCTGCAACCAAGAGCAAACAAAAGGCGGCACGTCCGACGAGAGCGTCCCTCCCACAAATTGTCATCCTCCCAGCAGCTCCTTGCAGCGAGACTGCTCCATATTCTCTTGCACCGGGAAGGTATCCAACCCAATCCGGGTCCGATTCCTGCCCCCGATCCTGAACAATGGTTTTGGTGCACCTGCCGGAAAAGAATCTTTTTAGGACGGCCTACTCTTGTCAGTGTGTCTCGTGTAAGGGATGGTTGCATCGGACAGGTTATTCTGGGCTAGATCCCAAAACCAGACGTCCATGTAACTTCTATAAATCTTTTGTGGCTCCTTGCTGTTCACGCCCTAGGACGTCCCGTAGTCTGCGCCTTAGCGCCCCGCTACCTTCCAGCAGCCCCGCTGCACAGCAAGCCAAGTAACCACTGCTGATCGCGCCTCACGGCGCCACCAACTCAAGCGGCTGCTCCCACTCATACCTAAAATCTCCGTAGTAGAGTCGGGAGCAATGCCGACCATCAGCCCCTGTGTCCGTCTTCTCCCCCCCTCTTTTCCGGCAGCAATTGTGTAGGTCAGGGAAACAGACTCTTAGTCCCTACCTCCATTTGCACCGTTTTCCAGTACAGAATATATACGTTTGGTTTGCGACATCCGCCCAATGCACCTCCTGCCATGGACGGTGCCACATTCCTAGATGTGCTGGTCTCCGCGATGGCACCCCCCGACGGTTTTCATCCAGGCCGCACACCCAAATACACCGGGTACCCCAATGCTTCCCAGACGTCCAGTCCCAGGGCCACAACAACAATCGCGTCCTGCCTTCCACAACCCAGGCGTAGTCACCCGTCATCTATGCACTTAAGAATTCTGCAGTTAAACTGTAATGGATTAACTGGGAAGATCACGTAGATAGTAGATTTCATGAAGCGGCACGTCCCCTATATGATCGCCGAGCCTGAAAATTACCCACTGGAATAAGCTACAGGCCTCCCAAAATACTGCGCTCAGAACCGCCACGAGCTGTCTTCTTATGCCCCCACAACACCATCTACATAAAGGGGCGAGAATACTCCCCATCAGGGAGAGAAATGAGATGCTAACCAAACAGTTCCTGTTGAATACCCAGAAACCTGGGCATCCCACAGACATCTGATTGATGAGCCAACAAGGAGTCATCTCCGTAAGCATTTTGAGGAAATACGGCACCTGAGAACCCAGCCGTATGAAGCAAAAAACAGCAGCAGGTCCTTGGTGAACTCCACAAACAGGCGTCGGCCCTTTATGCCAGGAATTGCCCGGTGAATCCAGTACTTAAAAAACAGTACCCAAAACTTGCGGAAGAGGAACGCATACTCCCCAGGGAAACGCGAGTCACTCTGGCTCAACTTCAAACTGGATACTGTAACAGGTTATACTCTTATACGTGATCTGGAAATGTTCGCCTCAAAATGATATTGCGCTTATTACAAGTACCTAGCTTCAATGGTAAAATGAATGCACTAAATGAAATCAATAAAGTGCTAAGCTCATATTCACATCGTACACAACAACAACAACATTGTTTGCCCGATGATGAGATGTATTGGTTGACGGCAGATGGAAAGTTCACGTAAACAATTTATTATAAATATATTGGCTTTTTCATTGTGATTTTATTGTGATTTTATTTGGTAGTTCTACTATATCAAACTTTCTGATGTTTTGTGCTCGAAACGCCTTGCTCAGCTACAATATGTTGAAAAGCTGGAGAAAATTATACAATTTCTTATGAAAGAACACGTCTTAACACTTGCAGATTTGGATACAGTATGGCGTGCACAGGCTGGTAAACATGAAGCAATTGTTAAGAATGTGCATGACTTTTGGCGAAATGAGCTAGGGGATTTTACACCCGAACAGTTAGATCATCTGTTTGAATAATTCCAGGTAGATACAAACTTTCAACATATATGAATAAAAACTTAATATTAATTGATATTTAGGCTAGTATGACCACCGCCAATAAGCGTCAGCGTGAACGGCTTCTCGAACTAATAAGGCGCCTTGCCGAGGACGATAAGAATGGTTTAATGGCTAAAAAAGTGTTAAAGCTTTTTGAACGCTTGCCCATAGCCAGGAAATACCGACAGAAGTATTAGGTCAAGCATTACCAGCGTCTAATACAAGAAATTCGTTGCTTGAATGTTTAATCGCCGAGTCATGCTCCGCGTACTCAAAAAACACTTAATCGCCAACAATTACTTGAACGTTTGCAAAATGATCATACTTTCGTCATACTTGTTACGAACAGTTTAACTGCATATATGGATAAAATTCGTAACATGTTTGCTGAAATCACGAATGTTGAGCGGAACATTTTATGTATTGATCAACGTTATCCGCATAATATGCAAATACAGGAGCGTTTGGATTTTCTCAAGTTGTTGTTAAGGGATGGACAGCTGTGGTTGTGCGCCAAACAAGTAAGGGATTATTGAAATTGTTTTACACCTATTAATAAAGGGGTTATCAGTTATTAATTTTAAGATTTGGGTTGGTGTTTTTGTAGCAGGTTGTTGTTGTTGTAGAGTACTCTTTATATGGAATTCACAATCCGTATGCATATAAAGTGAGAAAAAGAGTGAGATAATAAACACAAAATAAATATTTCATCCTGCTATTTCATTTTCTGAACTCTATGCTCCGAATTTTCACATGTATACTCGGTGTATTTGTGGCTGTCAAAAAACTCAAGCGAATGTGTCCATTTTTGGTCGCACGATTTTTGCAGAGTAATTAGTCGCAGCACGAATCACAGATTCATTGACTCATGTGATTGAGATGATATGTAAACATGATTGTGAACGAAGTGCAGATGCTATCACAGTCAGTCAGTCACGGCGATTCCTCAGAAGCAGTCACAACGTTCAGCTGTGATCATTCAGTACCTGTGACAAAATCACAGGTATACGGATATTTGCCAACTCTACTGTATTTCTAAAATTTGTTTGTTCGGTTCCTTAATCTCATCGATTGTAATACGAGATAGTGCATCAGCACCAACGTTTCATTTACCCTTAATATAAACTATAGTAAAGTTATAGTCCGCCAATTCTAGCCTAATTCTCGCAAGTTTTGAAGACGGTCTTTCATGTTGAATAGGTATACCAGTGGTCTGATTTAACAATGAAATGTGTGCCATAAACACATGGTCGAAATTGCTTTATTGCCAAGTAAATAGCTAAGAGTTCCAATTCTGTAATTGGTTTTTCCTCTCTGATTTATTTAATGCTTTAGAAGCGAAACAAATAGGTAAATCACTGGCTTGCTCTTCTTGACTCAAAATAGCGCCACATCCAGTTGTGGAAGCATCAACGGTAATAATGAATTGTTTAGTAAAATCTGGGTATTTAAGTAATTTTGGTGAAAGTAATGCTGCTTTCAAGGATAAAAATGCCTTTTCGCACTCAACATCCCAAATGAATTCAAATCTTTTTCTACTTATTCGATTTAGAGGCGCTGCCAGAGACGCAAAATTTGGTATAAACCGTCTGTAATAGTTTGCAAACGCGACGAATCGGCGTACCGCGTCTTTTTCAGTCGGTTTTGCATACTTTTTGGGAGTCGTCTGGCAGCAAACCTTTGGCTGAACATTTGTGACCTAAAAATATAACTTCTGGTCGTAAAAAGTTGCATTTATTTGGGTTAAGTTTGAGATGTAAAGACCTACAAGTATTGAAAACTTTTGAGAGATTTTTAATATGGTGTGCTTCACTACAACCTATGACGATAATATCGTCGACGTATAAAAATGCGACAAAAAAGCGATTGTCATCATTCGTGAGAATGAATTTGGTGCTATATTTAAGCCGAATGGAAGAACTTTCCATCTAAATGAACTTCGGTCAGTGCTGAAAGAAGTAATGTCACGTGAGTCAGGATGCAAGGGGATTTGATGAAATCCCGAAAAAATATCTAATGCCGAAAAATACTTTGCCCTAGCGAGATTGTCTAAAATATCGTCAACTCTAGCTAGTGGAAATTTATCAGCAATGAGTTTTTTGTTTACTGCGCGAAAATCTACGCACATACTATAAGCTTTTTTACCATTAGTATCTTTCTTTGGAACTGCAATCAAAGGGACTATTGTAATTAGAGTAACTGGTTTCAATTTCCTCCGAGTTCACGAAAAATGGCTCGTGTGAATCTCCTAAATCAAAAAGTCTGAAGATTTCACATCTGGGAGGAATAATACAACTGTCGCTTTCTGTTCCGTGCAGGATTGGTATCGCGAATTTTTCATTACCTTCCCAAAAGGAAATAATATTTCTTTCATAATTAATAATGCATTTGTTACTTTTCAGGAAATCTTTACCCAGTATGCCATCGGACGGAATATTAAAGTCTTCATTTACTACATGTAAAGTACATATATTTAATAGAAGTAGAAACTGAATTGGAAGTGACACCGGTAATGTTAATAATTTCGTTTGTATTTAAAGAAATATTACTGTCTATGCATGATTTTTTTACTAAGGAAATGTCTGCCTGAGTGTCTACTAAGAAAGAACAAAATTTGTGTGACTCCTTAAGTTGTAATTCTATGAAATCTGGGTAATTTAAATTTAAATAAATATGCCTATTTGTGAGGGAAGTTCGCTTACTCGCTTAGTTCGTCCTCCCCCAGTGTTCGATCCTGAGGGGCACTCGCGTTTAAAGCACGGACGTTTGCGTTTCTGCCTCTACCGCTTGACGATCTTGAATTGTTACCTCTTTTGTTTTTATTATTTGTATTCGAATTCGAACGTGTACTACTATTGTGCTACATTGGTATCTATTTATGTTAGGATTTCGATATCTTTGATTATTGTTACCGCTACGGTTGCTGTTGTATGAGAATGAGCTTTATTTCTGTAATCAGTATAGTTGCGATTTGGGTAAAAACCACGATAACTAACACGTGAATTTCTAAATGTATTGTTACCACGCGATCGAAAAGCTAAAATCTGACGCTCTGTTACTTCGTTATTTTGCTCTACAATTAGTTTCGCTACTACGTCTTTCGGATCAGTAAATGCCGTTGAGGCTAAAATGGTTTTGACTAAATTGGATTTGGAATTTAAACGACACACGTTAACCGTTTGTTCGACTGCCATTTCATGAGTTTTCGCTGAGTAATCCCTTCAATAATAAGAGACCGCTCAAGTGAGTCAGCTAAATCTTCAACTTTTTTGGCAAACTCTGTATAAATGTTATTGTTAACGCGAAACGCTGCAATTTTCCCTGCTACAACTTTCGAGTTGTCGGGTTTGATCCTACTACGTATAACTACTTTAATTTCATTGACTGAAGTTACTTGCGTTTACCCTCAAGTTTTGATTTTAAAAATGCTATAAAAGTATTAGTTAAATTTGCATTAGCGAACTCTTAAAGTAATTCCTGTGAAATCTGCTGACAAGGATAATTTATTTTCCTGTTTTGTGACTTTTTCTGTCGAAGATGAAGTTAAACTTTCGGAGCTTGAAGCCAATTTATCGGATTCTGCTTCTGAATTTGAAGTTTTGTGAACTATCGTCCTATCTCTAAAGTTGTACATATGTAGTTATCAGAAAAGCAAAAGAATTCAGTTGAAACTACTATGAAATTAATGAAGCACTTATTTGAATATCGGAATTTATAATTGAAGCTGAAATGTTTAGGAAAAAAATTTTGTAAAAGGAAAATGATTTACAGTGAATTGCCGCTAATTAAATATTTAAAATTTATTGGAAGAATTAATTGCAGCTGAAATATAATTGTATGAAAAATCTGTAAGAGGTAATTGAATTTAAAATGGCTCAAAAGTATGTAAGTATGAATTGGTAAAAATCTCAAAAATGTGGTAATCACGGACGCACCGCTTTATTCAAAAAAAATCTTAATTGACTTTTCACGGAACCACCGTTTTATATCAAAAAAAATATCAAAAATTATTAAATTTATATGGTACCAGACTGCTTATCTAGTTCACTCAGTCTTAAATGGTGATATTTTGTTGGAAAATGTACGTATTAAAAAAACTGAAGTAGAATGAAAATTTGAAAAACGGAAATTCAGGCATGTGAAACTTTAAGTGGAAGATTTGTGAAATGATTTGAAATTTTGAAAAAATGGAAGCTTGAAAGTATGAGAATTTGTAAAATGATGTGAATGTCATCAAAAAAATCCAAAATGTTTGATTTAAATGGACGCACCGTTGTAATCAAAAAAATCCAAATATTTTATTTAAACGGACGCACCGTTGTAATCAAAAAAGCCAAAATATATATTATGCGAACGCACCGCATTTAATAAAGATTTCAATATTTCGTATATATACATATGTGTTAAGAAAAAAAAACACGTAGGAAAAATTTTATTAATACATACATATGGGGTATTCCATCCCATTTCGACCAATTTTGAACCCGACCCATTTAGAATTGGCTGAAAGTTTTTCTTCTTTTTCTAGCTTACGAAAGAAGTTTTTCAGAATTTTTTCATCCAACCCAAAAAAAGTTATGAATTTAAAAAAAAAAAACCGTTTTTGTTTTCAAAATGCTATATCTTTTTCAAAAATTGACCGTTTGAGTTCTTTTTTTTTTAACTTGTTTTTAAATGTACTTTTCGGAAAAGATACAAACAAATTTTTAAAGTTTTTTTTGAATTTTTCAGTTTTTCGAGATTTTTCGAATTTCACCATTTTTTTTTTCTCATAAAAAACTTCAATCAATTTTGCAATCATCCCCACTAATCCCGGAGTGGGCCGATTTAAAAAAAATTTTTTTTTTATTTAATTGAAAAAAAATTTCAAAAATAAACATTTTTTATATCAATTTTATTTATATAACAAAAAAATGTAATAAAATGATTTTTAAGTATTCTTTTCTATATATATTATGGTAATCTACGATTAAAATGACTCGCTTTCGCTGTCCAGCAACTGCATTAGGCCGGTATACACATACATTCGTATTCAATACTTATCTACGTTTATTAAAATAATTTCATCGAAATATCATGGCATCAAATAAACAATTCGATCGATATTACAATCCTTTTGAGTTGGAGTCTCATTATAAAAAAATTGGTTTGCGTCCAGAGACTGACGCTATGAAAGTAGTGTTAGGAATTAGGTGATTATTATTTATTATGAAGTTCATGTCGAAATTCGAAAAATCTCGAAAAACTGAAAAATTAAAAAAAAAACTTTAAAAATTTTTTTGTATTTTTTCCGAAAAGTAAATTTAAAAACAAATTTAAAAAAAAAAGATCCCAAACGGTAAATTTTTGAAAAAGTTATAGCATTTTGAAAACAAAAACGGTGTTTTTTTAAAAATTCATAACTTTTTTTGAGTTGGATGAAAAAATTCTGAAAAACGTCTTTCGTAAGCTAGAAAAAGAAGAAAAACTTGCAGCCAATTCTAAAGGGGTCGGGTTCAAAAGTGGTCGAAATGGGACGGAATACCGCATATATATCATATACTTATTTTCCTGCCTCTGGTCTTCGCTGCTGTTGGCCTTCTCTGATGCTGCTGCTGGTTTTCGTTGCTGCTGCTGCTGCACTGGCAGACTTAAGTCGCTGCTGGTGTTTTTGCTGCTGCTGATCTAACTGGTAGTGGTGGTGGTTAAAATGGCGAGACTATACCGTTGGCTAGTGGCGTGGGTTATATCCCGTTACAAAAATTTTCTGTATCCCTTTTTTTCTTTCAATTATCTCTGTTATATTTAGTTAATTTTATTATATTAATGATTTTGTGTTACCTCTGTTGAATATGGTCGTAGTGTTAGCTTCTTTTTCTTACAAGTTTAATTTTCTACAAGTAGATATCCAGTTTTGTATTACTTCTGTATCGTTTATTCGTAGGTTTAATATATTTTGTTATAAAATTTTTTTTTTTGTATTACTTCTGTATAATTTAGTTGTAGTGAGTCAGCTAAATCTTCAACTTTTTTGGCAAACTCTGTATAAATGTTATTGATAACGCGCAACGCTGCAATTTTTCCTGCTACAACTTTCGAGTTGTCGGGTTTGATCCTACTACGCAGAACTAATTTAATTTCATTGACTGAAGTTACTTGCGTTGGTATTGCTTCACGGGCTTTACCCTCAAGTTTTATTTTAAAAATTCTATAAAGGTATTAGTTAAATTTGCATTATCGAACGCTTCAAGTAATTCAATTTTGTCTATAAAAGTCTCAAGTGCTAGAGGATCACCGCTGTAGTTTTCTCTAATAGAATTAGCACAAGTTAATGAACGATTTCTTTTCCTCAAGTGTTGCCATGATTTGATCGTTAAGATCTGAAGCTGAATTAGAAGAAGGTGAGGCAACGTTTGTACTAATTGGATCGTTAAGATCTGGGTTTACGTTAGAAGAAGTTGAAGTTAATTTTTCTTTGGAAGAATATTCGAAGCCTGGGAAATTTGCAGACAAGGATAATTTATTTTCCTGTTTTGTGACTTTTTCGGTCGAAGATGAAGTTAAACTTTCGGAGTTTGAAGCCAATTTATCGGACTCTGCTTCTGAAATTGAAGTTTTGTGAACTATCGTCCTATCTCTAAAGTTGTACATATGTATTTATCAGAAAAGCAAAAGAATTCAGTTGAAACTACTATGAAATTAATGAAGCACTTATTTGAATATCGGAATTTATAATTGAAGCTGAAATGTTAAGGAAAAAAAAATTTTGTAAAGGAAACTGATTTACAGTGAATTACCGCTAATTAAATATTTAAAATTTATTGGAAGAATTAATTGCAACTGAAATATAATTGTATGAAAAATCTGTAAGAGGTAATTGAATTTAAAATGGCTCAAAAGTATGTAAGTATGAATTGGTAAAAATCTCAAAAATGTGGTAATCACGGACGCATCGCTTTATTCAAAAAAAACTTAATTGGCTTTTCAAGGAACCACCGTTTTATATCAAAAAAAAAATATCATTTGATTTTTCACGGAAAATTATCAAATTTATAGGGTACCAGACTGCTTATCTAGTTTACTCAGTCTTAAATGGTGATATTTTATTGGAAAATGTATGTATTAAAAAAACTGAAGTAGAATGAAAATTTGAAAAACGGAAATTCAGGCATGTGAAGTGGAAGATTTGTGAAATGATTTGAAAATTTGAAAAAATGGAAGCTTGAAAGTATGAGAATTTGTAAAATGATGTGAATGGCATCAAAAAAATCCAAAATGTTTGATTTAAACGGACGCACCGTAATCAAAAAAATCCAAAATATTTTATTTAAACGGACGCACCGTTGTAATCAAAAAAGCCAAAATATATATTATGCGAACGCACCGCATTTAATAAAGTTTCAATATTTCGTATATATACATACATATGTGTTAAGAAAAAAAAAACCGTAGGAAAAATTTTATTAATACATACATATGGGGTATTCCATCCCATTTTGACCAATTTTGAACCCGACCCCTTTAGAATTGGCTGGAAGTTTTTCTTCTTTTTCTAGCTTACGAAAGACGTTTTTCAGAATATTTCATTCAACCCAAAAAAACTTATGAATTTAAAAAAAACACCGTTTTTGTTTTAAAAATGCTATAACTTTTTCAAAAATTGACCGTTTGGGATCTTTTTTTTTTTAATTTGTTTTTAAATGTACTTTTCGGAAAAGATACAAACAAATTTTTAAAGTTTTTTTTTTAATTTTTCAGTTTTTCGAGATTTTTCGAATTTCGCCATTTTTTTTCTCATAAAAAACTTCAATCAATTTTGCAATCATCCCCACTAATCCCGGAGTGGGCCGATTTTGTTTTATATTTTTTTTATTTAATTGAAAAAAAAAAATTTTCAAAAATAAAAATTTTTTATATCAAATTTATTTATATAACAAAAAAATGTAAGAAAATGATTTTTAAGTATTCTTTTCTATATATATTATTGTAATCTACGATTAAAATGACTCGCTTTCGCTGTCCAGCAACTGCATTAGGCCGGTATACACATACATTCGTATTCAATACTTATCTACGTTTATTAAAATAATTTCATTGAAATATCATGGCATCAAATAAACAATTCGATCGATATTGCAATCCTTTTGAGTTGGAGTCTCATTATAAAAAAATTGGTTTGCGTCCAGCGACTGACGCTATGAAAGTAGTGTTAGGATTAGGTGATTATTATTTATTATGCAGTTCATGTCGAAATTCGAAAAATCTCGAAAAACTGAAAAATAAAAAAAAAAACTTTAAATTTTTTTTTGTATTTTTTTCGAAAAGTAAATTTAAAAGCAAATTAAAAAAAAAAAAAGATCCCAAACGGTCAATTTTTGAAAAAGTTATAGCATTTGAAAACAAAAACGGTGTTTTTTTAAAAATTCATAACTTTTTTTGAGTTGGATGAAAAAATTTGAAAAAATTCTGAAAAACGTCTTTCGCAAGCTAGAAAAAGAAGAAAAACTTGCAGCCAATTCTAAAGGGGTCGGGTTCAGAAGTGGTCGAAATGGGAGGGAATACCGCATATATATCATATACTTATTTTCCTGCCTCTGGTCTTCGCTGGCGCTGCTGTTGGCCTTCTCTGATGCTGCTGCTGGTTTTCGTTGCTGCTGCTGATGCACTGGCAGACTTAAGTCGCTGCTGGTCTTTTTGCTGCTGCTGATGTAACTGGTGGTGGTGGTGGTTAAAATGGCGAGACTATACCGTTGGCTAGTGGCGTGGGTTATATCCCGTTACAAAAATTTTCTTTTGTATCCCTTTTTTCTTTCAATTATCTCTGTTATATTTAGTTAATTTTATTATATTAATGATTTTGTGTTACGTCTGTTGAATATAGTCGTAGTGTTAGCTTCTTTTTCTTAAAAATATAATTTTCTACAAGTAGATATCCAGTTTTGTATTACTTCTGTATCGTTTACTTGTAGGTTTAATAAATTTTGTTATTAAAATTTTTTTTTTTGTATTATTTCTATAATTTAGTTATAGTTTTTAGACGATTTTTATTATTAATCGCTTTCTTTACTTTGTTTTATTTAATCATGTATTTTCACTGCCACTGCCACTTTTCACATGTGGTTTCAAAAAATGTTCCATCACCACCGTCACGGTCGCCATGTGACCTCCCTGTGTGGTTATCTCAATGCCGGCAAGTCGATGTACAAGCAGATGTCATCGTGGAGGGCGCCGCCTACACACCGTGGCCGGTGCCAGAGCATGAAAATGGGATAAAACTAAAATAAGCCAAGAAAGCAAATACCACACAATAGCCCAATGGTTAGGCGATTGTGATTTCAGAAGTTTTGCCGCGGTTCGATACCCGGTAAAACCTGTTGAAATAAATAAATATTACGAAATTGCCTGACGATGATGACGTGGCGGTTTTCGAAATAGCACCATCGCAATATGTCAGTAAATGTTTCCTTCTTTTCAGTTTTTCCCAATAAAGCCAAAAATAATAATTGAATAACAATTATCATTTATCGGTGTTAAGCTCATTATTTATTTAAAAATCTGAAGTAAAATTGAACACACCATTAAACATATAACTATACAAACTGAGCACGAGTTTAAATATAGTACACGAACAATCTTCTGAAGTGAAGAGGAGCGGTATAATACCAATAGCAAAAAGCACGCCTAGTACAAATTAATATAGAGACAGAATATCTGAACTTGTGCGAGAGCGTGAAAATGGGATAAAACTGAAATAAGCCATGCAAGGAAATACCACACAAACGCCCAATGGTTAGACGATTGTGATTTCAGCAGTTTTACCGCGGTTAGATTCCCGGTAAAACCTGTTGAAATAAATAAACATTACGAAATTGTCCTACGATGATGACGTGGCGGTTTTCAAAATGGTACCATCACAATATGCCAGTAAATGTTTCCTTCTTTTTAGTGGTTCACAATGAAACCAAAAAATAATATTTGAACAACAATTATCATTTATCGGTGTTAAGCTCATTAATTCTTAAAAAATCTTAAGTAAAAATGAACATACCATTAAACATACCAATATATAACTATATAAACTGAGCATGACTTTAAATATAGTAGACAAACAATCTTCTGCAGTGAAGAGGTGTGATACAATGCCAATAAAAAAAAACACGCCTAGTACAAATTAATATAGATAAAACTGAAACAAGCCAAGAAAGCAAATACCGCACAAGTTCCCAATGGTTAGGCGATTGTGATTTCAGCAGTTTGACCGCGGTTCGATTCCCGGTAAAACCTGTTGAATTAATAAACGTTTCGAAATTGCCTGATGAAGATGACATGGCGGTTTTTGAAATGGTACCATCGCAATATGCCAGTAAATATTTCCTTCATTTCAGTTTTTCCCAATAAATCTAGAAATAATAATTTAATAACAATTATCATTTATAGGTGTTAAACTCATTAATTCTTAAAAAATCTTACGAAAAATTGAACACGCCATTGAACATACCATTAAACATACAAATATATATCTATATAAACTGAGCATGACTTTAAATATAGTACACAAACAATCTTCTGCAGTGAAGAGGTGTGATACAATGCCAATAACAAAAAACACGCCTAGTACAAATTAATATAGATAAAACTGAAACAAGCCAAGAAAGCAAATACCACCCAAGTGCCCAATGGTTAGGCGATTCTGATTTCAGCAGTTTGACCGCGGTTCGATTCCCGGTAAAACCTGTTGAATTAATAAACGTTTCGAAATTTCCTGATGAAGATGACGTGGCGGTTTTTGAAATGGTACCATCGCAATATGCCAGTAAATATTTCCTTCATTTCAGTTTTTCCCAATAAAACTAGAAATAATAATTGAATAACAATTATCATTTATAGGTGTTAAACTCATTAATTCTTAAAAAATCTTACGTAAAATTGAACACGCCATTAAACGTGCAAACATATAACTATATAAACTGAGCACGGGTTTAAATATAGTACACAAACAATCTTCTGCAGTGAAGAGGAGTGGTATAATACCAGTAACAAAGAGCACGCCCCAGGCCGTCCGTTTTATGTACCCTAGCGACTCAGGATTTTTCCCGACCAAGGACTGCCATTTCAGTGTAACCCCATTTAATTTGTTGCGTCCTTCCCACAAATTGTCATCCTCCCAGCAGCTCCTTGCAGCGGGACTGCTCAATATTCTCTTGCTCCGGGAAGGTATCGAACCCAATGCAGGTCCGCCTCCTGATCCCGGTCCTGAGAAATGGTTTTGCTGCATCTGCCGGAAAATAATATGTTTAGGACGGTCATACTGTTGTCAGTGTTTCTCGTGCAAGGGATGGTTGCATCGGACAGGTTGTTCTGGGCTAAATCCCAAAACCAGATATCCACGTAACTTCTATAAATCTTTTGTGGCTCCTTGCTGTTCACGCCCTAGGCCGTCCCGTAGTTTGCGCTCACACGGCCGCTCCAACTCATATCTATAATCTCCGTAGTAGAGTCGGGAGAAATACCGAGCATCAGCCCCTGCACCCGTCTTCTCCCCCCTCTTTTCCGGCAGCAATTGTGTAGGTCAGGGAAACAGACTCTTAGACCCTACCTCCCTTTGCACCGTCTGCCAGCACAGAATATATATGTTTGCGATATCCGCCCAATGCAGCTCCTGCCAAGGACGGTGCCACTTTCCTAGAGGTTCTGGTCTCCTCGACGGCAACCCCCCGACGGTTTCATCGCGCCATGTTGCCAGGCCGCCAATTTCATGGAGCGGCACAACATCCGCATTGCTGCGATTCAAGAGACTAAACTCACAGCAAGACCTGCATTGCAGACCTGTTCTGGGTATAATGTTCACAGAAAAGATCGCGAGTGCGGAAATGGAGGCGGCCTTGCGTTTATCATACACCACTCTGTGCAATATCATATAGTGGATCCCGACATCGACCGCAGGGACAATGTCTCAGAACGTCAAGGTTTATCTGTCCGGTCAGGCGATGCAAACCTAGAAACAATCAACATCTACATCCCTCCTGCCACCTGTAGCCCGCAGTGGATACCGCCCTATTATCAGCGCCTTACTCACTGGCAACAATCGCACTATCTAAGGCGATTTCAATGCCCATCAAGATCTATGGCATTCAAACTTGGGGTGGACAGTAGGGGTGAGATGTTGGTGGATCAAATTGAAGAAACGACGGTCTGCACAAGAGACGGCCCCACACGGCACAATCGTGAGCGCAGAACTCGTAAACTGTGTCAACTGGCAGCCGATGGTATCATTGGCATCCGACCACCTACACTTATTGCGTTCGATCGTTCCGCCGACTTCATCCTCACAGATAAACGCACTTTCATTAACTTTAAAAAAGGAAAGTGGGACGAAAACAAATCCTTTACAGACAACCACTTTGCTGCCCTCCCTATCTCGACTGATGCCCGCCTAGGGGAGCGTGCTTTCCGCAATGTCATTGAATCTGCCTCGGCTCGATCCATTCCCGCTGGTAGAATTCCCGAAATTTGGCCCCACTTCCCGGCGGAGGCCGCAAGATTAGCGAGACAACGTGACCTTATAAGACAGCTCGATCCCGGTGGCCCGCAAATAAGTGATATAAACCAAGGCATCACATTGCTTGTGGATGAACACAATCGGTCGAAATGGGAGGAGCACCTAAGCGGTTGTAACCTCTCTGCCGATGTAGGTAAACTTTTGTCCACCGTAAAGTCCCTATCGAATCCTTCTAGGCACAATGACAAAGTTTCCATCGCCTTTGGCGATAAAGTGCTGACGGATGCGAAAAAATGCGCGAGTGCTCCCCACCGTCAAAATATAATGCATTCTACGGTCGACAAAGATAGACGGAGGGCCAAAAGACACGCACATAAACATAAATTCAGCGCGTCACCAATTACCATCACCGAGAGGTTGCCAAAAGCAGTGGGCCCAGACGGCATAGCCATGCCGATACTTCAAAGCCTAGGGAAAGAGGGTTTCAAATATTTTGCACATGTCTTCAACCTGTCTCTTTCCACATTTGTCATACCCGGAAAATGGAAAATGGCCAAGGTGGACCCGCTACCAAAGTTGGAAAACCAGCTAACATAGTAGAGTCATATCGCCCGATATCTTTCCTATCGCCAGTAGCCTAGACGCTTGAAGCCATTTTGCTCCCCTACTTCAAAGCAACTTTGCAACTATCCTGCCATCAGCATGACTTCAGAAAACTCCATAGCACCACCACCGTACTAAATGCCATCAGCACCCAGATAAATTGCGGTTTTAATCAAAACCCCACCATAGAACAGTACTCGTTGCGCTAGACCTATAAAAAGCTTTCGAAACGGTCAAGCATGGCACGTTACTGCAAGACCTGGAAGGGTCCACCTTTCCCCCATGTCTTAAAAAAGTGGACCGCAAATTATCTGGGTGGTCGGTAGGCATCGGTGCAATTTAGAAATGAAACATCAAAACCAAGAAGAATTAAACAGGGGGTGCCACAGGGTGGTGTCGTATCCCCACTTTTGTTTAATTTCTACATATCTAAGCTACATTCGCCACCAGAAGGAGTTACTATCGTTTCCTACGCCGATGACTGCACAATAATGGCCACAGGCCCAGGCCCAAAGATCGATGAGCTTTGCAACGGAACAAACCGCTACCTCCCTGATATCTCCAGTTGTTTCGCCTTGCGAAACCTGGCGTTATCACCGACTAAATCCTCCGCTACCTTATTTATAACATGGAGGTTCCAAATGTCGACAATTTTGAACATCCACGTCGATAGCACTACGCTACCGACTGTCCTACACCCCAAAATCTTGGGTGTGACGTTTGATCAGGATCTACATTTTGGTGAGCACGCAGCGGCAATTGCACCGAATATCCAGAGCCGTAATAAAATCCTCATATCCCTTGCTGGCAGTACTTGGGGAAAAGACAAAGAAACGCTCATTAGCACATATAAAGCAATTGGCCAGCCGATTGCATGCTACGCTTCCCCTATATGGTCGCCTAGCTTAAAATTACCCACGGGAGTAAGCTACAGGCCTACCAAAATACTGTCCTCAGAACCGCCATGGGCTGTCTTCTTATGTCCCCAGAACACCATCTACATAATGAAGCGAGAATACTCCCCATTAGGGAGAGAAATGAGATGCTAACCAAACAGTCCCTGTTGAATACCCAGAAACCTGGGCATCCCAACAGACATCTGATTGATGAGCCAAAACCGCCTAGGGACTTAAGGAGTCATCTCCGTAAGCATTTTGAGGAAATACGGCACCTGAGAACCCAGCCGTATGAAGCAAAAAAACAGAAGCAGGTCATTGGTAAACTCCGCAAACAGGCGTGGACCTTTATGCAAGGAATTGCCCGGTGAATCCTGTACTCAAAGAACAGTACCCAAAACTTGCGGAAGAGGAACGCATACTCCAACTTCTTTCTGGATATTGTAACAGGTTAAAGTCTTAAATATCCAGAATCAACGCCGACATACAGAATGTATGCCCCACTTGTAATGTGTCCCCACATGACACCAACCCTCTCTTTAATTGTAATGTGGAACCAACGCCTATAAAACCCTTTTCATTATGGTCCACCCTTGTTGAAACAGCAAGTTTCCCGTTAGAGGATATTGATGACAATTTGTGATCGGTCGCGGCTATTTGGTGCGAAGCATTGCTACAACAACGACAACAACAACAAGCACGCCTAGTACAAATTAAATAGAGAGGCAGAATGTGTGAAATGGTTCGAGAGCGTGAAAATGGGATAAACTGAAAAAAGCCAAGAAATCAAATACCACACAATAGCGCAATGGTTAGGCGAATGTGACTTCAGCAGTTTGACTGCAGTTCGATTCCCGGTAGAACCTGTTGAGAAAAATAAACATTACGAAATTGCCTGACGATGATGACGTGGCGGTTTT
Source organism: Eurosta solidaginis (assembly GCF_040869045.1). Taxonomy (NCBI): domain Eukaryota; kingdom Metazoa; phylum Arthropoda; class Insecta; order Diptera; family Tephritidae; genus Eurosta; species Eurosta solidaginis. Next base: position 206,392,140 of record NC_090319.1, on the reverse strand, counting down.
CGAAATGGTACCATCCCAATATGCCATTAAATATTTCCTCCTTTTCAGTTTTTCCCAATAAAACCAAAAATAATAATTGAATAATAATTATCATTTATCGGTGTTAAGCTCATTAATTCTTAAAAAATCTTAAGTAAAATTGAACATAACATTAAACATACAAACATATAACTATATAAACTGAGGACGAGTTTAAATATAGCACACAAACAATCTTCTGCAGTGAAGAGGAGTGGTACAATACCAATAACAAAAAGTACGCCTAGTACAAATTAAAATAGGGCCAGAATGACTGAAATTGAGCGAGAGCGTGAAAATGGATTAAAACTGAAATAAGCCAAGAAAGCAAATTCCACACAATAGCCCAATGGTTAGGCGATTGTGATTTCAGAAGTTTGACCGTGGTTCGATTCCCGGTAAAACCTGTTGAAATAAATAAACAATGCGAAATTGCCTGAAGATGATGACGTGGAGGTTTTCAAAATGGTACCATCGCAATATGCCAGTAAATGATTCCTTCTTTTCAGTTTTTCTCAATAAAACCAAAAATAATAATTGAATAATAATTATCATTTATCGGTGTTAAGCTCATTAATTCTTAAAAAATCTTAAGTAAAATTGGACACACCATTAAACATACCAACATGTAACTATATAAACTGAGCAAGATTTTAAATATGGTACACAAACAATCTTCTGCAGTGAGGAGGAGTGGTACAATACCAATAAAAAAAGTACGCCTAGTACAAATTAAAAAAGAGACAGAATGTCTGAAATTGTGCGAGAGCGTGAAAATGGATTAAAACTGAAATAAGCCAAGAAAGCAAATACCACACAATAGCCTAATGGTTAGGCGATTGTTATTTCAGCAGTATGACCGCGTTCGATTCCCGGTAAAACCTGTTGAAATAAATAAATAATACGAAATTGCCTGAAGATGATGACGTGGCGGTTTTCGAAATGGTACCATCGCAATATGCCAGTAAATGATTCCTTTTCAGTTTTTCTCAATAAAACCAAAAATAATAATTGAATAATAATTATCATTTATCGGTGTTAAGCTCATTAATTCTTAAAAAATCTTAAGTAAAATTGGACACACCATTAAATATACAAACATATAACTATATAAACTGAGCAAGAGTTTAAATATGGTATACAAACAATCTTCTGCAGTGAGGAGGAGTGGTATAATACCAATAACAAAAAGTACGCCTAGTACAAATTAAAAAAGAGACAGAATGTCTGAAATTGTGCGAGAGCATGAAAATGGATTAAAACTGAAATAAGGCAAGAAAGCAAATACCACACAATAGCCCAATGGTTAGGCGATTGTGATTTCAGCAGTATGACCGCGTTCGATTCCCGGTAAAACCTGTTGAAATAAATAAACAATACGAAATTGCCTGAAGATGATGACGTGGCGGTTTTCGAAATGGTACCATCGCAATATGCCAGTAAATGATTCCTCCTTTTCAGTTTTTCTCAATAAAACCAAAAATAATAATTGAATAATAATAATCATTTATCGGTGTTAAGCTCATTAATTCTTAAAAAATCTTAAGTAAAATTGGACACACCATTAAACATACAAACATATAACTATATAAACTGAGAAAGAGTTTAAATATGGTACACAAACAATCTTCTGCAGTGAAGAGAAGTGGTACAATACCAATAACAAAAAGCACGCCTAGTACAAATTAATATAGAGGCAGAATGTCGGAAATTGTGCGATAGCGTGAAAATTGGATAAAACTGAAATAAGCCAAGAAAGCAAATACCACACAATAGCCCAATGGTTAGGCGGTTGTGATTTCAGCAGTTTGACCGCGGTTCCATTCCCTGTAAATACTCGGCAATAACTAGGTGTACAGGGAGGAATTAAACGGAAGCATTGTTGATAACATAGTGCAATAAATTCAACTTCACCATTCAAGTCTAATGAAAGCGCCTGAAAAGATATTTCTCACATCTTGGGATTATACTTACGAAGCATATATGTACCAACGTGTTAAAAAAGGTATATTGATAAAATGGGAAGAGTAAGAGACGAAAGCTTAACAGCAGTATGAATGTAGACACTAGAGTTCGAATTTTTGCATTTGGAAAGTACGATAATTACGAAATGAAATTTAAAAACATGCCTTATTATCCATCACCGAAGAAATTCCGTAACTTTATGCCAAATATAAATAACGTTGAAAACTGTCTTGGTTCAACATTTTTTTGTTTGTTCGATGTTTTTTCCTAGCCTTCATGTAAATACTGAACTGAGCTTGAACAAATAAATTTGGAGCATTAAGCTTTTTGTATTTCTATCTTTTGTTGTTGCCGGTTGCTCCCTTGTGTAGTCCAAAAGTCGCAGTCACATACTACTTTGATTAAATTATTGGAAATATTACCTTTTCTCCGCTATCTGATGGCAGGTAAAATGTCAAAACTGTTAAAAAAGAGATTCCCATGCATGGTATAATTATGTTGACGGTGTAAAATAAGGTCTTTCTTCTCATTGTTATGTTAAATGTAATATCTAAGTAAGGCTCATCACAGCATGTGTAGAATTTTTCATTTCTGTGGAATACAAGTTTATACACTAAACATACATTGCATTGGTTGAATGAAATGTGACAGCATATATTTTCCAATGATCGCTAAGGAAAGCTTTATTTACATAAAATAAGACTAGAGTTGGGTCATTTCGTTCTGAACTTGTTCAATTGACCGGGTCTCTCAAAGGAACAAATGAACTAGATCTTAGATTTCGGTTCTATTTGTTCTTTTAGTTCGTTTTATGTAATGTTATTCTTTCTCTCTTCTCGTTCGCGAACATTGTAAATTCATACATACATACTTAGAAATTCACAGTGAGCACAAATGTCTATGATGCCACTTACACTAAAAATATATATACACAAAGCTGCATATGCACCCCCATCTGTACTTGTTGACTTTTTTCGTGGGTGTGAGCAGCAATGAACAAATTTGCTTGAAAAAAAGGAACAAATGAACAAAAAGAACAACTTGTTCGTTCATCAGAAAAAGAACGAAAGAACTGAATCTCTGAAATGAACGAAAAAGCACAACTCTAAATAAAACTTAGGTAAATTCTCATTAAACCATGAGATTAATATACGGATTGTTTTTTACATATATTGGCAAAATCTAATAAAAAAAATTAAATTTCCCTTATTAAATTGTTGTTATTTTATTATGATGGAAAAAACTGAAAGGAATTAAACATACTTACAGATATTATAGTTATTTCTACCCTGCCAAATCTTTGTATTTTTAAATTAAAAATGTATTCTCCCCGACTGAGATTCGTACTCGAGTCTTACCATTATTTTTTATAAGTGTAGCATACATTTTTTCGTCGCACGCTTTCTATAGGCAATAGCACACAATATGGCGGTAGTAGTGCAGTTTATGGTACCCACCGAAATTTGGACCAACATCCTCGAGTGAGGTATCAAAAGATGCGTATTTACGTCCAGATTATGAGTCCGAAGTTAACCTTTTTTACCCTTTTAAAAGTTACCGGCGAAAAACTGGATTGTTTGGAACAATTCTTCCAGATCCGTAGGTAGGGGGGAGGGCATTGTGGAGCAATTCCTACCTTAAAATTAGAATGCCCTACCTTAAACAGGCCAACAAGTGAGATAAATTATTATAACTAAATTTTTTGTCATAGTTTGAGATAAAAAGTTATTGCGGTTGCAACGTATGGTATGGAGAATCCACCCTGCATCACAGATATACAGCCCTATTCTGTGCACTTGACAAATTGTCAATAAGTTGACAAGTAATCAAGATTTTTATCAAGTTGACAAATATTTCTATTCTCTGCGTAACTTAAAAAGCTCTACCACCTGTGCTTTTCACCATACTGTGGTGATCTAAATAAAGTAAACAGAAATGCAGCTGTTTAGTGCAACAATCGCGAAATGGAATAATCGTAAGAATTAAATATTTTTCATTATTTTTTGTAACAAATATTTTGAAATCATGGTTTTTTCAAGGAAATCAAAAGTGGAACGTGCTACGCATGAGCAGTTGGAGCGATATGTCTCATTTTATGCTGCTAACCCCGAAATGGGAATAGAAAAAAATAATTCGCTGGGTTTTTTCGGGTCATTTCGGGATGACTTTGGAGACTCCCTCGGGGTCATATGGGGGTCATTCCTGAATGGCTTTGGGGTCTCCTTCGGGTCCTCCCGGGGTCATTAAAGGTCGTTCCGGGATCTTTTTGGGGACTCTCTCTGGGTCATTTGGGGGACATTCTGGGATTGTTTTGCGGACTCCATCGGGGTTATTTGGGGGACATTCTGGGATGAGTTTGGGGACTCCTTCGGGATAATTTGGGGAACATTCTGGGTTGGTTTTTGGAACTTCCTTGGGGTAATTTTGGGGCATTCTGGGATGGTTTTGTGGACTCCATCGGGGTAATATGGGGACATCCTGGGATGGTTTTGGGGACTCTTCGGGGTCATTTTGGGGGTCATTTAGAGATGGTTGAGATGACCACTAGATGACGCCGGGACGACCCGATGGAATTCCCAAAACCATCCCGGAATGTCCCCCAAATTACCCCGACGGAGTCCCCAAAAAGATCCCGGGATGTCCTCCAAATGACCCCAATGGAGTCCCCAAATAGATCCCGGCACGCCCACTAAATGACGCCGGGACGACCTAATGGAGTCCCCAAAACAATTCCGGGATGTCCCCAAATGACCCCGAGAGAGTCCCCAAAAACATCCCAGAACGACACCTAAATGACCCCGGGAGAACCCCGAGGGAGTCTCAAACACCATCCAGAAATTACCCCCAAAAACCCCAGGAGGATCTTCCCACAATAATAGCAAAAGTAATAAATGTTCTTCCATTTTCTCTCGATCGCACAATAACAGAATTCTAATTCAAATTTATCCGTATAAATTAAATTATCAAGAGCATTTGGCTTATTGACAATTTGTCAGCGAAAAAGCTTTTTATTATACTCAGTTGAGCAGAGCTCACAGAGTATAATAACTTTGATTGGATAACGGTCGGTTGTACAGGTATAAAGGAATCGAGATAGATATAGACTTCCGTATATCAAAATCATCAGTATCGAAAAGAAATTTGATTGAGCCATGTCCGTAAGTCGTCCGACCGTAACACGATAATTTGAGTAAATTTTGAGGTATCTTGATGAAATTTGGTATGTAGGTTCCTGGGCACTCATCTCAGATGGCTATTTAAAATGAACGATCTTGGACTATAACCACGGCCACTTTTTCGATATCGAAAATTTCGAAAAACCGAAAAAGTGCGATAATTCATTACCAAAGACGGATAAAGCGATGGAACTTTGTAGGTGAGTTGAACTTATGAAGCAGAATAGAAAATTAGTAAAATTTTGGACAATGGGAGTGGCACCGCCCACATTTAGAAGAAGGTAATTTAAAAGTTTTGCAAGCTGTAATTTGGCAGTTGATGAAGATATCATGATGAAATTTGGCAGGAACGTTGCTCCTATTACTATATGTATGCTTAATAAAAATTAGCAAAATCGGAGAAAGACCACGCCCACTTAAAAAAAATGTTTAAGTCAAATTTTAACAAAAAATTTTATATCTTTTCAGTATATAAGTAAATTATGTCAATATTAAACTCCAGTTGCAACAAAATACAGAAATAAAAGGAAATTCAAAATGGGCGTGGCTCCGCCCTTTTTCACTTAATTTGTCTAGAATACTTTTCTTTTACTTTTTTTAGATTCTAGGACGACAACTGTTTTCTGGGAAAAAAGGCGAAATGGGTTGAAGCCACGCCCAGTTTTTATGCATAGTCGACCGCCTGTCCTTCCGCTCGGCCGTTAACACGATAACTTGAGCAAAAATCGACATATCTTTACTAAACTCAGTTCACGTCCTTATCTGAACTCAATTTGTGTTGGTATGAAAAATGGCCGAAATCCGACTATGACCACGCCCACTTTTTCGATATCGAAAATTACAAAAATGAAAAAAAATGCTATAATTCTATACCAAATACGAAAAAAGGGATGAAACATGGTAATTGGATTGGTTTATTGACGCGAAATATAACTTAAAAAAAAACTTTGTAAAATGGGTGTGACACCTACCATATTAAGTAGAAGAAAATGAAAAAGTTCTGCAGTTCTTGGCCGGAATACTGTTCGTGGCATTATGGTATTACATATACAAATAAATTAGCGGTACCCGACAGATGATGTTCTGGGTCACCCTGGTCTACATTTTGGTCGATATCTCGAAAACGCCTTCACATATACAACTAACAACACTCCCTTTTAAAACCCTCATTAATACCCTTAATTTGATACCCATATCTTACAAACACATTATAGAGTCACCCCTGGTCCACCTTTATGGCGATATCTCGAAAGGGCGTCCACCTATAGAACTAGGGCCCACTCCCTTTTAAAATACTTATTAGCACCTTTCGTTTGATACTCATATTGTACAAAGGCATTCCAGAGTCAACCCTGGTCCACCTTTATAACGATATCACGAAAAGGCGTCCACCTATAAAACCAAGGCCCACTCTCTTTTAAAATACTCATTAACACCTTTCATTTGATACCCATATAGTGCAAACAAATTCTAGAGTCACCCCTGGTCCACCTTTATGGCGATATCTCGAAAGGGCGTCCACCTATAGAACTAGCGCCCGCTCCATTTTAAAATAGCCATTAACACCTTTCAGTTGATACCCATATCGTACAAACAAATTTTAGAGTCACCCCTGGTCCACCTTTATGGCGATATCTCGAAAAGTCGTCCACATATAGAACTAAGGCCCACTCCCTTTTAAAATACTCATTATCACCTTTCATTTGATACCCATATCGTACAAACAAATTCTAGAGTCACCCCCGGTCCACCTTTTTGGCGATATCCCTAAATGGCGTCCACCTATAGAACTAAGGCCCACTCCCTTTTGAAATATTCATTATCACCTTTATTTTGATACCCATATCGTACAAACAAATTCTAGAGTCACCCCTTGTCCACCTTTTTGGCGATATCTGGAAAAGGCGTCCACCTATAGAACTAAGGCCCACTCCCTTTTAACATACTGATTGACACATTTCGTTTGATACCCATATTGTACAAACGCATCCTAGAGTCATCCCTGGTCCACCTTTATGGTGATATCCCTAAATGGCGTCCACCTATAGAACTAAGGCCCACTCCCTTTTAAAATACTCATTATCACCTTTCTTTTGATACCCATATCATACAAACAAATTCTAGAGTCACCCCTGGTCCACCTTTTTGGCGATATCTCGAAAAGGCGTCCACATATAGAACTAAGGCCAACGCCCTTTTAAAATACTCATTATCATTTAATACCCATATCGTACAAACAAATTCTAGAGTCACCCCTGGGGGTCGATTCCGGTTGATCGTTATAGTGAAGTGAATAAAAATTTATCACTTTGGTTATCACTTACTGTTTTCATTTTTTCACTTCACTGAGTTCGAAAATGCGATTCTTATAACTGCTGTGAAAAATGTTAGCTGAATAACATTTGGATTTACGATGTGTCAAGTTTTCTTTGCTGAATGATAAATTATGACAGATTTCTATTGTTTTTGTTTTCTTTTTGTTTGATGTTGTTTGTTTGACAATTTTTTAAATTCATACGTTAACACAAAATTTGTATCGGCGTTAACTTTGTTTTCACTTCACTTCAGTTCGACGTTTTAACGCAAAACGAGAATCAGTAATCGTGGTGAATTGGTGTTAATACTTTTCACTTTATGATAGCGCGCAACCGGAATAGACCCCCTGGTCCACCTTTATGGCGATATCTCAAAAAGGCGTCCACCTATAGAACTATGGCACACTCTCTTTTAAGATACTCATTAACACCTTTCATTTGATACCCATATCGTGCAAACAAATTCTAGAGTCAGCCCTGGTCCACCTTTATGGTGATATCCCTAAATGGCGTCCACCTATAGAACTAAGGCACACTCCCTTTTAAAATACTCATTACCTTTCATTTGATATCCATATCGTACAAACAAATTCTAGAGTCACCCCTGGTCCACCTTTATGGCGATATCTCGAAAATGTGTCCACTTATAGAACTAAGCCCACGCCCTTTTAAAATACTCATTAACACCTTTCATTTGATACACATGTCATACAAACACATTCCAGGGTTACCCTATGTTCATTTTCCTACATGGTGATTTTCCCTTATTTTGTCTTCATAGCTCTCAGCTGAGTATGTAATGTTCGGTTACACCCGAACTTAGCCTTCCTTACTTGTTTTTTGCATAAAATAGCAATTGCTTGATAAATTGTCAAACTTGACAAATAAGCAAGATGGTGAATTTGTGAAGTACGCAGAATAGGGCCGAAAATTAAATCAGACTAACGAATTTTCGTAGTTTGGTTAAAGGAATGGTTCATTCCGGCACTTTTCTGTCAAAAACTAATCTCACTGTGAGCGAACAACACCAAAAGGGCGGAATTGATTTCTACGGCTGTGTGCTAATCTAAAACATTTTACTCGATGTAGAATTTGGAAATTTTCTATGGTTATCCTTATGGTTATCATTCTATGGTTATGGCTTTCGAAAGTTTTTTTCTCACATTGACATGCGTGCATACCTACAGGCGACCCACATACCAAATTTAAAGATCATAGCTCTCTTAGGTATTGAATAATCGAAGGAGACATTTTGTATTATATGTTTTTTATATGAAAGGAGGCCTGTTTACATACCGATTACGCCCACTTTCAAAAATTTTAGAGTTTTATCCTTTTTGCTTTTCAAGTTCCAAAGCTACCCCGTATATTTTCAGTTATATATATTGTAATGTTAATGTTGTTGAATAAATTCCGAAGACTTCGGATACAATTTGGACATGGCAAAGTGGAGTGAATTGAAGATCCAGCAACTAAAGAAGGAGTTGGAGAACCGTGGATTGAATGCAACCGGCAATAAATTCGAACTTTAGGTACGACTACGATAGGCAGTGGAATTAGAGGGAATTAACGTGGAAGAGTATGTCTTTCCTCTTGATGGCGAGGAGACAACAAAAATTGAAGAGAAAAACGAAACATCGCAGATAGTTACGAGCACAGACTTGAACATGATTTTGGCTGCAATATCTGCACAAACATCAACAATGGCATCCCAACTGCAATCGCAGGAGAACCGTATAACATCCAAGACACGAATAACATCAAAGATCGAAGCACAAGAAACGCGTATGTCAGAAATGTCGACACAGATTACATCCAAGATGGAAAAACAGCTCGAAGAACAGAAGACATATATGGCATCCCAACTGGAAGAGCAGAAGATATATATGGCATCCCAACTGGAATCACAGGAGGCATGTATTTCAGAAATGACGTCGCAAGTGTCATCTCAACTGGAAGACCAAACGACATTTATGGCATCTCAATTGGAAGCGCAAGAGGCACGTATATCTGAAATGTCGGTAGAAATTTTGGAACAGATATCATCAAAACTGGAAGCGCAGGATGCAAAAATGGCTCAATTTCAGGCAGAAGTAGATGATTTAAAAGGTCGTATGGAGCAGTTACAACTAAATCGCCCAGCTGTTTCAGCAAGCAATCCAAAGGTAAAAACACCATCCTTTGACGGTTCTGTTCCTTTCCAGGTCTTTAAGCTACAATTTGAGAAGACCGCAACAGTGAACGACTGGAATGCTGAAGATAAAGTTGCTGCACTCTTCGTAGCATTGAAGGAACCAGCGGCCGAAATCTTACAGACGATTCCAGAGTACGAACGGAACAGTTATGAAGCATTGATGGCTGCTGTAGAACGACGTTATGGAAGCGAGCATAGAAAACAGATATTCCAAATTGAGTTGCAAAACCGCTACCAAAAAGCAAATGAGACTTTGCAGGAGTTTGCCTCGGATGTTGAAAGGTTGGCACATTTGGCAAATGCGGACGCACCCGTGGAGTACACCGAGAGGGTAAAAATTCAGAGTTTTATAAATGGCATACGGGACGTAGAAACGAAGCGAGCGATATATGCAAACCCAAAACCTACATTCGCAGAAACGGTATCCCATGCACTGACTCAAGAAACAGCATTACTTCTGTGTAAGCCAGTTTACAAAGCACGCAGTGTGGAGGTAGAAAGGCCAGAGTGGGTAGACGCAATATTGGAGACGCTTAAAGGATCGCAAAAGCGGAGTGAAAAAGTTATCAAATGTTTCAAATGTGGGAAGTCCGGTCACATTGCCCGTTTTTGCGATCTTGATCCTAGTAGTTCCAACAATGTGGGTGGCCGTAAACGCAAAGCTGGAGGAGATGAGCAAGAGCGAGTAAGAGGTAGAGATCGAGAGCTAGATCCAGCTATTGAATGCCCTGTGATATCTGTGTTGCATATTGGTAGAAAATCGAGCAGTCTTACCGTCAGAGGGAATGTGGATGGCAAAGAACATGTACTGACTTTAGATACGGGCTCATTCCTTGATTCGATTTGATTTGGTCTACAGGAGAGTAAAGTCATTACCTGGAGCAAGGTTGCGTACGGTCACAGGCGAGTATAACCAAGTCCAGGGAGAAGTGATATGTGAAGTCCTAATTGGGAAGGTCATGGTTTTACACATATTCGTTGTGGCGGAAATCGTGGATGAAGTCATATTGGGAGTGGACTTCTTGGTTGACCATGAACTCAGGATCGATATGTGGAGAAAAATTATGCGCTATAAGAACCAGGACATACCACTTAACTGTTTGGAAAAAGGGTTCAGCAGTAATCGGGTACTGGTGGAGAAGACTCGACAAAGGCCACGAAATTCAAAGGTAAAGCTTGATGGAATAAATGGGCCAAACAAATCAAAACCGAAGGTACCTGTGAGAGAAACACTGGCATTGAAAAGCCCTAACGGACGTACTAAAACGAAGGAAAGGATTTCGCAGAAAGAATGCAAGGGTGGTTTCAAGCCAAGGCACACTACTGTTGTGAAGCGTCGGAACGATACTGATTATGCAAAGCAAATCCGTCCAGCGCAAGCTCTACGAAGAAGTTCATTGGCCAAACAACAGAGTGTGAAGGAACGGCCCAGGGTAATGAGTAGTAAGATGAAACACTGGCATGACAAGAATTTTAATTCGGAAGGTTTCTTGGCGGGAGATTTGGTACTGTTAAACAACCCTCACCGGCGGAAAGGTGTTCTAGCCAAATTACGGTGCAGTTGGGAAGATCCGTACAAAGTTGTGAAGAAGATCAGTGATACCATCTACCGCATACAAAGCATTGAGAAACCACGGAGTAGAAGAGTGGTGCATTTGGAGATGCAAGCGACGTTTAGATCGGGAGATTTGTCTAATCGGGACGATCAGACTTAGGTGGAGGGCAGTGTAACGAATGTTAGCAGCACTGAGCGATACTATCGTCTCGAAGCCGATGCTAAGCAGTGACGTGAATTCACATCCATAGATCAATCATTATGTATCTACATAAACGAAACAATAATTGCATCTACACATATGTACCATGTACGTGTATGAGCAGCGGAGAGTCAATGCACAAAGACATGCATATATTTGAGATACTGCTGAAAGTATGCAATGAGAAAAACTATAAAATCATGCAATTGTAGTTACAGCTGAGAAGTTTGAGAGCTGCTGGACTAGTAGATTCTGGAAGCGCCTAGAAGATGCGAACGTTGAAATCCGAGAGTATAAAAGGCGGCAATTTTAGAGGCGCTGGAATTCAGTTTGATTTGAGATTTCGATTGAGACGCTATCTAGCAAGCAAGAGCAGTATTATTTTGAATAGTAGAGTTTCATTTGAGCGGACGCACCCGTGGAATACACCGAAAGGGAAAAGATTCAGAGCTTTATAAATGGCATACGGGACGTTGAAACGAAGCGAACTACATACGCAAACCCAAAGCCAACATTTGCAGAAACGGTATCCCATGCACTGACTCAGGAAACAGCGTCACTTTTGAGTAAGGCCGCATACAAAGCTCAGCGCGTGGAAGTGGAAAGGCCAGACTGGGTAGACACAATTTTCGAAGCATTAAAAGAAAAAAAGCAGAAAAACGATGGTGGCGACAAATGCTTTAAATGTGGAAAGCCACGGCACACTTCACGTTATTGCAGTACCAATCCTAACAGTTCCTGCAATGTGGGTGGCCGTAAACGCAGAGCAGCTACTGGCAAGTTGAGGTGAAGGGGGAAGATAAAGAGAAAACAGCCTTCAGTGTCGCTGATGATCTTTAGCAATTTACAGTGATGCCTTTTGGACTTCGTAATGCACCAGCTACTTTTGATAGACTCATGGACCAGGTACTGAAAGGACTACATTGGAAAACATGCTTGGTGTACCTGCAAGACATCATCGTATTAGGCAAGAACTTTGATGAACATCTTAAGAACTTGAAGGAAGTTTTCCAGAGAATGGCTGTTGCTGGTCTGAAACTAAGTCCCAAAAAGTGGTCCTTGTTTAAAAGGGAAGTACATTATTTGGGTCACAAGGTAACGACAGAAAGTATCTGTACAGCGAACGAAAACATAGAGGCAGTAAAGGATTGGCCAAAAACACAGAACTTGCATGAATTAAGAAGTTTCTTTGGGCTGTGCACATGTTACCGCCGATTTGTACCAAACTTGTCCAGCGTAGTCCATAGCCTCCATGAGGTTACAAGAAAAAATAAAGCTTTCGAATGGAAGACGGAGCAAGAAGTGGCTTTCCAAACATTGAAGTAGCCTTTGTGCACTGCCCCTATATTGGCATATCAGATTCCAGCAGCAACATTTATTCTAGATACAGATGCGAGTGGATATGCTATAGGAGGCGTTTTATCACAACTGGTCGATGGACAGGAGAATGTAGTTGCATATTACAGCCATTCCATTGGAAAGCCAGAGAGGAACTATTGCGTTACACGGATAAAGCTAAAGAGTGCATTAAACATTTTCACAAATACCTCTACGGCCAGCGATTCCACGTCAGGATAGATCACGCAACGTTGAAATGGCTTCTGCAGTTCCGTAATCCGGAAGCACAATTGGCACGGTGGATCGAGCGACTACAAAGCTATGACTTTTCCATTACGCATTGCAATGTCACGAAGACCATGTAGTTTGGAATGCAAGCAAAAAGATTAAATGCAGGTAAATGAGTTTTGACATCAGTGAGCGAATTCTGAATGTCCCTTTGTTCAAATATTTCAGCTTATTTATATTAAATTATTCTAAGCATATTCTTACATACATATTTACATCTAAGCATACATACTTACATGCATATCTACCTTAAGCATACATACTTACATACCTACATACAACTCGATACAAAATATGTACCTACACATCTGTGTTGACCTGTGACTTCTGTGGGAAATGCAATGTTTGCAAATTTGCTGGAATTCAAATTTGTTTGGTTGTGTGTTGTACACACACCTGTAATAGATCGGGTGGCTGGCTATGTCAGCAATAATTATCAAATGCATATTTATGTGTTGATGAACACTTAGACTATTTTTGTATCAGGGTATCATATTAGACTGATTTAAATTTTTGGCATTAAATTGTAGGCTGTTTACACTACACCTCCCCTTTTTCAGAATGCTTATGCATTTGGAGAATGCATGATCATTCTATTTTTATTTAGTTAAGTATGAATTAATTCTACTTTTATATTTTGTGTTTGTAGTTTGAAAATTTTCTTATTCTACTAATTTAAGTCTATTTTTGTGTATTATTATTTTCTTATTATTTATGATATTGCCATTCTCTATGTTACTGAGAAATTTTTTCTTATCCTCATTTCCTATTCTAGATGGGATTAAAGTGTCATTATTATACTCAGTTGAGCAGAGCTCACAGAGTATATTAAGTTTGATTGGATAACGGTTGGTTGTACAGGTATAAAGGAATCGATATAGATATAGACTTCCATATATCAAAATCATCAGGATCGAAAACAAATTTGATCGAAAACAGATTTGATTTCTAAAATGAACGATATCGGACTATAACCACGCCCACTTTTTCGATATCGAAAATTTCGAAAAACCGAAAAAGTGCGACAATTCATTACCAAAGACAGATAAAGCGATGAAACTTGGTAGGTGGGTTGAACTTATGACGCAGAATAGAAAATTAGTAAAATTTTGGACAATGGGAGTGGCACCGCCCACTTTTAAAAGAAGGTAATTTAAAAGTTTTGCAAGCTGTAATTTGGCAGTCGTTGAAGATATCATGACGAAATTTGGCAGGAACGTTACTCCTATTACTTTATGTACGCTTAATAAAAATTAGCAAAATCGGAGAAGGACCACGCCCACTTAAAAAAAAAAATTTAAGTAAAATTTTAACAAAAAATTTAATATCTTTACAGTATATAAGTAAATTATGTCAACATTCAACTCCAGTACTGATAAGGTGCAACAAAATACAAAAATAAAAGAAAATTTCAAAATGGGCGTGGCTCCGCCCTTTTTCATTTAATTTGTCTAGGATACTTTTAATGCCATAACTCGAACAAAAATTTACCAATCCTTTTGAAATTTGGTAGGGGCATAGATTTTATGACGTTAACTCTTTTCTGTGAAAATGGGCGAAATCGGTTTAAGCCACGCCCAGTTTTTATACACAGTCTTCCGTCTGTTCTTCCGCATGGCCCTTAACACGATAACTTGAGCAAAAATCGACATATCTTTACTGAACTTAGTTCACGTACTTATCTGAACTCACTTTATCTTGGTATAAAAAATGAACGAAATCCTATTATGACCACGCCAACTTTTTTGATATCGAAAATTACGAAAAATGCCATAATTCTATACCAAATACGAGAAAAGGGATGAAACATGGTAATTGGATTGGTTTATTGATGCGAAATATAACTTTAGAAAAAACTTTGTAAAATGGTTGTGACACCTACCATATTAAGTAGAAGAAAATGAAAAAGTTCTGCAGTGCGAATTAAAAAACCCTTGAAATCTGGGCAGGTATTACATATATAAATAAATTAGCGGTATTCAACAGATGATGTTCTGGGTCACCCTGGTCCACATTTTGGTCGATATCTCGAAAATGCCTTCACATATACAACTACCACCACTCCCTTTTAAAACTCTCATTAATACCTTTAATTTGATACCAATATCGACACATTTCGATATCGACACATTTTGATACCAATTTCGACACATTTCTAACAAACACATTCTAGAGTCAACCCTGGTCCACCTTTATGGCGGGGATAGGAGATTAGTTTTCCTTACTTTGACTATTTCTATTAAACAAATCTTTTGCATTGTTATTAAAACTTATAGGACAGCATGATGGTTACAATCATCATTGGGTGAAAATTGACATTGATCTAAAAGTTGGATTTTTGAGCGTATGATATACAGTAGACTGGGTAGATTCAGTTGCTGCTAGAGCAGGAAGTAGTTATATAGTGACAAGTGGTTAGAGAAAAGGGTACAGTGGATGCAAACATTTTTCATATCTTTACTTATACCATTTTTCATATTTTCCAGCAATTTTTTTATTAGATCTTATGTGTCATGCGATTTTTTGGGTGGTCTTTCCAGATGGGACCGTCATGATATTTATGAAGAATTTCTTTAATTTTTGTCGATATTTGTCACATGCATAACTTCTGGCGTTAATGCAAATATTAGATATTTGAGAATTCATTATTCTTGACCAATTTGTCTCCTAATGGACAGCTGTCTTTTTCTCTTACAAGTCCTAGATTGCCGGCATTTTTAAGCCTGGTTGAATATTGTCCTAAGTCAATAACTTCCTCAACAATCTGGTTACTTGTATTACGTTACAATTTTTCTATCCTTTTGGATGAAAAGGAGCGTGACATGTCTAATTGCAAATTTATTTATTAAGCGCTTTATTTATATTAAGGTTCTCTTTGTGACTTTTTATTTTCTTCATTCCGGCTGGTTTTCAAATTTCCGATCTTGTGGTAACTTTAGGTATTTTGCATATTTCCACTTACGTAAGGTTTTTAGTTAAGCATTATGTTGCGAAAGGTTTGTGGTATAAATCTTCTATCTTGAAAGCCTTCATAGTTGTTATTTTGATTAACTTCTATGGAAACTACTACAGTGAATTAGCAAATACTTGAACTTAGACAGTGTTAATGAAGCTGACTTAATAAATCCTTCTATTGAGTGAGGCATTTTGCAGTGATTCATTTGTAATTGTTTACTGTCCTTATCGAAATTGGGTTGAGTTTAGGTGGTCTAGGGTGCTAAATTTTAATATTCTATCAATAGCACGATTCCGCAAGTTAAAACTGCTAGATCTGAAATTTTTGGGTTAATTTTTGGCTCTAGTTCAGCTGGTGGTTCATATTTAATATTCTATTCTCTGATGTTTCAGAAATTCTTTTTCCTAACTCGTAACCAGCTATGGGGTTGATCTTTGTCCATGAAGACATTTTAAAGACATGATATGATTGGAAGAGAAAATTAAAGAGAAATTAAAAATTTATTCCTATTTCTTTGTGGGGTCGGAAAAATGCTAATATTTGCTTCTTTCCTTGTTTTTATGTTTATTATATTAAACATTTTATTATTTTTATTATCTTTTTTCTTATTTCGTTAGCATTATAAAAGTTATTATTAAAAAGGTTTATTTCTAAAAATGTTTTTTCTTAAGGAAAAATTTTTTTAATTTAACAGTTTTGACATTTCTAATTTTTCTTACTAAATCTTCTGAAAAAAATTTTTTTTTTCAAATGATGAAGAGTTAAATACAGTATATTTTTTTTTCTTGTTTAATTATTAAAAATTAATTCCTATGCTATTTTCATTTTTTTCATTTTGTTTTCTATGCCATTTTGGGCTTCAAAATTGCTGTAAATTTAAATTTAGTTTAACTAATTTTTCAAAAGTTTTATCAAATTGGCTTTGACTTTGTATGTTCTCTTTTTAGAACATATCTTAAAATTTAGCAAAAAAAGATTTTTACAGCAGAAATTTGAATTTTTGCTTGTCAATAGGCAGCCGTTAGGTTGGCCGAATATATTTTCTGCATAGAAATTATGTCTAAAATGTTAAAACTATTTCAAAATTAAGGTAATTATATTTATACTTATTATGCTGCCTCTCTTATTCCGAATGTGGTTCTTTTGTTCCTTCCAAGATAATATTAATAGTTTTACTGGTAATTTCCGGCCCGTTAATTACCATAAAAATTGCTAAATGGCGTCATTTTTGAGTGCTCCAAATTGGTCATATCCACTGCTCCTGCATCAGTTCGATTATAAAGCCCGTAAATTATCATAAAATTTGCTAAATGGCGTCATCTTTGAGTTCTCCAAATTTAATTCATCGAAAACATCATTTGCTTCTTTTATAAGGCTTAGGTTGTAATCAGCCAGTAAAATCCTTACCAGCTATGAAATTAGGCTGAAAATTCAGCCAGTAGAATCATAGGCAGGATTGCCATATAAAAGGTGTATCCTTGCCAGCTATGAAATTAGGCTGAAAAATCAGCCACCAGCATCATAGGCAGGATCGCCATATAAAAGATTAAATGCAGGTAAATGAGTTTTGACATCAGTGAGCGAATTCTGAATGTCCCTTTTTTCAAATATTTAAGCTTATTTAAATTAAATTATTCTAAACATATTCTTACATACATATTTACATTTAAGCATACATACTTACATGCATATCTACCTTAAGCATACATACTTACATATCTACATACAACTCGATACAAAATATGTACCTACACATCTGTGTTGAGCTGTGACTTCTGTGGGAAATGCAATGTTTGCAAATTTGCTGGAATTAAAATTTGTTTGGTTGTGTGTTGTACACACACCTGTATTAAATCGTGTGACTGGCTATGTCAGCAATAATTATGAAACGCATATTTATGTTTGGCATTAAATTGTTGGTTGTTTACACTACAGGCTAAAGAAGACATTATAGATGTTATCATGTACAGATGAATTGAACAAGGAACAGCTAATGAACTGTCAGCTAGAAGATACAGATCTGTCACATGTTATGCAATGGCTCGAACGAAACGAAAGACCAAACAGAGAGGAGATGTCAGCAGAGAGTCCCATTGCGAAGTTATATTGGACACAGTGGAACAGTTTAGAATTGATATCCGGTTGCCTTCATGGAGTCTGGGAGAGTGAGGATGGCTAAAGCAAGAAGAAACTGATAGTTGTTCTCAGAAAGAGGATTCCTGACGTGTTCAGCGAGCTGCGTAATTGTCCAAGTGGAGGTCATCTTGGAATCACGAAGACGCTCGAGAAAATTAAGCAAAGGTTTTATTGGGTTGGTTGCCGTCAGTGGGTCACCGAGTGGATTGCCAACTGCGAGGTTTGCAACAGAGCGAAAAGGCCCAAAACACGAAGTCATGGCCAGATGAAGCAGTATTTCGGGTGCACCATTTGAAAGGATCGCCAAGGATGTCGCAGGTCCATTTCCTACTAGCAATCGCGGAAACAAATATGTACTGGTCGTTATGGATTATTTCAGCAAATGGCCAGGTATACTCAATCCCAAACCAAGAAGCGGAAACAGTAGCAGAAGTGGTTACAACGATTGGGTTGCAAGGTATGGTGTACCAATGGAGTAACATTCTGACCTAGGCAGGAATTTTGAATCAGCTGTGTTCCAAGAAATGTGTAAGAAGTTGGGTATTCGAAAAACACGGACAACTGCATTGCATCCTCATTCCGAAGTATGGTGGAACGTTTCAATAGAACATTGGAGGGGCATTTAAGGAAAGTAGTAGACAAGTACCATAAGGAGTGGGATACACACATATTATTATTCTTGATGGCTTACCGATAGGCAGTACATGAGACAACGGGCCAAACTCCCGCAAAGGTAATTTTTGGATGTCTTGGAAGAAGATCTGAGAGAGGTACACGATCTGGTGAGGCAACGAGCAAAGATTATGAGTGACAAGATAAAAGCCAGGTACGAAAAAGCAATTAATTCGGAAGGGTTTCAGGAAGGAGATTTGGTGCTGTTATACAACCCACAACAAAAAAAAGTTTTGTCCCCGAAATTGCACTGTAATTGGGAAGGCCCATACAAAGTTGTAAAACGGATCAACGATGTAGTGTACCGCATACAAGCCATTTGCAAACCACGAACTAAAATGAAAGTGGTTCATTTGGAAAGGTGGCAGCGTTTAGATCGAGAGATTTGTCTGATCGGGACGATCAGACTTAGGTGGAAGGCAGTGCAACGAATAGTAGCAGCACTAAGGGATACTATTATCTCTAAGTCGATGCTAAGCAGTGACTTGTATGCACATCAATAATTCAATCATTATGTCTCCACATATGTACGTACACGCAGAGGGGAAGCAAAGCACAACCACATGCATAAATTTGAGATACTCCCGAAAGTATGCAATGGTTTTGCAAGTGTCGCTCACACATACAAGCGCATGGGGTTTGAGAGAAGCTATAAAATCATGTATATGTAGTTACAGCTGAGTAATTTTATATCTGATAGCTAACTAGTAAGTTCTGGAAATAGACAAGCCTAGAAATATGCATCGGGGAAATCAGACAGTATAAAAGGCAGCAACATTAGAGGCACGACAATCAGTTTGCTTTAAGACGCTATCTGGCGAGCAATAATAGTGTTATTGTGAAGAACTTTAACAAAGGCCATTTTGCATTATTGAATAGTGGAGTTATTTATTCAACAGTTTAGTGATTCGAACGTTAGCTAATAAGCGGATTTCAGTAAATTCTTTACAATATAAAAGTAGGCCTGGTTATCATCCCATCTTCTATTACTTATGGAAAGATTTCCCGACATACACTCGTCGAAATATCCTCAACCATTTTCGAGACATCGCTATGAAAATCTCATGAGAAGCTTTTACCAAATATGGGCCCCTTAAGAATATTTTTTCCCAATTTAACTTTTCTGTTGCATTTATTTTTTTCCTAATATTTTCGGCTTTAATTTTGTCTCTCGCTTATTTACGTATGGTGGTTAGTCGCATATCTTCCATTAATTATTATTCTATTTACATACATATCAATTGCCAAAAAACTTACCTAGCGTTCGTCTTCACCACGATAAATGTTTTTCAACTGATTAGCGCAGCGCCTAACAAAAAATGTAACATTCAGTCATTTCGCACGCACGAGTGGATTGTCAACAAGTGTGCAAGTGTACAGTACAGTTTTTTCAGACAAAAGTCGATACAATTGTCATACATTTACTGATTTTGCGATGGATATACGGGCATTCTTTGGAAAAAAACGAAGAGTTGGAGACAAAAATGACTACGAAAAACCTTACTGTTCAAAACAGGTGGTAGCACAAGATGCAACCGCTATTTCTTTTTCCATGAAAACAGGTTTGTCAACACATGTTGGTAATGTTAGCATGGATATTCCCTCAGATATAGCACATATCGGAGAACCAATAAAACAAGTTGTTTTAGACACATACCGGAAACAACATAAGAGGGCCTTTGTTTCCGATTAGTTCAAGCGCTATACATGGTTGCAGTATTCTGTCGAAAAAGCTGCTGCTTTTTGTTATCCATGTCAGTAATTTTTACCGCATGGAAGAAAACAGACGTCGTACACTTTCATAGGATTTAGAACTTGGAAAAACGCCACAGATTCTAAAATTGGTTTTCCAAAACAAGAAAAACCAAATCCGCATATTCAAGCGATTTCGATGTGGCAGGATAAACTACAAAGAATATATACATGTAGCAGTATTGGAACTGTAATAAATCAAAACAGTATTAGAAAAATATAGGTATTACTTGAAGTGTATCATTGAAGTAATCCAATTTCTAGTTGTCAATGAACTAGCTGTGCGTGGTGATTATATTTTAGAGGAAGAAAAGAGCGATGATTGCTTCAGAATTTATTTGAATATACATGTATGAAAGATCCAAATTTTAACGAAAGTTTCACTTGTAATCCAATACGCTTTAGGCAAGCTGCGCTAACCATTTAGCTATACAGCGGTTGTTTGTTTGACTGACAAATTGCTACTTCTATTCCTTCTTACCAACTATATTTATTCAGCATTGCGCCATCTGTTGCAAGTTACTAATAATGTTGGATTTGATTATTGTCAATTACTTTGTTTGACATTTCCCAAGTGATCATAGTTTATTAAAAATTGTTTTTGTTCTATCGGCCTATTGATGAAGTATTCAAGGTTCGAAATGATCTCAAGGCCAGAACAATAATTTTTGTAATGATTATTGTTTTTTTTTTTTGAATTTTTCTATAACTGAAAAATTTGTATTTTGTTTTTGGAATAGTAAATAGAAAATTTATCAGACAACCTGCCATATCTGCGCAGATAGATCCATTGCGAAGGGTGCTAAGCCTTCATCATCAGTACGCTTTAGCAAAGATTATCGAAAATAAAGATGTTGCAGGGACGAAAAATCGTGTGAAGCAAGCTTCACAAAATTCTAGTAGGTCACATTCACCACTTACCACAGCAGAATTTGTTAAACTACCACTGTCTGTATTTGTTATTCAACAATTATTTGTACACTTTTTATTCAGCTAGTGTGTTAAGAATTTTAACTTTTACCCTCTAAAACCCAATCAGTGTATTTCTTGCTTAAATTATGTTAAAAATTGTGTTAAAGTTTTTGGTGTGGCGAAAGTGACCTACTAGAATTTTGTTACGCTCCGCTGCTTTCCACTGAAGTTTGCGCCTGCAACATCTTTATTTTCGATAATCTTTGGCTTTAGGCACGCTGCGCTAACCATTTAGCTAAACCGCGGTGGTTTGTTTGACTGACAAATTGGTACTTCTATTCCATCTTACCAACTATATTTCTTCAGCGTTGCGCATCTTTTGCAAGACACTGATAATGTTAGATTTGTTTATTGTCAATTACTTTGCTTGACATTTTCCAAGTAAAATTGGAAATGGTAAATGGTGTTTAACAATTGTTTTTGTTTTATCGGCCTATTGATAAAGTATTCAAGGTTCGAAACGAGCTCCACGCCCGAACAATAATTTTTGTAATAATTATTGTTTTTTTTTTAATTTTTCTATAATTGAAAATTTTTATTTTGTTTTTGGAATAGTAAGTAGAAAACCTTTCAGACAACTTGCCATAGCTGCGCAGATAGAACCATTTCAAGGGTGCTAAGCCTTCATCATCAGTACGCTTTCGGCACGCTGCATTAACCATTTATCTTTATAGCGGTGGTTTGTTTGACAGACAGATTGCTATATCTATTCCTTCTTACCAACTATATTTATTCAGCGTTGCGCCATATGTTGCAAGGCACTAATAATGTTGGATTTGTTTATTGTCAATTACTTTGTTTGACATTTCCCAAGTGCTCATTGTTTATTAATAATTGTTTTTGTTTTATCGGCCTATTGATAAAGAATTCGAGGTGCGAAACGAGGTCAAGGCCAGAACAATAATTTTTGTAATGATTATTGTTTTTTTTTTAATTTTTCTATAATTGAAACATTTAATTTTGTTTTTGGAATAGTAAGTAGACAATTTTTCATACAACCTGCAATAGCTGCGCAGATAGATCCATTTCGAAGGGTGCTAAGCCTTCATCATCAGTACGCTTTAGGCACGCTGCGCTAACCATTTAGCTATATATCGGCGGTCTGTTTGACTGACAAATTGCTACTTCTATTCCTTCTTACCAACTGTATTTATTCAGCGTTGCGCCATCTGAAACCGCCTTACCAACTTGCATAACTAACCATAATTACATACGAAGTATGTAGAGTGTATAAGAATAATATATGCAAAAGAAGGCAATTGGGAAAAACTTTACAACAACTAAGGCATGACGTGGCTGAATGCGTTTGTAACACTTTCAACCATCGTAGGAGTTAGGATTGAAATCCCACTGCTTTGAATAGATGTACAAGGTATAATCGAAACAGATGTCGCCTTGTCGGTCTTGATGTCACGTTGTTTAAATTTTTCCCAAAATTATTAAATAAATTAGGTCTTTTTGTTATGAACTATGGAGAATCAACACGTGTGTTCAATATTTATGTAGTTTTCGATTCATAATTGAGTATTTCTTCATTTTCAATTGAATTCATATCAATATTTATAATACGTTGGGAATTCCTTCTGTAAGTATGTCGTATCTTTGAACAAAAACATAGTAAAAAATTGTGGCAATGATATATCATGTTTTTCTCTTCAAATTAATTTTTTCAAATGTTCTTTCTTCGTTCATTGTACAAAATGCATTTAGTGATTTCAACTTTATCTAATCTTGCGCACGTGTTTTATTGTGTTTTTCATCAAATTTTTGCACGGCTTGTATTTTAGTTTTGTCCTTTGGACATATACGTGTGGGCGTATTTCGCCGCGCATTTTTTGTTTGCACCATGTGCTTTTCTTAAATTAACTTTCTTGCGTTGAACATGGAGTTTTAAAGAATTTTTTTCTTTTCTCTTGAAGAAAGTGCCTCGAGCCAGACGTCAAAATATCGTTCGACGTACGCGTAGTGCTAACAGAATGTTACTTCAAAGAAGAGCGCAAAGTATTGATGACTTGTCACAACAAAATGATATACAACATGAACGATGTGCACGAAATAGGTCTGCAGAACCACAGCGGCAAAGAAATCCAGCACGACCAAGACAAATACCACGTCGTGTTCTATAAAATATGTATCGTGCTGCTTTTAATTGCGATCCACAAATTGGTTACAGTATACACGGATATATTGGATTAATGAGTGCGATATGTCCCCATTGTGAAGCAGCTAAGTTTTTGAGTGAAACGGCTGGCATGTGTTGTGCTAATGGCAAAGTGAAATTGCCAGCATTTGGAGGATCACCAATGTCGAAGCATTTTATGAATCATATAAATGAAAAATATTAAAATTTTTCTATTTAAATATTCTTTATTTAACAATGAATTCAGAGCCTGAAAACTGAAAAACTGAAAACAGAAACACAAAATATTTTTTTTACATTTTTCTATTACAATTTTTCAACAAATGCTATCTTTGGTTATTCCAAAAATTATAGGAGTATTTTTTAGAATATATTACAAAGCATTTATTTAAAATAATTAATTTATATTTATTAAACTATACATTGCTTAACTTCTCCCCTCTAAAAATCGATACGTCCTCGCTTCGACAGGCAAGTTCGATTTTATCCTAAAAAATTAACCTCTTCAAAAATACATCTTCATAATTTTTAGATTCGTTTTCTGAATAATATGCATTATTTTCTATGGCATTAACCCTTTGAATTTTGTGAAAAGGAGATTGAGTAGAACTATTGACATCATGTGTTCTTTTTGGATTTTTATTTGTAGGAAATCTGACATTCGAATACTGTTGAGAATTTGAATGCATAGGTATATTTTGCTGATTATGAGGCTTCTTTATAATATTATCCTTGCAATCAGTTTGCCTTCTAAAGTTTGAACTTTGATAATCTTCCAATTTCCATTGGAATTTGATCTTGATTAAATTGATTATTTACTCGATATAGAGGTTGCTTATTATTACGACACAAAAAAGAAGAAGGCGGATAATTTTTAATTAAGCTTGCAACAGCATACGTATTTGCAAAGTCATACCTTTGCCTGTTATGTTGCAATTCTTGAGCTGTAGCAAGTGCTGTGGGTAAATCAGCTGGATTTACAGAAAACAAAGTGTCACAAAGTGGACGCCTTAAACCCGTTACAAAACCCCTAAGAGCATTTTCTCTAGCTCTTTGATTATAAGCATTTGTTAAAATTTCATTACCGCTATATGTCGTAATATTTTTATTTATAATTAACGTTAAATGTTTATAAATGGCATCATAATACTGAGTAATGGCTTGAGTCCCTTGCCTCAGTGTATTTAATTCTTTTTCTAAAATATGTAATGGTCTTTTGTCAGCAAAAAGCTGATCTAATCTCAATATTATTGCCTTGAAATTAAGCAGAGTATTAAAAGAACTCAAATTTTCATTTGCAGAAGCCGTTATTTTATTGCGAAGTATACCAATTGCGCTATAATAAGCTCCTGAACCTTCATTATAATAATTAATTGCAAACTTTACCGCTTCCCTCCATGCAGGGTAATCAACGATACTTCCCTTAAATTTAGGCAATGATTTAACAAAACATAAATCACTATGAGTATTCTGAACTCCTGGAACTATAGATACTGGAGAATGTATTTCCACCCTCGAGGGACTTATCCTTTGAAAAGCTAAGGACAATTCATTTATCTGACTTTCTAATTCAACTTTAGCTGCAGCTTCTACTAAGTTCAGAACAGTACCACGGTCAACCATGTTTGAATAAGAAAAGCAAAAAAAAAAAAAAATCGAATATGGTATTATAGAATCCTTAAATTAAACTAGATGATATTAAATGAAATTAAATTATAGCAAATAAAATTCTAATAAATTTAATTACACTTTATTAAATACTTAACAATTTGACATCTATGAAGCTTTAATGGTTTGAAATTGATTGTTGTTATTGTCTTTAAATCTCTTCTTAATTTGCTGAAGTTGATTGATGGTTTAATATTTCCCAATGAGTACTGTTGTTTGTTTATTGCAATCTTATTGCTTTCTCCAAATTTATATATATATATCTGTTACTTTATGACAGTTTTACCGAAAATTATGTATTAGAAAAATTGTTTTGCTACATACAATATGTCTTGACCAGAATAAATATAATTTTAATTTTTTAGAATAGTTCTTCAATATGAAAAAAAATCAAGTTCGTTTCTTGAGTCTAAAGTATTTACTCACAATTTTTTACAACTTTTTATTATGTTAAATTTTTCTCAAAGTTTTCTTTGATTATCATTTATTTGTTCACAAAATACTTTCTATTTACCTTGAAATACGACTGAATCATGTACCGCACTCTTGGAGAATTGCTCGTGTAGCTTTTCTACCAAAAGCGGGGAACATCGGTACGTGTATCCCAAAGACTATAGACCCATTAGCTTAACATCATCTCTGCTCAAAACCTTTGAGAGGCTGATAGATGTGTACATAAAGTCCAACGTGGATGAAAAGCTGCTCTCCACAACACAGCATGCGTACAAAGGCAAGTCGGTAGACACCGCATTGCATAGGGTGGTAATAAGCATAGAGAAATCCCTGGAATATAAGGAGTATGCTCTAGGAGTCTTCTTGGACATTGCCGGGGCTTTCAATAATGTTGCAAAATGGGCGATTATGGATGGTCTTAATTACATTAAAGTACATCCTGCCTTAATCAGATGGATCGGCTGCATGTTAAATTGCAGAAAGATTGCATCACAATGGGGATTGTACGAGGCCACGAAATCAGTGGAAATGGGCACGCCGCACGGGTGCTATCACCTCTGCTGTGGACGCTGGTCATCAACCAACTGCTCAAGCAATTCGAAAATTACGGCTTACGCAGATGACGTTGCAATTGTCATAAATGGAAAGTGCCTTCCAACGATTAGTTCTTTGATGGATCGGGCGCTTCGGGATATTCATACCTGGGCATCTAATGTCGGGTTGAAAGTCAATGCGGAGAAGACGGATATGGTCTTGTTTACAAAGAGGTACAAGGTCCCAAATTGGACCAGGCCTAAGTTAGGAGGGGTGACCTTACAGGAGAAACCTTGCACAAAATATTTAGGAATCATCCTAGACAGTAAGCTGTCATGGAAGCTCAACGTGGAGGAGAGGGTCAAGAAGGCCTCAACGGCACTCTATGCATGTATGTATGCATACTATCGATGCTTAGCATTACGGGAGCCCTGAAAACAACCTCGACGGCTGCACTGTATGGCATTTTGCACATCCCACCTGTAGACCTGGTAGCAAAGAACAAAGCGTTAACGACCGCTCAGTGCTTCGGGGCACTTGAGCGCCGACCATATGGCCATAGTAGTATAGCGTCATCAATCACAAGACGAACAGACTACATGATTCCCTATCTGCACTTCTAGTGAGATCTTAAGGCCACAATAGAGGTGGACGGTTGGCTCAAGGGTGCGCAAATGGTGGACGAGGCGATACATGTGTACGCCGATGGTTCCAAACTAGTGGTAGGAGTAGGGTCTGCGGTATACCGCGCTGATCCGGAAAGAAGCAGATCCTACAGGCTGCCGGATTACTGTAGCGTTTTCCAAGCGGATATATTAGCCGTAACCAAAGCAGTAGAAACCCTGGAAGAGAATAGCTTAAGCTGCAACCGTGCTTACTTTTATATTGACAGGCAAGCAGCAATTAAGGCAATAATCTCGCATAGCACAGCATCTAAATGCGTGTTAGAGTGTAAGCAGTCTCTGAAGAGAATGGGGACAGGGAGAAGCATACATCTATATTGGCTCCCAGGGCATATGGGAATAGATGGGAATGAAAAAGCGGACGAACCAGCTAAAAAGGGCGCATCCCTTGAAGATTGCTCCGTAGGTGTCCCAATTAGATTGGGCGAGATTAAGCGAAGGCGAGAGGTGCACATGATCGACCAAGCGGGAAAGGCGTGGGTTCAAGCGCGGGGCTGTAAAGTGTCGAAGATTATGTGTAGCTCTTACAACCTTAGACTAACACAGTTGTTCCTATCATTAAAAAGAGAGGACTGTAAACTCATGACGGGTATTCTGACTGGGCACTGCCTTCTGGCGTCACATGCCTTTAAACTAGGCTTGATCAGTGATAGCAGATGTAGGAAGTGCGGGTTGGAGGAGGAAACGATCGAGCACGTTCTGTGCTCGTGCCCTGCACTTGGCAGGCTAAGACTCCAGCTATTAGGAGTGATACAGCTGTCAGATCTAGAAGCAGCAAGTGGCTTAAGTCCTAGGAAGCTTCTAGTATTTTCCAAGAGGACGGAGTTATTTTATAACATAGGCCCTGGTTTTTGATAGGGTTTTTCAGTTTGGTCGTTAAAACAAACTTCTGGTAACACTACGGACTCAATAAGTCTATGTGAGGTCGTCATGGACCGGCCAGTTCAACCTACCTACCTACCTTGAAATTGCTATCACATAATTTTATGATACTGAATCTTTTTATTTATTTATCCAGAAAATTCTTTTATTTGTTTTCACTTGAATGAGCTTAGCACAACATGTATATATGTATGTATGTATTTTTTTTTATTTTTTAATTCACTTAATTTATTATTTTTTATGCAATTTTTCTTAAAAAAACTTCTAAATTTTAGTCTTTAATCCATCGTCAAGGTTTTTTATTTTCGTTACCATTTCCTGACGCTAACCATCAATTTTTGCAAATATATTTTATCGGAGATGAAAATCGTGAGTTGGATGAACGTTGCGCAATTGGCTCACATACAAAACAAGCGACTATTTGCGATCTCCAAAGTTTGTTTCATCAGAACAATGAATTGGTGAAATTTTTCAAAACCGCTCTCGACCGTATGCCATCTGATAATCACAAAATCATAATCAGAGCGGATAAAACGCCTTTCGGTGAGCATGCCAGAAGATTTAATGTACCGACGATTGATGAAGTGGCAATTGTAATTGTTGGAGATCAGTTTCTATCCCGCGATATTGTACTTCATAGTAGAAATGAACAATTACAGCGTGTTTCGGAGCTTCATCGCAGTTACGACGCATTACAATATCCAATTCTACATTGGAAAGGTGGTGATGGTTATCACATTAATATACCAATGATAGATCCAAGAACCGGTAAATAATATAATAATTATATTAATGAGATATTAAATAAAAACTAAAATTTTAAATCCAATGAACATATTTTTCCAAGTCGAGATATTCAAAAGAAAGTTAGTGCGATGAATAATTATTCTTGCACAACAACAAAATTACATTCTGAGATGTGATAAATTTTTCACCAATACATTGTAGACATGTATGTAAAAATTGAAACTGAACATCCCAATTTCATCCGATTCAATCAAGCCAAATTGTGATCTGAAGAGTACATACATTTGCAAGATGCAATGGCGAATGATGCAAATGTGAATGATATCGGACGTCTGACGATATTACAAGCTTCTTATATTGGTAGTCCATGGCACATGCACGAATATGCACAAGATGCTATGTCATATGTTCGAAAATACGGCCGACCAGATCTTTTCATCACTTTTACGTGTAATCCGATATGGAACGATATAAAAAATAATTTGTTCGACGGCCAGTCACCAACAGATCGGCCAGATGTTACGGCACATGTATTCCGGCAAAAATTGAAGGCACTGATGGATTTAATTGTGAAATTAAGCGTTTTTGGAAAGGTACAATGTTGGATGTACTCGATTGAATGGCAAAAACGAGGTTTGCCACACGCACACATATTGATATGGCTGAAACGTAAAATAATACCGGACGAGATTGATATCGACAAATCAGCCGAAATACCAGATCAAACCATCGATCCAGAATTATTTGAGGTGGTAACAAAAACATGATTCACGGTCCATGCGGTGAAATAAACATGAATTCACCATGTATGATCGAATGGTAAAACGGCGATAATAAGAGTGCGCAATCAAGACATCGAAGTTGAAAATCGTTGGGTCGTGCCATATTCACCGATACTGTCAAAAGTTTTTCAGGCTCACATAAATGTTTAGTACTGTAACTCAGTAAAGTCTATGAAATACACATGTAAATATATGAATAAAGGAAGTGGTATGGCTGTTTTTAGAGTAAATGGTGAAAATAGAAATGATGAAATCACTCAATACCAAATTACATAAGCAGTAATGAAACAGTTTGGCGTATCTTTTCATTTCCTTTGCACGAAAGACATCCTGTTGTTGTCCATTTGGCAGTTCATCTGGAGAATGGTCAACGAGTTTATTTTACTACAGAGAATGTACAGCAGAGAGCAGCACAACCAGAAGCAACTACTTTAACTGCTTT
The DNA here is from genome assembly GCF_040869045.1 of Eurosta solidaginis. Classification (NCBI taxonomy): domain Eukaryota; kingdom Metazoa; phylum Arthropoda; class Insecta; order Diptera; family Tephritidae; genus Eurosta; species Eurosta solidaginis. The sequence continues at coordinate 206,362,270 of NC_090319.1, read as the reverse complement.
TTTTCAATTGCGTGAAATCGACACATTTGCCAGAAATTTGATATATGTTGATATACCGCAATATTACACCTGTAATGAATCATAGACAATATTTCATCGGCGTAAACAAGGAACACCAGTTGATGGTCATCCACGTATTTTCCAAAAAGATGCCTTGGACAGGATGTATACGGTACATCCCAACGATGCTGAATGTTTCTATTTGCGAATGTTGTTGGTAAACATTCGAGGACCAAAATCATTAAAGGATTTAAGAACAGTTCACGGTCATTTTTGTCAGACATATCGCGAAGCATGTGAGCTCGGCGGCCACCGTGGTGTGATGGTAGCGTGCCCCGCCTACCACACCGGATGTCCTGGGTTCAAACCCCGGGCAAAACAATATCAAAAATTTTAGAAATAAGGTTTGTCAATTAGAAGAAAATGTTTCTAAGCGGGATCGCTCCTCGGCAGTGGTTGGCAAGCGCTCCGGGTGTATTTCTGCCATGAAAAGCTCTCAGTGAAAACTCATCTGCCTTGCAGATGCCGTTCGAAGTCGGCATAAAATCACGTAGGTCCCGTCCGGCCAATTTGTAGGGAAAATCAAGAGGAGCACGACGCAAATTGGAAGAGAAGCTCGGCCTTAGATCTCTTCGGAGGTTATCGCGTCTAACATTTATTTTATTTTTTTATGCTTTATGCTTATTTCAGCTCTTGCATTTGTTAGAAGATGACACTCATTGGGACGCAACACTTCATGATGCATCGATTTCATCTCATCCAAAGCAAATACGAATGCTATTTTAGATTATAATATCAATATGCATGCCATCGAATCCAATTGAATTGTGGAATAAATATAAAGATTACATGAATGAAGATATTTTAATTCGGATGCGTCGTAGATCAGTGGATCCTGATTTGCTGATTACATTGGAAATGTACAATGAAGCTTTAATAATAATTGAAGATATATGTCTCGCGATTGCCAATCAAGCTTTGGGGCAGTTAGCTTTGATTTCACCAAATCGACCAATGCATGATTTATTTGATCGAGAGTTGCAGCGTGAACGACAATTCGATTGTGACGATTTACGTACATTTGTCCAATCCAACATCACCAAATTGAACAATCAACAAAATGATATATATGAAAAATCATGCAAGCTATTTCTGATAACACTGGTGGATTATATTTTTTGGATGCACCTGTCGGCACCGGAAAAACATTTGTGATTTCATTGATTTTGGCAACTATTCGATCGTAACAGAAAAGTGCTTTGGCACTCGCTTCTTCTGGAATTGCTGCAACTTTATTGGATGCAGGACGAACAGCTCGTCAGGTGACTTACGACAAACATTGCTCGTTATTCCATGATCAACACCGGCAGATGAGATCAATGCATGTTCGAGGTCTTCCCTTTTCTGGCGATACGTGAAAAAATTAACATTACACATAAACATGCGTGTTCAGTTGCACAATGATCAGCCTACAGAGCAGTTCTCGAAGCAATTGTTAGAGATCGGAAATGGCAAAATTCCAATCGACAAAACAAATGGTTTGGTTACACTGCCAAACAATTTTTGTTCAATTATCCAATCAAAAGAAGAATTAATTGAACGAGTGTTTCCAAATATTGTTCAAAATTACATGAATCACGATTGGTTGAAAGAACGCGCAATACTGGCACCAAAAAATGTACATGTCAATGAAATCAATCATCACATTCTGAAAAAATTGCCAGGTGTGGTGGCAACATACAAGTCAGTGGATAGCGCAATGAATCAAGATGACGGAGTGAATTATCCAGTTGAATTTTTTAATTCATTGGAACCGTCTGGTATGCCACCGCATTATTTAAATTTGAAGGTCGGCTCATAAGTTATTTTATTACGGAATTTAAATGCACCAAAATTGTGTAATGGAACAAGACTGAATGTAAAAAAGTTGATGACAAATTTAATTGAAGCAACAATACTGACCGGCAAAGCGAAATGTGAAATTGTGCTTATACCGCGAATCCCACTGATACCAACAGACATGCCATTTGAATTCAAGCGTTTGCAATTTCCAGTGCGCCTTTAATTTGCTATGTCAGTCAACAAGGCGTAAGGAAAGCTTCGAGTATTCGGATTGAATTAGGAGGAACCGTGCTTTTCGCACAGACAGCTATACGTTGCCTGTTACAAAGTAGGCATTCCAAATTATTTGTTTATGCATATCCCAGATGGAAAACGAAAAATGTAGTATATCCAATTCAAATAAAGATTAAAAAAGTTCTATGATATTTTATTCTTTTTCCAATATTTCTATTGGTGTAACGAAGCACACCGGGGTCCCGCTAGTAGCATTATATATTGGCCCTATGTTTGCAGGGCCACCGTGGTGTGATGGTAGCGTGCTCCGCCTGCCACACCGTATGTCCTGGGTTCGCCCCTCCCCCCCCCCCCCCCGGGCAAAGCAACATCAAAATTTTAGAAATAAGTTTTTTCGATTAGAAAGAAATTTTTCTAAGGGGGGTCGCTCCTCGGCAGTGTTTGGCAAGCGCTCCGGGTGTATTTCTGCCATGAAAAGCTCTCAGTGAAAAGTCATCTGCCTTGCGGATGCCGTTCGGAGTCGGCATAAAGCATGTAGGTCCCATCCGGCCAATTTGTAGGGAAAATCAAGAGGAGCACGACGCAAATTGGAAGAGAAGCTCGGCCTTAGAACTCTTCGGAGGTTATCGTGCCTTACATTTATTTTTTTTTATGCTTGCAGGATCGCGAATTTAGGAATTTGTTCCCATAAAAATTAATAACGAATTATTAATAAAATTGTACAATTATGAATCTATTTTTACTCAATGAAAATTTTTTAAAGCATGAACTTCAATATTGATGATTGAAAATTTACCAACGAGAATCCTTAGCAAAAGTTCAAGTAAAAACTATATAAAGTAAACAACAACAATTAACTCTTTACATGATTAATTAAAACAACAACCCTACAGTACAGAAGCATGAACCATGGTAACGTCAGATTAAGGAGGAGCGAAAAGTTCTTCGAAAGTTTTATGAACCTCTACGCGTACCGAAAAAGATTTAACGATGAGCTGTATGAGCTTTACGCAGACATCAACATAGTCCAGCGAATTAAAACGCAGCGGCTACGATGTTGCTAGGCCATGTAATGCGAATGAAAGATGACGCTCCGGCTAAGAGATTATTTTTACCGGAACCCGCCTATGGAAGTTGAAGAAAAGGGTGGTCCCCTCTGAGCTGGAAGGACCAGGCGGAAAACTATTTAAACTCCTTTGATGTGACCAATTGGCGCCAGTTGGCAGAGCAAAGAAGCAACTGGCGCACCTTGCTGGGCGGCCATAACCGTTTAAACGCTTAAGCGCCAATTAAATAAGTAAGTAAATATATTTTACACATTTTGACTTGTAAAATATACACTTCACAAAAGCATCAAGGAAATAAAAATAACAAAAACAACAAGCCGGAAAAACTAAATTTAAGCCAAATAAAAATAATGATAGCACTGCGATGTTAGAAATTAGACAATTTTAGTTCGAATCTCACTCGGGGAGAATATAATTTCTAATTTAAAAATACAAAGATATCTGAAGAGATCTTTGGCAGGGCCGAAATAACTGTAATATCAGTCGGTATGTATAATTCTTTCTATTTTTCTATCATAATAAAGACACAATAATTTAATAAAAGAAATTATTGAGCAATACGTCTTAAACCCTTAAATTTTACGAATGTAATAAATGAATAGACGACTAAATCTAAGATTATAACCTACCCAGAGTTAAGGTAATAGTTGCTGCTTAACCAAAAGCAAAAACACAAAAAGCCTTGCGCTTAGAGTAACACATAGAATCAGAATGATTAGCTCTACTGCATCAAGCAAATAAAATGATATAAAACTGACAAGAATAACAAACGGAAAAAAATGAAGTTACCTACTTACTTAATTGGCGCTTAACCGTCTAAACGGTTATGGCGTCCAACAAAGCGCGCCAGTCGCTCCTTCGCTCCGCCAACCGGCGCCAATTGGTCACACCAAGGGAGTTTAAATCGTTTTCCACCTGGTCCTTCCAACGGAGTGGGGGCCGCCCTCTGCCTCTGCTTCCATAGGCGGGTTCCGATAGAAACACTTTCTTGGCCGGAGCATCATCATTCATTCGCATAACATGGCCTAGACAGCGCAGCCGCTGCGTTTTAATCCGCTGGACTATGTTGATGTCTGCGTATGGCTCGTACAGCTCATCATTAAATCTTCTTCGGTACTCGCCATCGCCAACGCGTAGAGGTCCATAAATCTTTCGAAGAACTTTTCTCTCGAACACTCCCAAAGCCGCTTCATCTGCTGTTGTCATGGTCCATGCTTCTGCCCCATATAACAGGACGGGTACGATAAGTGACTTGTAGAGTATGATTTTTGTTCGCCGAGAGAGGACTTTACTTTTAAATTACCTACCTGCTGTTGATGCTGGTTCCCAAATAAACAAAGTCTTTTACTATTTCGAAATTATGGCTGCCAATAGTAGCGTGGTTGCCAAGGCGCGTATGCGCTGACTCTTTGCTCGATGACAGCAGGTACTTCGTTTTGTCCTCATTCACCCTCAAACCCATCTTTACCGCTTCTATTTCCAGTTTGGAGTAAGCAGAAGTAACAGCGCGGGTGCTTAGTCCGATAATATCAATGTCATCAGCATATGCCAGTAATTGCACGCTTTGCATGAAGTTAAGCCGCATAAATACAGCCGCAGTGAAGGTCTGCGGTGTTAGAAATTTGATGACTCGAGGGCGAGTCTCACTCGGGAAGAAGACATCTGAAGAGATCTTGGGCGGGATCGAAATAGCTATAATATCAGCCAGTATATTAAACTCCTTTCAATATAATACAGAATATAAGTTCTAATTTAAAAATACAAAGATATATGAAGAGATCTTTGGCAGGGCCGATTTTCAGTCGGTATGTATAATACTTTCTTTTTTACGAATGTAATGGACGAACAAACGATTAAATCGAATATCATAACCAAGCCAGATTTACGGCTATAGTTGCAGCTTAACCAAAAGAAACAACACTAAAAGCCTTGTTGTTAATTTTAAAGATACAAACCGATTTGGACAGTAGATAAATTAAAGGTATGTAAGCACAATTGTAATTCAAACGAAAGTGAGGACATGTTCTTTATTTGACATTTAATGATATATACTGGGTTGCATTAAATATATGAAGAAGGGTCATTTACTAAGCTAATTCACAACACCTTTCCTGAATGACAATTCTTTTTTAAATATGTATACGAGTAAAAATTATGTATATGTTTTAATGAAATGTTTATAGAAATGAATAAGTATATTAAGTATTAACTTAAGCAAGTCCAAGAGATTCAGAAAGATGAGTCTGTTTTCCCTTAGATACGCCTTTTGTGAGAATATCAGCAGCCATGTCATTCGTAGAAATGTAATTAACAAAGATCTTGCAGCTTTTTAGATTTTGTTGAAAACACTGGTGCTTGATATGTATGTGTTTGGTTCGGGGTGAATAGGAATTGTTTGTTGCAATCTGAATGGCGTTTTTATTGTCGCAATGTAAAATAAGTGATTTCATTGCCCGTTTCCAATTCATTAAAAAACGTTGTAGCCACAGTGCTTCTTGAATGGCAGCAGGGATTTCCGTGAATTCTGCTTCGGTCGACGAGAGCGCTACAGTGCGGTGTCTGCGCGTACACCAGGAAATGGCTCAATCTTGATATTTGAACACATAACCCGTGGTCGATCTTCTTTCATCAACATCACTACCCCAGTCAGCGTCGCAGAATCCTGTAATGTCACTGACTTCTTTAGTGAAAACAAAACCTTTGTCAATTGTACCCTTAAGGCACTGCAACCCAGTGTGCCTTTCCTGGGTTTGTAGAAAACCTGCTCAATAAATTTACAGCAAAGCAAATGTCTGGGCGTGTTATTTGTGACGCGAAAAGTAAGCATCCGAATGCCTTCATGTATGGAATCTCTCGCATTTCTTGTTTTTCACTTTCAGTTGGCGGACACATTTTGGAACTAATTCGTTGATTTAAATCAATCATCAATCGACATGGATAGGATAGGATAGGTTAGGTGGTAGCTACCCTGAAAGGATAGCTCACTTGGACAACACGAAGGTCCGTTGTCCACATACACTAAAAATAACGGTGACTTAGATCTAGCTACTTAGAGAATCATTGGGTAGCAACGATAAAGCTCCGAATGATACCGACCTCAACTTTGGATATATCCTCGGGAGATCCAAGTGAGTCGCGACCGAAGTACTTTCGCCTAGTTCTGGCAAAAGCTGGACAATCAAGCATAAAGTGATTTGGGGATTCCACCTCATCATCCTCCATACAGCTGCAACAGGATGGAGTTTCCAGTATATTGAGACATACCACATGGATACCCATGGAACAGTGCCCTATCAAAACCCCAATGACCATTGATAGGTGAGCCTTAGTGAGCCCAATTATTTCAGCAGACCTCCTGCCATCCACTTTTGGCCAGAAAGATCTTGCTACCCTGCAAGACGTGGTATCCGCCCAACGTTTGCTGAGCTGATTCGAGGCCCAGCTATGGAGGAGCAATCCACAGGTGGCCAGCGGGATCCCAAAATCCCTACAGCCATCTTCATCCGGTTCAGTTGTACCGATGCGGGCTAAGAGATCCGCTTGACAGTTACCCGGGATATCACTATGGCCCGGGACCCAGATAATCTTAATTGTAAAATAATTCGATGCAATCGAAAGCGGGGTCAGGCACTCCCAGACCGCCCTCGATCGCCCTGTAGTTGAGCTCAAGTCCTTGATAGCCGCTTGGCTATCAGAGTAGATGTTAAATTCCCTAACCGTAGTAGCACTGGATAGCATTCCATCCACCGCATCCTTAATCGCAGCAACTTCCGCTTAGAATACACTGCAGTGATCAGCCAACTTAAACTTGCGGCTTAAATTTAGCTCTTGACAAAAGACCCCCCACCAACCTTTCCATCCAGCTTCGACCCATCCGTGAACCGGTCCCGTGCCCCTGATAATTCCTCTTCCCCAATCCTCTCTCTCTGGAATGACTGGGGTGAAGGTTGTATAGAGAGCAGTTATCGGCATATAATTGTCCATTCTGTCCGGGATAAAGTCGAAACTGGTAAGAAGGCTAGAGTGTCCGCGGTCAGAAAGTCCATATCCCATATCACGAAGCCTGACCAACGACCTTGCCGGGGCCGCCTTTTCCGCAATATCTACTGGGTATATGTTCAGCATGACGTTCAGTGCCAAAGTAGGTGTTGTTCTGAGAGCGCCACTGATACCAATCAGCGCCCTCCGTTGCACTGACACTAACATTTTAGAGGTGCTCGCTGTGTCCAGTGCTTTCCATCAGACCAGCACCCCATATAGCAGAATCGGTTTCACCACCATCTCATAAAGCCAGTGTACTACTCCTGGCGAGAGTCCCCATCTCTTTCCGATAGCCCCTTTGCAGCAGTACAAGGCAATGACGCCTTCCTGGCCCGATCTTCCACATTGGGTCTCCAGGACAGTTTCTTGTCCAAAACAATCCCCAAATATTTAACCCTATCAGAAAGTACCAACGGTACCCCTCCAATCGAGGGAGTTCTGAAATCGGGCATCTTATATCTCCTTGTAAAAAGAACCAATTCCGTGTTTCCCGGGTTGATCGCCAATCCACATGATTCAGCCCACCTAGCCACAGTAACCAGGTAGCCCTGCAGAACATCGCGCAAGGTGCCCAGAAATTTTATTCTGCATAGGAAACCACCCGACAACCATTGGCTTCCAGCTCCACAAGAAGTTCGTTGACTACCACAACCCAGAGGAGTGGAGATAGGACACCCCCTGTGGCGAAAATTCTGCCGCATAGAAGTTTGCTAATAAATTCAACCAGAGCCGCCTCGACTCCTAAACCCATCATAGCTCTTTCGACTGCCCCGGTAAGACATTGTTAAAAGCCCCCTCGATATCTAGAGCATACTCTTTGTGTCCTAGGGACCCCTCTTTTTGCTTTACAATCGAATGGAATGATTCCATCCGGGCCCGGAGACTTATAGGGCTTGAACGGCCCTATAGTCCAGGTTTTCCCGTATTGGAATGGCAGGCACTTCTGCATGGCCAACGACCGCCGACCATGCAGGCAAAGATTCCTGCGCAACTGGGACATCGGGAAAATGATTGTCCAGTAAAAGCTTTAGGGACTCCTCGCTACTCATCGACCAGTCCCCACCATCCTCTCTCAGATGCCCCAGAGAAGCGGGATTCCTACAGAGTATTTTTCTAAGCCTCGCGGATTCATTGCAGCTTTCTACGTTTTCGCAGAAGCTTCGCCATGCATCTCGCTTGGCTATCCTTATTTCATATTTATAAATCCTCAGACTCACCTTATAGAGCTCCCAGTCCGAAGGTAATTTGCTCCTCCTGGCTCTATTGAAGAGCCGCCGACTGGACGCTCTTAGGTCGTCAAGAGAATCCGACCACCAGGGCGGCTTGCCCTTCCCCCTGTAAGTTTTCAATGGGCAGGACAGCTGAAAGGCGCTATTGCTTGCCGAAGTGAAGTTTTCCATAAGAACGTCTATCTCAGATTCGGACAGGTCCGAACTCACGGTAGGCGCCGCAGGCACTAGCTCTCCCATCTTCCTACAATACAAGTCCCAGTTAGTACTTTTAGGGTTCCTAAAAGATATTTGACCGGGACGTTCTTCGTTCACCGAGAACTGAATATATCGGTGATCAGAGAAGGAGTGCTCGTTCAGAAACCTCCCGCCAGATATCCAACCTTCCAGTTCTCTACTAACCAGGGTGAGGTCCAGTACCTCCTCCCTTACCGCAGTAATAAAAGTTGGGTCATTCCCCCTATTGCATATACAAAGTCCCTCATCTACAATAAAAGTAAATAAAGGCTCACCTCTAGTGTTGGTATCCGAGCTTCCCCAAATGCTATGATGGGCATTAGCATCGTCACCGATAATCACGCCAACACCTCTCCGCCTTGCTTCAGCGGTGATTTCGCCCAGTATCGCAGGTGGTGGTCCCGCTACATCCCCGTGGGCATGTACGCTGAGACCACCCACATTTCATTACTTCCTCGCTCGAGGCAGACCGTGGTTACGTCAGCATTGCTGACATTAGAGAGAATAAAAGCTTTAATCTCTTTTTTAACAAGCACACAGGATCTAGGCATACTTGGCTCCCCATGCACCAAGGTGTTGAATTTTCCAGTCCTTAATCCAGAAATCTTACTGCCGTTACTACTCAGCCACGGCTCCTGGACAAGGACTATATCCACTCCGCCTTTTTCAAGGCAAAGCAACAAATATGCGGAAGCTGCCTTAGAGTGCTGAAGATTGATTTGACGGATTTCCATCAAAACCGCTCTTCTTCCGCATCCCATCATTGGCGGATTCGTGTTAGTCGTGTCCATTCTAAAAAGTCCCCCCTCAAGGTCGCTATCCGGAGCCAATTGTGTAGTCAACCTTCAACGGTCCCGTGGTTATCTATGCTATGCAGGGAGGCCACGCGAGGGTTGACGCATTACCTTATGAGTAATGCGTTCAGAGCCAGACCGGACGCGAAGCGGGACAATTTTCAACCGCACCTACACCACCAACTTAATGGCGACGGAGCCGGAACGTACCATGAGGCCCGCCACGGTTTTAACGGGACGTGGGCAGGTGCAGCATTAGCCTACCAGCCATTTCGGTAGGGTTTCACCCCGACCTACTAAGGTGGCAGAATACCGCACCTACCAGCTCAAAGTCATCAAGTCAAAATTGAATGTCAATAATCAAAAGCCGTAACCAATCCAGTTCGTCACCGTTGTGTACCGATCTTGACTCTTAAAGAGTTCTCCCTCCCCTGAGCTCTGCACAATGACTCAGGGGTGCGGGTTTTATCGAGTTGTCCTCTCTAGATCCGCCATTATCAGTAGAAGCAGAAGCACCTCGTGCAGGACGTGATAACTAATCACGCGTGACATTCGTCACTATGGCCGGTCTAAGACTGATAACATTCCCTGATCCAGAGCCTGGAACCACTTATGATATCCAAGCCAAGTACCTTAGCCCCCATCGGCATGGATACTGGGTTGCAACCAGACATTCCGAATCGCTGGAATAAGTCAGATACGTACTGTGATTGATCTATTTTTATAGTACCCGTAAAATATTTCCTTCTAACACGCATGCCTAATACTGAAGAGACTTCCCGATGTCTTTCATCTTGAAGATCGATGACAACTCTACTTTAAGCTTTAATATCGTCTCAGTATTGTTGGACAAGAGAAGTACATCATCGACGTATACAGCAACAAACGATTTTTCGTTATCATTTGTACGATAATAAACACATTGGTCGATGTCGCTACGAGCTAAACCAAGGCTCAACAAAACATCGTTAAACTTCTAATTGTAAAGCCTACTCGGTTGTTTAAGGCCATAAAGTGATTTTTGTAGCCTGCATACACGGCCAGATTTATCCTCGAAGCCATCTGGCTGCGCCATATAGATCTCATCTTTTAATTCAGCGTTCAAAAAGCGGTTACAGCATCCATTTGATGAATAAACAAGTTATGCTTAGCTGCAATGGCGAGCAGCAATCGAATTGATGTGTATCTGACAACCGGAGCAAATGTCTCATCGTAGTTAACGCCCTTCTCTTGGCTAAAACCCTCAATTTTAATTTGATGACTTTCTTGCCGGGTGGTACCTCAGACAAAACCCAAGTGTTGTTTGAACGGTGAGACGACATTCCTTCATTTACAGCGAGCATCCAGTCTTCAGCGTTTCAGGATCTTTTGAAACATTATCGATAGCAAAAAAATTAAAATTACAATTACCTTGTTTGGTTGCTAATCTTTCGGAACGTCTCAAAAGGTTTTCGTCAGTATCTAATTCAGAATCCGCACTTTGGAAGCTTGGTGAGTATGCAGGTACATCTTCACTTAATCCATTTTCAACTTTTACGTTTGGTTCGTCTTTAGAGTTCGAAAATTCATCACACTTTACTGCCCCTGAATTGAGAACGTCACTGGAGTCAGATAAGTCAAAGGAAAGTTGGCTTTCGTATGCTTTTAACTCTCGTTTTTCAATAAAAACAACGTCACGGCTTACGATAATTTTGCGTGATTTTGGTTCAAATAACCGATATGCATTTGAAGCGTTACAGTAACCAACCATTATACATTCTGCGGATTTTTCATCCAGTTTTTGTCGTTTTTCTTTCGGCACAAGCACCATGTCTTTACAGCCAAAAACCCGTATATGCTTAAGCGATTGTTTTTTTGTTTGACCAGATTTCTTCTGGACAACGCGACTCTTTGCCGCACGGAGTTCGATTTAAAATGTAAGCTGCAGTTACCGATGCCTGAGCCCAAAAACTTTTACTCAAACCCGAGTCAACAAGCATACACCGCACACTCCCCACTATTGTTCTATTGAAACGTTCTGCCACACCATTTTGCTCAGGTGTATATGGGGCAGACGTTTGGTGCACAATACCATTTTTCGTAAGAAATTCTTTAAATTTGTTATTCGTGTATTCAGTGCCATTATCCGAACGTAGTATTTTAATTTTACGCGAACACTGATACTTCCACTAAGCTTTTATATTTTACAAATTCCTCGAAAACTTCCGATTTGTTTTTGATTGGTATGACCGTAATTTTTCTCTAGAAATCGTCTATAAAAGTCACAAAAATTCTACAGGCCGAATGTGACTTTACTTGGAAAGGTCCTGCCACATCTGAGTGCACCAGGTCAAGCAAATTTTCAGCTCGAGTACCACTCTCTTTGAACGAAGCACGGGTTTGTTTCCCCTTGATGCACACAATGCATTGCTCTTTACTAGGAGTGCTGAAATCTACACCACTACAGGTGTTTTTGATTTTCTTCAAATTTTCGTTGCAAATGTGGCCTAATCTACGATGTCATATCTCGTAATCACTATTTGCGAAAAGTGCACTATTTACTTTGTTTTCACGTACATTTGGACGATAGGGGTCATTTACAGCGGTCGCGGTAGCAATCAGATTGCCTTTGTTATCAAAACTTCGGCAGTAATTTTCTTTAAATAAAACTTTGTTGCCGTTTTTAGTCATTTCATACACGGAAAGCAAATTTACACACAATTCGGGGACGTAATCGACGTTGAGCACTGCATCATGTCCTGTGGACAAAAACAATTTTGCTGTACCGCTTGATACCAATGGAATTGTTTTATTATTTGCTACAATAATATTTTTGCCAATGTCGGCTTTTCATTAGAAATCAATTGTTTGTTTTGCGTTATATGTGCTGTTGCACCAGGGTCTACGTACCCTTCAGCTGTGCGGCTGTCGTGTGAATACAAAGAAGCAAAGAGTATTTTCTCATTCTTTGGGCCAGTGTTGTTCCTTTTTCTTTTATTTGGACATTGTTTAGCATAATGTCCCAATTCTTTGCAAGTGTGGCACTTGACAAATTTAGGCTTATATTTATTTTTGGAATATAAAGCGCAATCACCTTTTGGTTTATCAAATTTTGTCTTTTGCAATAATAGTGTTTTTACATTTTCGATCGTAAACTGTTGTTTTGAATTTTCGATGGCTAAGACCAAAGCTCGAAATTCATCTGGTAAACCTGCCAATATCAATGATGCGGTAACTTCGTCATCAATATTCAAATCAGCGGTTCTCACTTTTATAGACGGCATCACCAATATATTTACGTACTCCTGCATAGAGGAGAAGTCTGAAAGCTTGCATTGTATGAGTTGTTTCAATAACTCAACTTTACGCGTTAGTCCGGAATCTTCATACGCCGATACTAAGGCATCCCAAGCCTCCTTGGCCGTCGTAGTTGTCGCGATATGCGAACAATTTATCAGCTCAATCATTAGCGTGATTTCTGCAAGTGCCCGCTGATCTGCCTGCTTATCTTTTTCTGGAGGATTTGCTTGTAGTCCTGTTTTTACTACTTCCCAGCATCCTTTTATAACCAGATATGATTTTGCATGGCGCTTCCACACATCAAAATTTTCACGGCCTTTTAGCTTATCAAATGTTAAACTATTGTGGTTTGCCACCGTTATGATGTGAAAAGTTTACGGAATACTGCTTTATGCGACCGATCGCTAAGATTTTGTTAGACTTCGAGAATTACACAATTTACAATTTATTCGCGTTATCATATAGGCCCATAACCTGTTGATTTTAAAGATACAAACCGATTTGCACAGTAGATAAATTAAAGGCGTGTAAGCACAATTGTAATTCAAATAGAAGTGAGGACATGTTCTTTATTTGACATTTAATGATATATACAGGGTGGCATTAAATATATGAAGAAGGGTCATTCACTAAGCTAATTCACAACACTTTTGCACAGAGTAAAACATAGAACCTACATCAAGCAAATAAAATCAAATTTATTTATTTAAAGTGAATACAACTCAAAAGTTAAAATATAAAAACATCGAAATATAATAATTTGCATAGCATCAGCAGGCGGCCACCGTGGTGTTATGGTAGCGTGCTCCGTCTACCACACCGTATGCCCTGGGTTCGCACCCCGGGCAAAGAAACATCAAAATTTTAGAAAGAAGGCTTTTAAATTTAAAAAAAAAATTTCTAAGCGGCGTCGCCCCTCGGCAGTGTTTGGCAAGCGCTCCGGGTGTATTTCTGCCATGAAAAGCTCTCAGTGAAAACTCATCTGCCTTGCAGATGCCGTTCGGAGTCGGCATAAAACATATAGGTCCCGTCCGGCAAATTTGTAGGGAAAATCAAGAGGAACACGGCGCAAATTGGAAGAGAAGCTCGGCCTTAGATCTCTTCGGAGGTTATCGCGCCTTACATTTATCTTATTTATTTAAATAGCATCAAAAGAAAGTTAAACTCAAAAATACATAACTAAAAGTAAAAATCTTGGAAGAGATAAGACTTTTACTGGCGGAATGCATGGGATTCCGCCCAGCATACTGTGTGAAATCACAGGGGTAAGGCCTTACTGCTGTGGAAATGCACAATATTCCAATCATAATGCCGTAGAAATACGGCGAAACTCCGTGTAGTATAGTATGGTATGCCATCAGAGTCCATAAAACGTAGCACGACATATGTTGTTGAAATGCACTAGATTCCATTCATCTCAAAGCCTGGCCTACAAAAATTATTGCTGCTGCAATTCATACAATTCCGGTCAACATCTTGTTAACAGTGTTGGAATACTCAAGATTTCAATCTTTTTATAAAAGTATTGGAAGTCAACGTATCAATTTCATCACAATACGATAATGTGTATAAGTGAATGTCCACGAGAAGTATTACCGATATGCCAAGCAACAACTAGCAGCTATATCAGGCTAGATAGGCGAGTATTGCATTACATAAAGTGTCGAAAGTACAGTGTCAAGAAATACGTCAATACAAGTCATTGTAAGGCGAACACCAGATAAGCAGATGATTATTAGTAGCGTAGTTTGGACGACAAAAGGGTAAGTGAATAGCACATAGTGTCGCAACATTATTGGAGGGACAGCAAATTTCAAACGACTAAGAGCTGCTCTGTTTTCTGGACAAAAAAAAACAGGACGTGTGGCTCTCGGGGACTGCCGCGGTAAAACTATTGCATATTATCAACTTATGGAATTATAATATTTATGCAACATTTTGCTTTCTTTGATATTAATTCAAGTTTTGTCTTTGATATTAATTCAAGTTATACTTTTTAAGCGTGGTGCCCAATAAGAAAACAAATTTTTTACTTTTATTGAATAAATGAGAAGTTAATATTGGTTAAAAAATTTGTATTATTATCTTACAAGATATGTACATGCATAGGTTATTCAGGAATATTTATAATTGAAATTATAGGTTTGTGGTAACTGAAATAGGAAACATACGTTTGAGACTTTATATCTTCTAAATATCTTGAAAATACCGCGTCAATGGTGGTCCTATATTTTGTTGTGGATTCTTTTGGATCATTATTTATTTTCAAATTGAATTTTTCAAAAAGAAAACTTGTCAACCGCTCTGATTTTTATCAGCGAAATTGATGTTGAAATCGCCGGCCAAGATAAGTGGAAATTTATTACCATTTGTACCAAGTATTTTTGCCCTTTCTTCAGAGTACTCCAGTAAAGTGCGATGAATAAAATGCTCTACCTCGTCCAATTTTGGATTCGGAGAAATGTAAATTGCTACCATGACAATGTGTAGACTATTTCTAAGTTTGCGTAACCTTATTGTTATTTTGGTAAATAGCTACACCACCCTTTGGAGCAGTATCTCGTTCGAATTGAACAATACATTTGAAATTAGGCATTTCAATCGGATTATCACGCGTCATGCAAGTTTCGGTAAGAAGTAAGACATTTATTTGTCTCGTAACTGAATATTGTAAATCGTATTTGTGACTATTTAGACTTTGGAAATTTACTTAACTTTAACTTTAACCTTAACTTTAGTTTTATTGTTAACTTTAACTTTAACTTTAACTTTCACTTTAACTTTAACTTTAACTTTAATTTTAACTTTAACTTTAATTTTAACTTTAACTTTCACTTTAACTTTAACTTTCACTTTAACTTTAACTTTAACTTTAACTTTAACTTTAACTTTGACTTTAACTTTAACCTTAACTTTACCTTTAACTTTTACTTTATTTTTAACTTTAACTTTCACTTTCACTTTAACTTTAACATTCACTTTAACTTTAACTTTAACTTCCACTTTAACTTTAACTTTAACCTCTACTTTAACTTTAACTTTATGATAGAGATCCAATTTTATGTATTTGGCCTGTTGCTAACACCGAACCTTTTTCGAAACTTTTCGGACCTTTTCGAACCTTTTTTGACAAATATCCGTTACGTTTTTTTTTTATTTAGTCGCCAAGCCCGCGATAAAATCTATGCAATAGCTTAACTGTTTCTCTATCGTCGAAGGTTAAAATTTGAGTCTCAGTTAAGGCCGCGTAGTGCAAGGATTAAAAATTACTTTTGTACTGATTTAATCCCCTTTATATGATTTTGAGATACAGTACACCAACCACATGAGAAACACACAAGTATGTTGTTGTTGTTTTATTAACAGTGCTTCGCCCCATTCAATGGGCACGACCATTCACAAATTGTCATCAAAGTCCTCTAACGGGAGTCCAAGGAAACTGGCTGTTGCAACAGGTGCGGACCATAGGGAGGTAGGGAGGGGGAATATTTTGAATAGTGTGCCACATTTTCCAATTTTTTGGGTAGAGGGGGTCCCAAAAATCACAAAATTATCATCCGGAACTCTAGGAAACTCTTAGTTTATGAGAAAAAAGCTTTTAAATTCCTAAATTTGGTAGTGTGACAACTTAAGGTTTGCACCTAAAATTCGCTTCGAACTTGTCGAAAGTGGTACCCAAAGACGCGTATTCGTAGCATTCGTCAAGATTCAGAATCCAGAAATAGAGAATATATTCTTTAACTCGTTTACAAGTTGTTCGCGAAAAACCGGTCTTTACTATTGTCGCTTTTTTCGTTGTTCCAATTAAACAAACGAAAACAGATAAAGGTGGTGAATAGTGTTGCCAGCTCCGCAACAATAGAAGTTACTTGTGTTTTTCTGTGGGTAGAAAATTGTAAGGTGGTGGCAGGTCAACAAAAATGCAAGCAAACATGATACGAAATATAATCAAAGAACATAAATAATGTTTTATAATAGCAAATAAAAAAAAAGAATTTATGTATTTGTTGAATAAAAGCGCCGTAGGCGAAAATTAATAAATAAAAACCCAGTGATTTTTTTTTATTAAACATTTTCATGGTTTATGATAAGAAATATAATGAAAGAATATAATGTATTGTAACGAATTTACTTGCAATTCCCCTTATTTGCAATCTTCTACTAAGTTCGAATCACTAAACTGTTGAATAAATAACTCCAATATTGAATAAGGGAAAAATGGCCTTTATTAAAGTACTTCACAATAAATAATACTGCTATTGCTCGCCGGATAGCGTCTTAATCAAAACTCAATTTCAGCGCCTCTCCCTTTGCTGCCTTTTATAGTCTCTGATTTCCTCTCTGATTTCGTCTCTGGTTTCCTCTTCTAGGCGCTTCCATTTCCAGAATCTAATAGTTGGCCATCAGCTATTAAATTTCTCAGCTGTAACTACAATTGCACGATTTTATAGCTTCCCTCATTGCATAATTTCGGGAGTATCTCAGATATATGCATGTGGTTGTGCGTTGCTCTCAGCTGCGTGTACCTACATATGTGTGGACATAATGATTGATTTGTTTATGTAGATACATAATGATTGATTTATGGATGTGCACACAAGGCGCTGCTTAGCATCGGCTTACAGATGGCAGCACCCCTTAGTGTTGCTAATATTGGTAACACTACCCTCCACCTAAGTCTGATCGTCCCGATCAGAAAAATCTCCCGATCTAAACGCCGATATCACCTCCAAATGTACCACTTTTCTACTCCGTTGTTTCCCAGTGGTTTGTATGCGGCACATGGTATCACTGATCTTCTTCACAACTTTGTACGGGCCTTCCCAATAGCACGGAATTTTGGATGGAACACATTTCCGCCGGTGAGGGTTGTATAACAGTACCAAATCTCCCTCCAAGAAACATTCCGAATTATTGTTCTCATCGTACCTGCGTTTCATCTTACTACTCATTATCCTTGATCATTCCCTCTCACTCTGTTGTTTGGCCAATGAACTACTTTGTAGAGCTTGCTCTTGACGGATTGGCTTCACATACTCAGTATCGTTCCGAAGTTTCCCAACAGAAGTGCGCGCTGGATTGAAACCACCCTTACATTCTTTCTGGAAAATTCTTTCATTCCTTTTTAGTGCGTCCATTAGGTTTTGTCAATGCCAGTGTTTCTCCCGCAGGTACTTTTGTTTTCGCTTTATTTGGCCCATTCGATCCATCAACCTTTGCTCGATCTACTTTCCTTGACTTTCGTGGTCTCTGTCGAATCTTCTCCACCAGTACCCGATTACTGCTGAGCCCTTTCTCCAAACTAAAGTTAATTGGTATATCCTTGTTCTTATAGCGCATAATCTTTCTCCGCATATCGATCCTGATGTCATGGTCAACTTATAAGTCCACTCCCAATATGACTTCATCAACAATCTCCGCCACAATGAATTTGTGTAGAACCACGACCTTTCCAATTAATATCTTACATACCACTTCTCCTTGGACTTGATTATACTAGCCAGTGACCGTACGCAACCTTGCTCCAGGTAACGGTTTTACTCTCCTGTTGATCAAGTCAGATCGGATTAAGGAATGAGATGCGCCCGTATCTACAGTCGCTACACGCTCCTTCCTATCCAGCTTTCCTTAGACGGCAAGACTGCTCGATTTTCTTCCAATTTGCGACACAGATATCACAGGATATTCAATAGCTGGGGCAAATTTTTCGTTCTTTACATCTGACACGCTCTTGCTCATCTCCTCCAGCTTTGCATTTACGGCCACCCACATTGTTGGAACTATTAGGACCAAGATCGCAATGACTGGCAATATGACCGCCTTCCCGCATTTGAAGCATTTGATAACTCTTCCACTCCGCTTTTGCGTTCCTTTCAACACCTCCAATATTGCCTATATCCCTGACTTTCGTGGTCTCTGTCGAATCTTCTCCACCAGTACCCGATTACTGCTGAGCCCTTTCTCCAAACTAAAGTTAATTGGTATATCCTTGTTCTTATAGCGCATAATCTTTCTCCGCATATCGATCCTGATGTCATGGTCAACTTATAAGTCCACTCCCAATATGACTTCATCAACAATCTCCGCCACAATGAATTTGTGTAGAACCATGACCTTTCCAATTAATATCTTACATACCACTTCTCCTTGGACTTGATTATACTCGCCAGTGACCGTACGCAACCTTGCTCCAGGTAACGGTTTTACTCTCCTGTTCATCAAGTCAGATCGGATTAAGGAATGAGATGCGCCCGTATCTACAGTCGGTACACGCTCCTTCCTATCCAGCTTTCCTTAGACGGCAAGACTGCTCGATTTTCTTCCAATTTGCGACACAGATATCACAGGATATTCAATAGCTGGGGCAAATTTTTCGTTCTTTACATCTGACACGCTCTTGCTCATCTCCTCCAGCTTTGCATTTACGGCCACCCACATTGTTGGAACTATTAGGACCAAGATCGCAATGACTGGCAATATGACCGCCTTCCCGCATTTGAAGCATTTGATAACTCTTCCACTCCGCTTTTGCGTTCCTTTCAACACCTCCAATATTGCGTCTACCCACTCTGGCCTTTCTACTTCCACACGGCGTGCTGTGAAAACTGACTTAAACAGAAGCGACGCTGTTTCCTGAATCAGAGCTTGTGACACCGTTTCTGCGAATGTTGGATTTGGGTTTGCGTATGTAGCTCGCTTTGTTTCAACGTCCCACATGCCATTTATAAAGCTCTGAATCTTTACCCTTTCAGTGCATTCCACGGGTGAGTCCGCATTTGCCAAACGAGCCAACCTTTCAACATCCGAAGCAAACTCTTGCAAAGTGTCATTAGCTTTTTGGTAACGGTTTTGCAACTCTACTTGTTGTATCTGCCCCCTGTGTTCGCTTCCGTATCGCCTCTCTAGAGCCCTCATCAATGCGTCATAACTGTTCCGTTCGTACTCTGGAATAGTCTGTAAGATTTCGGCAGCTGGTCCTTTCAATGCTACGAAGAGTGCAGCAACTTTATCTTCAGCATTCCAGTTGTTCACTGCTGCGGTCTTCTCAAACTAACTGTAGCTTAAAGACCTGGAAAAGAAACAGAACCGTCAAAGGATGGTGTTCTTACCTTTGGATTACTCGTTGAAACTGCTGGGCGATTTAGTTGCAACTGCTCGATAAGTCCTCTCAAAGCATCCACCTCGGCCTCGATTTTTTTTTTTTCAAACTGTAAAATTTTTGTATCTTGCGCCTCCAGCTTCGAGGAAATACGTCGTTCTTGCTCTTTCAGTTGAGCTAAGGCCTGCGATGATATCTGTGCTGAAATTTGCGCCGACATTTCGGATATTCGTGCCTCTTGTGCTTCAATATTCGCTGTTATACGGTACTCCTGCGATTCCAGCTGATATGACATTTGCGACGACATTTCGGATATTCGTGCCTCTTGTGCTTGAATCTTCGCTGTTATACTGTCTGCGATGTTTCGTTTTTCTCTTCAATTTTTGTTGTTATCTCGTCCCCATCAGGATAAAAGACATACTCGTCCACATCAACTCCTTGCGACTCCATTACCTCTCGTAGCCGTGCATGAAGTTCGATCTTATTGCCGGTTGTATTTAATCCACGGATCTCCAACTCCTTTCTCAGTTGCTGGATCCTCAATTCACTCAACTTTGCCATGTCCAAGTTGTATTCCCAATCTTCGGAATTTATTCAACAATTCCTCTTCTGACACCAATTGTAACGAATTTATTTGCAATTCCCCTTATTTGCATGCTTTTACTAAGTTCGAATCACTAAACTGTTGAATAAATAACTCCAATATTGAATAATGGAAAGATGGCCTTTATTAAATTACTTCACAATAAACAATACTGCTATTGCTCGCCAGATAGCGTCTTAATCAAAACTGAATTTCAGCGCCTCTCCATTTGCTGCCTTTTATACTCTCTGATTTCCTCGTTCGCGTCTTCTAGGCGCTTCTATTTCCAGAATCTGCTAGTTGGCCATCAGCTATCAAATTTCTCAGCTGTAACTACAATTGCACAATTTTATAGCTTCTCTCATTGCATACTTTCGGGGGTATCTCAGATATATGCATGTGGTTGTGCGTTGCTCTCAGCTGCGTGTACCTACATATGTGTAGACATAATGATTTATTTGTTTATGTAGATACATAATGATTGATTTATGGATGTGCATACAAGGCGCTGTTTAGCATCGGCTTAGAGATGGCAGCACCGCTTGGTGTTGCTAATATTCGTAACAGTATGTTGGATGTTGGCCAATGAAAACGTTAGCTATGCGATCCAAAAAAATCTGCGCTTATAGCAACTGCTGACTGCAGAGTGTCGAAATCGGAAATATGTATGATATAATGAATAAGCCGGATATTATTTGTATGCAGCAGCGATTGTAGCAAGCATATAATATAATTGCAATTTCACGGTAGAAATTGTAAAAAGGTTACCCATCATGGGCCACCAAAAAATGTGTAAAATTATATAAATATTATTGTAATTTATTTATTTATTTATTACAGCTTATAAGCCTAGGTTAGTAAATCATATCACATATTACATGAGATCTCTTCTATCTATCTTATTGCAGTTGTACGACAATATGACTGTAATTTCTTTTTAAATACATCCAGCTCTTCACAGTTTCTTATATCTAAAGGAAGTTCATTAAATCTTTTTAATCCTTTCTAAAATAAATTGAGCTGTCCCCTTTTCGTGGAAAAGAGCGGAAGCCTAAAATTATTTTTATTTCTAGTATTAATATTGTGAATATATTTTTGGTATACAATATTATTGCTCAAATACTCCGGTAAATCCCCTTTTTTAATATTAAAAACAAAAATCATTACAAAATAAAGTATACGCTGTTTAACATCAAGCTATTGTAATTCGTTCAGCATTTCACTTGTCGGAATATCATGCCTTTTATTTAATATAAACCTCATCGCCTTATTTTGCATTTTTTGTAAGCTGTCTATTGAGTTATCTGCCACCAGAAACAGTATGGTAGGGCAGTAATTAAAATGGGGCTCCACTGTAGTTCTATATACTAAAATCTTGTGCTTCTTCGATATGTATTTACATAACCTGTACAGGAAACCTATTTTTTTAGCAATGTTTTGCTTAAGACCAATTATGTGGTCTTCAAATTTTAATATATTATCAATAACTATACCTAAATAGTTTAGTTTTGACACTTTCATAAGTACATTGTTATCTATTTTTAGTTCATAACTATTATTAACGGGGGTTCTACTCAGAATCATGTACTTGGTCTTATCGGCATTTATCTTTAATTTGCTTTGGCACATCCATAAGTATATATTATCTAAGTCTGATTGCATTTTTTGCATAGCTACGTTAAAATTGGTTTCGTTTATCAAAATGAGAGTATCATCTGCAAACAACTTTAAATTACAATGGTTTACTGATTTTATTACATCATTTATATATATTTGAAACAATATTGGTGCAAGTACTGATCCTTGTGGAAGGCCAATATCGACTGGTGTTTCATTTGATAGAAATTGTCCATTTACTAGTGTTCTTTGGGGACGATTTGAGAAATAACTTTTGAACCACACAAGTGCTTTATCTCTCACTCCAATACTGTAAAATTTTTCTATCATAGTTTGTTGATATATCGTTTCGAACGCTCGTTTGAGGTCTAAGAATACCGCAATTACAAAATTTTTATCATTAAGTTGGTTTCTCCATTCAAAAACAATTGAGGTAAAACAGATTAGCACGAATGTTTTTTTCGAAAACCGGATTGCTCTGGTATTAAAATTTTGTTCAATTCAAGGTACTGTTCCAGCTGTTCTTTTACAATTAATTCAATGATTTTTTCATCGGCTGGTAAGGTATTTATGGGTCGCATTTCATTACATTTTATAGTATTTTTTACGTTTTGAATAGGTATAACTGTTGCTAGCTTCCAGAAGTCTGGCATTGTACCAGTTCTGAAGCTTTCATTAATAATATTCGCATAAAAGTATCCCGTGTACATAACAGAGTCTTTAATTACACCTTCCGTAATAAGATTATTTCCGCCTATCTTATGTTTAAAATTTTTAACAACTTGTGTCACTGTATCGACTGTCACTTCATCAAATTCAAAGTAGCGGGTCACGTTGTATTCGTGGTAAAAGTTATTTGTCACTATTTCAATGTTATTGTTTATATCTTTTATGCTCTTAACAAAAAATCTATTAAGATTATTAGCTATATCTTAACCAATTTCATATACTTTATTATCGATTTCGATCTTTCGAATTAGAGACTTTTCTTTTTTCAAATTTACAGTGTCTTTTAGACATTTCCACATGTGTTTACTATTTTTGCTATTTATCGAGATTTTATATTCTTGGTATCTAGTCTTCTTAATTTTAATTAATTTTTTGTATTGCTTGTTTATAGTTTTGTACTTCACCCAGTCACCGCTAACTTGACTAACTTGATAAATTTTATACAGGCTATTTTTACACTTATTTAAATCTGTTAACTCTCGATCATACCATTTGTTCATGAGTTTCACTTCAATTTGTTTTTCAAAAGTTAAAGATTTCATAGCGTGCACCATTACATCATTTACTATTCGAACTTTTTCTTCTACTGATACCATTTTCAGTAAACTCAGGTTATAGTTTCGGAATAAATTCAAAAGATTATCAGCACTGTAGTATTCCCATGAGGTTATACACTTTTTAAACGTATTTGGTATTCTTTCTTTGGCATCAGATTAAATCTAATTGTTTCGTGGTCAGATATTTTATTGTTATCAAGTCTCTCACAATTAATGTTATCACTGTTTGAGTATAATAAATCAATCCTTGTTTGGGAGGTTTCTGTGATTCTGGTATTGAAATTTATTTTTTGAGTTATGCATACATTTGTTAGAGTATCATTTAAGCTATTTCGGATTGTAGTATTTCTGTTCATGTCTACTTTGAAATCTCCTATGAGGATATTACTCTCAGTGGGTACAAATTTAAATAAAATACTTTCATTTAAATAATATATAAAATCAATATCATTACTATTAGGGGAATGGTATAATAATCCGATACACCATTTTGCACCATTGTTCCTTATTTTAAAGATTATGCACCACACATTTTGGCTTATACTGCTGTTGTATATCTTGTATGTATTTACTGTTTCCTGCACGTAAATAAGTACACCGCCAGTATGTCTGCTGTGCGAGTCGCATCTAATTATATTGTAGTTAATTATTTTTAATTCGCTTTCCTCTATATCACATGTAGTTCTAGATTCGGAGCATAATAAATAAATGGATTTTTTTCATATATTAGCATCTCAAGTTCATATTTATTAGCTAAGATGCTATTTATATAAAGATATATGCCTACTAGTTGCTATTTACGATTTGGCTTTTTTGTTGGCAGTATTTTGTATATTTTGTATTAGCACTAAATGCAGAATGATTGACATCAACGTCTAATAACTTCTTTTGCACTAGTTCGTAGCAGTTAACACATTTTATTACTTCAGACTTACAGTCTTTTTCGTTGTGTGCACCACCGCACTTTACACATGCAATTTTATTCGTACATTCACTGGCTTCATATACTTTTATTATTTTGATTTCATTTCTGTCATTCATTTCATTTTGTTTTATTAAACATTCTACAATTCTTTCTTCACTTAGTTTACTTGTTAATCCCAACACCTTAACCATTTTATTTTTTGTTTGGTTTCTTACCTTTTCAACTTCGTATTTTTCACCGATCTGTTCACTTATTTTCTTTTGCACTGTTTCTAATGCATTTCCATCGGTGCATTCAACAATTATGCCGTCACTGTTTATTACTCTCACATCTTTAATCAGATATTCTGTCGGCTCAATGACCGATTTAAGAGCATTTTTTGTTTCTTTGTTGTTTTTCTTTACATTGCCTTTTGGTTTAATGACTACTTTGTTGACATTTTTCTTTGCTGCT
Organism: Eurosta solidaginis; assembly: GCF_040869045.1. Classification (NCBI taxonomy): domain Eukaryota; kingdom Metazoa; phylum Arthropoda; class Insecta; order Diptera; family Tephritidae; genus Eurosta; species Eurosta solidaginis. The sequence goes on along the minus strand of NC_090319.1, from coordinate 206,337,584 downwards.
TGTGCATATGTCGGTTTGTTCTTAAGATTACTATCCACATTTATTGCATTTAAATTAGTTGTGCTTTGTTCACTCTGTAATTTAGCCTTTGCAATGTTATTGTTTAGCTCTTTGGTTACTTCTTGAACTATTTGTTGTTTCAAAATAACACTTAGTTCATTTACTAAGTCGCTCTTAAATTTTTGACACTTCCTATTTAAAATATCATGAACAATTTCTTTCACATCGTTTTTCTTCAATTTATTTTGTTCGGTTTTTAAATTATGTGTTTTATTTCAACAAATTTCATATTAGTGCTAGATAAGCTACATTCATTGCAAAACCATTTAATATTGAGGTTTTCATTTTGCACTTTTAATTCTGCTCTCTTAATATTGCTGCATTTAAGGCAATAACTTTTACCGCAGCCCCCATGACACTCCACGATCACGTCCATGAGCGACAATTTCGCTGTGCAATCACAACATTCGGAAGGCATTTTAAACGGCACTTCAGATATCGTTTATGTAAAAGAATTTCCGCTGATTATCAATAAAATTTTGTATAATAAAATAGAGTCATTGTCTCTTACTTCTTTAAAGCTATCACTTTAGATAATTTATATCATATATGATACATTTTTCACTGACTTTCACTCTGCTCAAGACAAACACTTCCTTTTCGTTCGCGCATTATGCTGCGAATCTATGGGGGTCCTTTTGTGTGGTATGGCCAGACGCCAGAGTTATGGCAAGCAATAGTCAAATCGATACACCCACTGTAACTTTTCTGTAGCGTAATCCAAAATCGCAGAAACTTTCTTCACAATTGAATCAGAACAACTAGTAGGCTAATTGTGTATTTTATTTGACATATAAGATATATCGAGTTAGTGGTACACAGTAATTTCATTGAGGTTTTTAATTTCAAAAATTAATATCTATCTAAAATAAAAGGTTGAAAATTGTGCTCGTGTGGATGTTGAAAATGGCTCGTATATTAACCTGGGTCGATTTGTATGGACGAAAGTTAACCTATATCGCGCCATCGATTTTTAGATAGGATTTGGGTTCAGGAAAAAAAGTTACACTACGCATACCCAAAAAAATTATTTTTGAGCCTGCAAAATTTCAACGATTTTTGATTTTTGACAAATGCAAAATTGGTAAATTCAGTTTTTTGAAAAAGAATTTCTTTTATGGAGATTTAGAAGAATTTTGGTCGAAAAGTCGATTTTTTTTGCAGGCTCAAAAATTATTTTTTTGAGTATGCGTAATGGAATTTTTTTCCTGAAACCAAATCCTATCGAAAAATCGATGGCGCGATATAGGTTAACTTTCGTCCATACAAATCGACTAATGTTAATATACGGGCCATTTTCAACATCCATACGAGCACAATTTTCAACCTTTTATTTTAGATAGATATTAATTTTTGAACTTAAAAACCTCAATAAAATTACTGTGTACCACTAACTCCATATATTTTATATGTCAAATAAAATACACAATTAGCCTACTGTAGCATTATACGTCATACCCATCTATGTAATACACTTGCGGCATTACGCATCATGAACTTCTATGCCAAATACATTTTACTAATAATCATATTACAATATTATCCAACATAAATTATTGAACTAACCCAGCGGTTAGCTAACATCAATGGAATGCCGAATATGAAACCCCTGTCCGTTCACAGCTAATAAATTTTGGTTATTACATACAACCAATTATGGGAACTAACCAAAATACTCGCATCGATCTGCCGACGTTGCGAACTGGCATACAAACTTACATGTATGCATAGTATTAACCAAAGTACTTCCATTGATCTGCTGACGTTGCTAACAACGTATACAAATCTACATGTATGGAGTCAGGCATACAAAACTACATGTATACAAAGACTGTATACAAACTTACATGTATGCATACATGTACATATTTTTAGTTATTAGTATTAGGATATTTGTAAATGTGTAGGTTAAGTAATTAGCTATAAAAAGAGAAAGAATTTATTTAATAAAGAAGAATTAATGTTTGACCACTGAAGGCTTAACATCTTTCATTTCTAAACATTTCATGGCGATCCTGCCAGCCTGATCTTAAATTAGCTGAAAATTTGCTCTTAAGCAAAATTAGCTAGATCTTGCTGGAGGAAAAAATCCTGACGGATTTGGATAAAAATCTGAAAGGTCCTGCCAAGTTTAAAACATAGAGACAATTCTTTTTGAGATCATGTTGGATAAAAATCCTGCACAGAGGAAAAGGAGCAATAATTACATCGCAAGCTAGATCAACCCAACGTAACTTGGTATGACAGCTACCATTAATATTTTAATGGACTTTTGGCAAATTCGAATAAATTCATGGTGGTTATCTGGATCAATTAGTTATGAACGTTTTTTGAAGCAAAATAATGGAAGCTCAATAATAAATTAAACGCATAAATGGAGTGGAATAATCATAATATGTGGCCGGACACTAAATAAATGCAGAGTAGCAAACCAACAGGACATAATGGATAATACGACTGGCAGCGAATGTTATGTATATTAGGTATATTTAAATTATTTAAATTTTTAGAATAAATTGAGCGGCCTTTATGGATGCTAAACTATGAGCAAAAACGAAAGTTTTTGCTTAGGGATTTTTTTTTAAACAAAATAGAAAAAAAAAATGTAAAACACTTCTTTTTTCACAAAAGTTTTTTTTTCTGCAAGAAAATCAAAATGTACTAAATTTTAAAGAATTTTTTTTTTTGCTTGAAAAAAGAATATAAGGAAAAAGATTGAAGCCCAATGTGGCGTAGAAAAAAAATAAACAATACTTTGAAAAAAAATTTTTTTCAATTTTAAGAAATGTCAAAAATATTAAATTTAAAAATTTTTTTTATCAAAAACTTTAGAAACAAATTTTTCTATAATAAAGAAAAATAAATCAGCAAAATGTCATCAAAATTAATTCTTAAAATATTTTGTATATAAAAAGAAAAAAAGAAAAATTACTATTTCTAAAATCTAAAGAAAAATATTAGTTACTTTGTAAAATTAATTAAACAATAGAAAATAAAAATTAGAAAATTTTTTTTAAATACCTAAATCAGAAATGAAAAATTCTAAAGTAAATCAAAAATTACAATTTTAGAAGTAAATTGTTAAAATGTCAATTAATTAAATATAGTAAATTTATTAAAAATCAATGAATATCAAGAGTAAAATGGAATGCATAGGATACAAGAATAAAATCGAAAAATTTTATTAAAAATTTAAATTTAGTTCATTACTCATAGAAGCAGGAAGATAGCCAAAATTTCTTGGTGGACAAAAATAGCCCAAGGCATTATGATAGCCATAGCTGGCTATGAATTTGGCAAAGAAACCTCTGTAGAGGAAATAGTTGACAACAAATTGGTAAAATATGAGCCACAAGCCCAAGTGGACACAAAAACTACAGACATTTGGCTAGGTGCTTTAATATGCACGATAGGGCTATTAATCATAGCGATAGCCGCTATTCTTAAAAACTATATGAAAATCAAATATAGGCAAATGAATAACGTGCAACAGCGCGTCTAAAAATTTTTTTTTCTATGTCCAAATTTCCAAACTCAAAGTTGAGGAAGAGCAATATACAAGTCAAGTAAAAGTAACCTTCAAATGTCTCAATTGACAGTAAAGACAGCTTTATTAGCCCCGCCTAAATTCAACGGCAAATCAAGAATCGGCATAATTCCCATGAAGGCTCCTGATATCTTTAAAAATCAGGAAGCAATTCCAAAAACTCACAGTAGTTCACATGGAAATACCAACCACGAAGGACAGCACGGTCGAAAATTTATACCAAAAACAATAATTCTTTCAAATTATACCTGAAAAAGAAAACTAAACCCTGTTACGTGGTTGATTTTTTGGGGTAAGGCGAAGGTGGCGTGTGGCATGGTTGCTGGCCCCTGCTAGCTCGTCGAATGGGGTGGGCTTCTGCTCACCAGCCTTACCAATAACTACGACAACAAAATTATGAGAGTCATGCCTGATAAAATTTATTAAGGAGAGACAAGTCCAAGAGGTAGAAGCAGAGGAAGAAGCAGAAGAAGAAGTGTTAAAGAAAGGAAGCCCGTCCAAAGTCAGGGGGAGTCTACCCACCCTCTTCAGCGTATTGTACGCGAAGCCATGGGCGCTGTGCTGACTCCTCGTATTTTACAGCGCCCCCAAAACCTGACCCAAGTCCGTCCGTCTGAAGGTCCCTCAAGTCATGTCGACAATTGCCAAGTCGTCACCCCTACTTCCCCTCCATTACCCAGGTGCAACACCCTCAACAAAGGCCTACGAAACTTAGCCTTCCATCTTTTCAAATGCAAAAATTTTCAGACACGGAATTTCATCTTTCTAATACGTACAATTTTTATTTATTTATTCAAATTATTGATATTATCGCTACCCTATTTTCACAAAACTTCAACTGTGATTCTACTCTAACATTTAAATAATTCGATTCCAAATTTGATTATAACCTAGCATTAAATTCAATTTTCTTAGACTTAACCTTACACCTAACTATTTCCTATCTTTATTAAATTCAATTTCTTAAACAAAATAGAAAAAGAAAGATAATTCAAATGCAAAAAAAACTTACAGGCAAAAAAAGATCATGAACCAAAAGAATGAAAAGAAAAAAAAAAACAAAAAAAACGCGGCCAGCCAAAAGCTGAACACCCTAGTATGTGCGATCCTTTTTCCTCCCTTGTTTCCCCCTTTTTTTTCTAGACTCTTACCCAAGATACGTCTTTTTAAGATAACTCGCCCACATTCATATGTATCTTGTCGGACAAATAAGAATTCATTTGAAATTCTTCCCACCTCTAATCCCTGACCTAGGTTCGTATGTTCTTAATGTGTATATAAATGCCAGTGTGCATAGGTACATAAAAAAATGGAACACACAATATCACTCACCTGATCACTTCAGCGTTGTTGGTACCAGCAAGCCGCAGAGAATATGTGGAGGAGAACCAAAAAATACAGAAGAGAACCTAATACACAGAGAACCTACATACTTTGCCCAAGCAGGGTTCAGTGGGATTTAGAATTGAATGCTGGTCTCATTCACTCGTGATAGCGGGCAACGAGTGAATCATCCACGGCAATTATCAATAAATATGAAAGAAAATCAAAACAGCAAAAATAAAAAAAAACGGGAAACTATTTTAGTATTTTTTTCTTTGTTTGGAGGCTGCCGTTAGTAAGCCGCGAATTTGTTATCTTTTATGTGGATCAAAAAAAAAACGCGAAGGAAAAGTGACGAAAAAAGGAAGGAAAATTCGGAAACCAAAAATGAGTGCACGTCGACGACCATGTGCTAAACCAAAAACGCAAGCAAGCAAAGAAGTCGTAAATAAAATCAAGTAGGTTATCGAACGAAAAAAAATTAGTGCGGAAATTTTGAAACCCAAAAAAACAAATGTGTACAATTCCAAATAATAAAAAAAGGAAAGAAAGAAAACAGAGTTTGATTTAGTGGCTCCGGTGGCGGTCGGCGTTGGCCCGCTGCTGAATAGCTGGTTGCGCTGCCAGCGATACGTCGCTGCGCTGCCGGTGGTGTTGGCGTCGGCGTTAGCAGCGTTTGGTGAATGTGACGTTGCTGTCGTCGCCGCTCCTGTTGCTCTGCCTCTTTTGCCACTGACGCTGTTGTTGGCGCTAATAACGAGTGTTGGCGTTGTCTCCGTGCTCTGGAGTGGTGACCCAATCCCGGTGTATATCTCTCCCCCTCTTTGGGTATGTGTGGAACAGAACTCCCCCGTTGCTATGTATTGGCGGTCGTTGCACCTTGAGCTATTTCCCAAATCTCATTTGTATACTGGTGTGTATAGCCAAACTTGAGGTTTTTAAGGATTTGGCCTCTATCTGCGTCCTGCAACTAATAATCTGTAAAGATATACAAAGGAAAAGATACATACATTTTGGGGAATATTCATGTATCTGGTCTTCGACATTATGTACACACTGGTATGCTTTCTTGGCCACGATTATTAACTTTTTTTCTGTTGGGCGTGTATACATTGGCCAATGAATTTGACCACCGGCATGTAAGTGCGTATATATATATATACCTCTGCAATTTATTTTATCGAATTTTTCCTCTAGTTTAACTTGATTTGGATTTTATTGAACTTTATTTTCTCTATACTTTACTTCTTATTTAGCTTAATTTTCATTTAACTTAATTTTTTATTTAATTTTCCTTTCGACCAATTTTACATTTATGCTATTTAATTTAATCTTAGGTTTTTTTTCTCATTTTTATTTAATTTTATCTGCATTTTACTAGGCGTTTATTTTATTTTCTTTAATTTAATCTGGTTTTCGGTTTATTTGGCTTCTATTTAATTTGATTTTGCTTTAATTTAATTTTTATTCAATTTGGTTTTTGTTTTATTTACTTTAATTTTAATTTTTAATTTAATTTAATCCACTTTTTATTTAATTTAATTTTTATTTGTCTAAATTTTTATCTAGTTTAAGTTTTATTTAGCTTAATTTAATTTTCATTTATCTTAGTTTTTGGTTTTATTTAATTTAATTTAATTTTCATATAAGTTAGTTTTTTTTGGTTTTATTTAATTTAATTTAATTTTTCATATAAGTTAGTTTTTATTCATTTTAATTTTTATTCGCTTGAGGTTTTAAATAAATTTTATGGGCTTCACCTTTTTTTTTGTTTTTCACTAATTCCACTTCATAACACATACATATATATATGTGTATATGCACTTACCTGTAACAGGACTTACAGCGGCTTCCTTCCAGTTGTCTGGGCTTTCAGTATATAAACTGCCCACAACAGTTAAAGAAACTTTTATTAAATTTGTTTCTTTTGTTTCAAAAATAGCGCGCACTTTTTTAATTTAAATTTAGGCGAGACTTAGGTTCGCGACCGCACACTTCCACTACTATTTCTGCTCTGTATTTTGGATTCTAGTTACATAATGATCGAACCCTGAGTTCGTATCCAAATGGCATTTCCCTACAACTGTCTTACGAATTTACACGCACACATATGTATCTGGCCTCGTTTGCATTCACACACACAGTCACACCGTGAGTACACGTAGATACCCTTTCACTAATGTTGCGCAACACGAGCGCATACCCGGTTGCAATACATTTTCACTTGCAGCATAAAGGCTGGCGTAACAGGCTCGCACCCGTCGATAGTGCCTGCACCGTGGAACGTTTGCGTAGAAGAAATTCAGACGCCGCCTTTGGCGTATTCTTTGCCCTTCTTGCCCAATGTGTGGCCTCGACCCACGACCCCATGCCGGGCTAGTGATCTAGGTCAGGTTAAGTAACGCATGGCTAAGGGTTTGTGTAACTATGTCTCCTACGTACGCATTCATCTACGGACTATGTCACAGTGTCTACTTCTACTTTCAAATCCTTCTATTTCATTAAATATCACAGGGTAATTAGAGTAAATAATCAATGGGTGGAAGAGCCAAATATCACAGGGTTTAAGGTAACAAAATTTAACAATGTATAAAAAAATGAAAAATATCACAGCAAAATAAGGTATAAATAAGGAAATAAATTAGTAAAATAAACAAATAAATAATTACATACACTAGTATATGGGATTGTCAAGTGCTTATATTCCTGGTCAAGTGGGTGTATACGTATTGCGATTCACTGGGTATTAAACTGCAGAAATAGGTCAATATATGTATGAATAAATAACTAAATGGGTTAAATTAAAAATATAAAAAAAAACAAACTAACTAAATAAATGAATAAGTACATAAATACATTCACTAACATTTAACAAAAATAGTCAGAGTTTGCTACAAACACTAGGTATACATGCCACATTTAACACAGAACAGATATTTTATTTCGCAAAAATGTCTTTAGCATGGTATACCCCGATCTTTTTCCCTTTGAATCACTAAGTTCGTACATGGCGTTCCCAATCGCTTTCAAGACTATACATTTGACTTGTTTGGGGGCCAACTTGGCATTGTAATTTTCAATCTGCGAACTCTGTTTGAAGTTTCGGCGGTATACCACATGTCCGATTTGAAACCTTACACCTCTACTCCTCGTATCATACACTTTTCTACTGCGCTCGTGGGCTAACTGCAGCTCTTTTTTAATCTTGTCTCTAAGCAATTGCAACCTGTCACTGCTTGCCTCCACTTCGCAATCAACATCCTTCAGTGAGCCCAACTTCCGGTATAGCTCGTATGATGCTGCATGCAGTATCATAGGCACACCGAAAGTTGCCTGATATGGTGACATATTGATTGCGGAGTGGACCGCACTTCGAAGAGCGGCGTTCGCTAATATACCGATCCCAATTCTTTTGATTCTCATGAATAAAAGATCTTATAATTTGCAACACCGATCGGTTTACTCTCTCTGCGGCGTTGCCTTGCGGGGAATAGAAAGCTGTTTTGATATGGGTGGTACCATGCTTTTCTAAGAACGTGTTGAAAGTTCCTGAAATGAATTGCCTTCCATTGTCCGAGTGGATGTATTCGGGTACCCCGAATATATGGATGACTTCCCGTTCAAGGAATCTTACTACCTCGGCTTCTGTCGCTTTGCGCATAGGCTTCAAGAACACAAATTTCGTAAAATGATCTAAACATACAAACACATACACATTACCATCACACGTACGAGGATAAGGACCCATAAAATCTACAAACAGACGCTGAAAAGGCCGTTCGGTTATATGCTGTTTCCCCATAAGGGGTCTGTGAAAAACATTTTGCGTCTTGTTGGCCGAACATACTTCACATTCTTTTATAAAAGCATAAACTTCTGACACCATTCCTGACCAATAATATTTTTCGCGCAACCGAGACAAGGTCTTATGGACACCGCCGTGACCTGCTGATAGAGAGCTGTGAACAGATTGAACAAGTCCCGGTCGTAGTTCTGAAGGAACCCAAAGCTTCCAGGCATGGTCCGCTTGAAGTACATCCCCACGGTCAACTGCGTCCGTTTGTATACGTATCCGTCAGACACGCATACGTCAGGTAATTTTTCTTTATTATCTATCACTGTTTTTACTAATTCTCTGTATTCTTCAGATTTGAAATATGGCGATTCTAAACATACATCAACCATTCTCTCACTTGGTATCAACTCTTCCATATCCATCCTGGATAAGGCATCAGGTACAACGTTTTGTGACCCTTTCCTGTGTTTGATATTAAAATCAAAGCTTTGTAGTTTGAGGCTCCATCTCGCGAGTCGTCCAGAAAGGTCCTTTTGATTCATGAGCCACTTTAGGCTCGCGTGGTCTTTTATAATGGTGAAGGGCAAACCCTCCACATAAGATCGAAATCTTTTAACGCTTAGGACTGCCGCGTAGCATTCCAGCTCCGTAATGCTATAATTTTTTTGGGCTTTATTGAGTTTTGCTGACACATATGCTATCGGTCGTTCGTTATTGTCCTCGTCTAGTTGGAAAAGCACCCCGCCCACGCCGTCTGTTGATGCATCACATTGAATGTAAAAGTGTCTGTTAAAGTCCGGGTGTATCAGTACGGGTGCCGATATCAAGCTTTGCTTAAGTTGGTCGAATGACCTTTTGGCATCGTCAGTCATCGAAAATTTCTTTATCTTTTCCTTAGTAAGACAGTCGTGCAGCGGGGCTGCAAAAGTCGCGTAATCTTGTATGAAACGTCGGTACCAGCCTGACATGCCTAAGAACCGCCGCAACTGTTTAGGGGTTTTGGGCTCAGGGAAGTCCCTCACTGCCGCTACTTTGTTCGCATCTGTTCGGATACAGCCGTCTCCCACAACGTACCCGAGATATCGGACCTCTTTGTAGCAAAATTTATTTTTTTCAACATTTATCGTTAAGTTTGCTTCGCGTAGACACCGAGCGACCTTTTCTAACAAACATATATGGGACGAAAAATCTTCCGAACACACTAACAAATCATCAAGGTACAAAAATACACATTCACGTAACGAAGCGGGTATAACCTTGTCCATTAACCTACACATTCTCTGGGCCGCGCTGCACAGTCCAAAGGGCATAACTGTAAATTGATACAGGGGTCTTCCTGGCACAGTGAACGCTGTCTTCTCCCTAGACTTCTTTTCTAACGGAATCTGCCAGAAGGCATCCTTCAAGTCTATGGCTGATATATAGTGTGTGTTTTGCAGCCGGCTAAGAATTCCGTCAATATGAGGGAGTGGGTAGGCGTCTTTGACAGTTCTCTCGTTTACCTTACGCGCGTCAAGGCAAAGTCAGTTTTTCGCGCTTTTGACTACCAGTGATACTGGTGAGTTCCAACTACTGTTGGATTCCTCTATCACACCCATACTCAACATCCTATCTAGCTCAGCATATATGAGTTTTTGTATGGCGGGTGAAATAGGGTAGTGTCGCTGTTTAACCGGGAGATTCCCATCGCTCACTTCTATAAGATGTTCTTCTAACCCTGTTCTGCCTAATCACAAGACAGCGAACGACGGAAATTGTGCTTTTACTTGCTCTAATGCCCCGGTCTGGTCGGGGGTCAACGTATGTTGGACTGCGTGAAATGAGTGGTCACCCTCTGCGGGTACGAGCTCTGCTACGGTCGTGTGGGAGGGACGTGTCATGGGACCTCTGCTCACTACGTTCAAGTTGAACACCCTCCAGAAATCTATCCCGAAGTACACCTCCTGCTGCAATCCTGGCACTATTAAAAATTCTAGCTCCCTACACATGTCATCCCATTCCACTGGTAATGTTATCACGCCTGTTACTGCCGTTTCCCCTCGGTTTGCCGTTCTTATACACTGCTTTTCTATGGGGAGAATCCTTTCTTCCTGCCCTTTCAGGAAATTTTCGCTATTCTTCCCCAGGCAACTCGCTCCTGCGCCTGAGTCCAACAACGCCAAAGCCTCCTTACCTCCTATCCTAGCCTGTGCGAAAAACCTATTATCACCCTTTAAAGAGACTATTCTTTTATAGTTTTTTCTCCTTTCCCTCATCTTTTCAATTTTTCTAAAATTCCTGCTTCTTCTCCTTTCTGATATTGCCTCGCAAAATAGTCTCCTCCGGGCTTCTGCATATTCTAATTTTCTCATATGCAAGCTCTTTAATTCTCGTTTCTTTCTTAAATCTAAATTAATTTTAGCTACATCACTATTGTTTTCCCTCTTCAAGATCCTTATGCACCGTTGCCCGGGCGATCCTTCCCCTGGCTGAGTCCCCCGGTCATCTCTGCCAGATTCCCCTTTCCCTTGGGTGGCTTGAAAACGCAGAAGGAACTATCCCCGCCACTCGAAAAACAAACCATGTTGTGGAAACTCGATTTGCATTTTGTTTCCTTATTGGCTTCAGCCGGGTTTTTAATGAAATAATCGAACGGCATCCCACACGAGAAGCACAACATCAAGTGAAAGGGGGAGGGACAGAAAGAGTTGATGGTGGGTTTTGGGTCGCTTGTAGACGCGGGGACAGGTACCCACGCGGTGCTACATTCTGTGCCCTGTGGTCAGGGAGCTGGCCACCGTTCAAATCACTCTTAAAAGGATTCCCCATCGCTTCTAGTGGCTTGGCGTTACCCCCATCCTCCGCGAGCGAATGGTCAGGGTAAGCCAGCTCACTTATCCCCCCTTTGGACCTACCCCGGTTTTTCTTAATTACTTTCTCTGCCCGCCGACATTCTGTCTTTAGCTCGGCTAGTGTGTCCATTTTCGACGAGAAAGTCAGTTTTGCCAAGTATGGTTTCAGGTTACCCTTTATGATCCCTACTAATTATTTCTCGGGTATTCTTTGTCGAAGCCTAAACGTTAAATTATGCACTTCCCCATAGAAATCATCAAATCCCTCCGTCGCCAACTGCTTACGTTCCATTATTTGGCGAATCACCTCATAATCGGACTCTGCGGTCTTGAAGTGGGCTAGCAGTTCCGCCTTCAACTCCGGATATCCGAAGTTGGAGTCTTCGGCATGGTCCTCCAGCACCTGCCAGTACCACTTCAAAGCCGCACCCGCCACGAGGCAATGAAAATCCGTAAACAGCTGGTGATGGGAGATTTGATGCTGTATCCTCATCTTCTCGATCCGGAACAAAAAACTTTCTACAGATATTCCCTTATCTGTACCGTCGAATTTGATATGCCACTTTTCGAGGTCCATCTTCTTCCAACGTGGTGTCTCTTGAGTGGCATTACCTCTTCCATCTGTATGTGGTTCCTTGCCATTGGCACCGATTCTTGTTCCGGCTCCGCTAACTTGACTCCTGTAATTCGGCGTGGATGCCTGTGCGGAGCGATGATCCAGGGGCTGGGTGCGGGATATTTCAACCTCCGTTAATCGACCACTCAGGCCGTTCACTGTCGTCTTCATTTTATTAAACTCAGTTGTAAACAGGGCCATGATATCGTTTTGCTGAGCTACCATTGCCATTAGGCGGCTCAGCGGTTCAACATTCGCATCAGTGATGGTTATTCCACTTCCGGCAGGTCTTACTGCCTCGGTTGTCGCGGCGGTTGATCTCGGCGCCGCTGCAGGATCACCGCCCCCACAAGCACCATCTTCAGTGTTTTCTGACATGTCCGATATTGCGTCGATTTTATGGTCAAAACTCAAACTGGCTTCGGGCTGGTTTACCACAACCTGAGTTCTGAAGGACACACTAGCGTCGCACGCAGTTCCCTCCCCTAATGAACTGAAAATGCGGGCAGCACAGCGATTGAAGTAGTCCGTAGGGACGAAGTCCACCCGGTGCTCAATACCCATGTCAATCTGGTTGAATAGTGAGCCAACCACCTGATTTTCAAGTGCCCGCGCAAAGCCGCGAGTAAGTATCCTATCTCTGGCAAACAAACCCAGACCACCAGCCACTCTCTCCTCCCTATCGTCTTCCTCCGACATGTACCCAGGCTCCTACGACCCAGTCACACCTCTCACTCACACGAAGGCAGATTCAAAGTCGGAACGAACTCAGGTACTTAGACCGTCAGGGATCCCCAACCAAAATTCCGTTCCAAGACGATTTAAAAAATTAAATATAATAGAAAAAAATTACAAATAAATGAACAAAGTTTCACGTACTTAAGCCTGAATTCAAATTTCAAAAACTTCCGAAAAATAATTGCAAAATTGAAATTAAAAGAAACGGTTATATAACAAAATTTCACTAACTCGAATTTCAAACTAGCATTCAGTAAAAAAAAATCCAAAAAAGTTATGTTGAATCGAATGATGCAAACCAGTATTGATATTACCGATTTGCGAAACTGAATTTGATTCAATTTGCCAACGCAAAATTTGGATAGATGAAAAAAAATTAAAAATAATAAAATAATGAAAAGGAGCAATTCAATAAAGTTTTTATTTTTTTGTTTTTAGAAGATGGCTAAAAAAAGAAGAGGAAAGAAATACCAAAACTAGAAATTCATGAAATTAAGTTCAACTTCCGATTTCGAAGGTAAAGATGAACATCGATATCAAAAAAAATTTAAATTTACGGGGCTTAAACCTAAAATCAAAACTCGAGTAAACAACTTTTTAACCGCTTTTATAGGATAAAAAGAAGAGTAATAATAAAACAATAAAAAAATAATAAAAATGAAATTCGCCAAATCCAATTTCAATCCAAATTTCCACAATAGGATTTACGAAATTTACCTATATTTCAACTTTCCAAGTAAAAATAAAGATCGAAAATTTTCTATATTCGAATTAAATTAAATACTAGTATTAAATATTGAGGAAAAATTCCACTAAATTAACTTTTAATTCAGTTTAAAAACAAACAATAAAAATTATAATTTAATGAAAGGTCGCTCCAAAAAAAATTATGATTTAATGATAACGAGAAAAAAAAAAAAACAATAATTAATTATATTTGTTTTAATTCAAATATGATCCAGACCGAGACAAATTCTCCCGTTTAACCCAACCGAAAATATGCAGAGATTTAGTTATATATGTATATTTTTGTGTATAAGTATATATATTTAATATAAGAGACTCTTACCCAAGATACGTCTTTTTAAGATAACTCGCCCACATTCATATGTATCTTGTCGGACAAATAAGAATTCATTTGAAATTCTTCCCACCTCTAATCCCTGACCTAGGTTCGTATTTTCTTAATGTGTATATAAATGCCAGTGTGCATAGGTATATAAAAAAATGGAACACACAATATCACTCACCTGATCACTTCAGCGTTGTTGGTACCAGCAAGCCGCAGAGAATCTGTGGAGAACCAAAAAATTCGTACGCATACCTACATACTTTGCCCAAGCAGGGTTCAGTGGGATTCTGAATTGAATGCCGGTCTCATTCACTCGTGATAACGGGCAACGAGTGAATCATCCACGGCAATTATCAATAAATATGAAAGAAAATCAAAACAGCAAAAATAAAAAAAACGGGAAACTATTTCTAAATTATTTCAGTATTTTTTTCTTTGTTTGGAGGCTGCCGGTAGTAAGCCGCGAATTTGTTATCTTTTATGTGGATCAAAAAAAAACGCGAAGGAAAAGTGACGAAAAATTCGGAAACCAAAAATGAGTGCACGTCGACGACCATGTGCTAAACCAAAAACGCAAGCAAGCAAAGAAGTCGTAAATAAAATCAAGTAGGTTATCGAACGAATAAAAATTAGTGCGGAAATTTTGAAACCCAAAAAAACAAATGTGTACAATTCCAAATAATAAAAAATAGGAAAGAAAGAAAACAGAGTTTGATTTAGTGGCTCCGGTGGCGGTCGGCGTTGGCCCGCTGCTGAATAGCTGGTTGCGCTTCCAGCGATACGTCGCTGCGCTGCCGGTGGTGTTGGCGTCGGCGTTAGCAGCGTTTAGTGAATGTGACGTTGCTGTCGTCGCCGCTCCTGTTGCTCTGCCTCTTTTGCCACTGACGCTGTTGTTGGCGCTAATAACGAGTGCTGGCGTTGTCTCCGTGCTCTGGAGTGGTGACCCAATCCCGGTGTATATCTCTCTCCCTATCTGGGTATGTGTGGAACAGAACTCCCCCGTTGCTATGTATTGGCGGTCGTTGCACCTTGAGCTATTTCCCAAATCTCATTGGTATACTGGTATGTATAGCCAAACTTGAGGTTTTTAAGGCTTAAGCCTCTATCTGCGTCCTGCCACTAATAATCTGTAAAGATATACAAAGGAAAAGATACACTTGGTAAATTTTGGGGAATATTCATGTATCTGGTTTTCGACATTATGTACACACATATATGCTGGTATGCTTTTTTGGCCACGATTATTAACTTTTTTTCTGTTGGGCGTGTATACATTGGCCAATGAATTTGCACACCGGCATGTAAGTGCGTATATATATATATACCTCTGCAATTTATTTTATCGAATTTTTCCTCTAGTTTAACTTGATTTGGATTTTATTGAACTTTATTTTCTCTATACTTTACTTCTTATTTAGCTTAATTTTCATTTAACTTAATTTTTTATTTAATTTTCCTTTCGACCAATTTTACATTTATGCTATTTAATTTTATCTTAGGTTTTTTTTTCTCATTTTTATTTAATTTTATCTGCATTTTGCTAGGCGTTTATTTTATTTTCTTTAATTTAATCTGGTTTTCGTTTCATTTGGTTTCTATTTAATTTGATTTTGCTTTAATTAAATTTTTATTCAATCTAGTTTTATTTACTTTAATTTTAATTTTTAATTTAATTTAATCCACTTTTTATTTAATTTAATTTTTATTTGTCTAAATTTTTATCTAGTTTAAGTTTTATTTAGTTTAATTTAATTTTCATTTATCTTAGTTTTTGGTTTTATTTAATTTAATTTAATTTTCATATAAGTTAGTTTTTATTCACTTTAATTTTTATTCGCTTGAGGTTTTAAATAAATTTTATGGGCTTCACTTTTTTTTTTTTTTTTTTCATCACACATACATATATATATATGTATATGCACTTACCTGTAGCAGGACTTACAGCGGCTTCCTTCCAGTTGTCTGGGCTTTTCAGTATATAAACTGCCCACAACAGTTAAAGAAACTTTTATTAAATTTTTTTTTCTTTTGTTTCAAAAATAGCGCGCACTTTTTTAATTTAAATTTAGGCGAGACTTAGGTTCGCGACCGCACACTTCCACTACTAGTTCTGCTGTGGATTTTGGATTCTAGTTACATAATGATCGAACCCTGAGTTCGTATCCAAATGGCATTTCCCTACAACTGTCTTACGAATTTACACGCACACAGATGCATCTGGCCTCGTTTGGATCCACACACACAGTCACACCGTGAGTACACGTAGATACCCTTTCACTAATGTTGCGCAACACGAGCGCATACCCGGTTGCGATACATTTTCATTTGCAGCATAAAGGCTGGCGTAACAACCCCGTGCCAGTGGAGATACGCAAAATACACAAAAAAAGAAAAAAATAAACCAGCCCATAACAACAAGCATGAAGAAAAAGTCACAAAGAGAACATATATATATAATAAAGCGCTATATAAATTTGTAATAAAAGACTAGTCGAGCTCATTTTCATCTTAGGATAAAAAAATGGTAGCGTAGAAAATTTTCAAGCAACCAGATTGTTGAGGAAGTTATTGACTTAGGACAATATTCGACCAGGCATAAAAGAAATGCCGGCAATCCAGGACTTGAAATTTATAAGTAAAACACAGTTGTCCTGAGGGACAAATTGGTGAAAATAATTGAATAGTTACTGCAGTAGGCGAATTTATAAAATAATAAATGGTACCCAAGTTCTCAAAGATCAAATAATTGCACTTACCAAAGAGGTTATGCATGTGACAATCGCGGTATAAAAATAAAAATAATTCTTCATAAAAGTCATGGCGATTCTGTCTTGGTGGCCGCCGCAGAAATCGCATGACACATAAGATCAAAGATGTTGCTGGAAAATAGGGAAATTATCGAAAATATAAAAGTAACATTTAAAAGATACGAAACATTTTTCTTTGCACCCACTGTACCTTCCACTCATCCATTAAGAGAACTACTATCGATACATAGCTACCTAGCTCTTCCACCAACTACAGCTACTAAACTTTCCGAATAATTAGCTATAAAATTTTTTATTGGTTCTAAGTTTAATGTAACCCTAATAAAATGATATAACTATGAAAAGGTGTTATTTAATAAAAATAATTAAAGAAATGTATATAAGTATGAGGTGTTTCAGCTATAAAAACTCGCTTTTATAGTATCATTATTTTAGGAAAAATAATTTTTACTCGGGTAAAATAGAATAGGAAATAGTAATAGGAAATATCTTTCTACTTTTTTACGCTAAATAGAATTGAATAGTAGTAAAAAATATTCTTATTTCAATTGACTATAAAATGGTAAGGCGAATACCAATACAAAAAAATCTATTATTAACTCAGAATTTAAGAAAAACCAGGTTCAACCATAGTATTCCAATTTACTCGGTTAGTTAATAAAAATTTCCAAAGACAAGCGGATTTTAAGTGAGTGCACACATTTAAAATTCGCCTATAAAATAAATAAAATATATAAATAAGTAAAATAATTATTAAATTAAAATTTTCAAAAAAGGGATATGCATAAAATGTAAACAATAAATATATCAAGGTCAGCAAATCAGAAACAAAGTACACAATCTCTTTCACTACAATATCAAGTAACAGTAAAATATCAAAATCATTGAAAATACGACAAAGAGTCTTATACAATTGTTTACAAAACAATTGTATAACCCTCTTTTTCTAAGGCGGATGGTGTAGCATTATACGTCATACCCGTCTATGTAATACACTTGCGGCATTACGCATCATGAACTTCTATGCCAAATACATTTTACTAATAATCATATTACAATATTATCCAACATAAATTATTGAACTAACCCAGCGATTAGCTAACATAAATAGAATGCCGAATATGAAACCCTTGTCCGTTCACAGCTAATAAATTTTGCTTATTACATACAACCAATTATGGGAACTAACCAAAATACTCGCATCGATCTGCCGACGTTGCGAATAGGCATACAAACTTACATATATGCATAGTATTAACCAAAGTACTTCCATTGATCTGCTGACGTTGCTAACGACGTAACAAATCTACATGTATGGGGTCAGGCATACAAAACTATATGTATACAAAAACTGTATACAAACTTACATGTATGCATACCCCATTTCCAATGTACATATTTTTAGTTATTAGTATTCAGATATTTATGAATGTATAGGTTAAGTAAATTACTATAAAAGAGAAAGAATTTATTTAATAAAGAAGAATTAATGTCTGACCACTGAAGGCTTAACATCTTTTATTTCTAAACCTTTCACTACTAGTGGTTCTAATTCAATTGTGTAGAAAGTTTCTGCGATTTTGGATTACGCTACAGAAAAGTTACAGTGAGTGTATCGATTTGACTATTGCTTGCCATATCTCTCGCGTCTGGCCATACCACACAAAAGGACCCCATTACAATAATATTTATATAATTTAACACATTTTTTGGTGGCCCATGAGGGGTACCCTTTTCACAATTTCTACCGTGAAATTGCAATTATATTATATGCTTGCTACCATCGCTGCTGCATACAAATAATATCCGGCTTATTCATTATATCATATATATTTCCGATTTCGGCACTCTGCAGTCGGCAGTTGCTATAAGCGCAGATTTTCTTTGGATCGAATCGCTAACGTTTTCATTGGCCAACATCCAACATACATCTACATAAACAAATATATCATTATGTCTACACATATGTAGGTACACGCAGCTGAGAGCAACGCACAACCACATGCATATATCTGAGATACTCCCGAAAGTATGCAATGAGAGAAGCTATAAAATCGTGCAATTGTAGTTACAGCTGAGAAATTTGATAGCTGATGGCCAACTAGTAGATTCTGGAAATAGAAGCGCCTAGAAGACGAGAACGAGGAAATCAGAGAGTATAAAAGACAGCAAATGGAGAGGCGCTGAAATTCAGTTTTGATTAAGACGCTATCTGGCGAGCAATAGCAGTATTATTTATTGTGAAGTACTTTAATAAAGGACATTTTTCCATTATTCAATATTGGAGTTATTTATTCAACAGTTTAGTGATTCGAACTTAGTAAAAGCTTGCAAATAAGGGGAATTGCAAGTAAATTCGTTACAATTGGTGTCAGAAGAGGAATTGTTGAATAAATTCCGAAGATTGGGAATACAACTTGGACATGGCAAAGTTGAGTGAATTGAGGATCCAGCAAATGAAAAAGGAGTTGGAGAACCGTGGATTAAATACAACCGGCAATAAGATCGAACTTCATGCACGGCTACGAGAGGTAATGGAGTCGCAAGGAATTAATGTGGACGAGTATGTCTTTTATCCTGATGGAGACGAGAGAACAACAAAAATTGAAGAGAAAAACGAAACATGGCATACAGTTACGAGCACAGACTTGAACATGATTTTGGCTACAATATCTGCACAAACATCGACAGTAACATCAATGTCGTCGCAAATGTCAGAAATATCGACACAGATTACATCCAAGATGGAAATTCAGCTAGAATCGCAGGAGAACCGTAGAACAGCGAAGATTCAAGAGCAAGAGGCACAAATATCCGAAATGTAGTCTCAAATTTCATCTCAGCTGGAATCGCAGGAGAACCGTATAACAGCGAAGATTGAAGCACAAGAGGTACAAATATCCGAAATGTCGGCGCAAATTTCAGCACAGATATCGTCGCAGATCTCAGCTCAACTGGAAGAGCAAGAACAACGTATTTCCTCGAAGTTGGAGGCTCAAGATACAAAAATTTTACAGTTTGAGGAAAAAATCGAGGCCGAGGTGGATGCTTTGAGAGGACATATCGAGCAGTTGCAACTAAATCGCCCAGCAGGTTCAACGAATAATCAAAAGGTAAAAACATCATCCTTTGACGGTTCTGTTTCTTTCCAGGTCTGTAAGCTACAGTTTGAGAAGACCGCAGCAGTGATCAACTGGAATGCTGAAGATAAAGTTGCTGCACTCTTCGTAGCATTGAAACGACCAGCTGTCGAAATCTTACAGACTATTCCAGAGTACGAACGGAACAGTTATGACGCATTGATGAGTGCTCTAGAGAGGCGATACGGAAGCGAACACAGGAGGCAGATACACCAAATAGAGTTGCAAAAATGTTACCAAAAAGCTAATGAGACTTTGTAAGTGTTTGTTTCGGATGTTGAAAGGTTGGCTCATTTGGCAAATGCGGACGCACCCGTGGAATACACTGAAAGGGTAAAGATTCAGAGCTTTATAAATGGCATGTGGGACGTTGAAATAAAGCGAGCTACATACGCAAACCCAAATCCAACATTCGCAGAAGCGGTGTCACAAGCTCTGATTCAGGAAACAGCGTCACTTCTGTATAAGCCAGTTTTCAAAGCACGCCGTGTGGAAGTAAAAAGGCCAGAGTGGGTAGACGCAATATTGGAGGAGCTGAAAGGATCGCAAAAGTGGAGTGGAAGAGTTATCAAATGCTTCAAATGCGGGAAGCCCGGTCACATTGCACGTCATTACGATCTTGGTCCTAATAGTCCCAACAAAGTGGGTGGCGGTAAACGAAAAGCTGGAGGAGATGAGCAAGAGCGTGTCAGATGTAAAACGAAAACTTGCCCCAGCTATTGAATGTCCTGTGATATCTGTGTCGCAAATTGGAAGAAAATCAAGCAGTCTTGCTGTCAAGTAAAGCTGGATAGCAAGGAGCGTGTATTGACTGTAGATACGGGCGCATCTCATTCCTTAATCCGATCTGACTTGGTCAACAGGAGAGTAAAACCGTTACCTGGAGCAAGGTTGTGTACGGTTGCGTATAACCTAGTCCAAGGGGAAGTGGTATGTGAGGTATTAATTGGAAAGGTCATGGTTCTACACAAATTCACTGTGGCGGAGATTGTTGATGAAGTCATATTGGGAGTGGACTTTTTAGTTGACCATGACATCAGGATCGATATGCGGAGAAAGATTATGCGCTATAAGAACCAGGATATACCACTTAACTTTAGCGTGGAGAAAGGGTTCAGAATTAATCGGGTACTGGTGGAGAAATTCGACATATACCACGAAAGTGAAGGAAAGTAGATCGAGCAAAGGTTGATGGATCGAATGGGCCAAATAAAGCGAAATTAAAAGTACCTGCGAGAGAAACACTGGCATTGAAAAACCTAATGGACGCACTAAAACGACTTAAAGAATTTTCCAGAAAGAATGCAAGGGTGGTTTCAAGCCAGCGCGCACTTCTGTTGGGAAACGTTGGAACGATACTGAGTATGTGAAGCCAATCCGTCAAGAGCAAGCTCTACAACGTAGTTCATTGGCCAAACAACAGAATGCGAGGGAACGATGAAGGATAATGAGTAATAAGATGAAACGCAGGTACGATGAGAACAATAATTCGGAAGGTTTCTTGTACGGAGATTTGGTACTGTTATACAACACTCACCGGCGGAAATGTGTTCCGTCCAAGATTCGGTGCAGTTGGAAAGGCCCGTACAAAGTTGTGAAGAAGATCAGTGATACCATCTACCGCATATAAAACACTGGGAAACCACGGAGTAGAAGAGTGGTACATTTGGAGTAGCTAGCGGCGTTTAGATCGGGAGATTTGTCTGATCGGGACGATCAGACTTAGGTGGAGGGCAGTGTTACGAATATTAGCAACACTAAGGGGTTCTGCCATCTGTAAGCCGATGTTAAGCAGCGCCTTGAATGCACATCCATAAATCAATCATTATGTATCTACATAAACGAATCAATCATTATGACTATACATTTGTAGGTACACGCAGCTGAGAGCAACGCACAACCACGTGCATATATCTGAGATACTCCCGAAAGTATGCAATGAGAGAAGCTATAAAATCGTGCAATTGTAGTTACAGCTGAGAAATTTGATAGCTGATGGCCAACTATTAGATTCTGGAAATGGAAGCGCCTAGAAGATGCGAACGAGGAAAGCAGAGACTATAAAAGGCAGCAAATGGAGAGGCGCTGAAATTCAGTTTTGATTAAGACGCTATCTGGCGAGCAATAGCAGTATTATTTATTGTGAAATACTTTAATAAAGGCCATTTTTCCATTATTCAATATTGGAGTTATTTATTCAACAGTTTAGTGATTCGAACTTAATAGAAGATTGCAAATAAGGGGAATTGCAAGTCAATTCGTTACAATACATATGTATATTCAACGCTTACATTGCATAACCATATACTTATAGCCATATACTTATAAACAATATAGGATGGGATGTAACATTAATCAAGCTACAAGCAGATCGACTTACGACCCTTGAAAAAATTGTTGTCAACTTTCAGGTAGAATGTGCTTCGCGAAAAACTAAGCTATATTTTGAACAGCGATTAAGCCGCATTAGTGCTTTGAATGAGGAGTTTTGTTCTACCCACAAATCAATTATATGTCCAGACATTAAATAGGACCATGAATATTTTACTAATGATGTTGCCTCCCAATTTGAAGAAATTCACTTTGAACTATTCTGTTTGGTAAAACAGCAGCAAACAGATATGTTCCCCCATGCACCGGATTGCAAGACATAAACTAAGAACCAGTCATCTGATTCTCAAGTGCGATTTATCGCTCCTGCTCAATTCCCGCGTTTACCAGTACCCTCGTTTTCTGGCAAGTTCACCGATTGGCAAAGCTTCCATGATTCATTCAATCGACAAATTCATAACAGCCTTGAATTAAATTCTATCCAAAAATTTCACTATTTGAAGCAGGCATTGCTGGTTGACCGTGAAGTGGATATACATCAAATGCATTAACGGAAGCCAATTATACCACGGCATGGGAGTTGTTTGTAAAACATTACAATAATCCGCGTATAATATTTTCCCATCATATGAATACGTTATACAGTTTACCAGTTCTCGTTAAAGAAAAGGCAGACGACATAAAGTCTTTGCTTAATCTGGCGAATATGCGTGTTAATGAATTTAAACGGCTCAAGGTTCCAATAGGGGATTGCCATCATTGGATTGCACATTTCTTAACAACCAACGTGTACGGTAAATAAGGTAAAATCAGACCACGCTGTCACTAGAGGCAATCAATCTTTACAAGATATTTGTGCTCTTTGTGGACAAGCTCATATAATTCGCCGTCGCCCAACCTTTCTATTCAAAGATTTCTTTGAGAGAAAGAACATCGTCGATAAAACTAAGCTGTGTCTCAACTGCTTGAGTAAGTCTCATGCATTATCACAGTGCACAAGCAGCAAAAACTGCCTACAATGTGGTCAGCGTCACCACACATTACTACATTTTTCACGGACTTCTCAAACCAATACGACCACAACAACAGCTCAATACGCTTAGTCTTTCACACCAACATCGGCTTCAACCCAAGGGCAGGCAGGGCTGAGATCCACACTATCATTAAATATACAACGTGGTGCTCATCCCCACGCAACTTTAGCAGCCATATGTACATATGGACTCTAACCCATCTGCTCATCATTTGTCCAAACAGGTTCTTTTGACCACGGCTTTTGTTTCACTACGGAACGAAGCCAAAAATCAATCCTCCACAATAGGGTGGTCCATCTTTTTCGATTTCGGAAGTTTCAATTGATGGAAAAATAACCCAATTAAAAAATAAGTGAGCTAAAATAAGGGGAAGGCGTGCCGCACAATATGTCCTTTTACCAATATAAGAATACTTCGAATTATTCTTAATATATATAGAGCCTATTGCATTCATATTATCTAAGTAATGGCAACTGTTTAAGCCGCCTCCATCCCCATTAGACGGCGGCAATTCCTATGCGCAGCCGTACGCGGCGAATGGAAAGGCGCCAACGAACACCCACCACTGCCATCGGCGAGGAACAATATTCCATTCGCTAGTCTAGCACTATCAACCGGCAACCGCGCACGCGATCCTTTTTTGCATGAGTTTACCTTTATACATATTTTATATAC
The DNA here is from genome assembly GCF_040869045.1 of Eurosta solidaginis. Classification (NCBI taxonomy): domain Eukaryota; kingdom Metazoa; phylum Arthropoda; class Insecta; order Diptera; family Tephritidae; genus Eurosta; species Eurosta solidaginis. The sequence continues at coordinate 206,313,653 of NC_090319.1, read as the reverse complement.
GTAGTTTATTAAAGTCAAAAGCTAAAGGTTTAAGAAAATTATCTTCTTTCCATATCCATAATTATTAGATAAATAAAAAACTGAATTATAACGTTTTATGAAAAAAACTTTGAACCCATTTATTTAGAGCAGAGTGAAGCGAAGAAAGACCAGGTGAGAGTTTTGTTCAGCAACCGACAAATACGAATATTTAATACTTTAACATGATGTAAAATGTGTAAAAAGATATGGCATCATAAACTTGCAGCGTAGGAAAAAAACAATGATATAAAATCACATATTGGAAAAGTAATGTTTATTTTATTTTAAACTACAGCCTTTTAACAAAAAATATTCATTCTATTACTTAAAAACTTGTAACATGGTTTCCTTATTGACATTTGAAAAATGTGCTTTATAATCTTTAACAACATGGAGTACAAATTGGGTTTGTTGTTCATTTTTTGTTTAAAGTTGATTATATTCACCAATAAGCTTTATGCCCCGCTCAGTTGCATCATTTACCACTTTAAGTTTACGAACAATATCTAAACATTGTTTCTAAGCTGAATTTGTGCTCCAAGTTGTTGGATCATTTTCCAAAAAGTCTGCCGGTAATTTTAACTTTTCAAAAAATAATTTACTTTTATCGCATATAAAGTCCTCAATTTCCTTGTGTTTAATGCCATTAACATTACTTATCTTCAACCGTTTAATGTCTTCTTCATTTGGCTTTACTTTCTTTAAAGCATCGACCGTAGCCCGCTTTGAAACAACCGAAATTTCGTTATCAAAAAAAGATAACGAAATGTTGTCTGGATATAAATACCACAAATGGTTTAATATTTTTTTGCTTGTTACTTCAGATATCTCTTTTTTAATATTTTTATATTCATCCAGTTCTTTACAAAACTGCAAATCAAATAGTGGTGCTTTGTTCGCATATAGAGCTTTGAACCAAACTTTTACCTATACTTTAACAATAAAAAGGCATATATCTGCATTTCCTGTCTTTTCTTTTACTGTTAATTGAAATTGAGGGGATGTGTGGAATAACGGTATAACTCAAGAATAAACCTTTTGAGAAAAATGAAAAAAACTTAACAATGCGGGTAAAAATAAATTTATAATAATCCTACTTGGTAGAATTTTAGATAGTATGATACTTTGATAAGAAAAAGTAACACATTTTATATATACATAATTTTATTAGATTTCTTTTTTTTTGAGTTATACCGTTATTCCATAGATCAAATATCAAATATTTTGATTGAGATATTTTATTAAACAAAATAGTAGATACATTAATAACCATTCTTAAATACATTATATTCTATTATTTAGATGTGCTTATAACTATCTTTTATTTCCTTTTGTTTATTTTTAGCTATCTTTTTTTTACTACTTTTATCATTTTTAATCTTTTTCTATTTTTAACAATGGAGTTCTCTGTCTGCTTAGTCGTTTCTGAAACCACTTCAATTCTTTTATTTTTCAGTTCTTTCTGGTCTACGACATTAAATATATTTTCATACCATTTCGATGCTTCACTACTGCAAAATTTTATTAGAGATTTATACCGTTTTTCCATAATTGAAGCTAATATCTTTGTTAAATATCACTATTATTTTCTAAGATTAATATGGTATGTTTATGTAATCGTGCTCTTTTTATTTAGTTGATTTATGGAAAAACGGTGTAACTCGACTTATACCATTATTCCACACATCCCCTCAATTGATCTTTGAAAAAAAAAATATTTTGAGACAGTAAATTGCATGATGAAATGCACCTGGACGATAAAAATTGAGGTTAGTGGGATGTTCTTCAATGAAAAGCTTACAAAGTAATAAAAACTCTTTATAATCACCGCGGGGTTGTTGAATTGTTAAACATAGATTTATAAAATTTGCAATATCAAGTTTAACTGGCTCTATAATGTGTTTAATTTTTTCTATCTGTAATCCAGTCTTTACCTTATTTTGATCTATTTTAGGCCAAAATTCTTGAAAAGTTTAAATAGGGGTACGCTTGGACCAGATGAAGAAGGCATCTTTATTTCAAAGACACTTGTCAAAATCAATTTAAATATGTGTTGTCTACAAGGAAAGTACAAAATATCACGTTCTAACATGTGTTGCAGTATTGTGGTCGCCCCATTGATATAACCCAAGTTGGATGCTGTAGTATCACAACAGAACGCTATCACCTTACTGTCCAAATTCCACTCCAAAAGTACATCATAGACTGCAGCGGCTCTTCCTCTTTTCCTGTTGAATTTGGCAGAGCAGGAACTGCAAGCAGTTGCTCAGTATCACCACTGGTAACCAAGTAGCAATCCTATCGACCTTTTCTGCTTCAGTTAAGGAAGGTAAAAGCTTTCCATCCCAATGAATTACTGGTGCCAATAACTTATCATTTTCAAAAGCGGCCTTTAAATTAATAGACCTCTTTTCACGCATTTGTTGCCTGGACCGGCGTAACGTAGATCTGCTTATGGACAAAGCTGCAGCGTCATGCCCAATGCTTCCGCTACGGCTACTAAAATGTGGACTCCATATCTGTCGCTAATTTTGCAGGCATCAAATGCCGCTGATATTTTCGGAGTGACAATGTTACGTGCACCATAGAAACTTTTTTTTTTGGTTGTGAAGGACCCGGTTCTTCTTGGAGTACCTCTTCTGGAAATTTATCTCTTTCATATTTGCTTCTATCAGACTCGTCTGAACTACCACCTGATGATAAAGGAAATGTAACTCGTTCCATTATTCTGGATTGTTCTTGAACGCTTCGCTGCATTCGCTCGAATAGTTTTTCAAATCTTTCCATAGCAGCTTTCTCTTTGGAAGCAAGTTGGTAATCGTACCCATGCATATAGCCAGGACGCCCTTTTTTTCTTTGATTAAGTAAAAACTGCTTATCTTCGTCTATTTTCAGCAACTCCAAAGCATTTGTATGGGAGATATCAAATAAGTCATCATCCATAAAAATATGTTCTGTTTCTTTTGAACTAGGTCTTTTAGCTGACTTCTGTAGTGCCCTCCACTCTGCATACAGCATCTCAACCTTTGTTGCAATTATAAAATGATGGTATGTTATCCACAGTGAGAGGAGACTGCAGCACGTACTGGTTCGGATCTAGCTCGTCGGAATGGGATGTAATCCTTGTCACATCACTTGGATTAATATCGCCAACAACAAAAATCTACGTGCTTTTGTAGACATTCTAACTAAAATTCAAAACCACTATTACATCCCTAATGTAGATATCGGACACTATGAATACTCGCGTACGTATGATTTTCCTCCGGACGAGATGGTAAACTCCGGGTATGCCCTCCCTACCTTGTGTTTCCGGCACCAAAAACTATGTATTGAAAACACCCTAATGCTAGGTTCGGTTACTCAAACCCTACTTTACTAGTTTAGCACTTCATAATAATAACCCGTGATTAAGTTCACACTACCATCAAATATAAATTTATTTACTTCAAATTATAAATGTATACCTAGAATTACAATTAATATCTACCCGAAGATTTTGTAACAATGTGTTTGCATAATGAACATAATGGTTGGTTGTGCTGCGCTTGCATATATATATATATATTTTTTCTCTTTATGTATATAATTAGGCCTTTTGTTCTTTATCAATGAGTGGTGCTCATTCTTATGTAAGTATATAAATATGACGCTTGATTTTTTTTTCAATGAGAAGTTGTATGTAGAGGCTCTATTACTAAATGAGCACGGTAGGCAAAACTACGGTAAACTCTTAGGATACGTAAGTGTGGTGCGAGTTAAAATTTTTCGTGAGCACTTTACATTATTTACTTATATACATGGGTACAGTAGGGCACTTATCTCACCATAGGTATCAAAATTTACGTTCTAACTTCTTTTTGGAATTTACGTCTTTGAAAGGATATAAGTAGGTGACATGAAAATTATATAATTGTGAAACTGCTATAATTAAGTATTAACGCTTAATATGTATATTTCCTGAATATTTATGTATTCTAATTGAACTCAGTTTAAATGAAAATTCTAAAAATAATTTCTTCTCTTCTTATAGCTATTTTATATTATAAGTTAAATTTGCAAATTCTATCTAGCATATACACCCTATAATACCTAGTTTGGTGTAGAAAACGAAAAGATGAAATTTGCACTTACATGATTTTGACGTGGTATCCCTCGGCTGGCCAGGCGATAAGATGCACGAAGTACTCTTCATGAATTTATGAAACGCTATATATGTATGTATATGGCAACAGAACTTCAAAATTTATACTTTACAAAATATAATTATTTATGTAGGTATATACTTTTCATCACATATATATTTAAGTATTTAATAAACTCTTTTTTTATATACTTATATTTTCGCAAAATTTTCAGTTTCATTAACAGAAACTCATATTCTTACAAATTTCGTTGTAAAAAAAATCTGTTAATATTTTGTTTTCTTGTTACTTTAATTTCAAACGCTTTTATATATTAAGTCACTTCCAGTAATATAGGAATATATACCATAGATATGGGTATATATTTTTTCCCTTTTCTAAAATTTTTCCTTATAATCATTAACACTTATCCAGGCCTGATCACTGCTGAACACTTGTAGAAGGGATGGCTCGGATCGGGAACATCATGGATGTTTCTGGCTTCCTTCTGATAGCCGGCAAGAATTGGTTGGGAAGACCCAAAATATATAATCTCGAAGGTTTACACGGGTGGTACTTGTGCACCTCGTGTTCTCCACGTGTAACAAAATTTTTTAGTGCCAAATACTTAAACTGTTTTTTTTTCTTAGCACGAGAACAACTTTACACCAGCAGCATCCAAATCGGAAAGAAGGCAGAAAATTTTCTGATGCTTCACCTCAACCATCCAGCTCTCGGTTTTTTTTTTTTTTTTCTTTTTTTTTTCCTCTCTTATGAAAATGTAATTGTCATTGTACATTCATTACTAGTATTAGTATTGGATCTCACAACCTTTCACGGTGTCTTGTACGGTGTCTAAGTGAGGAGGTATAAAAAATGGGTGACTCCACGGACGCGGACTTTTAAAGCCAGCTAAAATCATAACAAAACAGGGAATTCTGGAAGGGTCTGACAATTCCAAATTTACTGGAGAATGATATTTCGATTTGTTTTTTTTTTTTTGTTTTTTTTTTTTTTTTGCTTGGTGGATTTTAACGTGTTCTTAGGATGTCTTTCCAATGAAAAATTCCTTTACTCTTCCCATTGACATCTTCTAACTCAAAATAACAATTTCCCACTTTCCTCACCACTTTAGCCTTTATAAATTTCGGAGCTAACTTTGAGCTGAAATTGGATCCTTTATTACTTTGCGCGAAATTTCGGCGATATACTTCTTGACCTGGAAGTAGGTTTATAGGTGCGGATCGCAAGTTATATCTAATCTTGCTGGACTCGTAGGACCTGCGCATATTTTCTTGCACTTCTAATCTAACCATTTGTAACATGTCGTCTCTAGCTATATCTTCACCAACTTCGATGGAGGATAGCTTAGTTAACAGCGCATATGTCTCCGCATGAGTAATCATATGTTGACCAAATAGCACATAATATGGTGAATAACCTATAGTGCTGTGAACCGAACATCTAAGTGCCGCTGCAATTTTTGGTAAATGTAAATCCCAACTTCGTTGATCTTTGCCTATATATGAACGTACAGCGGATATTACGGATCTGCTTACTCTCTCGGAGGCGTTGGATTGAGGAGAATATATGGCAGTATATGTGTGAACGATTCCATATTTAGATAGAAAGTTGTTAAATTGATTTGATTTGAACTGAGAACCGTTGTCGGTTACCGCCACTTCGGGTACTCCAAAAACCATAAATACGTTAACTTCTAGGACTTCGCATATAGTACCGGTAGAAAATTTCTTCAGGGTCTTTAATAAAGGAAATTTCGATAAGTGATCTAACACAATGAACATCCCTATATTTCCTCCTTTTGACCGAGGATAAGGACCTAAGAAATCAAGGTAAATTCTTTGAAACGGTTTAGCAGATTTTGGTTGATCACCCATCGGGGGTCTCAAGATTGAGTTAGGGGCTTTCGACTGTAAGCAAACATCACATTTAGAAACAATATTTCGTACATCTGTTGCCATTTTTGGCCAATAAAATGTTCTCTTTAACCTCTCCAGAGTTTTTGCAATGCCTCCATGCGCGGCCGTACTAGGGCAATGTGCACGATTTATAACATCTGTTCTCAATTCCTCGGGAATCCACAATTTCCAGCTTAAAGCTTTCACTACAGCATCGCCATTAGCAAAATCGGTACGTTTATAGATAAATTTGTCTATTACTCGTATATCCGGAAGTTTATTCTGATTTTCTAGAATATTGTTTCGGAGGTTTTCATAGCTGCCTGTCAGAAAATAAGGAGAATTCAAGTCAACTAATGGAACGGGATGTGTTTCATCATCTGTAACTTCTCTCGAAATCTCCTCTAATCGCGAAAGTGCATCCGGTACGACATTAAGACTACCCTTTCGATGTTGTATTTCAAAATCAAATCCCTGTAACTTCAATGACCATCACGCTAATCGCCCATTCAAGTCGGGTTGTCGCATTAACCACTGCAAACTGGCGTGGTCTGTTATAACTTTAAAGGGATGTCCTTCAACGTATTCCCGAAATTTGTAGATACTTAGTACCGCTGCCAAGCACTCTAATTCTGTGATGGAATAATTCCGTTGCGCGCGATTTAACTTGTGAGAGAAATATGCTATGGGCCGTTCGACTCCTTCGACTTCTTGAGCAAGCACCCCTCCGACACCAGTTCCGGAAGCGTCGCACTGTATGATGAAAGGAAGTGAAAAATCAGGAGTTATCAGGAGAGGCGCTGATGACAGCTTTTCCTTAAGGGTTTGGAAGGCGGCTTGGGCCTCGTCTGTCCACTTGAAAGAATGAGATTTGGATGTCAAATCCGTTAAAGGCGCTGTCAGACTAGCGTAGTTGTCGATGAAACGCCTGTACCAGCCGACTAGGCCTAGAAATCGTCGCATCTCTCGAACACTTTTCGGAGGGTTGATATCCTTTATGGCAGACACCTTTTTTGGATCAGTTTTAATGACACCATCTCCAACTATAAAGCCAAGATATCGTACCTCACTCACACAAAATTTACATTTTTTGATATTCACTGTTAAATTGGCTTTCCTTAACAGTTGCGCTATTTCAGCTAGTAGTAAAAGATGAGAATCAAAGTCTTCCGAGAACAAAAGAAGGTCGTCCAAATAAACGAATGCACAATGTTTTAAATGAGGTGGTATCATCATGTCCATTAATCGACTCATGGTCATAGGTGCATTACAAAGCCCGAATGGCATTACACAAAATCGGTATAAGGGTCTATTTGGTACGGTGAATGCTGTGTAGTCACGGGAACAAGGGCTTAATTCTATTTGCCAGAAAGCATGCTTGAGATCAAGAGAAGACAAATACCTGGCTTTCGGCAACCGGCTGAATATACCATTGATTTTTGGCAAGGGAAAAGCATCTTTGACCGTGACGCTGTTCAACTTGCGTGCATCCAAGCATAGTCTGGTCTTGTTTTCCTTCTGCACAATAGCCACGGGACTACTCCAGGAGCAATTTGGGGGAGCTAACTCGATAACACCCAATTCTAACATTTTGTCAACTTCCGCATGTAGCTTCTTTTCTACAGCAGGTGACACTGAAAAATACCGTTGCTTTATCGGCTTAACATCTTTAATAATCTCAATTGTGTGTTTCAACAAAGGGGTTTTACCCAATCCTTCCTTTTCGAAGGATGGAAAAAGAGAGACAACCTTCGACAACTGACTGCGTTCAGTACTACTCAAGGTATGCATTTCAGGACTTTCCAGAATCTCATTTTCTTCCTTTGAAAATGTCTCCAAGATTTTATTCATTAAATTAAACTCGTGAAAGAAATCTGCTCCTAAATGCATGTCCTTACTCGCTCCGTTGAAGGTTATTTTAGATAGAACACTACCGATTATCCTATATTTCTTTCCTCCAGCTGTTTCTATGTGTTCATGCAAAACTTTGAATGGATAATTTTTATCTAGAAAATCTTTTGCGGCTTTTCCACTTATACAGGAAATGTTTGCCCCTGAATCCAAAAGTGCGTAAATGTCCATATTAAAGAACGAAATCTTGACATAGGGACGGTTATCGTTTTGACTCAAAGTAATGGAAGACAAAAACTTCACGTAATTTTTCCGGTTTCTTTTAACTCTAGCCCAAAATGATTTTAATCGCATTGTTGGCCGTTTTATTGGTACTCTTGCGGTTTTGTTAGGTGGTTTGATAAGAGCTTCAGTAAACAATCGTGCACGTATGGTTTCATAGTTTGAAAGTCTTCTATGATACGGCAAAATGTGATGAAATTGTGGAGTCGTCGTACCAATATTAGTACGTGTAGAATTTAATAACAAATGAAGTGGTTGGTCTTTGGTTTTAGTAACTATATCTTGCGAGGGTTGAACTAATTCTGAGGCGAGCGTAGACGAGAATTCTCCACGCTCCTTTGCACGTTTCCCGAACCCTTACATTTTACAACTTTTGGGTTTCAGGACATTGGCTTCTCCACATCCGTAACAAAATATAGTACGCTCCTCTAAACAGTCTACGTACCGATGGCCATCCTTTCTACAATTCCAACAACGTAGCTGGGTATTCCCTATCTCCGCGATATCTAGTACATCTTTCTCTATTAGGTCGTTAGTATTCGATTGGAGTTCATTTATTTGTCGTCTTACAGGTCGACTTGGTACGCTTTCACCATTTTCTAAAAGAGATTCTCTACGAAGGAGTAGGTAACGTAAATGAGCTGCTGAAGTTATAGTTTTATAGAAAAGTTCATTTCTTATTTTTGGGCGCAAATTCCTTCTCAACACTTCTAAGAGTTCTTGATCTAGCATGGGATAGCGAAGTCTGTCACACAAATGTAAAATTGAAGAATAAAATTCATCGAAACTTTCATGTTCTTTTTGCTTGCGTTCTCGCACTAGCTCACGAACATCACTGTCGGTGAGATGATCCCGGAAATGTGAACGAAGCGCGTCACACAATGCTACCCAATCTACGTGAGAAACAGATCGGCGATACCTCCAGTACCAATCCCGTCCCTTTCCTACGAAAAGAATATGTGAAGGTTCACACAGGATCCTAAAATCTCCGTTTAAACTATCGTTTGTCAGTGACGTAATCATGTAAATGAATTTATCAACCGGCATTTTTTCTGCACTACCATTAAATGTAACATTCCAACTTTGAATAAGCTGGGCGATTCTACCACTATTGTTCACACTATGCGGAACAATAGAAATTCTTTCTCGATTGTTAATAAGGTGGTTTTGTCCATCCATTCGTGATTGGCTATTACTATTCGCTTCCGCGGCAAAAGCGGTATCATTTATCGGTTCATTTTGAGGCGATTCAGGTTCTGGTATAACCCTAACATTTATCTGACTAACCTGTCGGGTCAAGTTTTGAATTGTCTGCGTAAGCATTTCAAACCTATTTTGTAAATCTACTTAAATGTTGGATATACGCTTTTCGAGGATACTACCATGTGGCAATTGTCATTGCACAGGGTTAACGGCGGTATCGTGCGACATCATCGGAAAAGATAAGTTAAAATTTGGGGAATTCGTATGTGGAACTAACTGAGGGAGTCCTAAATGGGGTTGATCTCTGCTGATCTCTTCCTCGTCGGGAAGGAATAATTCTTGGAACAGTTCCCGTTGATGACTGTTGTGATGTCTGGGTCGGTAAGCTTTTCTCTGACATATGCGTTATATCAAGTAAGCTGTTCTTTGTACATGCTTTTCTGCACTGAGGACACGTTTTAGAGTTAGATAACCATTGGACTAGACAATCCCTATGAAAATCGTGCTGGCATCGTGTTCGGACTATTGGTGATTGTCGATCCATCCCTTGAACACATACAGCGCAAGTTTCACCTGCCATACTAGCTGTATCTAACAAATTCTCATTGCTATGCACTACAGACATGATACGAGTTTTTTATCAAAAATAGTAAAAATAAGAAAACAATAATGAAATCTACTAAATAGATAGATATATGTATAAAGCGGGCTAATCTGAGTATCTATACCGAACCTAAAAACTCTAATTAAGAAAATCATAGCATACGTAAGTTGTAAAAAGTGGGTTGGATAGATGCTAATATTTCAAATTTTGATACGAAAGGTGTATTGCCGGTGATTGAACTTTTCCTTGGTCGAAAATCAAAACAACTTCCAATCTTCGCAATTCCGAAAGATAAAACTCAATTCCACAACCTTCTGTTAGCAACCATCCAAGAGGACATTAAATAAAACCGGTAAGAAGTTGTAGGCCTTCAATTGCGAATTAAGCTAGCTATCGGTCTATGCAATATGGTTGACCAATTGCAATAGCAATTCCAATATAGTTCACCTAAAAGCAATAAAAGTTCTACGAATTTATCGAGGGCTTAAACAATTCGACTGTATTTTTTTTTTTTTCTCACAGGCTGCTGAAGTAATGAGTACCTTCTTTACCTTTAACAGCTGCGGTAGTAACACGTTGTTTTGGTGCCCCACACTTGGACGCCATTTATTGTTGCAATTATAAAATGATGGTATGTTATCCACAGTGAGAGGAGACTGCAGCACGTACTGGTTCGGATCTAGCTCGTCGGAATGAGATGGAATCCTTGTCACATCACTTGGATTAATATCGCCAACAACAAAAATCTACGTGCTTTTGTAGACATTCTAACTAAAATTCAAAACCACTATTACATCCCTAATGTAGATATCGGAGACTATGAATACTCGCGTACGTATGATTTTCCTCCGGACGAGATGGTAAACTCCGGGTATGCCCTCCCTACCTTGTGTTTCCGGCACCAAAAACTATGTATTGAAAACACCCTAATGCTAGGTTCGGTTACTCAAACCCTACTTTACTAGTTTAGCACTTCATAATAATAACCCGTGATTAAGTTCACACTACCATCAAATATAAATTTATTTACTTCAAATTATAAATGTATACCTAGAATTACAATTAATATCTACCCGAAGATTTTGTAACAATGTGTTTGCATAATGAACATAATGGTTGGTTGGGCTGCGCTTGCATATATATATATTTTTTTTCTCTTTATGTATATAATTAGGCCTTTTGTTCTTTATCAATGAGTGGTGCTCATTCTTATGTAAGTATATAAATATGACGCTTGATTTTTTTTCAATGAGAAGTTGTATGTAGAGGCTCTATTACTAAATGAGCACGGTAGGCAAAACTACGGTAAACTCTTAGGATACGTAAGTGTGGTGCGAGTTAAAATTTTTCGTGAGCACTTTACATTATTTACTTATGTACATGGGTACAGTGGGGCACTTATCTCACCATAGGTATCAAAATTTACGTTCTAACTTCTTTTTGGAATTTACGTCTTTGAAAGGATATAAGTAGGTGACATGAAAATTATATAATTGTGAAACTGCTATAATTAAGTATTAACGCTTAATATGTATATTTCCTGAATATTTATGTATTCTAATTGAACTCATTTTAAATGAAAATTCTAAAAATAATTTCTTCTCTTCTTATAGCTAATTCAAACAGATATTTTTATATATAGGTTAAGTTAAATTTGCAAATTCTATCTAGCATATACACACTATAATACCTAGTTTGGTGTAGAAAACGAAAAGATGAAATTTGCACTTACATGATTTTGACGTGGTATCCCTCGGCTGGCCAGGCGATAAGATGCACGAAGTACTCTGCATGAATTTATGAAACGCTATATATGTATGTATATGGCAACAGAACTTCAAAATTTATACTTTACAAAATATAATTATTTATGTAGGTATATACTTTTCTTCACATATATATTTAAGTATTTAATAAACTCTTTTTTATATACTTATATTTTCGCAAAATTTTCAGTTTCATTAACAGAAACTCATATTCTTACAAATTTCGTTGTAAAAAAAATCTGTTAATATTTTGTTTTCTTGTTACTTTAATTTCAAACGCTTTTATATATTAAGTCACTTCCAGTAATATAAGAATATATACCATAGATATGGGTATATATTTTTTCCCTTTTATAAAATGTTTCCTTATAATCATTAACACTTATCCAGGCCTGATCACTGCTGAACACTTGTAGAAGGGATGGCTCGGATCGGGAACATCATGGATGTTTCTGGCTTCCTTCTGATAGCCGGCAAGAATTGGTTGGGAAGACCCAAAATATATAATCTCGAAGGTTTACACGGGTGGTACTTGTGCACCTCGTGTTCTCCACGTGTAACAAAATTTTTTAGTGCCAAATACTTAAACTGTTTTTTTTCTTAGCACGAGAACAACTTTACACCAGCAGCATCCAAATCGGAAAGAAGGCAGACAATTTTCTGATGCTTCACCTCAACCATCCAGCTCTCCGTTTTTTTTTTTTTTTCTTTTTTTTTTTCCTCTCTTATGAAAATGTAATTGTCATTGTACATTCATTACTAGTATTAGTATTGGATCTCACAACCTTTCACGGTGTCTTGTACGGTGTCTAAGTGAGGAGGTATAAAAAATGGGTGACTCCACGGACGCGGACTTTTAAAGCCAGCTAAAATCATAACACCTTCTGGATACAGTGGTCATCTCTACGTGTCGGAATGCGAGACTTATCCCAAAAAACAGAAACTTCTTTAAGAGTTAAAGAGGCACTTTCACGTAGACTAAGGTTAACTTCACGCATGTTGTAAAATAGTACCAGTAATACTTGCTTATTGGAGGGCAGTTTATTGCCTACAATTTGCGACGTATAGTGTCCAATTAAATAAGCCTCACAATCTTTTCGTAAAGGTCTTTTAGCAGACATCATAAAAATACTTCTAAGAAAAACCTTTTTCACAGAAGAACGCACGAATAGACACAGTGTTACTACCGTAAAGCTATTATCTTATAATATAAAAGCGAGAAGAAAAACACCGCAAGAGACGTGTCAGCTGATTGCTCTCTCAAGCGACACAGTTGCCTATTGACATTTTTATATGCTGAGAATGGTAAGTTTGCAGTTATAACAGAAAATGTATAATATATTTTTCTAATTTTAATAAATTAACAAAAAATGTATATGAAAAGTTGTAAATTATAGATAAATGAACTAGCTAGATATATTTTATATTAGTTTCCACATTTTACGATGTGAAAAACTGTAAACCGAAAATGGATGTTTGCATGCTAACCAATCAATGGCAACATTGTTCAAAATGTATATAAAGCAAAACAAAAAAAAGCAGCTGATTTCTAAGTTGCCACAAAAATCACTCAAACTTGGACGCGTACGTGCGTACGTACGTACATACTCCGTACGTTTTTTGTGTAACAGACGCTTTGGCGAAAAATTTAAGCCTACTAGTTTATTTGCATATACCACTCAGTGGCGTTATATAAAATGTTTGACCTGCCTGCGCCACGGGTTAGAGTTATCCAATTTATCCAAAATTTTTACACAAATTACTTTCAGGGTAACGAAACATTTCTGTGCGGTGGGAGGCAAGAAATTAAAAAAAAAATATTTTTTACCTTATAATATGGACCACTCTACTCCACATTTTATGCTCTTATAGATCAAGGTTCGGAAGGAACACTTATTTCTGAGAATACAGTTCAACGCTTAGGTCTTTAACGTCATCCTACTTCCGCAGATATCTGTGGAGTTGGTTCTAGTGCCCTGAGCCAGTCGAAATTTGTAGTTAGCTTCACTATACATTCTTGCCTCGACGAAAATTTTGCTGTTCCCATCGAAAGCGCTTACGTGCTGACTCATTTCACTACGGAACTGCCAAGTCGGCGCTGTGTTCCACAAGAAATGGAACATATTCAAGGTCTCACGCTGGCAGACCCTTTATACTATCAGCCTAAGAAAATTAACGTCATTCTTGGCGCTGACATAATTGCGCAAATTTTACTACCGGAAATGAGGATCGGTGCGTTCAATCAGCCGATTGGTCAACGAACCCATCTGGCTGGATTTTGCTGGGTCGAATCGATTCTTCCCCACCTCCTCCTATCAAAGTGCGCTGCCATCATACCCACATTGAATTGGAAGCGCTTGTGCAAAAATTCTACGACAGCGAACACGTGCCTGCTGACAACACATTGTCAGAGCAAGACAAATGGTGCGAAGAGTTTTTTTTTCAAAACCCATATGAGACAATCTAATGGAAAGTACCGGGTTCGACTTCCATTAAAATCAATTTACGACCCTAATCAAACTTTAGGCCGATCCAGACAAATAGCACTCAGTCGTTTTTGACAACTCGTTCTCAATACACGGAGGGTATATACGACTATTTTTACTGTAACCAAATCATTAAAGTGACTTCCAGCGAATAATAACATTATTCGCTGACTGAAAAAAATAAGCCTACGTTTAACTCCTGCGTCTTTCCACATCATGCAGTACTCAAGATGGATAACTCCACCACAAAAATTCGAATCGTTTATGATGCTTCGTCAAAAACGTCAAATGGCCGTTCGTTAAATGATTTGTTGTGCACTGGTCCACCATTGCAAAATGGCCTACCTGCACTTATTCTTAACTGGCGTTTACACAAATTTGTTTTTATAGCTGACATCCAAAAGGTGTACCGATGCATTGACATGCATCCAGATGATGTGCATTACCAACGAATCCTTTGGCGAGTTAAGGATGGACAAGTGCGAGTATACTGCCTCACCACGGTTACCTTCGGCACGGCCTCAGCTCCATATACGGCAATAAGGGTTCTTCACCAAATCGCATGCGATGAGAAAGAGAGTTTACCTCTCGCCGAGGACATTTTCTTGAAGGATATTTACGTAGACGATGTACTCAGCGGCAGCGACACCGTTGCTCAAGCAACACAAATGTGCAACCAACTTATTTAAGCTCTCCGATCTGCTGGTATGGAACTACGGAAGTAGTCAAGCAATACGCCTGATCTACTGCAATCCATTCCCACGGAACATCAATCGTTTAGTTCAAGTTGTCAACTCAACGTAGACCAAACGTTAAAACTCTTGGATTGCATTGGCACCCCAACAACGACTTACTTGGTTTTCCTTAAATTTTCACATTTTAAAATTAGCGACTAAATGATCGATGTTAAGTACTATAGCCCGAATATTCGACCCACTCGGACTCTTAAGCCCAATAACTATTTATTTATTTATTTTTAAAGGAAATCTGGACATTAAAATTGACGCACCACGATGGAAACCAGTCGGGTCTAGACTGGGACGAAGAGCTACCGTCCTCAGTTGCAATCGCTTCCACATATAGAGGTTATTGCCATACCTCGATGGCTTAACTACATTTCAAACATTCATTCCTTAGAATTACATGCCTTCTGCAATGGTTCATCCGTTGCTTACGCAGAGGCCTTATGTTTACGAATAAAATATCTGCACGGTGGGATTCATACCGATCTGATTACGTCCAAATCCAAAGTCACACCCAGTAATCCAATTACAATTCCACGAGTCGAACTGTGTGGAGCGGTATTGGCCACAACCACTGCCAAGTGGGCACAAAAACATTTACAACAGCGTTGTGGTGAAATCCCAACATATTATTGGACTGATGCAATTATCATTTTATACTGGATAGCGGGTGATGTGAATAGATGGAAAATATACGTGGCGAATAGCGTTTCTAAAATTTTATAAAGTAGCTTGCCAAGTCAATGGCGTCATGTAAAACTCAAGACAATCCGGCCGACTGCGCAACAAGGGGTTTAACACCAACTCAGTGTCGCAGTTTGGTGGCAAGGACCTGCTTGGTTGCGGAAAGATAAATCGACTTGGCCTGTTTCCTTCCTGAACCGCGAAGAAATCGACTGCACAATGACAGAAGAAAAACCGACTAAGATATTAACGTATACGGCAGTCACACACACGTCGTTCATACTTTGATATTCTTCTTACAATCAACTTATACGTGTAACAGCGTGGCTTCTTAGATTATTTCATAATTTCGGCAAACCTAATGTTGGTGACAAAATTTCCGGATCGCTCACAGCTAACGAACTGCGACAAAGTTTCTATCGAATTGTTTACTTAGTACAGTGGGAAGCCTTTGGAGCCGAAATGCGATGCATCAAATCGAATACCAACTTGTCTACCAATAGTCCACTAATAAGTTTAACACCATTCATAGACGCCAATAAAGTTCAGGGCAATTGTCCTGGGGCCCGGAAGGTTTTTGGGGGCCCGGAAGGTTTTTGGGGGCCCGGCAAGGCAAATCAGTATTGACAGTACTCTAACTAGGATTTTATGGATACATACATATTTTGTTGCTACAAAAAATTGTATTAAAATTGAAAATCACTTAACTAAAATCATAAGCATCAGATTCAATACTATGGGGCATAGTCATAGTCGAAATAAAATGTGATTTTAAGTTAGATAAACGTTTTTGACACAATTTTATAAGCGCTATTTGTCAAAAAGGCTTCAATTAACTTAAAATCACATTTTATTTCGACTTCCCAACGACTTAAGTGGTCGCCATTTCCTTCAAATCATACTCCATACTACTCTAAAAAACCGGAGAAAAAGTAAAGCGTGATTGGCTCGTTTGGAGTGCCACAAAAGAAGCGCTTTTTTGTTTTCCATCCCGGCTTTTCAGCAAAATTTCCGAAAATACCCGATCAGAAACCCTTAAAAATGAAGCAGCTCGCTGGAGAGAGATACTTCGCAGAATTCTTGACGTTGTTTTATTTCTTAGAGAAAAAGGTTTGGCATTTAGAGGAATAATTCATTGATTGGAAATCCAAAAAATGGAAACTTTCTTGGTATTTTGGAACTGATCAGCAATTATGACCCCCTATTTCATGAACATTTGGAGAAGGTGAGGGAATCTCAATAATATATGTCTCCCGCCCGATTATGACGAAGTTAGAATAGCAATAACCAGATTGAAAAACAAAAAGGCCGTGGGCGGTGATGGATTGCCTGCGGAGCTATTCAAGTACGGCGGCGAGGAGTTGGTAAGGCGCATGCAGCAGCTTCTTAGCAAAATATGGGCGGACGAGTTCATGCCCGACGATTGGAATCTAAGTGTTCTTTGCCCAGTCCACAAGAAGGGGGATACTACAAAATGCACCAACTATCGTGGAATCAGCCTTCTTAATATCGCATATAAGGTCCTTTCAAGTGTATTGTGCGAAGGATTGAAGCCCACCGTGAACCGGCTGATTGGACCTTATCATAGCGGCTTCAGACCTGGTAAATCTACCATCGACCAGATTTTCACAATGCGCCAAATCTTGGAAAAAACCCGTGAAAAAAGAATCGGCACACATCACCTCTTCGTGGACTTTAAAGCCGCCTTCGACAGTACGAAAAGGAGCTGCCTATATGCCGCTATGTCAGAATTTGGTTTCCCCACAAAACTTATACGGCTGTGCAAAATGACGTTGAGCAACACCATCAGCTCAGTCAGAATTGGGAAGGACCTCTCCGTGCCGTTCGAAACTAAACGAGGTTTCAGACAGGGCGACCCCCTATCGTGCGATTTCTTCAATTTGATGCTGGAGAAAATTATACTAGCTGCAGAACTTAACCGCACTGGAACAATATTCTATAAAAGCATGCAATTACTGGCATATGCTGATGATATTGATATCTTCGGCTTAAACACCCGCGCTGTTAGTTCTGCTAACTCCAAACTGGAGAAGGAAGCGGTAGAGATGTGTTTGATGGTGAATGAGGACAAACCGAAGTACCTGCTGTCATCGAGCAAAGAGTCAGCGCATACGCGCCTTGGCAACCACGCTACTGTTGGCAGCCATAATTTCGAAAAAGTAAAAGACTTCGTTTATTTGGGAACCAGCATCAACATTAGCAACAACATCAGCACTGAAATCCAGCGAAGAATCAATATTGCCAATAAATGCTACTTTGGACTAGGTAGGCAATTGATAAGCAAAGTCCTCTCTCGGCGAACGAAAATCATAATCTACAAGTCACTTATCGTACCCGTCCTGCTATATGGGGCAGAAGCATGGACCATGACAACAGAGATGAAGCGGCTTTGGGAGTGTTCGTGAGGAAAGTTCTTCGGAAGATTTATGGACCTCTACGCGTTGGCGATGGCGAGTCCCGAAGAAGATTTAATGATGAGCTGTACAAGCTATACGCAGACATCAACATAGTCCAGCGAATTGAAACGCAACGGCTGCGCTGGCTAGGCCATGTTATGCGAATGAAAGATGATGCTCCGGCCAAGAAAGTGTTTCTATCGGAACCCGCCTATGGAAGAAGAGGTAGAGGGCGGCCCCCACTCCGTTGGAAGGACCAGGTGGAAAACGATTTAGACTCCCTTGGTGTGACCGGTTGGCGGAGCGAAGGAGCGATTGGCGCGCCTTGTTGGACGGCCAAAACCGTTTATACGGTTAAGCGCCAATTAAGTAAGTAAGTAAGAGGGAATATCGAGCGAAAAAGAATGGTATCCGAGCATCTGTGCAAGTCAAGTAATTAGAAAGATAGAAGGCGAGAGTATTACACGGTAATAGTTGATGCAACCCCTGATTCTGCGCATATTGAGCAGACTGTTTTTATATTGCGTTGTGTCTTATGTTTGTCATAGTTTAAATTTATGTGGAATGCGCAAGCTGCTGCAGAAGTCATCACATTTTTCGGTATTATGCAGAAATTGTATAATATCTTTAGCGCAAGCCCTCAGAGATGGGAAATTCTCAAGGAAAAAACCAATTTCTCCCTGCACAGCATGTCACAAACACGATGGTCAGCTCGTGTGGATAGTGTGAAACCTTTCGCAACTCACATTCCCGAAATATTGAAAGCTATTAGTGAAATCAAGCTTTTGAATCTGAGCTTAGAAACACTAACGGATTTGAAAGGTAATGAAGCATATATGGGGAAACTTCAGTGTATCCTCTTAGCCTCCATTTGGATCAAAGTGTTGACGGTAATCAACCATCGAAATCTGGTACTGCAAGCTAGAAATGCCACACTGGACGTGGAAACAGAAAATATACGTAGCCTGATTGATGAGTTGAAGAAGTTCAGACATCAATGGTCGATCATACTTCAAGAATGTAAAGTTCTGGCAGGGAGTATAGGAGTTGTGAATACCTTCGTAGAGAAAAGAAGAAAAGCAGGAAGATAAGAAAGCGCCAGTTCGATGAATTACATGGCGAATCACCTGAGTGTGATTCCGAAACTCAGTTCAATCAGCAAATTTGTTTACGTTCTTTTTGACTGCTTGATTGGTAACATGACAAGACGTTTGGAAGCCGTAAATGACATTGCGATTAAATTTAGTTTTTGTGGAAGTATCAGGATCTGACGGAAGGAGAGCTCAGAGAAGAAGCATCGGCATTCTGCAAGATTTATGGTATCGATATTTCTACGGATCTAATAGATGAAATAATTCATCTCAAAGCCATCCTTTTAGCAAATTTGGGATGTGATTCGCTGCCACCATTTCAACTTCTGAACAAATTTCATGACTTGAAGATGGAAGTATCATCTCCGAACATCTGCATAGCATTAAGAATATTTTGCACACTTCCAGTCAGTGTGGCTGAAGGGGAGCGTTCTTTTTATATTGTCTTGCGTGAAAATTTGTTTACGTTCTATTATAAGCCAAAATCGCTTGACAAGCCTTGGAACATTGGCGTTGGAGTCCAGCCTTGCTCACAGCATTAGCTTTGAATCGGTAATTTCCATATTCGCAGACCAAAAAGCACGGAAGGTTTTCCTTGGCTGCTTCAAGCTCTTAAAAAATATTTAGAAAAAGTTAATGTAAGCAAATCAAACAATGAAATCTAACATTTCATTTATGTAAATCTTATTTAATATGAAATAAAACTGACAATATGAATTGAAAAATTTATGTACATATGTTATGTAATTTTTTTTAATGGATTGAGTTTATTTTTTAGGGGGGCCGTAAACACGAACTGTCGCAGGGCCCGGTTCGGTTCTCTGCGGCCCTGAATACTTTTTGTATTTTTTATTTGGTACTTTTATTATCACTGGGTGTATTAAACAAAAACCGAAAAATTACCCGCAGGTCCCTCCGAAATCGGGGGTGATATCCATAGTATTTTTGCGCAGAACAACTTTCTGCCTTGGTGGCCTTCGGTCACGCTTATAAAAAATTACCCTGGGTGGGTCCAACACCGGTTTGGAGGCCAAAACTATATCCGCGCAAAACACTTATGTTTAGAATTTTTTTTGTGGGTACAACAACATTACAACAACCACATGAAAATAGCCAACTTCAACTGAAAATATCTCCCGGCAGAGATACATTTTTCTTCCGCCTTCGGATTATTGTTGTCGAAGTCAATACTCATCTTTTGACACCTCTCTCGATATTTTTGGTAGCGTATTAGCAGTCGACCCCTTTAAGAGCACATTTTCTATTTCTGTGAAATAAATTTCTATTTTTAAAATTGTTGCAAAAACCGTGCAAAAAAAATTGTTCTGGAGCACATTTTTGCACGCAAGGAAAAGCACATACGCAAAATTTTTCTCTATATGATATGCCGTTGAGAAAAAAATGGCCCGCAGTATTGATGCTAGATATTTTCGTTTCCACACATTGGACTTGAAGATTTTCCATACAAAGTGGGGGAGGGAGATTCCCCTATTTGCGGCACTAACTTCATTGGTGCAGAAGCCATTCTCAAAACCAATTACCAAAAATTTCGAGATGATTTTGAACGCGAAGTAATTCCCAAATTAACTGAGCAACATATTCAATGGCATTTCAATCCACCTCATTCCCCCAACTTTGGCGGGCTTTGGGAGGCCAATGTAAAATCTATAAAATACCTTTTAAGCCGTCATTGGAACGAGACTGACATATGAACAGCTATCAACCGTTTTAATTCATATCGCGGCATGCCTCAATTCGAGGTCATTATGCCCACTAACCTCAGATCCCGATGACTTTTTGGTGCTCACTCCGGGAAATTTTTTAAAAAGTGATGCTTCGCTGTCGACACAATATGAACTTCAACGTTTGGTCCAACAGTTTTGGACAAGATGGTCCTGCGATTGGCCCTCCCATCTTCAAGCTCGCCCTAAGTGGAGACTATAGTTTAAAATAAAACTATATATTTAAAAAATGTTATTTATCGCGAGTTAATATCGAGCTCAAGGCCTAACAATAATTATTTTATCATTATTATTGTTATAATATATTTTTTCTTAATTGAAAAAATTTTAAATTAGAATAGAAGAAAGAAAAAATTTAGACAACTGCCAAAGCTCGTTGTATAGATCCATTTCGGGAACTGCTAAATTCCTTCATCGGCAACGTTTAGTCGCCGCTGCTATAACCATTCAGCCATCACAGCGGTTTTTTGTTTGTCTTCATTATTCCTACTTCAATTCTGGTTCTTGCCAATTGATATTCACAGCACTGCGACATCTGTTACAGAATAGTTGTGAAAATTGGACTTTGTTTATGGCGATGATGCCAATGATGTCAAATTTTATTGACACTTTTTCCCCGTGCTCTGGGATGTATTAACAATTTTTGTTGTTATATCGGCCTACTGATTTGTAATATCGCGAGTTAATATCGAGCTCAAGGCCTAACAATAATTATTTTATCTTTATTATTGTTATAATATATTTTTTCTTAATTGAAAAATTTTAAATTAGAATAGAAGAAAGAAAAAATTTAGACAACTGCCAAAGCTCGTTGTATAGATCCATTTCGGGAACTGCTAAATTCCTTCATCGGCAACGTTTAGTCGCCGCTGCTATAACCATTCAGCCATCACAGCGGTTTTTTGTTTGTCTTCATTATTCCTACTTCAATTCTGGTTCTTGCCAATTGATATTCACAGCACTGCAACATCTGTTACAGAATAGTTGTGAAAATTGGACTTTGTTTATGGCGATGATGCCATAGTGTCAAATTTTATTGACACTTTTTCCCCGTGCTCTGGGATGTATTAACAATTTTAAATTAGAATAGAAGAAAGAAAAAATTTAGACAACTGCCAAAGCTCGTTGTATAGATCCATTTCGGGAACTGCTAAATTCCTTCATCGGCAGCGTTTAGGCGCCGCTGCTATAACCATTCAGCCATCACAGCGGTTTTTTGTTTTTCTTCATTATTCTTACTTCAATTCTGGTTCTTGCCAATTGATATTCACAGCACTGCGACATCTGTTACAGAATAGTTGTGAAAATTGGACTTTGTTTATGGCGATGATTAACAAAAATTGTTAATACATCCCAGAGCACGGGGAAAAAGTGTCAATAAAATATGACACTATGGCATCATCGCCATAAACAAAGTCCAATTTTCACAACTATTCTGTAACAGATGTCGCAGTGCTGTGAATATCAATTGGCAAGAACCAGAATTGAAGTAGGAATAATGAAGACAAACAAAAAACCGCTGTGATGGCAGAATGGTTATAGAAGCGGCGCCTAAACGTTGCCGATGAAGGAATTTAGCAGTTCCCGAAATGGATCTATACAACGAGCTTTTTGGCAGTTGTCTAAATTTTTTCTTTCTTCTATTCTAATTTAAAATTTTTTCAATTAAGAAAAAATATATTATAACAATAATAATGATAAAATAATTATTGGTAGGCCTTGAGCTCGATATTAACTCGCGATAATACAAATCAGTAGGCCGATATAACAACAAAAATTGTTAATACATCCCAGAGCACGGGGAAAAAGTGTTAATAAAATATGACACTATGGCATCATCGCCATAAACAAAGTCCAATTTTCACAACTATTCTGTAACAGATGTCGCAGTTCTGTGAATATCAATTGGCAAGAACCAGAATTGAAGTAGGAATAATGAAGACAAACAAAAAACCGCTGTGATGGCTGAATGGTTATAGCAGCGGCGCCTAAACGTTGCCGATGAAGGAATTTAGCAGTTCCCGAAATGGATCTATACAACGAGCTTTGGCAGTTGTCTAAATTTTTTCTTTCTTCTATTCTAATTTAAAATTTTTTCAATTAAGAAAAAATATATTATAACAATAATAATGATAAAATAATTATTGTTAGGCCTTGAGCTCGATATTAACTCGCGATATTACAAATCAGTAGGCCGATATAACAACAAAAATTGTTAACACATCCCAGAGCACGGGGAAAAAGTGTCAATAAAATATGACGCCCGCGCTTGAACCCACGCTTTGCCGCTTGGTCGATCATGTGCACCTCTCGCCTTCGCTTACTCTCGGCCAGGCTAATTGGGACGTCTATGGAGCAAGCTTCAAGGGATGCGCCCTTTTTAGCTAGTTCGTCCGATTTTTCATTCCCATCTATTCACATATGCCTGGGACCCAATATAAATGTATGCTTCTCCCTGTCCCGATTCCCTCCAGAGACTGCTTACACTGGATCTTCTTATTGCCAGATCAGCACAGTATACCGCAGACCCTACTTCTTCCACTACTTTGGAACCATCTGTGTACACATGCGCCAACCGTCCACCTCTATTGTGACCTTAAGATCTCCCTCGAAGCGCAGATAGGGAATCAGGTTGCTGTTCGTCTTGTGATTGATGACGCTATACTACGTCACGTTCTCTCGCTAAATTTGCAGCCTCCTCCGAAAAATGAGGCCGAATTTCGGGAATTCTTCTGGCGGGAATAAAGCGAGCCGAGGCGGATTAATTGACCTTGTGGGAAGCACGCTCCCCTTGGCGAGCATCTGTCGCGATAGGGAAGGCAGCAAAGAGGCTGCATGTAAAGGTTTTATATTCATCCCACTTTCCCTTTTTAAAATTTATGAAAGTGCATTTTTCGGTGACGATGAAGTCGGCAGTACGCTCAAGCGAAATAAGTATTGGCAGGTGGTCGGATGCAAATGTTACCATCGGCTGTCAGTTGACGCAGTTTACGAGGCCTGCACTCACGATTGATATGTCTGGCGAACTGTGACAGCTTCCTTCCCTACGAGTGGGGCGTCTCTGTTTATTATGCAGAACGTCGTTTCTTCAATTTGATCCGCCAACATCTCACCCCTGCTGTCCGCCTGCAAGTTTGAACGCCATAGGTCGTGGTGAGCATTGAAATCGCCTAGGATAATGGTATTATCGCCAGTGAGTAAGGCAGTAATAATAGGGCGGTATCTATTGGGGCAGCAGGTGGCAGGAGGGATATGGATGTTGATGATTTATAGGTTTACATCGCCTGACCGGACATATAAGCCGTGAAGTTCTAGGACATTGTTCCTGCGGCCGATGTCGGGATCAAATATATGATATTGAACTGAGTGGTGTATGATAAGCGATTATAAGAGCGAGACCGCCTCCATTTCTGCTCTCGCAATCTTTTCTGTGAACATTATACCCAGACCATGTCTGCAGAGCAGGTCTTGCTGTGAGTTTGGTGTCTTGGATTGCAGCAATGCGGATGTTGTGCCTCTTCATGAAATCGACTATCTCGTGATCTTTCCAGTTAATCCATTACAGTTTAACTGCAGAATTCTGAAGGGCAGCGTGGGAGACGTCTTCACTCTAGGAGTAAGTGACGGATGACTACGCCTGGGTTTTGAAAGGCTAGGACGCAATTGCTGTTGTGACCCTGGGACTGGACGTCCCTGGGTAAGCATTGGGGTACCCGGTGTATTTGGGTTTGCGGCCTGGCAAAATGGCGCAATAATTCCCGTCGGGGGGATTCCGTCGCGGATACCGGAACATCTAGGAAAGTCGTACCGCCCAAGGCAGGAGCTGCATTGGGCGGATGTCGCAAAGATATATATTCTGAGCTGGCAAATAGTACAAAAGGTGGTAGGGACTAAGAGTCTGTTTCTCTGACCATCACGATTGGCATGGTGGGTCGAGCGACTACAAACCTATGACTTTTCCATTGAGCACCGAAAAGGTAGTACCAATGGAAATGCTGGTGCAATGTCACAAAGACCATGTAGTTTGGAACGCAAACACTGTTCAAAAGCTGAGACTAAAGAAGACATTATAAGTGTCCGGCTAATGACTGTAACGTGTACGGATGAATGGGACAAGCAACAACTGAGGAAGTGTCAGCCAGAAGATACAAATCTGGCACATGTTATGCAAGAGCTCGAACGAAACGAGATATCAAATAGAGAGGAGATGTCAGCAGATATTCCGATTGCCAAGTTATATTGGACACAGTGGAACACTTTAGAGTTGATATCTGGTTGGTTGCATCGAGTATGGGAAAGTGAAGATGGTCAGTGTAAGAGAAAACTGATATTTGTTCCCAGGAAAAGGATTCCTGACGTTCTCAACGAGCTACATAATTGTCCAAGTGGAGGTCATCTGGGAATTACGAAGACGCTCGAGAAAATTAATCAGAGATTCTACTGGGTTAGTTGCCGCCAATCAGTCACTGAGTGGATTGCCAACTGCGAGGTTTGTAGCAGAGCGAAAGGGACCAAAACTGGAAGTCATGGTCAGATGAAGCAACATAACACAGGTGCACCATTTGAAAAGAAAGCTATGGATGTCGCAGGTCCATTTCCTGCTAGCAACCACGGAAACCAATATGTACAGGTGGTTATGGATGATTTCAGCAAATGCCGGAGGTATACCCAATCCCAAATCATAAACGGAAACAGTAGCAGAAGTGTTTATAAAAATTGGGTTGCAAGATATGGTGAACCAATGGAGTTACATTCTGACCAAAGGAGAAATTTTGAATCAGCTATGTTCCAAGAAATGTGCAAGACATTGGGCATTCGAAAAACGCGAACAATTGCATTACATCCTCAGTCCGATGGTATGGTGGAAGGTGTCAATAGAACCTTGGAGGAGCACTAAAAAAAAGTAGTGGACAAGTTCCATAAAGAGTGGGATTCACACATGTCATTATTCTTGATGGCTTACCAATCGGCAGTGAATGAGACAACGGGCCAAACCCCCGCACTGGTAATTTTTGGCAGTGGCCTTCGACTTCCACCTGATTTGAATTTACGGATAAATGCCGATGCGGAAGGAAATGCCAAGAAATACACTGTTGTCTTGGAGGAGGAGATGAGGGTAAAATACGATCTTGTAAGTCAATGAACCAATATTATGAGTGGCAAGATGAAAGACAAATACGATAAAGCAATTAATTCGAAAAGTTTCCTGGAAGGAGATTTGGTGCTGCTGTACAACCCACAACGACACGACAATATAAAATTGATACACCTTAAAGTCCTTTAAACAATATATTTATTGTTTTTGTCCTTATTAAATTAAAAATACAAAAGCAAAATAATTGTTTCGACACATACAAGCAAGTAAATGTAATTTTGGTCCCAAAAACAACAACAAAGTTAAAATCACTATTGAAAACAACGAAGGACAGATGTGAAAATTTGGACAAGCCGGGCGTGTATTCAATAAAGTGCTCGCAGAAAAACGACGATGGGAATATATGCGGCGCTAAGTACATTGGTCAGTCGTCCCGCACTGTACGAATTCGGTTAAATGAGCATTTAAAATATATAAATAATATTGACCCGAGAAGTGGAATCGCTGAACATGCTTTATCGAATAGGCACCGAATAAGCGAAGACGATTGCCAATTAATAAAAGCAGAAACAAATAATAGCAGATTAAATATACTAGAATCTTTACATATATATGTAAACAAAAGTGACTCGGTAAATCGTGATACAGGCCCACTGTATTCGAGTCTATTCGCAGCTCTTCAGTAATGTTTGATGATTCCGTTTATTGTTATACATACAGACATATATAATTACTTTGTTTTTTGTCCTTGTAACTCTCTTTAACTTGTTACATTGTATTAGCTTTTTCTAAATTCGTTTGTTTGATTTAGTTAGGCTTACTTTGTTTATTTTTATTTTGTTTTGGTTAGTTGATCGTAGCATCTGATGAAGACACCACGTATGTGTCGAAACAATTGTTTTGCTTTTGTATTTTTAATTTAATAAAGACAAAAACAATAAATATATTGTTTAAACGACTTTAAGGTGTATAAATTTTATATTGTTGTGTGTGTGAGTCGTTTACCGCTCTAAACTAACTATTTAGTTAACCCACAACGAGGAAAAGGTTTGTCCCCGAAATCACAGTGTAATTGGGAAGGCCCGTACAAAGTTGCAAAATGGATCAACGATGTAGTTTACCGCATACAATATACCTAATTACCAAGCAGGAGATACAAGAGTTCTAGAAGGTGAAATGTCTTGACTTTTGGATAAATATGCGCACGAGGCAACAGAGAGTATACAAGTAGCGCAAGCTGAGTAATAACTAATCAGTTTTGATTTAAACACGCTATTGGTTCTGAAGTATAATTGTGAAGTACTAATCCCAAAGTAATCTAAATAAAGAATAGTTTGCAATACTGAATATTGGAGTGATTTATTCAACAGTTTCGAGATTCGAACGCTAGCAGAAGGTGCAATAACAAGCAGGATTTCACAAAATTCGTTACAATATGTTCATGTTAATATTAAATTAGTTGCATGTATGTTTGACATTATTTGCATGACTTAGATAAAATGGGTAGTACAACAATTTCCTTTATATATTTATGGATTTTATATCATCATCAAGCACATATAGTTATGTAGATATATAATATTATTAATATCTGCATATGCTATATTTCTGCATCTAAGTATTAAGTCATATTTACAATAAAAAAAAATTCTGATTTTCCATATAAATTTTAATAAAATAGTTTAGGACTATTTTTGTACATTACACATTTTTGAATAAGCTCAGGAATTCAAATGTCCTAATTAAATGTAAGCACCATCTCTTAGAAATTTTTTGTGAAAATACCATTATGAATGGATCACCACTACACGCCATGCATACAGTTGCATGAACAAATAACTTACTTATTGAAAAGGCAACCAAGACGCCTTTTCAGGAAGAAAAAAGCAGAGGCGTTCATTGCGAGGAACTTGAGCTGCTAGCCACCAGGAATAACGCCCGGAAATTTTACCAAAAAATTCGGCAACTGACGGCAGGTTTTAAGACCGGGCAAACTCCTATAACAACGAAAACGGCGACCTTTTACCTGATGTCCAGAGAGTACTTAGATTATGGATGGAATACTTCTCTGCTCTCCTAAATGGAGACAGCGATTTACCGCACAGGGATGACGAATCCCATCCCGCAATAGATGATGATGGAATAAATGTCCCCCAACCGATTATGACGAAGTTATAATAGTAATAACCAGATTTAAAAACAACAAGGCAGCGGGCGCTAATGGATTGCCTGCTGAGCTATTCAAATACGGCGGTTAAGAGTTGGTAAGGCGCATGCAACAGCTTCTGGGCGAGTGCATACCCGACGATTGGAATGCAAGTGTTATTTGCCCAGTCCACAAGAAAGGGGATACTGCAAACTGCGGCAACTATCATGGAATCACCCTTCTTAATATCGCATATAAGGTCCTGTTAATTTTATTGTGCGAAAGAGTGGACCTTATCAGTGAGGTTTTAGAGTTGGTTGCAAAACTTAACCACTCTGGAACAATATTCTATAAAAGCGTGCAATTACTGGCATATGCAGTCAATGTCATGATATCATCGGCCTAAACACCCGCGTCGTTAGTTCTGCTTATTCCAAACTGGAAAAAGAGGCGGTAAAGATGGGTTTAATGGTGAATGGGGACAAAACGAAGTACCTGCTGTCATCGAGCAAAGAGTCAGCGCATATGCGCCTTGGCAATCACGCTACTGTTGGCAGCCATTATTTCGCAATAGTAAAAGACTTCGTTTATTTGGGAACCAGCATCAACACTAACAATAACATCAGCTCTGAAATCAAGCGAAGAATCACTCTTGTTAATAAATGCTTTTTTGGACTAGGTAGGGAATTGAAAAGTAAAGTCCCCTCACGGCAAATGAAAATCGTAATCTACAAGTCACTTATCTTACCCGTCCTTCTATATGGTGCATGAAAACAGGGACCATGGTAACATCAGATGAAGCGGCTCTGGGAGTGTTCGAGAGAAATATTCTTCGAAAGATTTATGGACCTCTACTCGTTGGAGATTGCGAGTACCTAAGAAAATTTAACGATGAGCTGTACAAGTTCTACGCAGACATCAACATAATCCAGCGAATTAAAACGCAGCGGCTTCGCTGGCTAGGCCATATTATGCGAATGAAATATGACGCTCCGGCCAAGAAACTGTTTCTATCGGAACCCACCTATGGAAGCAGAGGTATAGGAAGATCTATCAAATCCATACACTATATGTGACAATCGGTAAATCTTCCACAATTTTGGAAAAGTTGGGCATTCGTGCTGAAATGCAATATTTTTGTACAAATGGTTCATACATGGTGAAATGCAATTTAAAAAATATTACCCACGAAACCACTTAATATGAGCATATTTTTATTTCACTTGCGCAGAGTGTAATTATTACTATTTAAAATTTTAGGATTCCAGGTTCGATTCGAACTCGAGACCAGACCAATAGTTTTGTTTGATAATTATTGTTTTTTTTTTTTTTTGATTTTCTATAATTGAAAAATTGCTTTTTATTTTTGGAAAAGAAAATAAAAAAATGTTTCAGTCACTTACTATAGCTGCGCAGATAGATCCATTTCGAAAGTTGCTAAGCCTTCATCATAAGCTTGCTTTAGCCAAGCTGCGCTAACTATTTAGCTACACAGCGGTGGTGAATTCGACTGATTAATGGCTACTTCTATTCCTCTTTACTAACCATATTTAACCAGCGTTGTGCCATCTGTTGCAAATCACTGATAATGTTGTCGGTAGCTAAATGGTTAGCGTACCTTAAGCTTAGTGATGATTCCGAATTGGATCTATCTGCGCAGCTACGACAGGTGTCTGAAAATTTTTTTATCTTCTATTCCAAAACAACAAGCAATTTTGCAATTGTTAAAAAATAAAAAATAAAACTAATTACCCTAAAACTTTTTTTCTGGCCTTGAGTTTGAAACGAACCTGGAAGCCTTTATCAATAGTTGGATAAAAAGAAACCATTATAAATTTATTTCAAAATGCACCAGGTAAGGTTGAGCTGGCCGTTCCATCAAAAACTCACATATGCTGAATAAGACAATAATGTAACGAATTTAGGGAAATTCCGCTTATTTCAAATCTTCTTCTAACGTTCGAATCGCTAAACTGTTGAATAAATAACTCCAATATTAAATAATGCAAAAATGGTCTTTATTAGACTACTTGAAAGTACTTCACAATAACACTTCACAACCAATAGCATGCTTAAATCACACTGATTGCTCATGCCTCTTGCTTGTGCTGCTTTTCTTCGGTTTCCTCGTTCGCATATTTCTAGGCGTTTCTCCTTCTAGAATTTACTAGTTCGCTCACTATTGCATACTTTTGTGAGTATCTCAGAAATATGCATAGCCATATGCGTGTGTATATGTGAGTATTAATCTGCTGATGATTGCATACTTTTGTGAGTATCTCCAATATATGCATGTGTTTGTGCGTATCTCTCCACTGCTTGCATGTACATATGTGACTGCTTAGTATCGACTTAGAGATGATAGTATCTCTTAGTGTTGCTAATATTCGTAACACTGCCCTCCACCTAAGTCTGATCGTCCCGATCAGACAAATATCTTGATTTAAACTCTGCCAGCCTTTCCAAATTAACCACTTTCATTTTGGTTCGTGGTTTGGCAATGGTTTGTATGCGGTAAACTACATTGTTCATCGGTTTTACAACTTTGTATGGGACTTCATAATTGCACTGCAATTTCGGGGACAATCCTTTTTTTCATTTTGGGTTGTATAACAGCATAAAATCTCCTATCTGAAAACCTTCCGAATTAATTGCTTTATCATATCTGGCTTTCATCTTGTCACTAATAATCTTGGTTCGTTGTCTTACAATCATGTATTTCCCTCAGCCTTTCCTCCAAGATACCAGTGGATTTCTTGGCATTTCTCTCGGCATTTTTCCCAAACTCCAAATCATCTGGCAGTCGAAGGTCATTGTCAAAATTACTTTTGCGGGAGTTTGGCCCGTTGTCTCATGCACTGCCGATCGGTAAGCCATCAAGAATAATGCAATGTGTGTATCCCAATCTTTATGGTACTTGTCAACTACTTTCCTTAAGTGTTCATCCAACGTTCTATTGAAACGTTCCACCATACCATCGGACTGAGGATGCAATGCAGTTATCTGTGTTTTTCGAATGCCCAATGTTTTACACATTTCTTGGAACACAGCTGGTTCAAAATTTCTCCCTTGATCAGAATGTAACTCCATTGGTACACCATATCTGTCAACCCTTCTTTTTAATGAACACTTCTGCTACTGTTTCCGCTTCTTGATTTGGGATTGGGTATACTTCTGGCCATTTGCTGAAATAATCCAAACCACCAGTACATATTTTGTTCCGCAGTTGCTAGTAGGAAATGGACCTGCGAGATCCATAGCGATCCTTTCAAATGGCGCACCTGAGTTATATTGCTTCATCTGGCCATTACTTCGGGTGTTGAGCCCTTTCGCTCTGCTGCAAACCTCGAAGTTCGCAATCCACTCATTGACCGACTGAAGGCAACCAATATAATAGAATCTCTGCTTAATCTTCTCGAGCGTCTTCGTGATTCTCAGATGACCTCCACTTGGACCGTTATGTAGTTCACTGAGAACGTCGGGAATCATTTTCCTTGGAACAACTATCAGTTTCCTCTTACTTTGACCATCCTAACTCCGCCATACTCGATGCAGGCAACCATATATCAATTCTAAGTTGTTCCACTGTGCCCAATATGACTTCGCAATAGGACTCTCTGCTGACATCTCCTCTCTATTTGGGCTCGCATAATGTGTGAAAGATCTATATCTTCTAGCTGACACTTCGTTAGTTGTTCCATGCCCATTCATCTGAACACGTTATAGTCATTAGCCGCGTTATAGTCATATATAATGTCTTCTTTAGCCTCGGCTTTTGAACAGTGTTTGCATTCCAAACTAGATGGTCTTTGTAAAATTGCATCAGCATTTCATGGGTAGTACCTTTTCGATGCTCAATGGAAAAGTCATAGTTTTGTAGTCGCTCGATCCACCGTGCCAATTGTCCTTCTGGATTACGGAACTGCAATAGCCATCTTAACGCTGCGTGATCTGTTCTGACGCGGAATCGCTGCCCGTAGAGGTACTTGTGAAAATGTTTAATGCACTCTACCAATGCCAACAACTCTCTCCGTGTAATGCAATAGTTCCTCTCTGATTTTCCAATTGAACGGCTGTAATATGCAACTACCTTCTCCTGTCCATCGACCAGTTGTGATAAAACGCCTCCTCCTATAGCATATCCACTCGCATCTGTATCTAGAATAAATGTTGCTCCTGGGATCGGATATGCCAACATTGAGGCAGTGCACAAACGCTCCTTCAATGTTTGGAAAGCCACTTCTTGCTTCTTTTTCCATTCAAAAGCTTAATTTTTTCTTGTAAGCTCGTGGAGGCTATGGGCTACGCTGGAAAAGTTTGGTACAAACCGGCGTTAATACGTGCATAGCCCAAGGGAACTTATTTGTTGATGCAAGTTCTGTGGTCTTTGCCAATCCTTTACAGCTTCTATCTTTTCATTCGCATTGCAGATTTCCCCCGTCGTTACATTGTGACCCAAATAATTTACTTACTTTTTAAACAGCGAACTCTTTTTGGGACTTAGACCAGCGCCAGCTATTCTCTGGAAAACTTCCTCTAAGTTTTTAAGATGCTCATCAAAGTTCTTGCCCAATACGGTGATGTCGTCCAGGTACACCATCATGTTTTCCAATGTAGTCCTTTCAGTACCTGGTCCATGAGTCTCTCAAAAGTAGCTGGTGCATTACAAAGTCCAAAAGGCATCACTGCCTGAAGGCTGTTTTTTCTTTGTCTTCCTCATTCACCTCCACTTGCCAGTAGACGCTTTTTAAGTCCAGTGTGGAAAAACAATTCTTAACAGATAACGAGTCCAGTGTATCGTCAATTCTTGGAATGGGTAGCTATCCTTTATGGTAACGTCGTTCAACTTTCGATAGTCCACGCAAAACCTCATTTTTCCACCCTTCTTCTTCACAAGTACCACAGGTGAGCTCCATGGACTAACTGATAGTTCGATGATGCCACTGTCGCTCATTTCTTGTACGATTTGACTCACAACTTCCCGCTTCGCCAGTGGAACACAACGAGGAGCTTGATGGATCGGGCTCGCATCTCCAGTGTCAATTTGATGTTTCACAACGTTGGTGCGGCCTGGTTTGGAGCCATCTTGGTCAAATATGTTGGCGTACTTTAGGAGGAGCGGTTTTGCTTTACTCTGATAAGCTTCCTCTAGTCCCTCCGTCCATGCCGTGATGTCATTTGAAAGATCAGTATTACTAGATGAAACGTGTTCCTGGAGCTGCTCACAGTTAATAACTACTTCAGTCTCTTGGCATCTTCCCAAAACAGCTGCTTTGGTCAGTTTGAGTGGTGACTTGAACTCATTGTGTACTCTTATCGGAATCCATCTTGTTTTGTCATAGCCAGGGTTTTTCCTAAAAGTATGTTCGGTGTTGATTTTTTTGCTGCCTCGACAACGCACAATTTGTTTGTCCCACATTCTCCATCAACCTTTGCCCAGATTACTGCTTCGGATTTTGCTGGTATAAGCTGACTCTCTTCCATCAGCACTTGTTTAATGCTGTAACCTCTCTCGTAGCCGAAATTAAATGGCACATCCATGTTCTTGCATCGCAACGTCTTGCTTTGCATATCGATCTTGATGCCTTGGTCCATTAAGAAGTCTACTCCAATTATGATTTCATCAACAATCTCTTCAACTATAAAATTGTGTAGTACCGTGAGGTTCTCAATTGCTACTTCACATGATACTTCTCCAATTACCTGGGTGTCCTCTCCCGTGGCTGTACGTAATCTTGCTCCAAGCAATGGTCTTATCTTCTTGTTGGCTAAATCTGATCGAATGATGGAATGAGATGTACCCGTATCTACAGTCAGTAAACGTTCCTTTCCATCCATATGTCATCGGACAGTAAGATTTCTTGACCTTCTTCCGATTTGCGATATAGAGATTATCGGGCATTCGATTGCGGGAGCCAGCTGTGGCCCCTTACGGATAACTCGCTTTAGTTTAACGATTGGGTGGACTTGGAGATTTGCTCATCTCCTTCAGCTCTGCGTTTACGGCCACCCACATTGTTGGAACTATTAGGGTTGGTACTGCAATAACGTGCAATGTTCCCTGGCTTACCACACATAAAGCATTTGACTGCATCATTAGCTTCCAAAGCTTCCAAAAATGCGTCTACCCACTTTGGTTTTTCTACTTCCACACTATGAGCTTTGTATGCTGGTTTACTCAATAGTGAGACAATTTCCTGAGTCAATGCATGTGATGCCGTTATTGCAAATGTTAGCTTTGTGTTTGCGTATGTAGCTTGCTTTGTTTCGACGTCCCGTATGCCATTTATAAAGCTCTGAATCTTTACCCTTTCAGTGTATTCCACGGGTGCCTCCGCATTTGCCAAATGAGCCTACCTTTCAACATCCGAAGCAAACTCCTGCAATGTCTCATTTGCTTTTTGGTAACGGTTTTGCAACTCAATTTTTTATATTTGTTTTCTATGCTCGCTTCCATAACGTCTCTCGACAGCGGCAAATCAATGCTTCATAACTGTTCCCTTCGTACTATGGAATCGTCTGTAATATTTCCGCTGCAGGCCCTTTCAATGCCACCAACAGTGCAGTAACTTTATCTTCCGCATTCCAGTTTTTCACTGCTGCGGTCTTCTCAAACTGTAGCTTAAAGACCTGGAAAGGAACAGAACCGTCAAAAGATGGAGTTCTTACCTTCGTATTACTCGCTGAAGCAGCCAGGGATTAAGTTGCAATTCCTGTATACGACCTCTCAAAGCATCCACCTCTGCCACGAATTCTTTTTTTTTTAACTGCATTATTTTTTCGTCCATACGCGCCTCGAGTTTTGATGATATACGTGCCTCATGTGCTTCTAGTTGTACTGTTATGCGTGTCTCTTGTTCGTTCAGTTCAATTGCCATATATGTCTTTTGTTCTTCCATCTGTGATGAAATTTGTGTTTCCTGTGCTTCAATCTTGACTGTTATCTGCGTCGAAATATCTGAAATACACCTTTCTTGTGCCGCAATCTTGGACGTATGCGTGTTTCCTGCGATTCCATATATGTATTCTGTTCTGCCAGTTGAGATGACACGGTCGATGTTTGAGCAGATATTGCAGCCAAAATCATGTTCACGTCTGTGCTCGTAACTGTCTGCAATGTTTCATTTTTCTCTTCAAGTTTTGTTATTGTCTCGTCCCCATCATTAATTCCTTCCAACTCCATTGGCTCCCGTAACCGTACTTGAAGTTCGATCTTAATGCCGGTGGTATTCAACCCACGGTTGTCCAACTCCTTTTTCAGTTGCTGGATCCTTAATTCACCTAACTTTGCCATGTCCAAGTTGTATTCGAAATCTTCGGAATTTATTCAACAATCCCACTTCTGACACCAATTGTAACGAGTTTAGGGAAATTCCGCTTATTCCAAATCTTCTGCTAATGTTCGAATCGCTAAACTGTTGAATAAATAACTCCAATATTCAATAATGCAAAAATGGTCTTTATTAGACTACTTGAAAGTACTTCACAACCAATACCGTTCTTAAATCAAACTGATTGCTCATGCCTCAGCTTGTGCTGCTTTTATACTCTTCCGTTTCCTCGTTCGCATATTTCTAGGCGTTTCTCCTTCTATAATTTACTAGTTCGCTCAACATTGCATACTTTTGTGAGTATCTCAGAAATATGCATAGCCATATGCGTGTGTATGTGAGTATTACTCTGCTGATGATTGCATACTTTTGTGAGTATCTCAGATATATGTATGTGTTTGTGCGCATCTCTCCACTGCTTGCATGTACATATGTGAATGCTTAGTATCGGCTTGGAGATGATAGTATCCCATAGTGTTGCTAATATTCGTCACAATAATGTAAAAAAATCCACCCGAAACCAATTAGTTTTCTACTCTGAAACAAAAAATTGCTTGAGAAACGACGACGTAGAGTTAGATAAATTTTCATCCGGTTCAGAAATGAGTGATCGTAAGGCTTCAGAATACACGTAGTCTGCGCGTCAGTGCCCGCCCACAACCCTCTGCTCAGCAAGCCACAAAAAGTACCCGCTACCGCTCGCGCCCTACGGCTCCACCAGCCCATACGGCCTCTCCTAGCAATAAATACAATCCGCTCCTAGCAATTAATACAATATCCGTAGCAGATTAGGTAGCAATGCCGAGCATTAACCACTCCCTCTGCCTTCCTCTCCTCTATTTCCGACACGAGCAAGTCAGGGGAATAGACTCTTACTCCCTACTACTACTTTCCTAGATGCTCTGGTATCAGCGACGGCAACCCCCGACAGGTTTCATAGCGCCATGTTCCCGGGCGGCAAACCCAACTACACCGGGCAATCCAGTGCTTTGCAATTCTGCTCTGGGTATAACGTCGACAGAAAAGATCTCGAGACTGGAAATGGATGCGAGCTCGCATTTGTCACCCACCACTCAGTTTAATATTTAATAATATTTTTGATCTCGCCATCGGCCTTAGGGACAATGTCCTGCAACGTCAAGTCATTTAAGTCCGGTCAGGCGATGCAAATTTACAACATCTGCATCCATTTTTTCACCTGTTTTCCCAGTGGATACTGCCACAAATCAGCGCACTAACTATTGGTGAAAATAGCATTGTTCTGGACGATTTCAATGCACACCATGATCTGTGGCATTCCAATCTACAGGCGTATAGCAGGGGCGAGATGTTGGCGGACCAAATAGAAGAAACGACGTTCTGCACAATAAACGGAGACGCCCCACCCATATGGTAGAAAGCTGTTACAGTTCGCCAGATATATCAATAGTGATCGTAGGACTCGTAAACTGCGTCAACTGGCAGCCGATGGTAACATTTGCTTCCGAATACCTACTACTACTCCTTTCGTCCGAGTTTATCACTACTGAAAACCGCACTTTCATCACCTTCAAAAAAGAAAAAACGTAAGATTACAAAACATTTCTGTATATGTATATGTCTTTATATTATTTTGTGTCGCTTTGCCGCCCTACCAATCCTACTGATGCCCGTAAAGGGGAGCGCTTTTTGCCGACAGTATGTAATTAATTCTACGGTTGACAAAGCTAGACGGCCGGCCAACAGACGCACACACAAGCATAAACACAGCGTCTCCCCTATTACCATCACCGTCAAAGAGGTTGAAGATGCCATCGATCATGCTAAACCCTCTAAAGTAGTAACCCAGACGGCACACAGTGTATTACTTTCATGTTCTAGAAAATATTAAATAAAAAAAATATGTTATTGAATTTCAAAAATTCTTTTGAAAATCTATTTATAAATGCGCAGTAAAGCGAAAAAATAAAAAACTAGGAAATTTTAACTAAGTTGAATCGACTAATGGAGCTTTATTCTTTATTTATAAGCACATCAATTGAGAAAAAAATTTCACTCGCCTTTTTGCCATTGAATGTTAAAGTTTAAATTGCTGGCCTTTTGTGAGTTATACGTCAATTGCTAAAATTTAATATTGTTTAATATTTTAATGGAACAGAAATTAATTTTTATATTATAGTGGGATAATGTTAAAGTAAGTAAAATTTTTGAATTGTTTTGAACTCATAAGACCAGCAATTTCGTTACCCGCGTTTATACGATTAAATTTTTATCTAAGCTTGTTTGCTAATATTCCCAAAACTAAAATAGTACAACTTTATCTACAGGAAAATGCAGGTTTTCGTGTAATATTTTGTTTTCAGGAAATATGACAATTTCAAGGGATGAACTTTTCGAGATTTGGTATATGCAAAATAACGCAAAAGGAGAAATGAAGCTGTGCTTTCAGTTGTTCTGAACAAATTAAACTTGAGTAATTGTGAAGACAGCTCAAAGTTGACTCCAGTAAAGAAATCAGTTTCAAATTTTGTGAGTAAGATATTTCAGAAGTGGAAAAGTTGCAGTCGTATTTTAAAAGATTTTCGACATAAAAATGAGAAGTGGTTGGATTGTGGTGACATGATGGTCGTCGAAAAAAGGTGAATAAGGCTCGAGAGCCGATCTCTAGGCTACCTACAGATGTAAGTTGCCATATGTTTGATGTTCATATTCAATCTGTTTCTTTATTCAAAATCTTAATCTATTTATACAATTTTTGGTGACACGAAATTAGTTTCTAACTCCGCCTTACTTGTCTCGTTTTCCCATGTTTTCCAACGCTTGTAAATGCTTTGAAGGGCAACCAATCAGATTTCCGTTAGGTAAGCAGAAATGCCAAAATTTTGTGCCTACTGCTATTCTCATGCTCAAGAAAAATGCAAAATTTTTCTTGAATGCTTTGTGATCTGCGTACAGCGCTTAATAATACCAAAATGTAAGCTTTCGATTTCAAAGTATTTTGCGAAAGTATATATGTATTCTGTTTTTAAATACTTTCAGGGCCGCGTTTTTGACACAATTTTATAAGCGCTATCTGTCAAAAATGCTTCAACTAACTTAAAATCACATTTTATTTCGACTTCCGAACGACTTAAGTGGTCGCCATTTCCTTCAAATCACACCCCATACTACTCTAAAAAAAACCGAGAAAAAGTAAAGCGTGATTGGCTCGTTTCGAGTGCAACAAAAGAAGCGCTTTTTTGTTTTCCATGCCGGCTTTTCAGCAAAATTTACAAAAATACCCGATCAGTTTTGAAAAAGTCTTCAGGTCATTCTAAAGAAAAAGGTTGGAAGAGGTCACACGACAAAATTCCTGAACATGAAAATAGTCCAAATAATAAAACTTGCTATATAGAGTGGCGACAGTATGAAATGAGAATTCGAAGTGCAAGTTCAGTGGATTTTCTCTTAGCGGAAACCCTTAAAAATGGAGCAGCTCGCTGCAGTATTTTGGAACTGATCAGGAATTATGACCCCCTATTGCATGGACATTTGGAGAAGGTGATGGAATCTCAAACGAAAAAGAATCGTCTCCAAGCACATTATTTGTCTCATGGAATACAAAATGAGTTCATAGAAATCTGTGTAAGTCAAGTAATTAGAAAGATAGAAGGCGAGAGAAAGTCCGTCAAGTATTACACATTAATAGTGGATGCGACCCCTGATTCGGAGCATATTGAGCAGACTGTTTTTATATTGCGTTATGTTTTATTAGACAGGGACTCTGGAAAATGGAAAATCCAAGAACAAATTTCATGACTTGAAGATGGAAGTATTATCTCCGAACATCTAAATAGCATTAAGAATATTTTACACACTTCCAGTCAGTGTGACTGAAGAGGAGCGTTCTTTTAGTCTATTGTCTAGCGTGAAAAATTTTTTACGTTCTACTATGAGCCACAATCGCTTGACAAGCCTTGGAACATTGGCGTTGGAGTCCAGCCTTGCTCGCAGCATTAGTTTTGAATCAGTAATTTCCATATTCGCAGACCAAAAAGCACGGAAGGTTTTCCATGACTGATTCATGCTCTTAAAATGTACATATTTAGAAAAAGTTAATGTAAGCAAATCAAACAATGAAATCTAAAATTTCATTTATGTATGTGCTCCAGTAAATCTTATTTTATATGAAATAAAACTGACAATGTGAATTAAAAAATTTATGTATGTTATGTTATTTTTTACTGAATTGAGTTTATTTTTCACATTATTATTTTCGAGGTCAATACGCGTCTTTTGACACTTCTCTCGATATTTTTGGTAGCGTATTAGCAGTCGACCCCTCAACTAGACTTTTACCGACAATTCAAACACCAATTTGCTTGAAATTAAAAACTCTTTAAGAGCACACTTTTTGTTTCTGTGAAATAAATTTATATTTTTAAAATTGTTGCAAAAACCGAGCAAAAAAAATTGTTCTTGAGCACATTTTTGCACGCAAGGAAAAGCACATACGCAAAGTTTTACTCTCTACGATATTCCGTTGAGAAAAAAATGGCCCGCAGTACTGATGCTAGATTTTTCATTTCCACACCTTGGACTTAAAGATTTTCCATACAAAATTTTATTTTTCGGTTCGTTGGTTAAGCATGCCTGGTGTATACACTACACCATCGCCTTGAGATTGAAAAATTTTTTCCATAATGAAATAGTTTTTCTGTTTGCTGAGTTAGAAAATACATTTGTGTTTTGTATTTTTTAGACCAAGGGAATTGTTGAGTTTATTTATTTGTAAGAACTTTTTGGTCGTTCAATTTAAAGCAAAAACATAAGTTCTTCTGTTTTTTTTTTCTCCGACGCGTTTCGACACGTTATTGTGTCTTCTTCAGGGAGACTATGTATTTATTTCGACAAGAAAACATAATTAGAAAATATTTTTCTAAATTATAGTACATACATACCATAACATAAATTGTAGACTGCAAATTAACTACACATTTTTACAAAAATATATACATTTAACATACACAAAATTTTTACATTTAAAAAACCATCTACTTTCTATCCCAGCTGTTCGTCAATTGTTGGTTATCACACATTTGTATGCACAGCTGATATTATCTACATCCTCTTTGTAGTTCATTGCATTATTTATCTGCTGTTGGATTCGAAGCCCTTCCATCATTAATCTTCTCTTTATTTTGCTTTCCACATCTATTATTCGTGTATTGTCGAAATCAGCTGAGTGCTCGAATTTGTTGATGTTGTGTTTTGTTTGGATTTGTTTTACTAATTTCTTGTAGTTCTTATCTTATTTCTAAATACTTTTTTTAATTGTTATTGTGTAGTTCCTTATATTTACCATTCTAAAGATTGTATACGGGCCATGGTATGGGCTTTGATTTTTCTTTCTTTTTTCTATTCTTACATACACTATATCTCCTATTGCCAATTTATGTGTCTTAACATTTTTGTCACACTTCGTTTTTCTGTTTAGTTTTACATTGATTATTAATTTTTTGGCGTTGTTTATGGACGTTTGGAGTCTCAATTTCAACTCCTTAGCGTAATTTTCGTTGTAAATTTTGTTTACATTGTTTATGTTATCGCTTGGTAAGGTGGGTAATTTTCCAAACACTAATTCAAATGGTGAATACAGGGTATCTACGTGTGGGGCGGTATTGTATGCGAAAGTGTAATACGGTATCCATTTGTCCCATTCATAATCGTCGGTGAATGAATGTAAATATTCATTAAGAGTTCTATGACTTTTCTCAAGTGCTCCTATTGTTTGGTGGTGGTATGGGGTTTAGAATAGTTTAGTGTTAATTAGATTACATACTTTACTAGCGGGACCCCAGAGTGCTTCGCTACACCAATAGAAATATTGGAAAAAGAATAAAATATCATAGAATTTTTCTAATCTTTATTTCAATTCTTAATCCAAAACATTTGGATACACTACATTTTTCGTTTTTCTATCTGTGATATGAATAAACAAACAATTTGGAATGCCTACTCTGTAACAGGCAACGTATAGCTGTCCGTGCGAAAAGCACGGTTCCTCCTAATTCAATCCGAATACTCGAAGCGCTTGTCCTTGCGCCTTGTTGACTGACATATAAAATTACAGGCGCACTGGAAATTGCAAACGCTTGAATTAAATGGCATGTCTGTTGGTATCAGTGGGATTCGCGGTATAAGCACAATTTCATCTTTCGCTTTGCCGGTCAGTATTGTTGCTTTAATTAAATTCGTCATCAAATTTTTTACATTCAGTCTTGTTCCATTACACAATTTTGGTGCATTTAAATTCCGCAATAAAATAACTGACGAGCCGACCTTCAAATTTAAACAATACGGTGGCATACCAGACGATTCCAATAAATTCAAAAATTCAACTGGATAATTTACTGCGTCATCTTGATTCATTGTGCTATCACTGACTTGTATGTTGTCATCACACCTGGCAATTTTTTCAGAATGTGATGATTGATTTCATTGACACGTACAATTTTTGGTGCCAGTATTGCGCGTTCTATCAACCAATCGTGATTAATGTAATTTTGAACAATATTTGGAAACACTAGTTCAATTAATTCTTCTTTTGATTGGATAATTGTACAAAAATTGTTTGATAATGTAATCAAACCATTTGTTTTGTTGATTGGAATTTTGCCATTTCCGATCTCTAACAATTGCTTCGAGAGCTGCTCTGCAGACTGATCATTGTGCAACTGAACACGCCTGTTTATGTGTAATGTTAATTTTTTCACGTATCGCCCCAAAAGGGAAGACTTCAAACATGCATTGATCTCATCTGCCGGTGTTGATCATGGATAACGGGCAATGTTTGTCGAAAGTCACCTGACAATAAAATTAAAGCACCACCAAAAAGCCTTCGGTTTCCACGTAAAGCTTGCATCGTTGGATTTAATGCTTCCAATGATTTTTTGTTTGCCATTGTACACTCATCCCATAGAACGACCGCTGTTTGTTGCAAAACTTTTGCCATTGCTGAATTCTTGTATATATTAAAGGTTGGAATTTCAACCACCTGTATATTCAATGGCAATTTAAAAGCTGAATGAGCTGTTCGTCCTCCATCCAATAAAGTTGCAGTAATTCCAGAAGAAGCGAGTGCCAAAGCAATTTTCTGGTGCAATCGAATAGTTGCTAAAATCAATGAAATCACAAATGTTTTTCGGGTGCCGCCAGGTGCATCCATAAAATATAATCCACAAGTGTTATCAGAAACAGCTTGCATAATTTTGTCATATATATCCTTTTGTTGATTGTTCAATTTGGTGATGTTAGATTGAACAAATGTACGTAAATGATCACAATCGAATTGTTGTTCACGCTGCAACTCTCGATCAAATAAATGATGTGTTCAAGCGAGCGATTAGCGCACGCATCTTTGATTACTGAATTTGTACCCTTTGAATTAATAACCCCAATCATCACACCACGGTAACGCACCCAACACTTTGAATGCGTGGTTGGCAACGCGTGCGCTACTCGCTCGCCTGAACGAGCATCAGCTGTCAACCAATCGTGTTGACATTTTTTCTTTTTAACATTTCTTTTTGCATATAATTTTTTGCGATTCGAGTTGATAATCGTCCCGGTCCGCCAAAAGGAACAAAAACCCGCCTGTTCGACTTAAAATTTTATCTTTTCTGTCAATTATATATATACAAAGTAAATAAACCAAGATTGAAGTTTGTAGTTCAAATACACGCTTTTTTTCATCAACTTTGTGAAAGTTCATAAGAACGCCGTGCGAAATAACCCTAACTAGTGAACCTCAGCATATTGCAGACATCTACGCAAGAAACCCAAATTTCCCAAGTTGTGCAAGAAATTTGATAGCGTTCCACGCTTTTCCGGAAGTACCGAGCGCCCCCCGTCACCGTCCTCAACATCATCATCGTCGTCATCGCATTCCCGGTAACTACAGCAAAGGAGCTGAAGATTTGGTCCTTTGTCGCCATTTTTGGACCCAGCGTTGGAAAATTAAAAGAGAAAGTATCCCAAAAATCGTGAGTAGAAATCAAATTTCTTATTCCCAACTCACGCCCCGAACTAATTAAAAAGATAATATTTGTGGAGTTTTCTCAATTTGAATATTGTATAAAATTATTCATTTGCCCTCAGAGGATAAAACGCATTAAAGAAAGTAAGATTAACTGGCCCCCTCTCTGCCTCTACCCTTCATACATACAAAATTAAATGATTAAAATAATAATCCACAAATCTAAGTAGTAATCCCCGCTGAAATAATTAATATTCCCCATTATTAATTAAAATTTGATATTTGTGGATTTCCCAATAGGATT
Source organism: Eurosta solidaginis (assembly GCF_040869045.1). NCBI lineage: Eukaryota > Metazoa > Arthropoda > Insecta > Diptera > Tephritidae > Eurosta > Eurosta solidaginis. The sequence continues at coordinate 206,269,848 of NC_090319.1, read as the reverse complement.
CATAAATACATATTTATTCCCAATAATTTTTTGCAATCATAAATTTTAATATTTCTTAAATACATATATAAGTCCCGTATTGCAAAAAGGAAAGGCAGTTCAACCCCAAAAACAGTGCATTTCCAATATACTTATCGGTTTCTCATTCGTATGTATGTATGTGCATATGTAATAATTAACTGGTAGACAGGGACCCAAAATAAATTTATAAAACACTCACTTTTTCAAATTTCTTTAACTAGCGTTTTCAACTTCTCAAATACTCACAAATATTACAAATCCCTCAAATATATAACAATTATATATCCCTTTGGAAACAAAAAAAAAAATTTTTATTTTTTCACTCATATATACGCATATATACTCATATATACACACGTTTATAAAAGTGCGGTACGGTGATACAATTTTAATTTTGTTGCTCTCTCAAGCGGGTACAGTGGTACGAATTCACGGTTCGCGTTATTAAAGATAATTTCAAAAGGTCAAAAAGTTTATTTCTCTTGTCGTGAAATTTGCATTGCGGTGATAAATCGTTCTTTAAGTCGTCAACTCACTCTCTCTCTCTCAGGCTCTCTCCCTCACTCTCAGGCTCTCTCCCTCGCTTGTTCACCTTATGTTAGGTGTCCCTCAAAGAAGCCAATCAAAAAGCCCCACAATGAGTGACGACGAGAAATCCCAAGGCAGCGCCAAAGATCAACGCCAAACGCGCCTAACCACAAAAAAAAATAAGCAAATGTTCACGGCAAACAAATTCATCTCGGAAACGGATAATTTCACGGACTACTGTGCTCGATTCAGGTCCACCCCTATTAACGAAAATACGGAATCGTCACTGAAAATTAAAGACACCAATATTGATAGGTTTTGGAACCGGGTCCAAACCTCCCATGACGCGATATTAGATACAGATGACCTAGATCTCCCAGATGACTTCAAACCGGTCGCGTTTAATAAATACCAGTCATGTCTAATTATGTATGAGGACACGAAAGCCCAGATAGGGGACCAACTTATGTTACTCCAACAAGCAAACACTCCCATAGCCGCCCCCACTGCATCACTTCCCAGAGATGGAATAGGTTTCGGCTTAAAAATCCCGCCTTGTGATACAGAAGTATTTTATGGGGGTTATGAACAATGGCCGTCATTTCGTGACATGTTCACGGCGGTCTATATTAACCACCCAAAACTCACAAAAGCCCAGAAATTATACCACCTCCGGTATAAAACACAAGGCAAAGCCGGCGAAATAGTCAAACAGTTCCCACTCAGTGATGCCAACTTTGAACTGGCGTGGGAAGCCCTAAGGTCGCGATATGAAAATCGCAGGGTTTTGGTCGACAACCAAATAAAAACCCTTATGAATTTAAAACCAATTCCCATTGAAAATAGCGAGGAGATACAGAAATTGCAATCATCCGTGAATAATTGCCTCCAAATTCTCGCCACCCAGCAAGTTTCAACAGAAAGTTGGGATCCAATCCTCATTTATCTGGTCACCTCTAAACTCCCGGAGAACACGGTAACCCTGTGGGAACAGTCTCTAACCTCCAGGAAAGATCTCCCCAACTGGTCCCAAATGAACCAATTTCTGACTACTCGCTATGAGGTGGTAGAAAGAGTAGACCAATGGCGCCCCTCTAAACTCACATCGGCCCCCGCCAGCACAAGCTACTCTAAACAAAATAATTATGCATTCAGAGGCAGCAATCACGAAAAATCCAATCCGAGGATTCAATCCCATGCTACAGAACACCGCACAATGTACAAATGCGCATATTGCAAAACCTCTGAGCACCCCCTGTACAGCTGTGCAAAATTCGCTAGAATGCCAGTTCATGATCGGAACAAGTTCGTGAGAGATAATCACATGTGCTTTAACTGCTTATCCCAATCCCACGTTCTAAGGGATTGCAAAAGCACATTCAAGTGTGTGCACTGCCGACAACGTCACAACTCAGCTCTCCATGATGATGCGTCCTCCAGCACATCATCAACACCCAGAATGCATAAAGCCACAGCCCAAGTAGCAACTACCACCCCCCCTGATGTCAGTCACCCAACTCCACACGCTCCGGAAGACAATCGCGACCAACCCACGTGTTCAAAAAATGCCCACGTACAATCTTTCTACTCGGACAATGAAAGTAAAGTACTACTCCCGACGGCAATCGTCTCGGTAGAACACCGAGGTGAACTCTTCAAACTCAGAGCCCTAATTGACCAAGGGTCAGAACGGAGCTTTATCTCCTCCAAAGCTCAAATAAAACTGCGTCTACCATGCCGAGCTTCTAATTTCGAAATATCAGGCATGGGTGGAAGAGTGGTTCAAACATCGAACAAACTATGCGCTCTAACTCTAGTCTCGAACGATTTAATCACAAGGATCCAAGCACAAGCTATTGTCCTTCCCCAGTTAACCAAGGCGTTACCCAAATTCAATCCCACCCTAGCACAGCGTGAAAAATGGGCGCATCTAACCCTCGCAGATGCAAACTGCCACTCCCCATCCCAGATTGACTTAGTCATTGGCAGTGACCTTATCCCGCAGATAATGCTAGAAGGTGTTGAGAAAATCTCCCCGAACCTACTAGCGCAAAACACCATATTTGGGTGGATCCTTAGTGGTCAAGTCCCTAGCAAAGTAGTTTCGTTCTCAACCCAGGTGGAGGAAGTATCGAACTCCCTCGATTCGCAGCTCAGAAAATTCTGGGAACTGGAAGAAGTATCCACCCCCAAGTGTCTTAATGTTGAAGACACTATATGCGAAGAATTGTATCAGTCCACCACCACTCGCAGAGATGACGGTCGCTATGTAGTGCGACTCCCCTTTAGACGCAGTTTCCCAGAACAGGTAGCCTTAGGTAGATCCCGAACCTCAGCTCTCCAGCAATTTCTTAGCATGGAGAGAAATCTTCTCAAAAAAGGCGAACTTAAATCCCAATATGACCAAGTCTTATTAGAATATCTCACCCTAGGTCATATGGAAGAAACCACTTCCTACGAAAAATGCTCAGACAACAAATACTTGTCGTTCTACCTACCCCATCACGCGGTTATAAAGCCCGAAAAAAGAACTACTAAGGTACGTGTGGTCTTTAATGGATCAAAGAAATCAACTTCCGGCAATTCTCTGAATGATGTTCTCTATACCGGTCCCACCCTACAACCCGATTTGATGCTATTAATACTCAAGTGGCGCACGTACCAATTTGTTTTCAACGGCGATGTAGAGAAAATGTACCGCCAAATTCTCTTACATGAGGAGGACCAAGAGTACCAAAAAATTATTTTTCGCTCAGCCCCCAATGGTCCAATTCAAGATTTTAAGCTTAAAACCGTCACATTCGGTCTTAATTGCGCTCCCTATCTTGCAATACGTTCCTTGCACGAACTCTCTAAAGACGTCAATAATACCTTCCCTAAAGCATCTCAGATATTAAAAGACGAGACATATGTAGACGACATACTGTCTGGCGGGCACTCCATCCTCTCAGCTTCAGAGTCCCTCTCGCAAGTCAGGCAAGCCCTTACGTCAGCAGGCTTCCCCCTTAGAAAAATCACGGCAAACCATCCTGACATAATTGAAACTATTCCCACAGCAGACTTGCTGGATTCCCAGTTTCTCGAATTCGAAAAAGCAAGTACGACGAAAACGCTCGGGATTCAATGGAATGCCATAAAGGACTCATTTTCGTACACCGTTGAATCCATCCCAGTAAGCACCGCGAGCACAAAGCGACAAATTCTCTCTTCAGTCGCAAAACTTTTCGACCCCGCAGGATGGCTAACGCCGATAATGATCCAAGCCAAAATTCTCTTGCAAGAGCTGTGGCTTGATGGAACTGACTGGGACGAACAGGTGAAACCCCTCCGCCTCGCAAAGTGGACGCAGTTCGCACATAACCTCCACGCCATAACAGGGATTCAAATTCCTCGTTGGGTCAATTACTCCCCTGAGCAACCCACGGAGCTGCATGGCTTTTGCGACGCGTCTGAGAAAGCTTATTGCGCCAGCATTTATGTCCGAACGACGGTAGGACAAAACACAACTTCTCATCTCCTAGTCTCTAAAAGCAAAGTGGCACCCCTAAAATCCACTAGCTTGCCACGGCTGGAATTGTGTGGAGCTCTGCTCCTAGCGAAATTAGTCTCCGTCGTTCAATCCCAACTGAATCTCAGTCCGCCTACCTTGACGCTGTGGTCGGACTCCGAAATAGTGCTCACATGGCTCGAAAAGCCCCCCTATACATGGAGAACCTTCGTAGCAAATCGAACCGCGAAAATAATCGATCTGGTTGGAAACGCCACTTGGCGACATGTACGCAGTTCCGAAAACCCCGCCGACATGGGCACAAGAGGATGCAAACCTCTCGATTTGGCAACTTCCTCCCTGTGGTGGAAAGGCCCAGAATGGCTCATCAGTCCCCCGGAATCATGGCCCAAAGACTTGCGCCGCCCCTCCGTAAGTCCACCCGAAGTCCGCCGAATCGAAGCATTACATGCCAGCGAAGAAGAACCCGACATTCTGGATCGCTTTTCCTCGTTTCCGCGTGCCCTGAGAGTTTTAACTCACGTGTTGCACTTCATACGCACCCTTAAAACCCGCGCGGGCCACATACCAACTTCCCCGTTAACCCTCACACACGACGACTTCCGAAACACGAAACTCAAGCTAATCGCCTTAACTCAGTCGCGATATTTCCCCAAGGAAAAGGCCTCGTTGTTAGCCTCGAAACCTATAGACAAACGGAGCCCCCTTCTCACCCTTAATCCATATTTGGATGAATATGGATTGCTCCGAGTTCGCGGTCGCCTAGTTGACTCAACCCTAACCTTCAACGAAAGCCACCCCATTATTATCCCGGAAAAATCCCGATATGCTGCGCTTTTCCTCCGCTTCCTGCATGAACTTTTCTTGCACGCCGAAGTCCGTCTCATGCAGCAAACGATTAGACAAGAATTTTACATTCCTCGGCTCAAGCCACTCATCAAAAAATGCATTTTTCAATGTAAAACATGCACCGTCCACAAGCAGCAAATGCGCTCCCAAATAATGGCAGCCTTGCCACCCGCACGATGCACTTTCGCTCCCCCCTTCACCACAACGGGTGTTGATTTTGCTGGCCCTTTTTTGATAAAAGCATCCATGCTAAGATCGCCTACCCTCGTGAAAGGTTACGTGGCCGTTTTTGTTTGCTTCACGACAAAAGCGGTACACCTTGAGCTGTGCTCAAATCTCACCTCTGAGGCCTTTCTGGCTGCGTTTGCCCGTTTTGTTGGACGTCGAGGCTATCCCGCAACGATGATGAGCGATAATGGCACAACCTTTGTAGGTGCCAAACGAGCTACGGAAAAGGAATTTGTGACCTTCTCCAGCGAAGTATCCCAAGAAATCGTCAAAAAATACGCCGCTCAAGGCATAAAATGGAAGTTTATACCCCCCAGCGCTCCTCATATGGGCGGCTTATGGGAAGCTGCGGTCAAAAGTTTTAAAACACACCTCAAGAAGTCAGTCGGATCTCACAAATTCACTTTCGAGGAATTTACCACCCTGCTAATACGAATAGAGGCCGTGTTAAATTCACGCCCCATCTCCCCGCTATCTCAGGATCCCTCTGACTTTACCGCGCTCACCCCCGGACATTTCCTTAGGGGAACCCCTTTACTAGCGATTCCTGAACCTGACCATGAGAACCTATCTCTGCTCAACCGATGGGAAAAGGTCAAGGTTATCCATCACCAGTTCAGTCGACGATGGAAGGAGGACTACCTCAAGGACCTCCATAAACGATATCGTTGGAAAGACACTCGCATGGAGCCAAAAGTCGGTGAGTGTGTCCTCATCAAGGACGATACACTTCCTCCAACCGAATGGCGCCTCGGACGCATCGAACGAGCACGCCCCGGCCCGGATGGCCACATTCGTGTCGTCGAGGTGCGCACCCAATCCAGCATTCTCACACGGCCGATAGTAAAATTATGTTTTCTGCCCCCGGCGGACAGTCCGCCCAGCCCCCAAGCGACCGTGTAGATTTTCGTTACCACCCCTAAGGACTTATCCCGGCAAATCACCGTATCCGCCTAATCTCAAAAACAACAATTAAAATCCCGCTCCATCTCATAGTTACAATCATCAATATACCCCGCACTAAAGTCATATGAATACGACTCGTTTCAGGCGAACATGGATGTAACACCAACTCCAAGGCCAAGAACGTCGATACGCTCTCAAGTGGTGGTGGCTAGCAATCACGCCGAGCGCCAAAACAACAACTCCAGCAATAACTTCATGCAATGCCGCGTATGCGCTCGCCATCATGCGCTACGTACTTGCCCACTCTTTCGGGGCATGCAGCCGTCGCAGCGGTATCTCCTGGCACGAGCCCATGGGTATTGTACCAATTGTCTGGCGCTATCACACGCAACGAGTGAGTGTACTTCGCCCATTATGTGCCGAATTTGTGCACTGCCACACCACACCATGCTCCACCGGGCCCCACCAACACCAACACCAGCGAGCCACGCCGCACCAACACCTCAAGTGCCTCCGACACCAGCACCACGCTCTAACTCTCGCCGCCGCCGCCAACGCCCACAACAACAAGCCGTCAACAGTCGTTACAATCCGACCGCAGTCACGATCCCAAAAGCACGGACCGTTCGGTGCTCAGCAGTAGGCCTTCAGACGGCTTCACACCGAGGCAAGGTGGCAAATATCCTCATGAACGAGGCCATCAGAGCGCTGGAGCAGCTCAGATTGACATTAGCCGGCTAACGCGTCTAGGCGGGGCAAGATGTTCAAGCGAGCGATTAGCGCACGCATCTTTGATTACTGAATTTGTACCCTTTGAATTAATAACCCCAATCATCACACCACGGTAACGCACCCAACACTTTGAATGCGTGGTTGGCAACGCGTGCGCTACTCGCTCGCCTGAACGAGCATCAGCTGTCAACCAATCGTGTTGACATTTTTTCTTTTTAACATTTCTTTTTGCATATAATTTTTTGCGATTCGAGTTGATAATCGTCCCGGTCCGCCAAAAGGAACAAAAACCCGCCTGTTCGACTTAAAATTTTATCTTTTCTGTCAATTATATATATACAAAGTAAATAAACCAAGATTGAAGTTTGTAGTTCAAATACGCGCTTTTTTTTCATCAACTTTGTGAAAGTTCATAAGAACGCCGTCGAAATAACCCTAACTAGTGAACCTCAGCATATTGCAGACATCTACGCAAGAAACCCAAATTTCCCAAGTTGTGCAAGAAATTTGATAGCGTTCCACGCTTTTCCGGAAGTACCGAGCGCCCCCCGTCACCGTCCTCAACATCATCATCGTCGTCATCGCATTCCCGGTAACTACAGCAAAGGAGCTGAAGAGATGCATTGGACGATTTGGTGAAATCAAATCTAACTGCCCAATGCTTTATTGGCAATCGCAAGATACATATCTTCAATTATTATCGAAGCTTCATTGTACATTTCCAATGTAATCAGCAAATCAGGATCCATTGCTCTACGACGTCTCCGAATTAAAATATCTTCAGTCATGTAATCTTTATATTTATTCCACAATTCAATTGGATTCGATGGCACGCATGTTGATATTATAATCAAAAATAGCATTCGTATTTGCTGTGGATGAAATGAAATCGATGCCTCATGAAGTGTTGCGTCTCAATGAGTGACATCTGCTAACAAAACCAAGACAAAAACGAACGTGAACTGTTCTTAAATCCTTTATTCGCGGTATAAGCACAATTTCATCATCTTGATTTTGGTCCTCGAATGTTTACCAACAACATTCGCAAATAGAAACATTCAGCATTGTTGGGATGTACCGAATACATCCTGTCCAAGGCATCTGTTTGGAAAATACCTGGATGACCATCAACTGGTGTTCCTTGTTTACGCCGTTGAAATTTTTTCGATAATGCATTCCAAGTGTAATATTGCGGTATATCAACATATATCAAAATTCTGGCGAATGTGTCGATTTCACACAATTGAAAAAAAGCAGTCAAAGTAGTTTCTTGTATTTGTTCTGCTCTCTGCTGTACATTCTCCATATGAACTGCCAAACGGAAAACAACAGGATGTCTTTCGTGCAAAGGTAACGAAAAGATACGTCAAACTGCTCCATTACTGCTTATGTATCGCCCCTTTTGATATTGAGTGATTTCATCATTTCTAATTTCACCATATACTCTAAAAACAGCCATATCACTTCCTTTATTCACATATTTACAAATGTATTTGATATATGTACTTTACTGAGTTACTGTACTCAACATATATGTGAGCCTGAAAAACTTTTGAGAGTATCAGTGAATATGGCACGACCCAACGATTTTCAACTTCGATGTCTTGATTGCGCACTCTTATTATCGCCGTTTTACCATTATTTTCAAATGATCGACGTCGATGCAATGTATATCCGTCATTGCCTGTTGTGGTATCGGAAATTAATGCTCTCGGATACCGCTTTGAACATTTCCCATCGATCATACATGGTGAATTCATATTTCTTTCACCGCATGGACCGTGAACCATGTTTTTTGTTACCACTTCAAATAATTATGGATCGATGGTTTGATCTGGTATTTCGGCTGATATGGCACTGTCAATCTCGTCCTGTGTTATTTTACGAACCAGCCATATCAATATGTGTGCGTGTGGCAAACCCCTTTTTTGCCATTCAATCGAGTACATCCAACATTGTACCTTTCCAAAAACGTTTAATTTCACAATTAAATCCATCAGTGCCTTCAATTTTTGCCGGAATACACGTGCTGTAACATCGCGTCGATCTGTTGGTGACTCACCGTCGAACAAATTATTTTTTATATCGTTCCACATCGGATTACACGTAAAAGTGATGAAAAGATCTGGTCGGCCGTATTTTCGAACATATGACATAGCATCTTATGCATATTCGTGCATGTGGCGTGGACTACCAATATAAGAAGCTGGTAATATCGTCAGACGTCCGATATCATTCACATTTGCATCATTCGCTATTGCATCTTGCAAATGTATGTACTCTTCAGATCGCAATTTGGCTTGATTGAATCGGATGAAATTGAGACGTTCACTTTCAATTTTTACATACATGTCTACAGTGAACTGGTGAAAAATTTACCACATCTCAGAATGTAATTTTGTTGTTGTGCACGAATCATCAACCGATAAGAATAGTAATTCATCGCACTAACTTTCTTTTGAACATCTCGACCTGTAAAAAATATGTTCACTCGATTTTAAATTTTAGTTTTTATTTAATATCTGATTAATATAATTAGTATATTATTTACCGGTTCTTGGATCTATCATTGGTATATTAATGTGATAACCATCATCACTTTTCCAATGTAGAATTGTATATTGTAATGCGTCGTAACTGCGATGAAGCTTCGAAACACGCTGTAGTTGTTCATTTCTACGATGAAGTACAATATCGCGGGATAGAAACTGATCTCCAACAATTACAATTGCCACTTCATCAATCGTCGGTACATTAAATCTTCTGGCATGCTCACCAAAAGGCGATTTTGTGATTATCAGATGGCATACGATCGAGAGCGGTTTTGAACAATTTCACCAATGCATTGTTCTGATGAAAAAATCCTTGGAGATCGCAAATAATCGCTCGTTTTGTATGTGAGCCAATTCTGTAACGTTCACCCAACTCACGATTTTCATCTCCGATAAAATATAATTTCAAAAATTGATGGTTAGCGTCAGGAAATGGTAACAATGCACCCGCTCGATGATAAATCTGACCTTGAATCTGTAATGTGTATGCAATATAATTTAATGTTGGATCAGAATACTTAAAAACATTGTAGAAACTGTTACTTAGATCCACAGAACAATTAGATATTCCACATGAAGTAATCACCTTAAATGTCGGCATAAAATTGTCTCTTATAATTTTTGTAGCACCAAAAGAAGTCATTCGAAAGGATGAATTATATTCTTGCATATGAATCATAAAATGCTCCGACATTGGTGATCCGCCAAAAATCAATGAGTGCAATGGATCAGGTGGAGTTTCAAATGCCGGCAATTTCACTTTGCCATTAGTACAACACATGCCAGCCGTTTCACTCAGAGTTGTGTAATTAAGAGATATTGTAAATTTTCCGTAAGGAAGCGATCATTTGAAAAGAACCAGTGCGGAATGTCGGGTCTTGATTTCGAGAAATCTAAAATATTGACCGACATAATGCATCAGCGCTTGGTCGTAAAAAATGCGATGAACTCGATACTCTTGAATTCTTGTTGCCAAATACCCAGCCAAAAATGAATTTGCCGATGCGAAATGTATGACATCTTCATCAGAATGCAGGCGGTCAGCAATCTCCAAGATTATTTCAACTATATTCATGGTTGCTTCTGAAGAAAAGCAACGAAATTCTATTACAATGTTGTTTTTTTGACACAACAAAATCACAGTTAATAAAGTTAGTGGGACATTACTCATCAAATTGAAGCACAGCATATACCGAATTTACTTAAATCCAGTTCATTTACTGTTTTTCACAGCTTTTATGAAAAAAAAAGAAATTACTTTTTTTTTCGTTTGGTCTTCACTTGAGAAATGCCGAACGTCAAATTATAATTCTAGAAACGTCAATTCCATTGAATAATGCAAAATGGAAATAAGCACCACCTATTCCATTTCATGAAATAACGCATATAATTTCTTGTAGTTCTTATCTTATTTCTAAATACTTTTTAATTGTTATTGTGTAGTTCCTTATATTTACCATTAATTTCTAAAGTGGAGTTTACTCCATTTGTGCTTACGATTGTATACGGGCCATGGTATGGGCTTTGATTTTTCTTTCTTTTTTATATTCTTACATACACTATATCTCCTATTGCCAATTTAAGTGTCTTAACATTTTTGTCACACTTCGTTTTTCTGTTTAGTTTTACATTGCTTATTAATTTTTTGGCGTTGTTTATGGACGTTTGGAAGCTCAATTTCAACTCATTAGCGTAACTTTCGTTGTAAATTTTGTTTACATTGTTTATGTTATCGCTTGGTATGGTGGGTAATTTTACATTGTTTATGTTATCGCTTGGTATGGTGGATAATTTTCCAAACACTAATTCAAATGGTGAATACAGGGTATCTACGTGTGGGGCGGTATTGTATGCGAAAGTGTAATACGGTATCCATTTGTCCCATTCATAATCGTCGGCGAATGAATTTAAATATTCATTAAGAGTTCTATGACTTTTCTCAAGTGCTCCCATTGTTTGGTGGTGGTATGGGGTTGAGAATAGTTTAGTGTTAATTAGATTACATACTTTACTAGCGGGACCCCAGAGTGCTTTGCTACACCAATAAAAATATTGGAAAAAGAATAAAATATCATAGAACTTTTCTAATCTTTATTTCAATTCTTAATCCAAAACATTTGGATACACTACATTTTTCGTTTTTCCATCTGTGATCTGAATAAACAAACAATTTGGAATGCCTACTCTGTAACAGGCAACGTAAAAAGCACGGTTCCTCCTAATTCAATCCGAATACTCGAAGCGCTTGTCCTTGCGCCTTGTTGACTGACATAGCAAATTACAGGCGCACTGGAAATTGCAAACGCTTGAATTAAATGGCATGTCTGTTGGTATCAGTGGGATTCGCGGTATAAGCACAATTTCATCTTTCGCTTTGCCGGTCAGTATTGTTGCTTCAATTAAATTCGTCATCAAATTTTTTACATTCAGTCTTGTTCCATTACACAATTTTGGTGCATTTAAATTTCGTAATAAAATAACTGACGAGCCGACCTTCAAATTTAAACAATACGGTGGCATACCAGACGATTCCAATAAATTCAAAAAATCAACTGGATAATTTACTGCGTCATCTTGATTCATTGCGCTATCACTGACTTGTATGTTGTCATCACACCTGGCAATTTTTTCAGAATGTGATGATTGATTTCATTGACACGTACAATTTTTGGTGCCAGTATTGCGCGTTCTATCAACCAATCGCGATTAATGTAATTTTGAACAATATTTGGAAACACTCGTTCAATTAATTCTTCTCTTGATTGGAGAATTGTACAAAAATTTTTTGGTAATGTAATCAAACCATTTGTTTTGTTGATTGGAATTTTGCCATTTCCGATCTCTAACAATTGCTTCGAGAGCTGCTCTGCAGACTGATCATTGTGCAACTGAACACGCCTGTTTATGTGTAATGTTAATTTTTTCACGTATCGCCCCATAAGGGAAGACTTCAAACATGCATTGATCTCATCTGCCGGTGTTGATCATGGATAACGGGCAATGTTTGTCGAAAGTCACCTGACAATAAAATTGAAGCACCAACAAACAGCCTTCGGTTTCCACGTAAAGCTTGCATCGTTGGATTTAATGCTTCCAATGATTTTTTGTTTGCCATTGTACACTCATTCCATAGAACGACCGCTGTTTGTTGCAAAACTTTTGCCATTGCTGAATTTTTGTATATGTTAAAGGTTGGAATTTCAACCACCTGTATATTCAATGGCTATTTTAAAGCTGAATGAGCTGTTCGTCCCCCATCCAATAAAGTTGGAGTAATTCCAGAAGAAGCGAATGCCAAAGCGATTTTCTGTTGCGATCGAATAGTTGCTAAAATCAATGAAATCACAAATGTTTTTCGGGTGCCGCCAGGTGTATCCAAAAAATTTAATCCACCAGTGTTATCAGAAACAGCTTGCATGATTTTGTCATATATATCCTTTTGTTGATTGTTCAATTTGGTGATGTTAGATTGAACAAATGTACGTAAATGATCAAAATCGAATTGTTGTTCACGCTGCAATTCTCGATCAAATAAATCATGCATTGGACGATTTGGTGAAATCAAAGCTAACTGCCCCAATACTTTATTGGCAATCGCAAGACACATATCTTCAATTATTTTCGAAGCTTCATTGTACATTTCCAATGTAATCAGCAAATCAGGATCCATTGCTCTACGACGTCTCCGAATTAAAATATCTTCAGTCATGTAATCTTTATATTTATTCCACAATTCAATTGGATTCGATGGCATGCATGTTGATATTATAATCAAAAATAGCATTCGTATTTGCTGTGGATGAAATGAAATCGATGCCTCATGAAGTTTTGCGTCTCAATGAGTGTCATATTCTAACAAAACCAAGACAAAAACGAACGTGAACTGTTCTTAAATCCTTTATTCGCGGTATAAGCACAATTTCATCATCTTGATTTTGGTCCTCGAATGTTTACCAACAACATTCGCAAATAGAAACATTCAGCATTGTTGGGATGTACCGAATACATCCTGTCCAAGGCATCTGTTTGGAAAATACCTGGATGACCATCAACTGGTGTTCCTTGTTTACGCCGTTGAAATTTTTTCGATAATGCATTCCAAGTGTAATATTGCGGTATATCAACATATATCAAAATTCTGGCGAATGTGTCGATTTCACACAATTGAGAAAAAGCAGTCAAAGTAGTTTCTTGTATTTGTTCTGCTCTCTGCTGTACATTCTCCATATGAACTGCCAAACGGAAAACAACAGGATGTCTTTCGTGCAAAGGTAACGAAAAGATACGTCAAACTGCTCCATTACTGCTTATGTATCGCCCCTTTTGATATTGAGTGATTTCATCATTTCTAATTTCACCATATACTCTAAAAACAGCCATATCACTTCCTTTATTCACATATTTACAAATGTATTTGATATATGTACTTTACTGAGTTACTGTACTCAACATATATGTGAGCCTGAAAAACTTTTGAGAGTATCAGTGAATATGGCACGACCCAACGATTTTCAACTTCGATGTCTTGATTGCGCACTCTTATTATCGCCGTTTTACCATTATTTTCAAATGATCGACGTCGATACAATGTATATCCGTCATTGCCTGTTGTGGTATCGGAAATTAATGCTCTCGGATACCGCTTTGAACATTTCCCATCGATCATACATGGTGAATTCATATTTCTTTCACCGCATGGACCGTGAACCATGTTTTTTGTTACCACTTCAAATAATTATGGATCGATGGTTTGATCTGGTATTTCGGCTGATATGGCACTGTCAATCTCGTCCTGTGTTATTTTACGAACCAGCCATATCAATATGTGTGCGTGTGGCAAACCCCTTTTTTGCCATTCAATCGAGTACATCCAACATTGTACCTTTCCAAAAACGTTTAATTTCACAATTAAATCCATCAGTGCCTTCAATTTTTGCCGGAATACACGTGCTGTAACATCGCGTCGATCTGTTGGTGACTCACCGTCGAACAAATTATTTTTTATATCGTTCCACATCGGATTACACGTAAAAGTGATGAAAAGATCTGGTCGGCCGTATTTTCGAACATATGACATAGCATCTTATGCATATTCGTGCATGTGGCGTGGACTACCAATATAAGAAGCTGGTAATATCGTCAGACGTCCGATATCATTCACATTTGCATCATTCGCTATTGCATCTTGCAAATGTATGTACTCTTCAGATCGCAATTTGGCTTGATTGAATCGGATGAAATTGAGACGTTCACTTTCAATTTTTACATACATGTCTACAATGAACTGGTGAAAAATTTACCACATCTCAGAATGTAATTTTGTTGTTGTGCACGAATCATCAACCGATAAGAATAGTAATTCATCGCACTAACTTTCTTTTGAACATCTCGACCTGTAAAAAATATGTTCACTCGATTTTAAATTTTAGTTTTTATTTAATATCTGATTAATATAATTAGTATATTATTTACCGGTTCTTGGATCTATCATTGGTATATTAATGTGATAACCATCATCACTTTTCCAATGTAGAATTGTATATTGTAATGCGTCGTAACTGCGATGAAGCTTCGAAATACGCTGTAGTTGTTCATTTCTACGATGAAGTACAATATCGCGGGATAGAAACTGATCTCCAACAATTACAATTGCCACTTCATCAATCGTCGGTACATTAAATCTTCTGGCATGCTCACCAAAAGGCGATTTTGTGATTATCAGATGGCATACGATCGAGAGCGGTTTTGAACAATTTCACCAATGCATTGTTCTGATGAAAAAATCCTTGGAGATCGCAAATAATCGCTCGTTTTGTATGTGAGCCAATTCTGTAACGTTCACCCAACTCACGATTTTCATCTCCGATAAAATATAATTTCAAAAATTGATGGTTAGCGTCAGGAAATGGTAACAATGCACCCGCTCGATGATAAATCTGACCTTGAATCTGTAATGTGTATGCAATATAATTTAATGTTGGATCAGAATACTTAAAAACATTGTAGAAACTGTTACTTAGATCCACAGAACAATT
Source organism: Eurosta solidaginis (assembly GCF_040869045.1). Taxonomy (NCBI): domain Eukaryota; kingdom Metazoa; phylum Arthropoda; class Insecta; order Diptera; family Tephritidae; genus Eurosta; species Eurosta solidaginis. The sequence continues at coordinate 206,254,489 of NC_090319.1, read as the reverse complement.
AGATATTCCACATGAAGTAATCACCTTAAATGTCGGCATAAAATTGTCTCTTATAATTTTTGTAGCACCAAAAGAAGTCATTCGAAAGGATGAATTATATTCTTGCATATGAATCATAAAATGCTCCGACATTGGTGATCCGCCAAAAATCAATGAGTGCAATGGATCAGGTGGAGTTTCAAATGCCGGCAATTTCACTTTGCCATTAGTACAACACATGCCAGCCGTTTCACTCAGAGTTGTGTAATTAAGAGATATTGTAAATTTTCCGTAAGGAAGCGATCATTTGAAAAGAACCAGTGCGGAATGTCGGGTCTTGATTTCGAGAAATCTAAAATATTGACCGACATAATGCATCAGCGCTTGGTCGTAAAAAATGCGATGAACTCGATACTCTTGAATTCTTGTTGCCAAATACCCAGCCAAAAATGAATTTGCCGATGCGAAATGTATGACATCTTCATCAGAATGCAGGTGGTCAGCAATCTCCAAGATTATTTCAACTGTATTCATGGTTGCTTCTGAAGAAAAGCAACGAAATTCTATTACAATGTTGTTTTTTTGACACAACAAAATCACAGTTAATAAAGTTAGTGGGACATTACTCATCAAATTGAAGCACAGCATATACCGAATTTACTTAAATCCAGTTCATTTACTGTTTTTCACAGCTTTTATGAAAAAAAAAGAAATTACTTTTTTTTTCGTTTGGTCTTCACTTGAGAAATGCCGAACGTCAAATTATAATTCTAGAAACGTCAATTCCATTGAATAATGCAAAATGGAAATAAGCACCACCTATTCCATTTCATGAAATAACGCATATAATTTCTTGTAGTTCTTATCTTATTTCTAAATACTTTTTAATTGTTATTGTGTAGTTCCTTATATTTACCATTAATTTCTAAAGTGGAGTTTACTCCATTTGTGCTTACGATTGTATACGGGCCATGGTATGGGCTTTGATTTTTCTTTCTTTTTTATATTCTTACATACACTATATCTCCTATTGCCAATTTAAGTGTCTTAACATTTTTGTCACACTTCGTTTTTCTGTTTAGTTTTACATTGCTTATTAATTTTTTGGCGTTGTTTATGGACGTTTGGAAGCTCAATTTCAACTCATTAGCGTAACTTTCGTTGTAAATTTTGTTTACATTGTTTATGTTATCGCTTGGTATGGTGGGTAATTTTACATTGTTTATGTTATCGCTTGGTATGGTGGATAATTTTCCAAACACTAATTCAAATGGTGAATACAGGGTATCTACGTGTGGGGCGGTATTGTATGCGAAAGTGTAATACGGTATCCATTTGTCCCATTCATAATCGTCGGCGAATGAATTTAAATATTCATTAAGAGTTCTATGACTTTTCTCAAGTGCTCCCATTGTTTGGTGGTGGTATGGGGTTGAGAATAGTTTAGTGTTAATTAGATTACATACTTTACTAGCGGGACCCCAGAGTGCTTTGCTACACCAATAAAAATATTGGAAAAAGAATAAAATATCATAGAATTTTTCTAATCTTTATTTCAATTCTTAATCCAAAACATTTGGATACACTACATTTTTCGTTTTTCCATCTGTGATATGAATAAACAAACAATTTGGAATGCCTACTCTGTAACAGGCAACGTAAAAAGCACTGTTCCTCCTAATTCAATCCGAATACTCGAAGCGCTTGTCCTTGCGCCTTGTTGACTGACATAGCAAATTACAGGCGCACTGGAAATTGCAAACGCTTGAATTAAATGGCATGTCTGTTGGTATCAGTGGGATTCGCGGTATAAGCACAATTTCATCTTTCGCTTTGCCGGTCAGTATTGTTGCTTCAATTAAATTCGTCATCAAATTTTTTACATTCAGTCTTGTTCCATTACACAATTTTGGTGCATTTAAATTTCGTAATAAAATAACTGACGAGCCGACCTTCAAATTTAAACAATACGGTGGCATACCAGACGATTCCAATAAATTCAAAAAATCAACTGGATAATTTACTGCGTCATCTTGATTCATTGCGCTATCACTGACTTGTATGTTGTCATCACACCTGGCAATTTTTTCAGAATGTGATGATTGATTTCATTGACACGTACAATTTTTGGTGCCAGTATTGCGCGTTCTATCAACCAATCGCGATTAATGTAATTTTGAACAATATTTGGAAACACTCGTTCAATTAATTCTTCTCTTGATTGGAGAATTGTACAAAAATTTTTTGGTAATGTAATCAAACCATTTGTTTTGTTGATTGGAATTTTGCCATTTCCGATCTCTAACAATTGCTTCGAGAGCTGCTCTGCAGACTGATCATTGTGCAACTGAACACGCCTGTTTATGTGTAATGTTAATTTTTTCACGTATCGCCCCATAAGGGAAGACTTCAAACATGCATTGATCTCATCTGCCGGTGTTGATCATGGATAACGGGCAATGTTTGTCGAAAGTCACCTGACAATAAAATTGAAGCACCAACAAACAGCCTTCGGTTTCCACGTAAAGCTTGCATCGTTGGATTTAATGCTTCCAATGATTTTTTGTTTGCCATTGTACACTCATTCCATAGAACGACCGCTGTTTGTTGCAAAACTTTTGCCATTGCTGAATTTTTGTATATGTTAAAGGTTGGAATTTCAACCACCTGTATATTCAATGGCTATTTTAAAGCTGAATGAGCTGTTCGTCCCCCATCCAATAAAGTTGGAGTAATTCCAGAAGAAGCGAATGCCAAAGCGATTTTCTGTTGCGATCGAATAGTTGCTAAAATCAATGAAATCACAAATGTTTTTCGGGTGCCGCCAGGTGTATCCAAAAAATTTAATCCACCAGTGTTATCAGAAACAGCTTGCATGATTTTGTCATATATATCCTTTTGTTGATTGTTCAATTTGGTGATGTTAGATTGAACAAATGTACGTAAATGATCACAATCGAATTGTTGTTCACGCTGCAATTCTCGATCAAATAAATCATGCATTGGACGATTTGGTGAAATCAAAGCTAACTGCCCCAATACTTTATTGGCAATCGCAAGACACATATCTTCAATTATTTTCGAAGCTTCATTGTACATTTCCAATGTAATCAGCAAATCAGGATCCATTGCTCTACGACGTCTCCGAATTAAAATATCTTCAGTCATGTAATCTTTATATTTATTCCACAATTCAATTGGATTCGATGGCATGCATGTTGATATTATAATCAAAAATAGCATTCGTATTTGCTGTGGATGAAATGAAATCGATGCCTCATGAAGTTTTGCGTCTCAATGAGTGTCATATTCTAACAAAACCAAGACAAAAACGAACGTGAACTGTTCTTAAATCCTTTATTCGCGGTATAAGCACAATTTCATCATCTTGATTTTGGTCCTCGAATGTTTACCAACAACATTCGCAAATAGAAACATTCAGCATTGTTGGGATGTACCGAATACATCCTGTCCAAGGCATCTGTTTGGAAAATACCTGGATGACCATCAACTGGTGTTCCTTGTTTACGCCGTTGAAATTTTTTCGATAATGCATTCCAAGTGTAATATTGCGGTATATCAACATATATCAAAATTCTGGCGAATGTGTCGATTTCACACAATTGAAAAAAAGCAGTCAAAGTAGTTTCTTGTATTTGTTCTGCTCTCTGCTGTACATTCTCCATATGAACTGCCAAACGGAAAACAACAGGATGTCTTTCGTGCAAAGGTAACGAAAAGATACGTCAAACTGCTCCATTACTGCTTATGTATCGCCCTTTTTGATATTGAGTGATTTCATCATTTCTAATTTCACCATATACTCTAAAAACAGCCATATCACTTCCTTTGTTCACATATTTACAAATGTATTTGATATATGTACTTTACTGAGTTACTGTACTCAACATATATGTGAGCCTGAAAAACTTTTGAGAGTATCAGTGAATATGGCACGACCCAACGATTTTCAACTTCGATGTCTTGATTGCGCACTCTTATTATCGCCGTTTTACCATTATTTTCAAATGATCGACGTCGATACAATGTATATCCGTCATTGCCTGTTGTGGTATCGGAAATTAATGCTCTCGGATACCGCTTTGAACATTTCCCATCGATCATAAATGGTGAATTCATATTTCTTTCACCGCATGGACCGTGAACCATGTTTTTTGTTACCACTTCAAATAATTATGGATCGATGGTTTGATCTGGTATTTCGGCTGATATGGCACTGTCAATCTCGTCCTGTGTTATTTTACGAACCAGCCATATCAATATGTGTGCGTGTGGCAAACCCCTTTTTTGCCATTCAATCGAGTACATCCAACATTGTACCTTTCCAAAAACGTTTAATTTCACAATTAAATCCATCAGTGCCTTCAATTTTTGCCGGAATACACGTGCTGTAACATCGCGTCGATCTGTTGGTGACTCACCGTCGAACAAATTATTTTTTATATCGTTCCACATCGGATTACACGTAAAAGTGATGAAAAGTTCTGGTCGGCCGTATTTTCGAACATATGACATATCATCTTATGCATATTCGTGCATGTGGCGTGGACTACCAATATAAGAAGCTGGTAATATCGTCAGACGTCCGATATCATTCACATTTGCATCATTCGCTATTGCATCTTGCAAATGTATGTACTCTTCAGATCGCAATTTGGATTGATTGAATCGGATGAAATTGAGACGTTCACTTTCAATTTTTACATACATGTCTACAATGAACTGGTGAAAAATTTACCACATCTCAGAATGTAATTTTGTTGTTGTGCACGAATCATCAACCGATAAGAATAGTAATTCATCGCACTAACTTTCTTTTGAACATCTCGACCTGTAAAAAATATGTTCACTCGATTTTAAATTTTAGTTTTTATTTAATATCTGATTAATATAACTAGTATATTATTTACCGGTTCTTGAATCTATCATTGGTATATTAATGTGATAACCATCATCACTTTTCCAATGTAGAATTGTATATTGTAATGCGTCGTAACTGCGATGAAGCTTCGAAACACGCTGTAGTTGTTCATTTCTACGATGAAGTACAATATCGCGGAATAGAAACTGATCTCCAACAATTACAATTGCCACTTCATCAATCGTCGGTACATTAAATCTTCTGGCATGCTCACCAAAAGGCGATTTTGTGATTATAAGATGGCATACGATCGAGAGCGGTATTGAACAATTTCACCAATGCATTGTTCTGATGAAAAAATCTTTGGAGATCGCAAATAATCGCTCGTTTTGTATGTGAGCCAATTCTGTAACGTTCACCCAACTCACGATTTTCATCTCCGATAAAATATAATTTCAAAAATTGATGGTTAGCGTCAGGAAATGGTAACAATGCACCCGCTCGATGATAAATCTGACCTTGAATCTGTAATGTGTATGCAATATAATTTAATGTTGGATCAGAATACTTAAAAACATTGTAGAAACTATTACATAGATCCACAGAACAATTAGATATTCCACATGAAGTAATCACCTTAAATGTCGGCATAAAATTGTCTCTTATAATTTTTGTAGCACCAAAAGAAGTCATTTGAAAGGATGAATTGTATTCTTGCATATGAATCATAAAATGCTTCGACATTGGTGATCCTCCAAAAATCAATGAGTGCAATGGATCAGGTGGAGTTTCAAATGCCGGCAATTTCACTTTGCCATTAGTACAACACATGCCAGCCGTTTCACTCAGAGTTGTGTAATTAAGAAATATTGTAAATTTTCCGTAAGGAAGCGATCATTTGAAAAGAACCAGTGCGGAATGTTGGGTCTTGATTTCGAGAAATCTAAAATATTGACCGACATAATGCATCAGAGCTTCGTCGTAAAAAATGCGATGAACTCGATACTCTTGAATTCTTGTTGCCAAAATCCCAGCCAAAAATGAATTTGCCGATGAGAAATGTATGACATCTTCATCAGAATGCAGGCGGTCAGCAATTTCCAAGATTATTTCAACTGTATTCATGGTTGTTTCTGAAGAAAATCAACGCAATTCTATTACAATATTGTTTCTTTGACACAACAAAATCACAGTTAATAAAGTTAGTGGGACATTACTCATCAAATTGAAGCACAGCATATACCGAATTTACTTAAATCCAGTTCATTTACTGTTTTTCACAGCTTTTATGAAAAAAAAAAACAAATTGCTTCTGTTTTTCGTTTGGTCTTCACTTGAGAAATGCCGAACGTCAAATTATAATTCTAGAAACGTCAATTCCTTGAATAATGCAAAATGGAAATAAGTACCACCTATTCCATTTCATGAAATAACGCATATATGCAAATAAGCACCATCTATTGGTATGAAACGTAGCCGTAGCTTGGTGTGATATATCTCATGAACCGATCGACCAAATTCAATCAAATTTTACAGAAACTATCTGCATGATAGCCCAAATATACAGTAAAAATTTGGTTGAATTTGGTGAAGCCGGTCTCAAGTTATAAAGTAACAACAAAAGTGAGCACTTATTTTTATATATATAGACTAGAAGACCCGTCAGACGTTGTTCTGCCCTAAATTTGGTCTATCTACATAAATTTTAATAAGCTTTTTCCGCCTAACTCTGATATATCCCATGAACCGCTCGACCAAATTCAATCAAATTTTATAGAGACCATCTACATGATAGCCCAAATATACAGTAAAAATTTGGTTGAATTTGGTGGAGCCGGTCTCAAGTTATAAAGTAACAACAAAAGCGTGCACTTATTTTTATATATATAGACTAGAAGACCCGTCAGACGTTGTTCTGCCCTAAATTTGGTCTATCTACATAAATTTTAATAAGCTTTTTCCGCCTAACTCACTCCTCCCTCCGCCTTTTCGCTTCATCTATCTCTGTCTTCGTCTCACTCTATCTCTTTCTCAGTCTCCTTCTTCTCCTTCCGTCTTTTCTCCTCTTTAGTTTTTCCCATTCTTCGTCATCCCTTATTGCCAGGCAAATCGAATAGGACGTATGTAAATAGTTATGTGGGAATTATTAATTCGTGTTTTTATTTCGGCTTCGCATGCATATTTATCAGTTTTGCCAAGTTGATGCGACTAAATCGAATATCACAATGAAAATTACTTTAGAGCTCTCAGCAACAGCTTCCATTTGATATCCCTATTACACACACATTCTAGGGGTATCCGGGTCCAGGTTTTGGCCTATATCTTGAGACCGTAGTCACCCAGCGGTATAAAAATTACTTTGAACTAAAGCACTCATCAACAGCTTCAATTTGATAACCATAATGTAAAAACACACCCTAGTGTTACCGTGATCCACGTTTTGTCATATATCTCGAGACCCTTCACAAATAGGTATGAAAACTACCCTGTACTAAAGCACTCATCAACAGCTTTCATTTGTTATCCATATTCTATAAACACATTCTAGGGGTACCCGCGTCCAGGTTTTCGCTTATATCTCGAGACCCTAGTGACCCGCGGGTACGAAAAATACCCCGTATCAAAGCACTCATAAACAGCTTCCATTTGATACCCATATTGTACAAACGTATAGCAGGATTACCCAGGTCCACGTTTTGATTTCAAGACCCTAGCCAGAACGGGATAAAAATTATCCTATGTCTGTCTCCTGGTTCTAAGCTACCCCTCCATCAATTTTCAGCCAAATATGTTAACCCGTTCCTTCCTCTTCAATCACTCTTTATCTATTAAAAAAAGCGCATCAAAATCCGTTGCGTATTTTTATTTAAAAGTTTAAGCATTCAAAGGGACATAGGGACAGAAAAAACGACTTTGTTTTATACTATGTAGTGATGTACATCCATACATACCTATAAACCTACGCCCAAAGTTAAAAACGCACCGAATGCTATATAAGTACTTATGTATGCGTCACATCATGCCTCACTCAAAAGCAATTAGCGCACACAGTTCACAGCGAACAACCACACAAACAAATTTTTTGGTAAAAATGTTACTTTTGTTTAAAAAATTTGGCTGATATAAGAAAGGAATCAAGTATTTTTTTTTGTATGCAGATCGAAGGAAAATATTTCAAAGTTTTACTGGGGAGTAGAATTTTTTAAATCCATCCATCCGTTTATGAGATATAGCTGTGCAAACAAAAAATTTATGATTTTTTACTACATTTTGGCACTTTGCCACGCCCCTATAATATATATGTTCAAATTATATTAACTGTACCATCTCACGTAGCTAAGCTTTCAAATGCAAAAAACCGTTTTAAAAGCGGAGCATTCTGTGTGAAGTTATGTGCATACATGGCATTTATCGACTTTATTTTATAAGATTTATAGATTCATCAGTTCATCTACGCATTCTGATCCTCTGTCTGACTTAAGTGTTTTAAAGAAGCCGTGTTTTAGGATAAGTTGTTCGACTAAAATAGTTGCTATAGTTTTGACGTCTTCATTTTCAATCGGTGATCAGATGGTCGTCCAAAACAGCTGTGCTATTACATGTTTTGACAAATCGCATTGTATTGTTAATATTGTGATGAATACTAGCAACATTAAGGGGTACTATCATCTCTAAGCCGATACTAAGCAGTGACTCGTATGCATATCAACAAATCAATCATTATTTCTACGCATATGTCCATACGGCGGCCACCGTGGTGTGATGGTAGCGTGCTCCGCCTACCACACCGGATGCCCTGGGTTCAAACCCCGGGCAAAGCAATATCAAAAATTTTAGAAATAAGGTTTTTCAATTAGAAGAAAATTTTTCTAAGCGACGTCGCCCCTCGGCAGTTTGGGCAAGCGCTCCGGGTGTATTTCTGCCATGAAAAGCTCTCAGTGAAAACTCATCTGCCTTGCAGAAGCCGTTCGGAGTCGGCATAAAACCATGTAGGTCCCGTCCGGCCAAATTTGTAGGGAAAATCAAGAGGAGCACGACGCAAATTGGAAGAGAAGTTCGGCCTTAGATCTCTTCGGAGGTTATCGCGCCTTACATTTATTTTTATTTTTTTTATATGTCCATACGAGCAGCGGAGAAGAGACGCACAAACACATGCACATATCTTATATGACATGCTCAAAAAAGGAGGCAATAATTTTTCCAAGTACCACTCATATATACACGCGCATATGAGAAGCTATAAACGTAGTTATATCTGGTAATTTTATAGCTGATAACTAACTAGTAAATTCTAGAATAGAAAAGCCTAGAAATTTGCAACGAGGCAACCAGACAGTATAAAAGGCAGCAACAGTGAAGCACGACAATCAGTTTGATTAAGCACGCTATCTGTCGAGCAATAGAAGTGTCATTTTGACATTACTTGAATAAAGGCCATTTTGCATTATTGAATAGTGGAGTTATTTATTCAACCGTTTAGTGATTCGAACCTTAGAAGAAGGTTGCAAATAGGTGGAATTGCACTAAATTCGTTACAGTTGGTGTCAGAAGAGGAATTGTTGAATAAATTCCGAAGATTTTAAATACAGCTTGGACATGGCAAAGTTGAGTGAATTAAAGATCCAGCAACTGAAAAAGGAGTTGGAGGACCGTGGATTGAATACAACCGGCAATAAGATCGAACTTCAAGCACGGCTACGAGAGGTGATGGAGTCGCAAGGAATTGATGTGGACAGGTATGTCTTTTATCCTGATGTGGAAGAGCCAGCGACTAAAATGGAGGAGAAGATAGAGACTCCGCATCCATTGGCAAGTGTTAACACTAACGCGATACTAGCAGTGTTGAAGCAAATGTCGTCACAAATATCAACCGAAATGACATATCAGCTGGCCGAACAGGAGAAACGTATAACATTCAAGATGGAAGAACAGAAGACACGTATTGCAGATATGTCGTCAGAAATAACATCTGAAATAACATCGAAGATTGAAGGACAAGAAACGCGTATATCCGAAATGTCGTCGCAAATGTTATCTGAGCTATAATCGCAGGAGAACCGTATAACAGCGAAGATTGAAGCAGAAGAGGCACGAATATCCGAAATGTCGGCGCAAATTTCAGCACAGATATCATCGCAGATCTCTGCTCAACTGGAAGAACAAGGAGGACGTACTTCCTCGAAGTTTGAGGCGCAAGATATAGAAATTTTACAGTTTGAGGAAAAAAATCGAGGCAGAATTGGATGCTTTAAGAGGACGCAGTTGCAACTAAATCGTCCATCAGTTTCAACGAGTAATCCAAAGGTAAAAACACCGTCCTTTGACGGCTCTGTATCTTTCCAGGTTTTTAACCTACAATTTGAGAAGACCGCAACAGTGAACAACTGGAATGCTGAAGATGAAGTTGCTGCACTCTTCGTAGCCGCTGCCGAAATCTTACAGACTATCCCAGAGTACGAACGGAACAGTTATGACGCATTGATGGCTGCTGTAGAACGAAGGCACGGAAGCGAACACAGGAAACAGATATATCAAATAAAATTACAAAACCGTTACCAAAAAGTTAATGAGACTTTGCAAGAGTTTGCTTCGGATGTTGAAAGGTTGGCTCATTTGGCAAATGCGGACACACCCGTGGAATACACCGAGAGGGTAAACATCCAGAGCTTTATTAATAGAATACGGGATATCGAAACGAAGCGAGCAACATACGCAAACCCAAAACCTACATTCACAGAAACGGTATCATATGCTCTGATTCAGGAAACAGCATCGCTTCTGTGTAAGCCAGCATACAAAGCACGCCGAGTGGAGGTGGAAAAGCCAGACTGGGTGAACACAATATTGCAGGCGCTGAAAGGATCGCAAAAGCGGAGTGAAAGAGTTATCAAATGCTTCAAATGCGGGAAGCCCGGTCACATTGCACGTCATTTCGATCTTGATCCTAGTGGTTTCAACAGCATGGGTGGTCTTAATAACAAAGCTGGAGGGAATGAGCAAGAGCGAGTAAGATGTAGAGACCGAGAGCTAGATCCAGCTATTGAATGTCTTGCAATATCTGTGTCGCAAATTGGTAGAAAATCGAGCATTCTTACCGTCAGAGGTTATGCGGATGGCAAAGAACGTGTACTGACTGTAGATAAGGGCGCATCTCATTCCTTAATGCGATCTGATTTGGTCAACAGGAGAGTAACACCGTTACCTGGAGCAAGGTTGCGTACGGTCACTGTATAACCTAGTCCAGGGAGAAGTGGTATGTGAAGTCCTAATTGGAAAGGTCACATTTCTACACAAATTCGTTGTGGCGGAGATTGTTGATGAAGTCATATTGGGAGTGGACTTCTTGGTTGACCATGATATCAAGATAGATAGGCAGAGAAGGGTGATGCGTTATGAGAACCAGGATGGAAAAAGGGTTCAGCAGTAATCGAGTGCTGGTGAAAGAGATTTGACAAAAACCACAAAAGGCAAAGGCAGCAGGTCGGGCAAGGTTTGGTGGAACGAATGTGCCAAACAAATCAAAACCAAAGGTACCTGCGAGAAAAACACTGGCACTGACAAACCCTAATGGATGCACTAAAACGACTGAAAGAATTTTCCTGAAAAATGAAAGGATGGATTCAAGCTAGCGCGCACTACTGTTGTAAACCGTCAAAATGATACAAATTATGCAAATCCCATCCGTCAAGATCAAGCTCTGTGAAGTAGTTCTTCATTGGCCAAACATCAGACTGCGAGGCAACGATCCAGGATAATGAGTAGTAAGATGAAACGCAGGTAGGATGAGAACAATAATTCAGAAGGTTTCTTTTAGGGAGATTTGCTACTGATATACAACCCTCACCGGCAGAAAGGTATTCCATCCAAATTTCAGTGCAGTTGGGAAGGCCCCCGAAAAGTTGTGAAGAAGATCAGTGACACCATCTACCGCATACAAACCATTGGGAAACCACGAAGTAGAAGAGTGGTACATTTGGAGATGTTAGCGGCGTTTAGATCAGGAAATTTGTCTGATCGGGACGATCAGACTTAGGTGGAGGGCAGTGTGGCGAATACTATAAAAACAGTAAGGGGTACTATCATCTCTCAGCCGATACTAAGCAGAGACTCTTATGCACATCAACAAATCAATCATTATGTCTACCCATATGTCCATACGAGCAGCGGAGAAGAGACGCACAGACACATGCATATATCTTATCTGAGATGTTTACAAAAGAAGGCAATATTTTTTGTGCAAGTATCACTGACATATACACGCGCATATGATAATCTATAAACGCTGGTAATTTTATAGCTGATAACTAACTAGTGTCAGAAATTATTTTATTACAAAGTTAATAAAGTTATGATTTATTCAATCAGGATTTCAATTACATTTTTATATTTTCAAGAACATTACAAAAAGACAACGTTGTTACTCTGCGGCTGCTCTTTTCTCACCCTGCTTTTTATGAATGTCAAAATGGAAAATTACGTGTCATCATGGTCGGCATTATGGCCTTGCCACCTTAGTAAAATTATGTGACAACTCGGCCTCTTCTGATAGTGGCATCGCCCCGATATCAGCAACTTCACTGTCTTCTTCGTTGGATGAATTATCGTCAAAAGATGTATCAAGCTCTGGTGGCATAGAACACCACGGTTTCATTTTGTCTGACGAATAAACGGATGCAAACTTTTTCTGACTGACTTGCCTACCGTCGATATCGGTAAGTAGATAACGATCTTTACCAAGTACTTTAGCGACCACAAATGGACCACGATAATTTGGTTCTAATTTACGGGATTCACCTGTTGCGGAAGGTTCATTTTGAATTACAACTAAATCATGCTCCTTGTAACCAGTGGGCGTTTTATGGTTTTTATCAAAACGCTCTTTCCACAAGTTACGTTTTTCTTGAATTGAAGACCAGGCGATGTCACGTTTATCTTGTATAGTTGTTTGTTCATTCTCTTCGTTAACAACTGCAGCCAGTAATTGATTTCGTATGATATCGTTTAATTTAAAATCGAATATTAGTTCATTCGGAGTATACCCAGTTGTAGAATTTGTTTGGGAATTTACTGGCCATTGTAATTTACGAAAATGGCCGTCCCATTCTTTTGGATTTGAAGACGTATTTCGGAGATATGTTAAAATTAGCTGGTTTGCACGTACCACCTGTCCATCAGCGCGTGGAGTTCGGACAGCAGTTTTAATATGTACTAAATTGTTGTCAGTGCAGTACTTCACGAACTGTTTTGAAGTGAACGCTGAGCCACGGTCGGTGACTATGCGAGCAGGTAACCCAAAACAGCTAGATACCTCATTCAGCGCATGTATAACCGGTAAAGTTTTAGTACTACGTACCGGTTTCACCACTATAAATTTTGTAAAGGCGTCAATAATCGCAATAATATGTGTATTGTCTCGTTTACTTTTAACAAATGGCCCTAAATGATCAATATGTAAACGTCGAAATGCAATTGGCTCCATGGTTTCCCACCTTTCGATTTGCAGTAGCAGCATTCCACACAAGATGCCACGTAATCTTTTACATACTTTCTCATTTTTGGAAATCAAAAATGTTGAAGAATTCGCCTTATGGTTTTCTCGATACCAAAGTGACCAAAATCATCGTGAATATAACGAGCTACACGCCATCGTACTGCCTTAGGGACAACAAATAATAAATTACCATCTATGCGCCGATATAAGCGATTTCGCTGAAGACAGTAATCTTTTCGAATCTGTTTTGATTGAGGTGATTCCTTGTCGTCTTTCAACACTGCTATTACATCTCTAATGGATTGGTCTTTTTAGTTGCATTGTCAACAACCAGTCATCATCAGCATCATCAATACGAAGAATTTTGATCGATGGTGCAGGGGCACGACTCATTGCGTCGACGTGAGCCATTCTAGTCCCAGATCTATGAATTATTTCAGCGTCGTATTCCATTAGACGGACTAACCATATCGAAATACGTGGTATAGGTGGAGTTTTAGCTTTTAGACATGAAATCGCAGAACAATCAGTGAAAATTTTAAACGACTTACTTGGTAAGTATATATGGAACCGCTGTAATGCTTCAGCAAATGCCAATACTTCGAGTTCACTGACGACTAAAGTACATAACCGCTTGCCACTTGTCACCTTAACATTTCGCTTGCAACAAAAGTGATGCGATACCTACACTGCTTGCATCAGTGTGTACTTGATGTTGCGCATTAAAATCGTACAAAACTAGCACTGGTGAGTTACAGAGTCTATCAATTAAAGTGGCAAATGCTTTCTGTTGACACTCGCCCCATTCAAATTTTTCACTACAAGCTTTCGTTGTTAATTTCGCTAACGGTCGTGCAATTAAAGAATAGTTTTCCACGAATTTTTAAAAAAAAAACCGGTTGACCCAAGGAATCTTCTAATTTCAGTTTGTGTCGTGGGTATCTTAAAATCTTTTATCGCTTGCACTTTTCTTTCACCCGGTTTTATACCGTCACGTGATATTTTAGGTCCAAGTAAATCAATTTCATCTTTCAAAAATTCGCATTTATCTAAACGATAAGTTAGACCGTTTTCTTTAACAACACACAAAAAATTTTCTAGTTTCCGTATACCCTCTTCTACCGATTGACTTGGAATAATTACATCATCCAAATACGCAATAATATTCTTCGATGCACACGATTTAATAAGTTTGTTCATAGTTTCTTGAAACACGGCAGGGGCATTCACTAACCCAAAGGACATGCGATTGTATTCCTAGTGACCTTCGGTTGTCACAAACGCGGTGTGTTTCTTCGAACACTCACTCACTTCAATTTGGTGATAACCCATTTTAAAATCTAACGTAGTAAAGAAGTTATTACCCGATATCTGTACAAAAAGCTCATCGATAATCGGCTTCGGGTACGGCTGTTTTACAGTAATCTTATTCAATAGGTGATAATCAACACACATTCGGAAGTTGTTATCCTTTTTTTCCACCAGCACGATTGGAGACGCGTACGGAGAACTCGACGGACGGATTATTTCGCATTTCAATAAGCCTTAGATAATGTTCTTTACAATAGACAGTATTTCACATTAACAGGTATATCTGACGTTGACAATATATTCATTTTTACTATATTTGTTTTACCTACTGTACCCATTTCGTTGCATAAACCTGATTTTTGCAACATCTGGCTCAAGTCACCAAATTCACCATCTTTAAGTTAATCGGTTTTTCAATAACCCACATTTGATTGCCTTTGAACACGAAATGTTTATCGTTACCATGTATTACGTTGATACCAAGTAGCACCGGGTAATCAATCATATTATCGTCACGTCTATATTCAACGCAACATTAAGTTTCGATGTACACTCATATGATGCTCCTCCGAAACCCTTCAATGTTATACAACAGTTTTCCAATTGTCGAAATTTACACGCCAACGATTTTCTAATCAACGTACGACAACTACCCGCACCTACGAACCCATTAGTTTTCAAATCATTTACTTCGATTTCTTTAATAGTAAAATAATTCTCAACTTTATTCACAGAACTACAATTTGTTTTTGCTACCGTCGTTTTGCAATTATTCGTGGAATGGCCCACCTTCAAACATTTTGTACATCGCTCAGGTTTTTACGGCTCTGAACAATCTCGCGGAAGATGTCTAGGCTTATTACAATTATAACAAATAATTTTCTTCGGTTGATTCTTTTTCTTTGCACTGACCTGAGTTGACTCATGCATTGATGCGCTTATCGCATTTGATGTTTTCACGGTATTATATTTGCAATAACTAATTATCGCCCGTAAAAGTTCATTACATATATTGTAGTTATTAACTGATACACTTCTCTTTAAATCAACGTCATTCATTCCGTTTAAAATGTATGTTAATATAGATGCATCGTCAATATTACCGCGTCGACCAGTCGCTAAAATTCTATAGTAAAAAGACTCGGCACTTTCCCTATAATTCTGTTTCATATTTATTGGTTCCATATGAACATAAGCAGCATTTACAAAACATGGAAATTCATTCAACAATTCATTAGCAAAATGTGACCAATTTAGAAATATTTCTGCCCTGGCATCTATCCACATTTTTGCTACACCCTCAAGTATTGTTTGCACTGCATACAACAATATTTTATCGTTCCAATTATAAACATTTGGTAGTTGTTAGACACGCTTTACAAATTGTTCAGAAGTTAAATTCTTTTTACTCGGGTCGTATGTAGGCAAAATTGCAATAATATCGCGAACATCACCAAAAATCACTGATTTATTTGTATTCGTTTCATTGTTTACATTTCATGTGGCACATTCGTCTTTCTAATGTTGTCATTACATTATTTCTTATTTCGTTGCTTTTCACATTCGTTTTTTGTATTGGACAATCACTTGGTGCTTGATTTCCCCAACAAATATGTTCACGGTTGCCATTTAAAACTTCATTTCGACCGATTATGTTGGGCATTCCAACATGTTGCTGCCTGTTCGCGTTATAGCTATACCTAGGGTTGCCAGATTTCTTTTGGGGAAATTCAGTACATTCGCCTATTTCAGCTCTAAAAAATCAGGACAATTCAGCACACTTTTGTTAAAAACAAAATATCTATAATTCACAGCGAGTTTTATTAAGCATACATTAAAAAAAAAAACAAATATACATTAATTTTTACATATTTAGGTACATACTATTCATGTACGGCGTCCTTGTACGCTCATACTTATTTAGAGATCATTAAGTTCCATTATATTCACGTATGAATATCCACATACTGATTGATTCATACATTGTAACATTTACAGCATATATTTATGTATAATAAAATCAAATTATTTTCTACATATTCATACGGATATGCTTTTTTCCTAATACTTGTTTGATTTTTGTGCCATTTTGATTAATCATGTGAAATAACTTCAGAAGTTTTGCGATTAAATATGTCGAGATAGAAAAATCAGTACAAATCAGGACAGAATTGTAAAAAATCAGGACATTTACGTACTAAATTGGGAATTGCGAAAATTCACGACAGCGAGTGAAAATTCAGTACTGTCCTACCTAAATCAGTACGTCTGGCAACCATAGCTATACCGAAGCTCGTTTCTTACCACGTCGTTTCGCTTTCGATCCGCGATGACTGCCCTGTCAGCAGAGAACGTCGGCTGCGACATTATCGTTTGCGTACCCCAATGACATGTCTGTCGCTAGCAGTTTAAATTTGAATCGTAGGCTGGCTTTGAACACCAGGCATAGCGGTGTTTGTATATGTATGTGCCACGGTTGGTACACTATATATGCTTGTACTTACATTAACCCAACCATTAGCGTCGGCCGATGATATATATATTTTCGCTTGCCCGTGGACGTTGGGCAAAGTGACTAGATAAACCAGCGCTGCGCCACCATAATACGTCGGCAGCGAGATGCCATCGTTGGTTCCCCAACCACTTTTATATATATCAGTTTACAAATGCGCCATAAACGTTGCTCCATTTGCCGTTGTGGTAGCACACGTATTCGAATTTGAAGGCAAAGTCACTGTAACTGGAGACGAGCTACTCAGTGGCCTACCTTCATCATGCGTATGCTGAAAGGAATTTTCTAACTCCTTACTTTCATTAAATACCGCACTATTATTCATAGCGCTCGCAAAACGCTCTTCATTAAATTGTTCACACAGTTTTTCCACCAATTGCGCTTTATTACCGGCCGCGGATACCTACTTCTCGCAATTTCTGACGCAATTGCTCCACTTTTAATTCGCTGAATTTCGGCATATCGTATGTGTTAAAACAATTTTTAAACGACGTTACGAATGTATTTTTGTATGCACGACCAATTGTCGTTCATGCGCACGTATTAACAAGAAATTTTTTTCTTTTTTATTTTCGCGTAGGCGCAAGCACATCTCACTTATGAAAATTGTCTGAAATTATTTTATTACAAATTTATTAAAGTTATCAGTCAGGATTTCAATTACATTTTTATATTTTCAAGAACATTACAAAAAGACAACGTTGTTACTTTGCGGCTGCTCTTTTCTCACCCTCTTTTTATGAATGTCAAAATGGAAAATTACGTGTTATCATGGTCGGCATTATGGCCTTGCCACCTTAGTAAAATTATGTGACACTAGTAAATTCTAGAATAGAAAAGCCTAGAAATATGCAACGAGGAAACCGCACAGTATAGAAGGCAGCAACAGTAGAGGCATGACAATCAGTTTGATTAAGCACGCTATCTGTCGAGCAATAGAATTGTTTTTTTGAAAGTACTTGAATAAAGGCCATTTTGCATTATTGAATAGTGGAGTTATTTATTCAACAGTTTAGTGATTCGAACGTTAGTAGAAGGTTACAAATAAGCGGAATTTCACTAAATACGTTACAATATGTATCTGTAGCCGTTTGATATGCGCAAAGGGCCTACAATGTCAATCGTTAAGGTCTCAAATGTTGCCGTTGGTATGTTTGTCACTACAAGTGGTTCTTTTGTATGTCTTACTACTGTATTCTGTGTGCATTTTTTTGCAGCTATTAATAAATTCTTTGACTATCTGTCTCATGTTTTTCCAGATGTATTTTTGTTTAAGTTTTAAAATTGTTTTTCTAATTCCTAAATGACCTGCAATGTTAGAGCAGTGGTACTCGTCTATCAGTTTGTATTTCATAACCATAAAAAAAAAAAATAAATGTAAGGCGCGATAACCTCCGAAGAGATCTAAGGCCGAGCTTCTCTTCCAATTTGCGTCGTGCTCCTCTTGATTTTTCCCTACAAATTGGCCGGACGGGACCTACATGTTTTATGCCGACTCCGAACGGCATCTGCAAGGCAGATGAGTTTTCACTGAGAGCTTTTCATGGCAGAAATACAATCGGAGCGCTTGCCAGACACTGCCGAGGGGCGACCCCGCTTAGAAAAATTTTCTTCTAATTGAAAAATCTTATTTGTAAAATTTTGATGTTGCTTTGCCCGGGAGTTGAACCCAGGGCATACGGTGTGATAGGCGGAGCACGCTACCATCACACCACGGAGGCCGCCTATACTTTCTATTTTTATTGGGGCTTTGTATATTAAAATTTTTATTGGCGCGCGTTTGTTCATTTCTAACTCATTATATTTCTTTTTGAATGCATTCATATCGATATTTTTAAATATAAAATCTTTTTCACAAAGGGCTAGCTCCTTTATATGTGAATTCCTCAGTAAACTATGTAGTTTCTCCACCATTGAATCTTGATTCAAAGGGTCATCGCTACAAGTTACGTGCACTTCATTATTAATTATTTTAATTGTAGTACTACTTTCTTTTTCAACATAAAATTTCAATTTCTCCATTTTCTTCACGTCATTAAGAGATGTGCATTCCCAAATGTAAAGTTGATCAGGCTTCTTATGAGACATGCTCTCTTCTTTAATGCGTCTACCGGTATTCTTATTCTCTTGCGCTATTTCTTTTTCTCGATTACCCTTCAATTTTGCGGCTTTGCTCCTAGTTAAAATGTTTATACTTTTTCTATCTTCTGGTTCATTTTTGCTTATTGGAATCGTTGACTTGAGTATGTCACTAGTCTTGTCAATGGGAATTTGCCGCTTACTATTTTGTCATTTAGTTTTCTATAGTCTACTACTAAGCGCCATTTCTTATCGAAACTTTCACTTTTCTTTGTTACTAGAAGCAAAGGAGAATCGTATGGGCTAACGGAAGGTTCAATAATGTCGTTGCCGATCATTTCTTGTACTTGGCTCTGAATTTGTACCTGTTGTGTTTGAGGTAGTCTATAGTTCTTTACGTATACCGGTGAGTTGTCTGTGAGATTGAGTTTTTGGTCATAGAAATTATTTACTGAAATTTTCTCTCCTTCTAAATGGAATATTGACTGATATTGTCTAAAAATTTCTGTTAGTTCTGTTTCTGTGTATTTGTCTAAATTTTCGAATTTTAATATTTTCATAAATTTTTTGAATCGTTCATTATTGTAGGCATTTGGTTGACAATTGGCTTTTAAAATAGCGTAGTTTGATAATTTTTCTGTAGTAAATTCTAATTCATGATGATTGAGTGCATGTGTGTAGACGTTTAAAATCTTTACATGGGAAATTCCCTTAGCTGGTGCAATTGAATTCGCTAAAAATACACCTTCTTGTAATTCTTTGTTTAATATTACGCTATCTTCTTGAATGTTTAGTTTAATTAGCAAGATTACTTCTGTCCTTGGTGGTATCCGTACTGTTTTTTGTGATGGTAATTTTGTATTGATTGGTAAGATATGTTCTGTATTATTGACATTTGTTGTAATGGTGAAATTTTCGTAGTCAATTATACAAAGGTGGTTCATTAAAAAGTCTCTACCTATTATTCCGTCTGTTGCTATTGGAAAATCGTCGTTTTTATGGCCAGTTGGTCTTTCGGTATT
Source organism: Eurosta solidaginis (assembly GCF_040869045.1). NCBI lineage: Eukaryota > Metazoa > Arthropoda > Insecta > Diptera > Tephritidae > Eurosta > Eurosta solidaginis. The sequence continues at coordinate 206,234,213 of NC_090319.1, read as the reverse complement.
ACAAAGTTGAGCTTAGATGCGCCTACTGAGTAGATCTCTTCTTTGCTTATGCCTCTTAGTTTGCATTTGGAGCTGCTGTCAAAGTCATGTTTGTTATTAAATGGACTTTTGCAAATTGAAATGTCCGCTCCTGTATCTATGAGGAATTTCATTGGCCTATTAAGTTCTAAGTTATTTATTGTTACGTAGTTAGTTAAATTTTCTGTAATAACGTAAACGTAATTGGACCTAGGGCTGTTGTTATTTCCCTGTCCCCCGGAAGAGTAACCTCGTGGTCCTCCGGGTCGCCTTGGTTGCCTGAAATTGGACATAGTTGACTCGGCGACTATTCCTCTCATTGCTCCTGAACTGCTGGGTTCCAGTTGGGTTACTATAGTTTGGTTGGGGTAATTACTTTGTCTTTGGTTAAAGGAATATCCCTGGTTATTGTTTTAAATGTTAGGTCTGGGGTTATTTGAATACCTATTAACTGAATTATTGTTCCCTCCATGGTTGGGCATGTTCCTTGAACCATTTTGTTGTCTGTTGTTATTGTTGTTGTACCTAGGCTGAAAAATATTTCTATTGTTGTTGTTGTTCTGCCGAGTGTTTTGGTTGTAATTGTTGTACATCCTAAAGTAGTTCTGTCGATCATTTCTGAAGAACAATACATTTCTGCTGATGTTTTGGGTTCCTTGCTCTATTTCTAAGGCTAGGTCAACAGCGCTATCAAATGTTTTCGGTAGTGTGGCCAATACCGTTTGTTTTGACTGTTCAATAATTCCGTTTTTGAATACCGTTAGGCTATATTGCTCATTTAAGTTTCCAATCAAAGATTTTTGTTCGTTCGATGCACTCGCACCTAGTTGCCCTATTTGCAAAGCGTTTAAATCAGACACCAGTTGTAAAATTTTATTTTTATAGTTCGATATACTCAAATTTCTTTGGCTGAGTTTGGCTAATTGGTTCTGTATATGTGGTATTGTAGCTATGCTTTTATACTTTCTTTGTAAGGTGGTTTTGAGTTCTTCAAATGTTGTTGGGGTTTGAATTGCAATCACATTTGTCTTCACCGTTTGACTCAGTTTTACATAAATTACAAAGTCGATAAATGCTGGTTGGCTTGCCTCGGCTAAATAGTTATAAATTATTTCTGTAATCTTTAAAAAGGCTTCCAGCTCTTTGCAATTTCCGAAAAAGCTCGGAATAGCTTTTGAGGCTAATTGTCAATTAGCTTTGGGAATTGTTACGCTTTGGGAATTGTCTTTTTCAAAAATTTCTATTGGAACATCAATGTTTTTGTCTATATCGTGAGAAATTTCAACTTCGTATTCGTATTTAGACAAAATTTTCAAAATCTATATGTGCTGATTTAGAGCTTTATGGCCGATGAATTTAAGGTAAGACAATTGTTTCGTCTTTTAAAAAATTTTTTCCTTCCTGTTCCCTCCTACGCGTTTCGATGCTGTCGCATATTCTTCAGGCAGTATTCAACTATTTATTAATTTCAACTATCTAGTACGGAGATGGCAGACATTAAATAAGTTAAGTACTGTGAGTTTAGACGTACAACATATGGGTTTTTTTAGTTATTACTAAATAGTTGAATACTCAATGAAGAAGATGCAACAGCATCGAAACGCGTAGGAGGGAACAGGAAGGAAACACATTTTTTTAAAAGAGGAATAAATTTTCTTGCCTTGAATTCATCGGCCGTAAAGCTCCAAATCAGCACATATAGAAACTGAAATTTTGGCCCAATTTTTAAATAAACCAAAATTTTCAAAAGTTTTTCTCTTTTTTTCCAAAATAACATTAAAAGGACTTTCCTATGTTCTTTCGTAAGCTTTTCAAAGTATGCATTGGAAATACTTCTTATAGTTTCTAATTCCGTATATAGAACGGCGATATATTTTAAAAATGTATCTTCTCTTACTCTAAGAGACTTGTTTACGCATTTATATGATTTATTGCATTTTTCTTCAGATTATTTTATTTTCTCTTCTAGCCTTGGCCAAGTAGACATTTTTTAAATTTGATCATTTTTTATATTATATTGTATTCTCTTTTTAGATGGTTCCTATAGATAGAATGAAGTTTTATTATAAAGTCTAATACCAAGATGCAGGTAATTATAATTAGTAAGATTTCAATGATATTCTTGCTTTGGTTGGTATCCACTAAAACTTCATTGATCACATTCGCTTTGGGGTCAGTTATTATTGACTTCTGTGAACCCATATTTTTAAGTATATTAAATGTTTTATTTTTTTTATTCTTTTTTTTTTCTTCTTTTGTTTATTTATTTATTTTTTTTTTTGGTTTATATATAAATGTATACATACTTAGTGCTTTAACTGCTTAATTTTTCTAATGTGTGTAAGGTGGAGCAGTCTCTCCTGATATTTTATTAGTTTGTTGAGGAACGTAGATAAGCCTCTTCTACAAGATTTTCGTATTTTGCGAACATTTCGTAAATTTCAGCTTTGCTGATGGGGTTTTGTTTGTAGCAGTTCATTTGGTTTTTAAAATTTTAAAGCTGGATAAGTTCGGTTTGGCAGGATCGGTTTGGTCTGGCAGGATCACCATGTGGCGACCTGATGGTCGTCGAAAAAAGGTGAATAAGGCTCGAAAGCCGATCTCTAGGCTACCTACAGATGCAAGTTGCCGGAATGATTTTAATAAGAGAAAGAAAAAGTCATCATATGTTTTATGTTCATATTTAATCTGTTTCTTTATTCAAAATCTTAATCTATTTATATAATTTTTGGTGACACAAAATTAGTTTTTAACTCCGCCTTACTTGTCTCGTTTTCCCATGACTTCCAACGCTTGGAAATGCTTTGAAGGGCAACTAATCAGCATGGCGCAACGATAGAAGGTGGCAGAATGGGACAGCTGATGTGACGTGGCTACTCTAGCTCATTGATCGTGTGTATACACTACAGGATATACATATAGTATTTATAGAAAATGCTGTTCCTAATAAGCCTCCCACGAAGAAAGAACGGCGAGTGATATTTTTTGCGGAGGCTACTCATCAGTCGGAAAGGAAAAAGTTATCACATTTAATAAGAAATTATACAAAAAAAGAGTTGGCTTGTGTAACTTCTGCTAGCTAGAGGTTATCAGGTCAGCGGGATGCCGCATTAATGGTAGAATACATCTTAAAAAATTCAGACGAAACTAAAATAAAACATGCCCTTACTCGTCTAGCATTAGTGTTAATTAAATATACCCCAGAAGAGAATTAGCTCTATGGGTCATTATTTTACAAATCGTAGGAATTTCTAGAAAAAAAATGCTCACTTTTTTAAAAGACACCAAATTTATTTGTTGGAATATTTTCGCAATTTAAGTCAACACATATATCAGAAGCAAACTTGCCCACATTCAAAATGCTATATCTTTTTTGAATTTTTTTGCAGCTATTAATAAATTCTTTGACCATCAGTCTCATGTTTTTCCAGATGTATTTTTGTTTAAGTTTTAAAATTGTTTTTCGAATTCCGAAATGACCTGCAATGCTAGAGCAGTGGTACTCGTCTTGTATTGCATAATCATACTTTCTATTTTTATTGGGGCTTTGTATATTAAAATTTTTATTGGCGCGCGTTTGTTCATTTCTAACTCATTATATTTCTTTTTGAATGCATTCATATCGATATTTTTAAATATAAAATTCCCTTAGCTGGTGCAATTGAATTCGCTAAAAATACACCTTCTTGTAATTCTTTGTTTAATATTACGCTATCTTCTTGAATGTTTAGTTTAATTAGCAAGATTACTTCTGTCCTTGGTGGTATCCGTACTGTTTTTTGTGATGGTAATTTTGTATTGATTGGTAAAATATGTTCTGTATTGTTGACATTTGTTGTAATGGTGAAAGTTTCGTAGTCAATTATACAAAGGTGGTTCATTAAAAAGTCTCTACCCATTATTCCGTCTGTTGCTATTGGAAAATCGTCGTTTTTATGGCCAGTTGGTCTTTCGGTATTACAAAGTTGAGCTTAGATGCGCCTACTGAGTAGATCTCTTCTTTCGTTATGCCTATTAGTTTGCATTTGGACCTGCTGTCAAAGTCATGTTCGTTATTAAATGGACTTTTGCAAATTGAAATGTCCGCTCCTGTATCTATGAGGAATTTCATTGGCCTATTCAGTTCTAAGTAATTTATTGTTACGTAGTTAGTTAAATTTTCTGTAATAACGTAAACATAATTGAACCTAGGGCTGTTTTTATTTCCCTGCCCCCCGGAAGAGTAACCCCGTGGTCCTACGGGTCGCCTTGGTTGCCTGAAATTGGACATAGTTGACTCGGCGACTATTCCTCTCATTGCTCCTGAACTGCTGGGTTCCAGTTGGGTTACTATAGTTTTGGATGGGTTAATTACTTTGTCTTCGGTTAAAGGAATATCCCTGGTTATTGTTTTAAATGTTAGGTCTGGGATTAGTTGAATACCTATTAATTGAATTATTGTTCCGTCCATGGTTGGGCATGTTCCTTGAACCATTTTGTTGTCTGTTATTATTGTTGTTGTACCTAGGCTGAAAACTGTTTCTATTGTTGTTGTTATTCTGCCGATAAGTGTTCTGGTTGTAATTGTTGTACCTCCTAAAGTAGTTCTGTCGATCATTTCTGAAGAACAATACATTTCTGCTGATGTTTGGGGTTTCTTTGCTCTATTTCTAAGGCTAGGTCAACAGCGCTATCAAATGTTTTCGGTAGTGTGGCCAATACCGTTTGTTTTGACTGTTCATTAATTCCGTTTTTGAATACCGTTAAGCTATATTGCTCATTTAAGTTTCCAATCAAAAATTTGTCTTCGTTCGATGCACTCGCACCTAGTTGCCCTATTTGCAAAGCGTTTAATACAGACACCAGTTGTAAAATTTTATTTTTATAGCTCGATATACTCAAATTTCTTTGACTGAGTTTGGCTAATTGGTTCTGTATATATGGTATTGTAGCTATGCTTTTATACTTTCTTTGTAAGGTGGTTTTGAGTTCTTCAAATGTTGTTGGGGTTTGAATTGCAATCACATTTGTTTTCACCGTTTGACTCAGTTTTACATAAATTACAAAGTCGATAAGTGCTGGTTTGCTTGCCTCGGCTAAATCGTTATAAATGATTTCTGTAATCTTTAAAAAGGCTTCCAGCTCTTTGCAATTTCCGAAAAAGCTCGGGATAGCTTAGGCTAATTGTCAATTAGCTTTGGGAATTGTCTTTTTCAAAAATTTCTATTGGAACATCAATGTTTTTGTCTATATCGTGAGGAATTTCAACTTCGTATTCGTATTTAGACAAAATTTTCAAAATCTATATGTGCTGATTTGGAGCTTTACGGCCGATGAATTTAAGGCAAGAAAATTTTTTCCTCTTTTAAAAAATGTGTTTCCTTCCTGTTCCCTCCTACGCGTTTCGATGCTGTCGCATCTTCTTCAGGCAGTATTCAACTATTTAGTAATTTCAACTTCTAGTACGGAGATGGCAGACATTAAATAAATTAAGTACAGTGAGTTTAGACGTACAAAATATGGATTTTTTTTAGTTATTACTAAATAGTTGAATACTCAATGAAGAAGATGCGACAGCATCGAAACGCGTAGGAGGGAATAGGAAGGAAACAAATTTTTTAAAAGAGGAATAAATTTTCTTGCCTTGAATTCATGGGCCGTAAAGCTCCAAATCAGCACATATAGAAACTGAAATTTTGGCCCAATTTTTAAATAAACCAAAATTTTCAAAAGTTTGTCTTTTTTTTCCAGAATAACACTAAAAGGACTTTCCTATGTTCTTTCGTAAGCTTTTCAAAGTATGCATTGGAAATACTTCTTATAGTTTCTAATTCCGTATATAGAACGGCGATATATTTTAAAAATGTATCTTCTCTTACTCTAAGAGACTTGTTTACGCATTTATATGATTTATTGAATTTTTCTTCAGATTATTTTATTTTCTCTTCTAGCCTTGGCCAAGTAGACATTTTTTAAAATTGATCATTTTTTATATTATATTGTATTCTCTTTTTTAGATGGTTCCTATAGATAGAATGAAGTCTTATTATAAAGTCTAATACCAAGATGCAGGTAATTATAATTAGTAAGATTTCAATGATATTCTTGCTTTGGTTGGTATCCACTAAAACTTCATTGATCACATTCGCTTTTGGGTCAGTTATTATTGGCTTCTGTGAACCCATGTTTTTAAGTTAGTATATTAAATTTTTTATTTTTTTCTTCTTTTGTTTATTTATTTTTAATTTTTTTGGTTTATATATAAATGTAAACATACTTAGTGTTTTAATTTCTTAATTTTTCTAATGTGTGTAAGGTGGAGCAGTCTCTCCTGATATTTTATTAGTTTGTTGAGGAACGTAAGCCTCTTCTACAAGATTTTCGTATTTTGCGAACATTTCGTCAATTTCAGCCTTGCTGATGGGGTTTTGTTTGTAGCAGTTCATTTGGTTTTTTAAATTTTAAAGTTGGATAAGTTCGGTTTGACAGGATCGGTTTGGTCTGGCAGGATCACCATGTGGCGACCTGATGGTCATCGAAAAAAGGTGAATAAGGCTCGAGAGCCGATCTCTAGGCTACCTCATATATATAATACTTCTATATCAATACCTTCCTATCTTCCTAATGTGCAAATTTTCTGTCAATCATTATTTGCTGAAACTGTGTAAATGTATGTTCTGCGCATGCGCGGGCTTTGTTAGGGTTAGTGAATTGTAGTAGCGTGTGTAAAAAAAGTATTAAAGGGGTAGCAACGGGTCACTATCCCCTTCACCCAACTTCTGCATACTAATTGTTATAAAATCTCAGTTTATTCGATTAGACAACGAAAGGACCAACAGATACAATACAAAGGCTTGATGTATTTATTATTTAAATATGGTTTGCAGCCATACAAAGTACATTATTTACATAAATAGTAAAAAAAAACAAGGCGAAGAATTCATATTTTTGAAATGAAAAAAATTTATATATACATATATAAAAATATAAAAATATAGTTATACATACATCCCAACCAGCATTTCTTTAAACGTTTTTAAAAATAATTTAAAGTGAATTAGCTTTAATAAACGATATATAAACGTTTACAAAATTTTATTTATTTTGAGTTTTTTAATGAAGTAAACAAAATATGAGTACTGGGCTGGCTGCTATTGGTGTTGAAATAATATCAATTTTGTAAATTTTTTTCTAGCATACTCTTTTTCGTCCGTTCTTTTTTTTCGTTTCAAAAAACAAACGAATATCCAAATAAAAACTTATAACTTCCTTACACAGCTGTGTCCGGTGATTATTAAAGGTGTCATTGCTAAATAAATTTTCGATGGCCCATGATCGTCCATGATACTATTGGAGAATACATCACTTGTCTTTTGAAAAATTTTATTTATTAAACTTAATTTTGCATTTCCAATTGGGCATGCCTTGAGAACTTATCTTAAAGTTTTCTCTGATACTATACAAATATTACATACGTCCACAGATGGTGCGACAAATGGACCTTTATTTTTGTACGCTGAAAGTAAAACCCATTTCTTCACCTATCAATTGCCCTTGACATGTGGAACATTTTATTTTCTTTTGTACCTTCCAAGCAACAAAGCCAGCAATATAACGAACAACATTGTCCACATATACAATCCCCACACCGTATTAACATAAACATTTGCTAACTCGAAATCTATTACCTCGCTATTTTTGTTAAGGATACTAGTATACGCTGATGATGCCTCTAAAATGGATTCGCCGTCGAAGGTACAATTCCCACTTTCAGTCGCCCTGCGCGTGCGTCTTTAAATTGCAATATGATTTGAAAATTGTATAATACTAATGGAAAACAAAAGCTTACTTTTTCATTCAGAATGTACAATATTGATAGAAGCAAGACTGTTTATTGAAATATAAATATATGTATATGTAAGCCCCTTTTTTAAAAAAATTTAACGACATCCTTGAGATTTTGTCTCCTTCTCTCGTTGTATATCTGTTCTGTAATGTTTGACAGGCTGCACAGTTCAGTAGTAGTGATATAGAAGTATTACATATATGGGCCAGGGTTGGGAAATGACATTTCATGAATTGTACTAAATCCACTCAAAAATCGTACTTTTTTCGCTCAAATTGTACTGAGTTTTTTTGTGTATGGATTGACTATATTGCACTATTACTCATTTACTTTTTTTTTAATTTTTAGTACCAAAATAAAAATACGTGCTTAATGTATGTATTCATTTGAAATTAATTTTTCTTTTTATTTAGAAGGAATAAGAGTTTTTGAAAAACATCAATATTCTTTTCTCAGAGATAAAACATACATAGGAATATTTTAAATATTTGCATATATGTATGTATGTTTGTTAATCAAAAAACTTTTCATCCTCGTCAACGATTAAACTTTGTTCACGACTAACTCCCTTATCAATTTGCATGTTATTACAACATTGCCCCCTGGTCTTAATAAAATCCTTTGTTTTTATCAAAGAAGAAAATGATTCAACAAGTAAACGATTTCTACATCTGGTGTTAATTATATTCTGTATCGAAAATATTCTTTCAACATTCGCTGAAGAATGTGAAATTGATAAAACCCCCTGTGCAATTCTGTTTATATGTATTTGCAAAAAACTGCTCGTTCAGTTCATTTTTCAATAATCGCACCTTTGCCAAAACTCAGAAATGGAATGATTTTTAAGAGCACGCAATTTTTCGTGTTCTGACAGGGCTCGATATTCCGAATTAATTTCCTCGGTTTTATCAATTTCACATGGAGGAAATAATTTAGCAACCTGATAAAACAGTTTCAGGGGCAAGCTTTGTGACCCAATTCAAAATTTCATTATCAAAGGAAATTTTCGTCTGTTGGTTTTTACAAAACTCCATGTAAAATAGTTTGACGTTTAGTTTAAAATTTTGAATATCTTGTTTTTCTAATAAATTTTTACAAATTAATAGATCCACTTCAGCGCCGCAATATATACTATCAATATCCATATGGTTTTTGTTTACATCTATTTTAGAAATATTAGTGTTATCCAAATATTCTTTTTGATTTCAGTGAAGACAGGTGGGTTTCATACATATGTATGTAGGTACATATTATTTCAAACTACCCTGCAAAAATCGTGTGACCAAAAAACGCACAAAGCGACACGAATTTTTGACAGGGGTGACGATTTGAAATGAAAAATTCTCCAAATGAAATAGCATGTTGACAAATTTAGCTTTGCTACAATGTATCGTGCTCTCTCGCACCTACTATATTCATAGGTATTGGGATATATGTCATTTTTGTGAGGAAAAAAATTTTCAGCGCCATTTTCCGCGAATTGAGCTGCAGGCCTGTACTAATTTTGGAGCATTAAATTAAAATAACTTAGCGATGTTGGATGTAAGTGTTTGGAAATTGAATTTAATATGTATTTATGTTTGTAGTTGTACAATATTACAAATTCTAATATTTTTCCAGAAAACAATTGTTGCACTTCGTGCACGTCTCCAACAAATGGAATCAACAACACAATACGATTCGTTGCCTGGAAATCGAGCACAAATGGAAAACCTCAACAGCCAGGTTATCCTCTACAACAACCAGGTGCACCACGTGGTTACATGGGTCAAATGATGCCACCAACACAACCTGGACAGCCGCCGATGCCCAGTCAACCACCCAAGCCGAGTTAACCCCAATACCCGGACACGTCCGGACGTCCTGGTTATAATGTATGCTAGTACAATTAATATATTTAAAAATTTGCTGATGATTATTTTTGTGTTATTTTCTTTAGCAACCACCTGCACCTGTTACTGGTAAATACCAACAGCCGCAACAGTATGATCAAGCCCAAGGCCGTTTAGATCCCGATCAGATGCCAAATCCGATAATAAATTAGCGTTGGTGGTGCTTTTATTACTAATGAACAGGGTTTATTACCACCATTGGTGACCACAAAATATGTGGTAGAAGATCAGGGTAACTCCTCGCCACGTTACGTTAGGTATCGCTATTCGAAATTAATGTTTTGTTTGGCAATTACATTGATCCTTCTCCTTTGCAGGTCCCCTTTGTATTGCATACCTGCAACAGCTGATTTATTAAAAACAGCAGCTTTGTCTATTACACTTACCGTCTAACCAATGGCACGAACGTTTGAGGGTGAATATGAGCCACCCATTGTAAATTTTGGTGATTTGGGTGCAATTAGATGTAATCGATGCAAAGCTCATATGCAACTTGTAGATGCTGGTCGTCGTTTCCAATGTCTAATGTTTAAAGTAACAACAGATGGTAAAAAAAAAATCTTTAACTTTTACTTGTGTTCATTGATCCATATTTTTTATTGATCGCCAAATCTCAAAATGCTGAGGTAAGTTTTTTGTTATATTAGAATGTGTAGAATAAAAATGTTTCTCTTATCAGGTCAGCGGTGGCACCACTTCAGTAGTATTTTAAGCATGTGAAATCTTAAAACAAGTTAAGCCAGATGTTGAGGAAGGCGTGCATGCACGTATCATCATTAAAGCTATACGTAAAGCATTACATTTATTCATGATAAAATATGACATGGCTGTACATGTCGAAGCGCCAATCAAAGGAACAACAAAGTGCTTTATTGGAAAAATGCTCTGCCACAGCAATGTACTCCAATGCCCAAGAGTACCAGAAAACTGTTGATGCTGAATGGCGTATTTACAATAAACTAGCTAAGTAAGGCGCCACTGTTGTGTTTTCTAAACTACCAATTGGTGATGTTGCTACACAGTATTTTGCAGATCGTGATATGTTCTGTGCTGTTCATGTACCAGAAGAAGATTGGAAACGTAGAATGAAAGCTTGTGGTGGTGCTGTTATGACTACAGCTAATGATATTAATTCAAGTGTTTTGGGTCAATGTGATTACTTTGAAGAACGTCAGGTTGGTGGTGAACGTTTCAACATTTTCCAAGGTTTGACATTAAATTCATTTTTATAGTTTATAATTATTTAAAGGTTGCGTTAATGCTAGAACATGTACATTGATTTTATGTGGCAGTGTTGAACAATTTTTGGAAGAAACTGAGCCTCGTTACATGATGGTATAATGCTTGTGCGGCGTACAATTAAACATAATTCAAAATGCAAATTGAAAAAAATTTCTAATCTTAGGGCCTCATTCTCTATTACGAAACGAACTTTCGATGCGGATCAGAGACGAATCGCTAGTGTATTTGCACTATGTTAAACAATAGCAACTTATCACTTGACAATTACTTTTGCCTTCCTGTTAGTTAGAAACGTAAAGACCGAACGAAAATGATACAGAATACCATTGCTAGACGAAATCGTTTGGAGGCGAATCGTTCGTCTGAGCTATCGTTCGCAATACACAATGAAGCCTTTAAATTGTTAAGTAATATAATGAAAAGATTGTGTCCAAATACCCCCCAGCGGGTTAGGGGGTCAGAATTTACCCGCGGTAGGTATGCCTGTCGTAAGAGACGACTTAAATACCAGATTCAAGGGGCTGTGTAGCGCAACCCTTCAGGTTGACAGCGCAATATATAGCTACTCGGCGAAGTAGAGATGACCGTTGCGTCGATGGCAGCAGTTACATAGTTAACATACAATACGTTACCCCATTTTAGCACAACTATCATTTTTTGATTTTATTAAATTTTATAAAATGTTTCTTCCTCTACAGTTCCATTTCGCTATTGGATGGTAATTATGGCTTTCGCATTTTCTCCATCAACAACTGTGACAAGGTGGAAGAAATCTATGCGCGTAAATCGCAACGTATTATCTTGGTTGAGCGTTTCTTCCATAGCTCTCTAGTGGTGATGGTGACAGCAGCGAAACCCAACTGTTTACAAATGTTACACTTCAAAAAGAATCAAAATATCTGCCTTTGCGTCTACGGCTAAAATACCCACAGTATATGAATGAATCGAATGCACCTAATTGTCTGCCTAACGGATAGTATACATATTCATTAAATAGAAAATATTGCACCAAACGAACTGGATCTGAATACTGAAACAGTACACATATTCAAAATCAATGAGAAGGCTGTGATGATGGTATAGGGTGAGTTGTTGAATAACATACGAAAACCACTTTAACCCATCTATATATTTGCATTACAGCTAAAGCTTTACAAACAGCAAAAATTGCTGGCGCCAAGCAATTGGAAAAGGCAGTGAAGCATTCATCACACTGTACGGATGGTGCAAAGTTAGAAACTGCTGTTGTAACTGCTGCCATCGACACAACGGTCATCTCTACTTCGCCGAGTAGCGGCTCGTTCGACTAACTATCGAAGACAGTATAACCATATCTTTTGCAAACACAGGTTAGCGATGTGCTTGCACAGGAAAATATTTCATTTGGAAAACAAAAACCAATTAAGAGAGTTTATTTATTATTAAAGTACTTACTTTTCTTTATATCAACTGTATTAATTTAAGTTGCAATTTCATGTGCATATATAATAAGGGATGTCGTGATACGATTGCTGGCGGAATTAGATTTGAAACCAATCAATGCTCATGCTAAGGGTTGCAGAATTATTGATTGAATGATTAGATTTATAACAATAATAAGTCTAACTCAATTACTAGTCGTACATTTTTACGTTCATCAATTACGACAGCAATCGGATTCCACGACACCTTTGAATATTCTTGATCTGAAAAAAGAGTAAACCTAATCAGAATTTCTACTAAGCTTTAAGTTGTAGATTATTCAAATAATTGGAGTTTTTTCTAAAGCTTAAAATTATTTTCTGCTCGCTTAGAAAAGATTTCAATTGGAAAACAAAAACCAATTAAGCGGGTTTATTTATTATTCAAGTACTTATTCTTTTTTATATGAACTGTTGCAATTTCATGTACATATATAATAAGGGATGTCGTGATATGATTGCTGTCGGAATTAGATTTGAAACCAATCAATACTCCTGCTAAGGGTTGCAGAATTATTGCTTGAATGATTAGATTTAGAACAATAATAAGTCTGACTAAATTACTAGTCGTACATTTTTAAGTTCATCAATTACGACTGCAATCGGATTCCACGACACATTTGAATATTCTTGACCTGAAAAAAGAGTAAACCTAATCTGAATTTCTACTAAGCTTTAAGTTGTAGATTATTCAAATAATTGGAGTTTTTTCTAAAGCTTAAAATTATTTTCTGCTCGCTTAGAAAAGATTTCAATTGGAAAACAAAAACCAATTAAGCTAGTTTATTTATTATTCAAGTACTTATTTCTTTTTTATATGAACTGTATTAATATAAGTTCCAATTTCATGTACATATATAATAATATTGAAAATAATAAATATTGAAAATTCAATTTTTTTGGTTCATATTTTATTCATATGGCTGCTCCAGGTAAAGTAAATCTGTAGGTAAAATTCATGTTATATGGCGGTTATATAAATGTTAAACCGCACTAAAATTGATTGTCAAATGACTCGAAAATGTAAAGTGAAATGACGGAGAATATGACCGCCATTTGACGAGCATTGTGACGTGTGTGTGCAGCACAGTACTATGCTCACATCCTATAGGTGGGAGCTGAATGAACGATCACATTAATAGGAACGAAACGGAAAATTTGGTCACAAAACCTAATCACGCCCATGCAAATGTGACTATGAATATAACCGCTGGGAAAAGTCACAATGACCGTAAAATGACTAGTCAAATTACGTGGAGCGTGTTTGCAGGGTAATTATTGTTTGAAAAATCGTATGTGATAAAGAGAGACAGTGCTAATCGAACTACTAGTGCACGTACACAGATGAAAGGAACGTTGTCGTTTGTTTGAAAAAAGGTTGCCGAGCATCAAAATACATTACTTAAATTAGAATATTAGCTGTAGGCAAAATTGTACCACAAATTGCAGCGTAGTACTTCAGTACTTTCTTGAGTCAAATTGTATCAAAAAAGTACAATTGTATCGAAAAACCCAACCCTGATATGGGCTACCTACAGATGCAAGTTGCCGGAATGCTTTTAATAAGAGAAAGAAAAAGTCATCATATGTTTGATGTTCATATTTAATCTGTTTATTTATTCAAAATCTTAATATATTTACCTATATAATTTTTGGTGACACAAAATTAGTTTCTAACTCCGCCTTACTTGGCTCATTCTACCATGACTTCCAACGCTTGGAAATGCTTTGAAGGGCAACCAATCAGATTTCCGTTAGGTAAGCAGAAATATTTACATTTATAAATGTACATTGTCTAACTGCATTCCGATGCAAGCAATGGCATTGCAGTAGGTCAGTACTCATGTTCATGGGTTGTGTGTACAAGTACATATATATGTGACGTTGCTACTCTAGCTCATTGGTCGTGTGTATACACTACAGGATACACATATAGTATTTATAGAAAATGCTGTTCCTAATAAGCCTCCCACGAAGAAAGAACGGCCAGTGATATTTTTTGCGGAGGCTACTCATCAGTCGGAAAGGAAAAAGTTATCACATTTAATAAGAAATTATACAAAAAAAAGAGTTGGCTTGTGCAACTGCTTTTAACTTGAGGTTATCAGGTCAACGGGATGCCGCATTAATGGTAGAATACATCTTAAAAAAATCAGACGCAACTAAAATAAAACATGCCCTTACTCGTCTAGCATTAGTATTAATTAAATATACTCCAGAAGAGAATTTGCTCTATGGGTAATTATTTTACAAATCGTAGGGATTTCTAGAAAAAAAAAATGCTCACTTTTTTAAAAGACACCAAATTTATTTGTTGGAATAGTTTCGCTATTTAAGTCAACACATATATCAGAATTTCCTCGAAAAAAATTTTTTTTAGAGATCTGCTTGTGCTCAAACTCGATGGGTAAGCAAACTTCCCACATTCAAAATGCAATATTTTTTGCAGCTATTAATAAATTCTTTGACCATCTGTCTCATATTTTTCCAGATGTATTTTTGTTTAAGTTTTAAAATTGTTTTTCGAATTCCGCAATGACCTGCAATGCTAGAGCAGTGGTACTCGTCTATCAGTTTGTATTTTATAATCATACTTTCTATTTTTATTGGGGCTTTGTATATTAAAATTTTTATTGGCGCGCGTTTGTTAATTTTTAACTCATTATATATCTTTTTGAATGCATTCATATCGATATTTTTAAATATAAAATTCCCTTAGCTGGTGCAATTGAATTCGCTAAAAATACACCTTCTTGTAATTCTTTGTTTAATATTACGCTATCTTCTTGAATGTTTAGTTTAATTAGCAAGATTACTTCTGTCCTTGGTGGTATCCGTGCTGTTTTTTGTGATGGTAATTTTGTATTGATTGGTAAAATATGTTCTGTATTGTTGACATTTGTTGTAATGGTGAAAGTTTCGTAGTCAATTATACAAAGGTGGTTCATTAAAAAGTCTCTACCTATTATTCTATATTTCTATTGGAAAATCGTCGTTTTTATGGCCAGTTGGTCTTTCGGTATTATAAAGTTGAGCTTAGATGCGCCTACTGAGTAGATCTCTTCTTTGGTTATGCCTGTTAGTTTGCATTTGGAGCTGCTGTCAAAGTCATGTTCGTTATTAAATGGATTTTTGCAAATTGAAATGTCCGCTCCTGTATCTATGAGGAATTTCATTGGCCTATTCAGTTCTAAGTTATTTATTGTTACGTAGTTAGTTACATTTTATGTAATAACGTAAACATAATTGGGCCTAGGGCTGTTTTTATTTCCCTGTCCCCCGGAAGAGTAACGCCGTGGTCCTCCGGGTCGCCTCGGTTTCCCTGAAATTGGACATAGTTGACTCGGCGACTATTCCTCTCATTGCTCCTGAACTGCTGGGTTCCAGTTGGCTTTTTATAGTTTTGGTTGGGGTAATTACTTTGTCTTTGGTTAAAGGAATGTCCCTGGTTATTGTTTTGAATGTTAGGTCTGGGATTATTTGAATACCTATTAATTGAATTATTGTTCCGTCCATGGTTGGGCATGTTCCTTGAACCATTTTGTTGTCTGTTATTATTGTTGTTGTACCTAGGCTGAAAACTATTTCTGCTGTTGTTATTCTGTCGATAAGTGTTCTGGTTGTAATTGTTGTACCTACTAAAGTAGTTCTGTCGATCATTCCTGAAGAACAATACATTTCTGCTGATGTTTTGGGTTCCTTGCTCTATTTATCAGGCTAGATGAACAGCGCTATCAAATTTTTTCGGTAGTATGGCCAATACCGTTTTTTTTTTGACTGTTCATTAAGTCCATTTTTGAATACCGTTAAGCTATATTGCTCATTTAAGTTTGCAATCAAAGATTTTTATTCGTTCGATGCACTCGCACCTAGTTGCCCTATTTGCAAAGCGTTTAATTCAGACACCAGTTGTAAAATTTTATTTTTATAGCTCGATATACTCAAATTTCTTTGGCTGAGTTTGGCTCATTGGTTCTGTATATGTGGTATTGTAGCTATGCTTTTATACTGTAACGAATTTACTTGCAAATCCTCTTATTTGCCCTTTTGCTAGGTTCGTATCGCTAAACTGTTGAATAAATAACTCCAATATGTAATAATGGAAAAATGGCCTTTATTAAAATACTTCACAATAACACTCAAACTGTGCAACGAATTGCTCGCTAGATATCGTCTTAATCGCAACTGCTTGACAACTCAAATCAAACTGAGTTACTTCTTACTCGCCTGCCCCACTTTTATAGTTTACGCTGCCAGCCACAACTACGTGCACAAATTATTGCTCTCTATAGTGACAACTCAGATAAGATATATGTATGTGTTTGTGCATTGCCGCTCCACTGCTCGTATACGTACATATATATGTAGACGCAATTATTTATTCGTTTATGTAGATACATAATGATTGAATTATTGATGTGAATGTTTGTAGTTTACAGTCTCTCGAGTACACATAGGCGTATAAGTAAATGCATCTGTGTGTGACATCTCTCTGGGCTGCCTTATATATGTGTATATTTGATTTGATTATTGACGTAAATACTGCGTGGCATGGCCTTAGCATCGCCTTAGTGATGGTATAGCTTAGTGATGCTAATATCCATGACAATACTTTCTTTGTAAGGTGGTACTCAGTTCTTCAAATGTTGTTGGGGTTTGAATTGCAATCACATTTGTCTTCACCGTTTGACTCAGTTTTACATAAATTACAAAGTCGATAAGTGCTGGTTTGCTTGCCTCGGCTAAATCGTTATAAATGATTTCTGTAATCTTTAAAAAGGCTTCCAGCTCTTTGCAATTTCCGAAAAAGCTCGGAATAGCTTTTGAGGCTAATTGTTAATAAGCTTTGGGAATTGTTACGCTTTGGGGATTGTCTTTTTCAAAGATGTGCTGATTTGGAGCTTTACGTCTGATGAATTTAAGGCAAGACAATTTTTTCCTCTTTTAAAAAATTAGTTTCCTTCCTGTTCCCTACTACGCGTTTCGATGCTGTCGCCTCTTCTTCGGGTAGTATTCAGCTATTTAGTAATTTCAACTATCTAGTACGGAGATGGCAGACATTAAATAAGTTAAATACAGTGAATTTAGACGTACAAAATATGGGTTTTTTTAGTTATTACTAATAATTGAATACTCAATGAAGAAGACGCGACAGCATCGAAACGTGTAGGAGGGAACAGGAAGGAAACAAATTTTTTAAAAGAGGAATAAATTTTCTTGCCTTGAATTCATCGGCCGTAAAGCTCCAAATGAGCACATATAGAAACTGAAATTTTGGCCCAATTTTTAAATAAACCAAATTTTCAAAAGTTTGTCTCTTTTTTTCCAGAATAACACTAAAAGGACTTTCCTATGTTCTTTCGTAAGCTTTTCAAAGTATGCATTGGAAATACTTCTTATAGTTTCTAATTCTCTATATAGAACGGCGATATATTTTAAAAATGTATCTTCTCTTACTCTAAGAGACTTGTTTACGCATTTATATGATTTATTGCATTTTTCTTCAGATTATTTTATTTTCTCTTCTAGCCTTGGCCAAGTAAACATTTTTTAAATTTGGTAATTTTTTATATTATATTGTATTCTCTTTTTTAGCTGGCTCCTATAGATAGAATGAAGTTTTATTATAAAGTCTAATACCAAGATTCAGGTAATTATAATTAGCAAGATTTCAATGATATTCTTGCCTTGGTTGGTATCCACTAAAACTTCATTGATCACATTCGCTTTTGGGTCAGTTATTATTGACTTCTGACTATTTTTAAGTTATTATATAAAATTTTTTATTTTTTAAATTTTTTTTCTTCTTTTGTTTATTTATTTTTTTAATTTTTTATTTTTTTGGTTTATATATAAATGTATACATACTTAGTGTTTTAATTGCTTAATTTTTCTAATGTGTGTAAGGTGGAGCAGTCTCTCCTGATATTTTATTAGTTTGTTGAGGAACGTAAGCCTCTTCCACAAGATTTTCGTATTTTGCGAACATTTCGTCAATTTCAGCCTTGCTGATGGGGTTTTGTTTGTAGCAGTTCATTTGGTTTTTAAAATTTTAAAGTTGGATAAGTTCGGTTTGGCAGGATCGGTTTGGTCTGGCAGGATCACCATGTGGCAACCTGATGGTCGTCGAAAAAAGGTGAATAAGGCTCGAGAGCCGATCTCTAGGCTACCTACAGATGCAAGTTGCCGGAATGCTTTTAATAAGAGAAAGAAAAAGTCATCATATGTTTTATGTTCATATTTAATCTGTTTCTTTATTCAAAATCTTAATCTATTTATATAATTTTTGGTGACACAAAATTAGTTTCTAACTCCGCCTTACTTGTCTCGTTTTCCCATGACTTCCAACGCTTGGAAATGCTTTGAAGGGCAACCAATCAGATTTCCGTTAGGTAAGCAGAAATATTTACATTTAAAAATGAACATTGTCTAACTGCATTCCGATGCAAGCAATGGCATTGTATAGGTCAGTACTCATGTTCATTGGTTGTGTGTACATATTTATGTACATATATATGTGACATTGCTACTCTAGCTCATTGATCGTGTGTATACACCACAGGATACACATATGTACAGTATTAATAGAAAATGCTGTTCCTAATAAGCCTCCCACGAAGAAAGAACGGCCAGTGATATTTTTTGCGGAAGCTAGTCATCAGTCGGAAAGGAAAAAGTTATCACATTTAATAAAAAATTATACAAAACAAGTAAGGAAGGTTAAGTTCGGGTGTAACCGAACATTACATACTCAGTTGAGAGCTATGGTGACAACATAAGGGAAAATAATCATGTAGGAAAATGAACCGAGGGAAACCCTGGAATGTGTTTGTATGACATGCGTATCAAAGAAAGGCATTAAAGAGTATTTTATGAGGGAGTGGGCCATAGTTCTATAGGTGGACGCCATTTAGGGATATAGCCATAAAGGTGGATCAGGGTTGACTCTAGAATGTGTTTGTACGATATGGGTATAAAATTAAAGGTGTTAATGAGTATTTTAAAAGGGAGTAATCCTTAGTTCCATAGGTGGACGCCGTTTCGAGATATCGCCACAAAGGTGGAACAGGGGTGACCCTAGAATTTGTTTGTACAATATGGGCATCAAACGAATGGTGTTAATGAGTATTTTAAAAGGGAGTGGGCCTTAGTTCTATAGGTGGATGCCGTTTCGAAATATCGCCATAAAGGTGGACCAGGGTTGACTCTAGAATGTGTTTGTACGATATGGGTATCAAATTAAAGGTATTAATGAGGGTTTTAAAAGGGAGTGGTGGTTGTTGTATAGGTGGTCGCCTTTTTCAGATATCGCCATAAAGGTGGACCAGGGGTGACTGTAGAATGCGTTTGTACGATATGGGTATCAAATGAAAGGTGTTAATGAGTATTTTAAAAGGGAGTAGTTCTATAGGTGGACGCCGTTTCGAGATATCGCCATAAAGGTGGTCCAGGGGTGACCCTAGAATTTGTTTGTACAATATGGGTATAAAAAGAAAGGTGTTAATAAGTATTTTAAAAGGAGTAATCCTTAGTCCCATAGGTGGACGCCGTTTCGAGATATCGCCATAAAGGTGGACCAGGGGTGACCCTAGAATTTGTTTGTACAATATGGGCATCAAACGAAAGGTGTTAATGAGTATTTTAAAGGGGAGTGGGCCTTAGATCTATAGGTGGACGCCGTTTCGAAATATCGCCATAAAGGTGGACCAGGGGTGACTCTAGAATGTGTTTGTACGATATGGGTATGTTGTATAGGTGACTCTAGAATTCGTTTGTACGATATGGGTATCAAATTAAAGGTATTAATGAGGGTTTTAAAAGGGAGTGGTGGTTGTTGTATAGGTGGTCGCATTTTCGAAATATCGCCATAAAGGTGGACCAGGGGTGACTCTAGAATTTGTTTGTACAATATGGGTATCAAATGAAAGGTTTTACTGAGTATTTTAAAAGGAAGTTAGCCTTAGTTCTATAGGTGGACGCCTTTTCGAGGTATCGCAATAAAGGTGGACCAGGGGTGACTCTAGAATATGTTTGTACGATATGGGTATCAAATGAAAGGTTTTACTGAGTATTTTAAAAGGAAGTTGGCCTTAGTTCTATAGGTGGACGCCTTTTCGAGGTATCGCAATAAAGGTGGACCAGGGGTGACTCTAGAATATGTTTGTACGATATGGGTATCAAATGAAAGGTTTTACTGAGTATTTTAAAAGGGAGTAATCCTTAGTGGCGGCCACCGTGGTGTGATGGTAGCGTGCTCCGCCTACCACACCGTATGCCCTGGGTTCGCACCCCGGGCAAAGCAACATCAAAATTTTAGAAATAAGGTTTTTAAATTAGAAGAAAATTTTTCTAAGCGGGGTCGCCCCTCGGCAGTGTTTGGCAAGCGCTCCGGGTGTATTTCTGCCATGAAAAGCTCTCAGTGAAAACTCATCTGCCTTGCAGATGCCGTTCGGAGTCGGCATAAAACATGTAGGTCCGGTCCGGCCAATTTGTAGGGAAAATCAAGAGGAGCACG